>NW_025764278.1:2021712-2695616 GCF_021365285.1 Talaromyces proteolyticus | reverse complement strand
GCATGGAGTGCAGGTCATAGACGGCGACAAAGAGTTCAAGTGAGTTTTTCACATTATGCTGTTTTATTCTTCTTCCGGCTAATTGTCAAATGCAGCTCCAACCTGTCCCGATACCTCACCCTCGAAGATGTCACCAACGCCGGTTTCAACTACCACCTCATCTCTGTCTTTGGTTCGCAGTCAACCGGTAAATCGACCCTGTTGAACAAACTCTTCGGAACCCAGTTTTCCGTAATGGCCGATAGGGAGCGTCGGCAGACGACAAAGGGTATCTGGTTGTCGAAAAACAAAGTCATCCATGAAGACCCCAAGTCACGCATGGCCGATAATATTTTGGTTATGGATGTTGAAGGTACCGATGGCCGTGAGCGCGGCGAAAACCAAGACTTTGAGCGCAAAAGTGCCCTTTTCGCGCTGGCCACGAGTGAGGTCTTGATCGTGAATATCTGGGAGCATCAGGTCGGATTGTATCAGGGAGCGAATATGGGACTCTTGAAGACTGTTTTTGAGGTCAATTTGCAGTTGTTCCTCAAGGATAAGAAGTAGGTTTTGCTATGGAATTTCGGGATTGGGAAACCGAATGTACTGATTGTTGTTATTTTGACAGCACAACACCTCGATCCCTGCTTTTCTTCGTCATCCGTGACTTTATGGGCTCGACGCCGCTCAAAAACTTGGAAGACACTCTTCTTGAAGACTTGTCGCGCATATGGGCATCGCTTTCAAAGCCCGAGGGCTTGGAACACTCCACGATTCATGATTATTTCGATTTCGCATTTTACGGGCTTCCACACAAGGGATACAAACCAGAAGAATTCTCTGCAGAGGTAAAGAAGCTAGGAACACGATTCCGAGAAGGCAGGAAAGGGCGCAAAGAGCAAGTTCTTGGCGAGTCTAACGACGGTGGGGTTTTCCTGCCAGAATATCACCGAAGAATTCCGGCCGATGGATTCGCGCATTATGCGGAGGGAATTTGGGATCAGATTATCAATAACAAAGACTTGGATTTGCCAACTCAGCAGGAATTACTGGCGCAGTTTCGATGCGATGAGATTGCCAGAGGGGTTGTCGTTGCGTTCGACGAAGCTATCATTCCATTCGAGGATAAGCAGGCTGAAGGGATTCGTGCTGGCGCACCGCTGGTTCTTGGAGGACTTGGCCCTGCTATGCGAAGTGCGCGGATGAAGACGCTCAAGAATTTCGAGACAGAAGCCAGTCGTTATCACAAGGGTGTTTACAAGCTGAAGAAAGCCGAGCTTGAGGGTAAAATCGACACGAGGTTAAAGGCTCTCTTTCACGGCCAACTCAATGCAGCCCACAAAGCAGGGGTCAAGGAATTCAGTGAGGCAGTGTCAAACGCAGTCAAAGCCGGCCAAAAGAAGGGCGCTAGCTACGACTTTGCAGAGATCGTGAAACAGGAAACCAAAGCTGCTATCGAGCGTTTCGAAAAAGAGGCACGCGCTACTCTCGTTGAAGGTGCACCGTGGAGCAATTACAAACAGGAGCTTCATTTGTATCAAAAAGATCTGGCAGAAGTCAGTGGCCAGTTGCGGCGGGATGAAATGCGCCGACTCGCTACAAGGGTTGAGCGATGGGTGCGATCTCGCTTGTCGGATTCGGTTGGGTTGGAATTCAACTCCCTCGGATCTGGACGAGGCGGGTCAGGTGCTCCTGAGACAGGAGACAAGCCTGCTGAGAACCAGATATGGGATCGTATTTGGAACCTGTTCGTTGAAACTGTGCTAGATGCCGAGCGTCGATTCACAGATCGCGCCACCAGCTTCGATGCCAGTGTTGACGAAGTCGACGTTGGTCTCTGGCGACTCCGGAGGAAGTCATGGGTTGCGCTCCGAGAAAAGGTCGAGGAAGAGATGATGGAAGGGAACCTGCTGCTGAAGCTGCGGGAGAACTTTGAAGATAAATTCCGCTATGACGAGGCCGGTGTGCCGCGAATCTGGCGTCCAACCGACGACATTGAGGGCATCTACACGCGTGCTCGCGAATCGACTCTCACCCTGATCCCCCTTCTCTCTCGATTCCGCCTCGCCGATAACAACTCCCCTCCACCGCTCGACCGATGGGTCGGCCACACACCCAGCTCGGTAACTGCCGCTGACGAGGAAGACCTAACCCCCATCGGCGGAGTAGATGAAGAGGAGGGCAAATCCCTCGAGGAAGAAGTCACCATTCTCAACGATGCCAAACGCCAAGACCTGACTGTGCGCTTCAAAAAGGCTGCTGATGGCGTCTACGTCGAAGCTAAGCGCAGCGCAATTGGAGGGATTACGCAGGTTCCTCTGTACTTTTATGGACTGCTCCTCGCACTTGGCTGGAATGAGATCTGGGCTGGTAAGTTGGCCCCCCAACATTTTCTTGTGAGCCTTGGTTCTAATATTATGCAGTTCTCCGTAACCCAGCATACTTTTTCCTCCTCTTTGTCTGCGCTGTCGGTGCATACGTCACCTATCAGCTCAACCTCTGGGGCCCGATTATGAAAATGGTCGACGCGGCATCTCGACAAGCATTAGAAGAAGGAAAGAAGCGCCTACGTGAGTTCCTCGAGTCGTCTGATACTGGTCGTCAAGCTATAGCTATGTCGGCGAATGCTACGGGGCATGGAGAGGAGTATGAGATGAAGTCGATGAATAAGAAGGTTGAGAAGGAGAATGATGATGATGATGATGATATCTAAAACATGACAAAAAAGTGGATACTATATTATGTGTGATCCGTATGAATTTATTTGGTTTTGATGAGTGTCCTCTCGTCACCGTCTGGGAGTGAATTGAAAAGACTAGTGACTATAAATGATACCTTTGGCAAGACTTCAATATCCAACAAAAACCACATGTATTCAATTTCTTCATCAGGGTATCGAATATCAAACATGCTATCATACAACTCAACCCAAACACAGCCCATCACTCAGCGGCTGTACATACCTCTCCCAATCCCCCTTCACCCCAACATCCACATTTTCAGCGACATTATTCCTATTACAATAACCCCCGGTATGATCCCGCTCACCCTCCAAATCCCTTCTCTTCCACACCCTTTCCACAATCCCTCTCACCCGCCCAACTGAACCCCTCGCAACTAGAGCCCGTTCATCATTCTCAAGAGCATCGAATTGATTCAAGAACCACACGCGCTCCGCATCGTCGCCAGTCGAGAATACTGCGCCGACGAAAAGCGGCCAGAGGTGCGCGGAGCGCAGATGGATTGGGGATAGGGGTTTGGTGTGTGCGATTATCTGTGTGATTAGGGATTGGGCGGTTGGAGAGTAAGGGCTTAGAGAGCGGAGAGTGGCTTGGAGGTAGAGAGTTGTTGAGGTGTGAATTAGGCGGGACGTGTGTTGGAGGATTGTGACTTCGGTGATGGAAGAAGGGGGTGAAGGAGAGGGGTGCGGTGGTATGGAGTGGGAAGTGGTAGGTGGGAGGTGCTGTGTTAGCGAGGACAGCTGGGTCTCGAGTTCTGAGGACTTGGCGAGCCAATTCCGTTGGTTGGTTTGGGGGTTGCGCTGTTGGGGTGGTTAGATGAAATGGGTTCGGTATGTTCGATGTTGGTTGTTTAGGGCTTACCAGGTCCCGTGCTAGATCTGTAATTTTGGAAATGATGTCGATCAATTCGTATGAACATCCAATTGACGGGTCAATCTAAGTCTGATCAGTCTGGAAATAAAAAAAAGGTGTATTATTGCAATTTTGGCTTACCTCGCTGGAATCTACTGGTGGCAGTTCGTTAATCTTCGCAACTTTGCCACACGCAGTCCGGCCCAACGCATCCTTGACGAGGAAAAACCGAGAAACAAATTCCACCACTTGCGGGGTTATTCCTCCAGTAGAAGAATGTGTAGATGCTAAGCGCATTAAATCAAGGGCCGCGCTAAGATGCGCTGACCACGATATTTGACAGTTATCTGACATCTAAAATTCGACTTGTCAGCATCGCATAGCTTAGTACAATGAATGAAACATACTTCAAACACGCAGAGCATGAGTACAACAATCACATTAGCATCATTTGCAGCAGAGACTGCGTTCGACGCGATATATTCTCGGAGAAGCTGCATGCTTCGTTGTTTATGCCGTAATGCAGTTAGATACAGATGTCTTTGACCTCGTGCGGTGAGTGACAAGGCACCGATAGCAAGGACCATGTGCATTACCGCCTCGTTAGATAAAGCCAATGGGAGAACCAAATGGCGGAAGAGGTTAGTTGAAGAATCGAGAAGGGGGATAACGTTGGAGACGGATTTGTTGTCTGCACTTATTAAACATTCCATCGTAGCCAAATTAATTAGAGAGGACTTACAGTAGTTAAATAGAACTGGATCAATCCGACTGTCAGTATCTCGGGCAAAAAATAATGTCGGCACCATGGAGGGAGAAGCATGTAATGCGTGACGGTGTTGATCATGCCAAAGAGGCCCGTTATCGAAATTTAGTCCTTCGACCATAGGCACGGCGATGTTGCCCTCGAGGTCTGACGTGAAAGTATTGAGAAAATACCTTCCACCTTGGTCTCTGGGAAAGCTCAACCAGACCGACGATTTAGAGGCCGAGAGGCCAGCGCGATCTGTCCGTGTCGTGCGGCCATGCTTAATCCCGCGCTTGCGGGCGTCGTCTTCCCATTGAAGTTGAATTCCATAGCTGCATGTCCTATTATCATTGTAGCAGCGGCTGCAAATTGGTTTATTTTCTTTTTTTCCCGTTAGCTATTCATACATTTCTTATGTAAAAAAATGACGTACCAGGACAGCGCAGTTTGCGGCTCTTGCATGTGAGGCAACCACCGCGCGAATGGGTTACTCTGCGGCCAGTTCGCTTCTGTGGTGATTTCCCCTCTAGTGTCATTAGTTTAAATATTATTTAGAAGTCTGCCCTTTGTTTTTGCTAGTTCTCTCTAGTATGAGAAGATTGCTGTTACTGTAATGTTCGAAGTCGCCGCTGTGGGGTAAAAATTGGTAGAAATCTGGATTTACTTAGGTAAGCCTTGTCCAATGTTACTGGTAGTTTGGTGGACAATGATCTGGATCACAAAATAATATAATGTGCAGATACAGCTTTATTTATACTTGATTGCTATGTGTGAAGCTTTTTAACGAGGAAAGGGGATTTCATACACATATTTCAAGGCTCAGGGCCTTCGATATTTGATAGCTGTGACATTTGAAGATACGAAAGTCAACCGGCTGAACTACACTTGTCGGGTGTCTCGAAATGTTAGTCAAGTGTTTACTAAAATTCAAGGGTCAGATTTCAGGGTTATATAAGAAAATCCGGTGATTATATATAATCGATAGATTTTAATACTATAATTTATTTTTAACTCTTACCTGACGAATAAGTTAAATTATCATACTTTCGTACCACACGCTCATTTTATAGTTCCTAAGACGTCTATTAGAATACTTGCTTTAACGGTCACAGTACGCAGAAATCCATTCAAGAATGAAGTTATCAGCAATAAAATTATTCCCCCTCAACTTCTGTCCCCAGAAAGCTCACATCCAACGTTGAGGCAAGTGAAAAATGAAAATCTAATCTAGTGTCGATCATTTGGATACATCTGAAGCAATCCGGTTAAGGATCTCATGATGATTCACGCCCCACGTGTTGCATTCTCTCGTCACGATATCATCGACCCAGTCGCCCCGCGGCGAAAAGCGAGCCCTGAATGGCAGCGGCTTGGTGACCAGTCCATCGGTGCCTTTTGTGTCTACAACGACGGGCTCGCCCGTCTCTGTCAGCTCACGCTTCACATCGAAGGCCCACAGGAGGCGGGCAATAGCAATCCATAAGCCGTTGCGCGCAACATGACGGCCGGGACATATGCGGCGTCCGTACCCAAATCCAACGGTTGGAAGCTCTTTTTGTGTGGATTTGACGTTAAGCCACCGCTCTGGCACGAAAGCTTCCACGTCGGGACCAAAAACAGCTTCCTCACGCGTGATGGACCAGTGGTTGGGTATGACGACCGAATTGGCTGGGATGCGGAATCCCTCGTAGCTGGTCTCGACTTTGGTGAAGTGCGGCACGCCCGCGGGGCCGGCAGGTCGCCACCGCAACAGTTCCTCCAGGATGGCTTCGATATAGGGAAGTGCAGGTCGGTCCTCAAAGCCGGGCAGCCTTTCGCGTCCCACCGTAATGTCCAGCTCCTTCTGGGCCCCGGACATCCAGTCGCGGTGGCCCTCGGTTATGCAGGCCACCACGAACCACATCATGGTTTCGGTACTGGCGTCGAGTGCGGCATCTGCCATGATGCCAATGTCGAGCGCCAGCTCCGTAGTCGGCATAACGATGGACTGGGTGTCCACGGCCTCCTGCATCTGCTTGGCTATGTTCCAGCTGCTGCTGGCCAGGCCGCGCTCGAGGTTTCCCACGTGCAGCGCGCATTGCCGTTGCCAGTGCAAAGCAGCTTCAGTCTTCCATGGTGCCAGGAATCGTGGCAGCTTGTTCAGCACAGGAAATGAATCGACCAGGTACTTCCCAACTTGCGCTAGATGGTCAAACTCGTGGTTGACAGCGTGGGCCTGCAGAAGGATGGGATCTACCGCCGAGTGAACACGATAGCCGTAGAATAACGAGTATATGATGCTGGCGGTCATGCGTTCCATATAGCCGTGGCAATTAGTGGACCGGCCAGCGTCTTCCAGCAGATCGAACAGAAGCTGCTTTGACTCGAGATCCTGGAAGGGAAGATAGGCTCTTGCCGCGCTCTTGCTCAGGACTGGGCTCTCCAGTCTCTGGTGCAGCTTGAAGCGCTCATCGTATGGTCGCAAGAGCATATGCATTCCCTGCAGGGCCAGCTCATGGGCAACCTACCAGAATTATTAGATAATGGGTATGGAGGCAGGCGAATCAGCACTTACGACAAAGCGAGGTCGGTCCGAAAAGATGGCGCCCTGCTTGGCCAGGAGATCATGAGCTGCTTTTGAGCTCGTCAAGACAATCACGTGCTGCCCAGCCATGTTGAGATGGATGATGGGGCCGTACTTCTTGCTCCAGGCATGGTACTGGAGCCATGGATATGACTTGGGTGCTTGGTGGACGTTACCGAGAATGGGCAAGGAGGGCGGACCTGGCGCAAGCGGCAAGGATGACTTGGGCTTTGCAATATAATAGAAATAGAGTGACACGATGATCACAGCGGCAGCCGCGTACACGGTTGATGAGGCCATGGCTACAAAAATAAATGTGATAATGATGCAGTGATGCTTTGAAAGCAAAGATTAACGCCACATGTCTGTGTGACGGCCTGTCAAATAGTGTGAGGGGTGGTCCGTCTTACATGTGTGTATGTGGAAAACTGTCAGCCGCAGACATTCTTTGCTAACAAGTTGTCATCAATTGATTTGGTGTTGGTACTAGTTGGCATATGTAGATCTGGCGCTACTCGACTGGCCTGGTTCCTAGTCTTTTCTGCATAGATATTTTATATATAGTATCTACATGTATACATATATATATACCTTCGGCCCCTCAAGACTTGGAATTTCATGCCTTTTTCAAATGTTGTTTGTTTCAGAGACCACCCTTGCCCCCTAGTGCCGCTAAAGGCGCCGGTTATCCATAGTGCCTCAAACGGGAGCTAAGGTACGGCGGACTGTCAGCCAAGAAATACCATATATTTATTTTCAATATATGAAAATATCAAATCTATGCGTGTCAATAAAACTTACTAGTGGATTACAAATTTTGTCGTTAAGACCAAATCTGCTGGTGTACTAGGGCACAAACCTTGATTCAGTGGTCTCTTAAGATTCAAAACAATCATAGTATCACTATTATGCTTATATAGAATGGGGATACCACAAAGAGCCTATCCTCGGGATGAACTTCAAAATTAGTGGGATACCTTCCGCGGCATTTAGTTCTTTATTTGATGATTAGACCCGTTATATATTGTGAAGGGTATAGATCGTTGTCTACGGATTATCGGCAATAACCCCATCAAGTATTATTAAACCCAAACGCCGTCCGTCCACCTTCGGTACTTGATACACAGACTCATACTTTGTTATAAATCGATATATATCTAATCCATGCTTTCTTTCTACGAACAGCGAGGCCAAACGTCGAGAAAGCTCGGTTTAAAGTGCTGGGTTGCACTTTTCTTTGTCCAACGCCGTTCTCGAACCTCATTCGATCAGACTGAAAAGGGCCATTTAGAGAAAGCTCATCCGTCATTAGACGAACGGCGAGATGAATAGTGAAGAATAGTCAATATGCTACTCAAAGAGGCATTCACGCCTTTGATATCAGTATTGTTTCCACTTCCATTTCCACAGCTCTTATTGCCGCCCATTTCTATACTCGGTTGGTGCTAGTTAAGAGCCAAGGATTGGATTATTATGCCATGTTTAGCGCCTTGGTAAGGAAAACAATCCGATTAATTCAAAAAAGGACACTAATAAGGAGGGGTTTTTGGTAACATTTGCATATGGTAAGTGCAGGTCTGACTCTCGTCGTCGGTGTTGTACATTTTTTAACGCTATTACAGAAGCCAACTATGGAGCTGGTAAACATACGGGCGAACTTCCGCCCAATATAATCAATAAACAGCTAATGGTGGGACAACGAGTCTTCTCAAGCCTAATTGCTACCCCAGGTATTGACAACGCACAGTTCATATGGGCTAGTATCCCAGAGTATCAAATGACTTTTTTCAGCTCCAAGATTTCCATTATATTACAATACCGCCAATACTTACCACTCAGCAGATGCAACATTCCTGCAATGTTCTACTCGTCGTTATTGGCATTCACGCGGCTTGGACCTTCCTGAGCGCCTGACTGACCTGTGTACCTGTGGCTAAATTCTGGAACAACAGTATTGACGGTCATTGTCTGAGTAAAGGAGGTTTGTGGTTCTCTAAGTCTGGCATGCGTATTGCTAGCGACTTGATCATCCTCGTGCTGCCGATGCCCGTTCTCAAGTCTTTGCAATTGCCACGACAACAAAATATTGCTTTGATGGCTGTTTTCGCTGTGGGTATCTTGTATGTTTTACACTTTAACTGCCCACATCTTCTCATTAAATAATTGACACTAACCACAGCCAGCGTTGTTGTCACGACTATTATCCGCCTGCGAAGTCTTTTGGTAATTTCCAAGTCTTCGGATCCTACCTGTAGGCCATGCCTTTACATCAGATTAACTATATCAAACGCTGACAAAACCATCCTTAGATGATGTTATCGGCACTGTAACTTGGTCTGCTATTGAATGCAACGTTGCCATTATTTGTGTGTGTCGTCCTCCCATCAAACCGCTTTTATCTAGGTATATTCCTAGTGTATTCGGCTCCTCCATCGCTGCGGAAAGCAAAGCAGTCACCAATAGATTTCTTCGTCGCTCAGCTACCGCCGCCATCGAATACGACGACGAACAAGTCCTACACACCTTCAATCGTGACTGTCGCACAAACTCCGATGTTGGTCATAATACCATCAATACGAGTGCTGACAATTTGAATGAACGAAAATGGATGGAATCAAAGTCACAACTTTGCTACACCAAGAATCCAAGTTGAGAGATGAGGAGTCTGAGAGTACGAAGGGTCTTTTTTATTATTAACAGGTTGTGACAATTGATTTTCTTTTCGTCTATGCAAGGTAATGACTACTTCCTTGTTTTTTGTACACTTATCAGTTTTGTGAAACACTTACTTGATCGGTGTTATGAAATGTATTTCGGGTCGTTACTAATCTTAAAAGATATGAAATATATAGGATACTGAGGGCATCCAAACAGCTGATCTGTTTAATCACCTCCAAAAATTGCCGAGCTGGTGAATCCATGCGTGCCCCCGCTCGGAGCATCTCCGACTCCCAATAAACGCGGGGCCTTCCAGCCTCTTACTGAGCCTGCAGCAGAGATTGCAGTCAGGCGGGAAAAATGCCGGATATTCTACGGCTAAAATATCTTGCTGGTGTTCGCAATTTGCTCTTCTATTTCTCAACTATGGAAAGCCACCTAATCAACTTGATTTCGAGAATATCATCATCCGATCTCGGCTGACGCCAACAAACAGTTGCCATTGTAATCTTCCGAACTTAATAAGGAAAAAAAAATACTGAAGATGTCGACACTTCCTAAATACGAGGATCTTCCTGATCCCCGCCGCTATTGGCCTGCTCCAGCCAATTCCTACGAAGAAGGTCTGGGAATGTTGCGACTCCTTACCCCCGAGATCGTCGCCAACGCCGCTCGCAACGAGATCCAGACCGGCGAGCGTGTCTGTCTGAACTGGGAGCTCGAGAAACTTGATCCCCCTGGGTTCGGACGCAGACGATTCCAACATTTAATCAAGATTGTCGAATGCAGCAACGGAGCAGCGCTAGACGACGAGTATCATTTCAACCCTCAACAATCCTCGCAGTGGGATGGGTTAAGACACCACTCTGCGCCTTGGCCAGACCATAAAAGAGAAGAGAAAAAATTATGGTACGGCGGTACAACACTCGAGGAAATCATCGAAACAGACTCACCACGTATCGGAATTGGGCATTGGGCGAAAAAGGGAATTGCTGGACGCGGAGTATTGATTGATTATGCCTCGTGGGCAGAAAAGCACAAAGGGCTGAAGCCAGATTATGCATTAACCCGGCATAGAATTAGTCTGGATGATGTTCTTGCTATTGCGAAGGAAAGCAAAATTGAGTTTCAACATGGTGATATACTCTTCCTCCGCGTCGGGTTGCCGCAAACGTGGAATGCGATGAGCGAGACACAAAGGAAAGAATACTCTGAGCAGCAGATGCCTTCACATGCCGGTATCGAGCAGTCTGAGCGTGTCGTTAAATGGTTGTGGAACAGCCATTTCGCGGTTGTTGCGAGTGATGCTGTTAGTTTTGAGGTTTTCCCGCCTATGGAGAATGACTGGGACCTGCATCATCATCTTTTGGCAGGCTGGGGAGTGCCTATTGGGGAGATGTTTGATTTGGATGGGCTCGCTGAATTGTGTAAGCAGCATAATAGATGGACGTTTTTTGTGAGTAGCAGTCCTTTGAACTGTGGCCGGGGTGTGAGCAGTCCACCCAACTGTATGGCTATCTTTTAAGTCTTGAAGCTGTCAATTTTTATGCATTTCCCAACAAATGAAATTTGAATGGCGTATAATCCACAGCCCAGATGATATATGACCCAGAACTTCCATAACTCCTTTGACGAGCCTCAGGCTACTATAAAGCACGTGAATAATGCAGACGCCATACGTCAAAAAAGAATTTCCCAGTCAACATTTGAACTTTCCAAACGTCAAATATCATCATCAAGTCGAGAGTATTAATTACGATCCGAGTGGTTACCTTCGTATCCGCAGTTCTCTACTGTTGTTCGTTACTTAGATAACCTTATCTATCTCAACAATATTGACAATATATACTAGCCCAATAGTATCACAGAGTGTAGCTATCTCCTACGAGAAAGATCATCAGAAGGCCTTTCTGAGTGCCTTAGTCTCAGGTTGGTTCATTCTAGTAGCAGCCTTTTCGAGGCTTGCAAAAGTTAGTTCTTGCGCGGAATCAACAGTGAGAATCTAACCTTGATGACGGGTCGAAAGCTCTAGGTGGGATTTATCAAGACAAAGTCGGTCTCTCTGATCCGGTCATTCTGTCGCGGCATCGTGAGAGCGGTGTTACTGATCTTAGTTCCAACGGCATAAAGTTATCCTTCACTCAGCATATATTTAACTAGTTCTGTCGTCCAAATTGGCAGAAACCAGCGAATCCCCTTCAGCACTTTAACCCAGTACCTGGCTCGGCCATGTTCAGGAGTACAATTCCTTCGAACCTTTTCGGATCCCAAGATACGAGGATTTTTGGTTAGCATGCCCTACTACCCTAGTTAACTTTTTAAGGTCAATCATGGTTCACATGGGGCCTTGTTCAGATACTTTACCATTCGATGTTTAGGCTTTCATCTTTACGGTACTATCAAATCCAGACTTAAGCATATATATGATGAGAGAGGTGAAACGCTATTTCTAGTCAATCATGAGAGCATGTTTTTGTTTCTTTCTAATTCAAAAACCATATTTGAACCGCAATGTGGAGTGTAGATCATACGACGCCGATTATTCTTCCAGATTCTCATTTTTCCACAAACAGGATATTTCGAAAATAGGCTAATTTTTTGCCGCATTTCCCCTGATATATTGTCTCGCGTGGATAATATTTAGAATTTCTAGTTCTTCCTCTTAATGCCATTATTCATGACTGTGCTGACGTCGGTCCGTACCAAGACCATACGCCACTGAATGTAAGAACGAGCCGATAGCTCGAGGGTTGCTGTTGAATGGGAATATCACGCGGGGAAATGAATTGACTGTGGCGCAGATCATCCCGACTAATAAACTCGCCCTGCGCGTATAGCTATTTGGGCAGGGCTCCTATACCCATTCCACTTTTCAAATGTTGTGGTGCTATTTCAAACCTTTGTCATCCCTACTGTAGATTTATTTCATGCTACAGAGTCGGAAGTTCCATAATAGTATTGAACTTACTGATCTTTTTTGACGCAGTCGCGAATATGTGTCAAGACACCCTCAAGGCATCATCCTAGCGCTGAATGTGAACATTGCAATGACTCGTGAAAGCAACATTGTATCCACAGTCGCAGCTACTGCGAAGAATAATAATACTGTCACTTTGGTTGGCACAAGCGGACAGATCGCAGCTGACTCTCCGTGCTGTGGACTAGACACTCTCATTTTGTTTCTAAATGATAAACGCTTCTTTCATGCGGTATAAGATCCTGCCCTCCCGTCAGCTGTCCTGCGGCGATCCATCAAGGGGTTAGCCTCGCGCAAATATTTCGTAGTCGATATTGCTTGGAATGAAGTTCATTTTGACAAAAGCAAGTATCACATCGCGTGCTGGGTCAGGAGCTACAGCTACGGTTTGCAGTCAACGGGGAGCGGTATACAAAGCCCATCAAAACAACTGTCGGGGTATCGTATATTGTAATTCCTATCAGCTAGTAATACTCAATCGTTGAATATTGTGCTCGGCTCGGAGTATCCTTGCCTGGCGTCTCAGGTTGATGCAGAACAAGCCAAGTAAATAGTGTTGAAGCAAGACAATTAATTGCAGTAGGAATCGGCGAATCACAAGAGCCGAACAGCGGGCCGTACCTCGGCATTATTTCTCGGCTGCCCATCTTTCTGTGAGTGTTGAGATAAACTGCTTTCCCTTCGTTAAGCACGCTTGAAATGGTGATGTTTGATATCGTTTAAGCGCAATTGCGTAGAAGCGACTCTAGTCACAATACTACCTTGTCTAATTGGCACCATACACGGATCATCCCATCTACAACTCAACCAGAACCAACAAATATTAGACCATGGCGTTTCTTTCTATGCTGACGCCTTCTTCGCTGCTTTCGATGTTGCTGTCATGGCGAACGCTCTTTATTTTATTCGCTTATGTCAACAAAAAGTCCCTGCCTTTTGGGTGGACAGTGCGTATACCTCCATGCCCTCCAGTCTCCAACCCTATGATAATTTGGCTAACCCATTGAACCCGATACAGGCGAGTGTAACATGGGCTATCGTCAAAAACCTGCGGCGCAATCCATCCCAATTCATATTTGACTCGAATAAGCCAGTCGACGTCAAAGGCCATCCTACCCACCCCGTCTTTGCTGTCGCGACAATGAACACCTACACGTCTCTTTTGGAAACAGACTACAACATCCACAAGTCCAACAGCACGTATTATGCCGACATGGATATTTCGCGCACACACTGCGTCACGCGGCTGTACACACCCGGTAACAAGATTGTGAACAAGGAACTCGACGAGGAAATCGCCGCTGCTGCTGTCGCTGAGGGCAAGCCACGGCCAACCAAGTCACAACCCTTTTTCATTGCTCTCGGGGGCGCGTATTGCTCATTCAAGCGAGAGCTGAAGCCGTTGGAGAAGTACGACATCAAATCATACATGGCTGCCTGGGACGAGAAATGGATGTATATCATGACCTACTTCATCAAGCCGGAGAAGAAGAGAGGCGCGGGACCGACAATAGCGGCGATTGGTGTGAGCAAGTACTGTATCAAAAAGGGGCGTCTGACAGTCCCTATTGAGCGAGTACTTCGGGCTAGTGGATATCTGCCTCCTCGGCCAGAGGGCGCAACGCCAGTGCCTGCAGTGCGAGTATCGGGCAATGCATCAACTACTGGCACACCGAAGGACGAGGGTCTTACGTCTGCAGTGGATGGCGTCAAGTTGGTTGATGAAATGTCTAAATTGGGAAATCAGGATTGGGAGATGGTGCAAAAGCAGAAGACGGAGAACGCAGGGTCGTGGAATGGAGAAGAGTGGACGTGGGAGCGCATCGAGGCCCAGCGCAAAAAAGGGCTCGAATTGATCCAGGGCTATATTGGCTTGGATAATAGACTCTACGATGATTGGAATAATTGATTTTGTGAAATGTAGATTTTTGTACATAATAGAGATTTATACATAGTAATCATGCTTTTTTGAATGCACATGTTTGATAATGAATTTCTATTCCAACCATAGAAAATTAAAACATATGGTATTACAATCTCGAAATCTAAATGATCGAAAACCCCAAACGCCATGTATATCCATGCAGTCGTGATAAAGTTGAAAATGTGCTCGCAGGAGAGGAGATAATGACATGCAAAGGCCTCGGAATTCTATCAAAACTTTTGCCGATAAGCGAATAATTACTCGCTTTCACCTTTCTCTGTCTCCTTATTCTTGTCCTCGTTGTCATCGACCGTTTCTTCCTTCTCTTCGCTCTGCTCTTCTTTCTTATTCTCCAAAGCTTCTTGCTGCTCCTTCAACTCATGCTCGAACAGCGGCTTGTGGCGCTGTCTCAGCTTCGCTTCTTCAGCAGCAACCATGTCCCGCCACAGGTCAGCATTCTCGTCACGTCGCTGATGTTCAGGCATGCTAGATTCCTTAGCAGCTTCACGGCCCTTCTTAGCCGTATCAAGAAGACCCTGACCCTTACGCTGATCATGAATCTCAAACGCCGCACTGGCACACATAACTGCAAGCGTAAGACCCTGCGCATACACACGAGCCTGGACAATCTTCTGCTGGCCCGTCAAATACGGGTTGCGGCCCACTAAGACAAAGCTACCGATAATAGAGGCAATCCAGGTCACACCAATAATTTTGTATTTTTCTTCACGCGCCCAGGCAGTCAGCCGATTCGAGAATGACATTTGGGCGAGTTCTTCGCGTCGGAGTCGTTCTTCACGGTTCTCAAGGTATCGCATGTTGACGTTGCGCTCTGCTTCGTATTGGCGAGAGGCATGATCAGCAGCAATGATGCCGACGAATGTGCCAGAGGATGTGACGAGGAATGCTTTCATGGGGAGAGTCAGGTTGCGGATTGTATGGAATCGGCGAGATGCTGCCATGACACCGGCGAGACCGCCGACGAGACCGATGGCTGTACCTACGGTGCCTCCTTGGACGACCGATCTGTAGTCATATTAGCATGTTGACCTAGATAGTTGTCGAGCTGTGTAATAGTTCCCATTGGCATACCGGTAGTGAGCAGCCTCTTCTTCCTTCGTTAAGAGCTTCATGGTTGATTGTACTCAGTATGTGCTTGCTGAGTGCAATATTAATTGGTCGTGTTGACGAAATGTACAAAGTATTCACAACAATCGAGTTTATTTTATGGACCTGGTTGAGTATGTATCAGTATGTGGAGGCGTTGCTGTTATAAACCATTTGCCCGGCGCCGTGAAGGAAATAGCTCGGTGACCTCAGGCTTACGTGCAAGCCGGATTTCCACGATCGCATAGCTTTAATATTCTACTTGCGGTTTAGCGCTACCGAGTCTCACCCGAGACGAGCTTCGGGAGAGTCCGGTGTCAGTGTCTGCAGCTGTGATTGGTTCAGTGGCTCTTCCGGACTGGGATAGCTGTCTGCTTCTAGAATCTTTTCATTACTACTCGTATATTCGGATAACGTAAAACAACAGCCATCCTTCCGCCCACCCCCACACCATATAAAATGTCCATTTTATACGATGTATAGGGGTGGGCGGATGGCCGTTAGATTACGTTAGAACTAGGGAGTTTATTCAGCGTCGTAAAGAAGAATGTCGTCATATCGCATGCAACGGCTGGCTGCTGAGAAATTGTCATGTATGCACTAATTATTCAAGCTACTATCCATGCACGAACGATAAAAAAAACTCCATGAATATTCCTGGTCAACTGCTGCGCCGAAGAGAAACCCAATATATCAATCCGATTAAATACTTAGACTCACAAACGCCGTAAATGATATCGCGACCAACCGTCGACAAAAAGACGATGGGATAATAAAGGCAACGCCACACATACTGGCTGTCTGAGAACGAATTATTTGCGCGATGCTTTACCAGCATTCAGCTGGCGTGCTTTCATCCTTCTGAAACGATCTTCTCCGCTTGCTCCGACGGGACGGGCGAATTTGCTGTCTTGAATGACAGTTGAACGAGGAACAATACTATACGAGGTGTGACCCATCTCGCGACGAGCACGATTAGCCAAACGTGGCGGCAGAAGTTCCTGGGCACGCGCTTCTTCGGCGGTACGTTGCGCAATATTGCGATTGACAAGGCGCCTGCTCACGTTAGCTCAAACCATCATCTGCACCTAGGGTATATAAAAGTAAACATACGTAGGATCAAATTCAACCTCTTCATAGACTCGCTTAGAGTAATCATCAGATCGCTGGAGAATCGGGCGAGTCCAATCTGCAAGGAGTCGTTCCGCCTGTCGTTTGATCTTGAGCTCGGGTTTCTTGCTCTTAGTGTAGAAAACAATGACTTTGCCAATACCACTAGCGATGAGAGTATCTTTGTTGATAGGAAGCTTGCCAAGCACATCCAGCAAGTCACGCTGAATGTTGTATGCAGGTAGCTCGCCATCGTCGAGTGGCTCCAAGAAAAACTTCACAGCTTCCAGAAGATTGATTTCGGGGTCTACCAGACTAGCAGTGTACTGGTTGCGATTCAACAGATTCAAAACCTCTGGTAACATCTTGAGTTTGTGCATGGCGGGTTGGCCCTCTCGGCGGGCTGCAGCATCAAGTCGGGCAGCGTCCGTCATGCGTTTTCGCATGTCTTCAATCTCTTGGTCTGCCATTTGTTCCAGATCCTGAATTTGTTAGTCTCTCTGTAGAATAATCGTGTGGTGAATCATACAATGCCATCAGCTTTTCGCCTGCGTCTCTGTGGCTTCTTCATGGAGGCGTCCAAAGCGCGGTCCAGGGCACGTCGTCGTCCTAATATATTTATCAACCACAATCCTCAAAATAAATACCTAGCAACAACAGAGTCATAATCTACCACTTACGTTCTTCAGGGCTTAGCGTCTCATCATCCTCTGGCGTGGCAGCCCTCTTAGCCTTCGCTGATCTTCGACGAGTCGCCTTCCCGTCACCTGATTCACCATCCGAGTCCGCCTGATTGCGTTTCTTCTTCTCTCGGCGGCCCTCCCTATGTCTTCTCGGTTCGCCATCTTCTCTCTTGCGCTTATGGCGGCCAATAAGCTTCAGGTTCTCAGCGTCGACATCTAATGCTGGACGGTCCTCGATATCAACGTCATCGGGGTTAAAGTCTTCAAATTGCGCTTCGTCGACTTCTGACAGTACGGATTCATCGTCAGAAAGGTCTGGCTCGTCATCCCCAGCTGCGCCTGTGTCGTTGAGGTCATCAAGCTCCTCTTGCAGCTCATCCCGGTCCAGTGCTGGAGATTGGGCCTCAGCCTCTGGTGATGCAGACATTGTGAGTGATTTCTATCCCTGTCTGGCACCGCAACACAGAAATAGCTATCTATGAGCGAAACCGTTCTATCCAGAAAACAGATGTCGTCAGGAGGTGAGGTGAGGATGGTTAGGACAACGAGAGAAGGTCGCGGTGGCTGGAGCAAGAAGCGGCTAGCCCAAGAAACTTCGCCAGAGTCGGTGTGGCCCGTGCGTCTGGCGCGATTCAAGCTCGCCGCAAAGAATATGATGCCTCCATCATCAATTCACAGCAAGCCAAGGTCTCTGCCATCACAGCTCTTTTAGCCTCTAACAATCACCAAGACTTATTTACTGTACACTGAAATAGACATTGTCAATATGTTTGGCGGCGGAGGTGAGATTTCTATTGTCTTCTGCGGACGTTTTTGCTCTTTGACAGTACTTTGGCTAACTAATATTGCAAATAGAGCAACGACTTTCTAAGGAGGAGATCGAGGTATGGTTACCATGCTCTAATTACCCTAGAACCCGTGGACTTGCCACTTAAAGGGTCCTCGCTTCAGACCCGTCACGATCAATGAAAAATTCACCACGATACCATTTGCGAATTCTAAATGACGTTGTATCTTGACAGGCCGGTGAGATCGAAGCGCAACAGACCGTTCGATTTGCAGTTGCTACTGGCATTCTCCTTTACCTCTGTAGGTAGCCATCCTGCCAATAAATATTTTCACTTACTAATGGCATCAATAACAGCGCCTTTCGCTGTTGACTTCGTGAAGAAGTTCCTGTGATGCCTCATGCCTACCACCGCATACAAAAATGAATATCTACTCGGAAGTGTGCATGTATAAATTTTGATGGCTAGCTTCATCCTTGTGTTTCTATTCCATGTACTATAAGTAGACTTTGGGGTATCATTTTTGCTATTGCCTTTGTCGTCTTTAAATTGAATATGCTACGGATACTCGATTCATTTTTGACTCCCAACCCGACTAACTACTAAGAAGAACGCTCAACGCCTAATCTTTATCCCACCTTGATTAAAATGACTTGTGCAGAAAAGTTGCTGTCGCATCAACCCCATGCGAAGAAAAGAAGTCAAGTAATATCAAGAAAAGTAACCCAAGTTGCATTAAGAAGCGCAAATAATATGCTCTGCGTTAACAACTCTAGTGGACATTTGCACCCACGGCTTTCTGGGCTTCGTCTAATTCCTTGTTTATGGACACCAGCTCCTTCTGTAGGTGCTGGATTTGAGAAGCGTAGTCTTCGAGAATCTGTTATCAATGTCAGTTTAGTTGAATGGATGCAAAAATTGAAAAGCACCATACCTTTTTCGCAGTTTTGATCACATTTTCATCAAGCGATTCCTCAACATCGTTCGCAGCATTAGAACCAGCTCGCTCAATTTCGGCAGCAAGCCGCTTAGAGTGTTCACGAATGGCAAGCATTCTTGCCCAAATTTCTTCAGCACGTCCGGTTATTGATGGATCAAAAATGCCTCTTTCCAACTGAACCAGTTTCTTTTTAAGTTCTTCTTCTGCGTCATCCATAGCGTAACCACGATTTCGAAGGACTTGGGTCTTTGCAGCAAGCGATAAACAGCGTTGACTCAATATAACATGTTTTCTCCGACAGTCAGCAATTTTTACCGAGATTTTGAGGTCATGGCGAGATAACAGGTCAGTGAGACATTGATTGATTTCGTGCAGGCGAGTCTGCATGATACTGAGGAAGTCCTTTTGCCTTTGAGCACGTTTCCCAAGTTCCCAAAATCCTTTCACAAGAACTGGAACATAACCTGGCTCAGGCCGTGACTTCAGCGCTTCCTCCCATTTGGTCACGTCGTCTTGAATGCTGGGCTGGTAAAATGGTGCTTGATCCTCTCCCACAAAGTTATACAAATATGTACGAAAAGGTGATGTCTGGTTTGTAGGGTCCCACTTGTCCCTGATTATCTCCATTTGCGCTGGCACCGTTCGGTGTACTATAATATGTCAGTCGAACATTCAAGACATGTTAAGAGAAAGTCATACCCCCAGTAACCGCACGGCCTGGGGACCAAAGCGAGGATCCCAATTGTGGCTGGTTCATTGTCTGCCCTAATTGTGGTTGCGGTTGGGGCTGTTGTTGGGTTTGTTGCTGCTGGTTCGCAAATAGAGATCCTCCGCCGAACAGCGACTGTTGTTGCTGTGGCTGTTGTTGTTGTTGTTGTTGCTGCTGCTGCAGTGCATTGTTTGTTGCGCCGAAAAAGCTAGTACCTGTCTGTTGGGGTTGTTGGGGTTGCTGGGGTTGCTGTGCAGGACCTCCAAACAAACTTCCTGCAGGCTTCTGCTGAGCAGTCGAGCCAAAGAGACCACCTGACTGAGGCTGGTTTTGTGTCTGTGTCTGTGTCTGCGTCTGCTGACCTCCAAACAGTCCCGTGGGTTGATTCTGTGTTTGTGTCGATCCAAACAAGCCTCCTGAAGTCTGTTGTTGAGGCTGGTTCGCAGACGATCCAAATAGACTCTGCCCTGTCGCGGGTTTATTCTGCTGCGTATTACCGAATAGAGAGCTCCCTGTCGACTGCTGCTGCGTGTTTCCAAATAGACTTGGCGTCTTATTTGCGGTGCTATTGGCAAAAAGGCCACCGGATTGTTGCTGAGGTTGAGCGCCGAATAACGACATGATGGAAACTGTTTTCCAACACTGTACAACGGATAGTCACCACGATTTTCCAAGCGCGACAATAAAACAGTCTCGCAGAACCGAAGACCAGAATGCGAGGTAAATGAGCGACTAAGTCAATTAAATCAAGCCATGTTATGAAAATAAAAGAATTATGAAAAGAGCAGCTGAGGAAGCTATTGAGAGGAACAAGCTTGTTCGCGCGGAGGTGCCTTGCCTGGAAAAACATTAGCCGCAGCAGGGCTAAGATGGTACGATCACGTGATATATCCAATGACAAGAAACTGATGGAATATAGAGCCCAATCACGCCTAATAAGTTATTCTGAAAGGTGAAGTCCGCACTAATACAAAGCATCAACAGCTTATTTCTCTTTAATTTTATTGTATATCTTCACTCTCATTCGATGATCATATTCGATCCGGTTATGTAAGCAGAAAATACAGCTTCGGGAACGACGGACCAATGAGATCTTCGCTAAAGGCCTTACCGTGAACTTCACAGCTCCTCAACTCCGTCCTCTATTTCATATTCAATTGGCATTGCGTTCCCAATCTACTCTCACAACCGCCAAGATGGCTTCCAGACAGCCCCAGTATGATTTACGATCTTTCTATCTACCCATGTCACTCAATTGCTAATTGCCTGATCGAACAGATTTAACCAGCACATCCTCGTCGACACGACGCCCATGCCCGATGGCATTCCCAAGGTTCAAGAGATCGGTGCCACCTCTGCTCCTCTGATGAGCGCCTCGTTCTTTATCGGTGACCGCTGCCGAGCATATAACGATGACTACATGAAGTGTAAGGCGGAAGCCAACGGCCGAGGAGAGTTCGAGTGTCTGAAGGAGGGTCGCAAGGTCACCCGTTGCGCCGCCAGTGTGTACGTATCTTCCCCGCGAGATTTCGTTGCATTTGGATTTGGATTTGGGAGCAAAGAAAACTGATTGTTGGGTAGTATCAAGGATATCAACACACACTGCTTGAAGCAATTCAATGCCCATTGGGGGTGTCTCGAGAACAATAACCACCATATGTTCGAATGCCGAAAACCAGAGGTGGAATTGAACAAATGCGTTTTTGAGCAACTTGTTTGTTCCCTTATCTTTATATATGGTTTCGTCTCACTACGACTTACTGATATGCAATTATAGGGGCTGAAGAAGGAAATCCCCGGAACACCATCCAACGTCACACCTGTTCACCTACGACCAAAGCAACTCTACGCTCAATATCCCGGAAACCAATATTAGAATGCTAGATTTTAAAAGGCATAATTCTCATTTTCTCACTCCGATTTCCCTTCTGGAAGAAATGTGTGTATATATTAGCTCGCTGTAGGAATGATATTATCTCTATAAAATGAATACAAAATGCAACACCTAGAAGTATGCATAATGGGAGGAGTATTGTTACAGCTTCAATCTTTCTCTCCTTCGAACATTTTTCATAGCCTCCAACCGAGCAGCATACTCTGGGATTGAAGGTACATGAACCTTGTGGTGCTCTACAGTTGCGTATTTTGTCTTGCCGTCAAGTGATTCGAAGTAACCGCTAAGTAAAGCCATCGTCCTTCCGTGTTGCTCGACTTGGCACCTAATACACACTTTCGTACCTATTCACCTAATGTTAATGTCTCATGAGGATAATAACCATTTGACAACATACCAAGCGGGATGCCTTTAAGATATGAAATGTTCAATGTCCTTGACACGCCTCCCAAAAAACTATACATTTCGAATCAGTATGGCGTCCAGATATCCACCGTTTCAATAAGACAAAATAACGTTAGAATTATATAGACTTACTCCCAATATCCAGCCTTAGACACTGTCTGCATCGTCAAGGCAGTACACATGTCTATCAAGATCTTTTAGCAACTTTCCCAGATTGATGAAATCAATTCATACCAAATATAAGAGCGTAAGCACCTCCGTGCAAAACGCCATTGATATTACACCATGTCTCGTCGGCCGTGAATTCCCAGACCGACCAGCCTGATGGGTCTGCATCGACGAATTTAATAGACTCTGTCAAGAGTTTGACATCATAACCCTAAAAAAAATTCAATTTCTTGACCTGGGCGCAGGAAGGACGCAATAGGGGATGCGTATTCCTACGCTTAGGGTGTGAAACGCACCTTGAAGGATTTCTCGGCAATGATTTGCTTGTATCTATTCTTTTCGTTTTAGTCTGGCAAATCCATGTATTCTAATGCACAAAGCAGAATACGGATCATACATAAATAGTTTTGGGGTAATTTTTAAATGAATCAACTGCAATTATACTACTTACAGCTCTAGAAAGCATTCAATCCCGTCCACCACATCCTGCTTGGTTGGACAATTATCCCGTCCATCAACCATATTGAAAGAGTACCAGCTTTGGATTTGAGAAATTGCCTTTACTACAGGAGGAAATTGGGTAAACGGCTAGAAGCGTTGACACTGCTGCGAAACACATCCGTAGAGTGAAGGTCTGAGTGTGTATGAGGGGCTTGGCATCGCCGCGGTCCGAGGCAAATTGCAATGGAGCTTGACCATACAAATTACACATGAAAAAGATTCAGTATTTATCACGACTATCATTATATTGTATTTTTTTAAATTGAGTATTTCTTTTCTTCTGCCAACAGATTTGAGTCTGGAGATAGAAAATTAAAAGTACATGATATATGGTACAAAACCCCAACCAGTCTTTGATCTTTTGTTTTGATGGATTCAAAGGGAGATGCAAAATTTGGATTGAGTGGAGATGTGGTAGGTGCTGAGAGACAAAACTCTGCACATCGACGAGGCCGTGAGGTGAAAGGTGTAGTGAGGATGGTGGTAAGACAAAAAGGTGAAGAGTGATAAGGAGACAAAAGAGATATCAGAAACATGCCATATTACAAATGCAATACACGCTTAAAATAACAATTCGAAAGGTGAAGTTGTGGAAGTAGAGCATCGGACATATGTGCCTTTTACATCATACCGCCCATACCGCCCATACCACCCATTCCACCCATTCCACCCATGCCCGGAGCAGGAGCAGAGCCCTTCTCTTCAGGGGCATCGACAATAGCAACCTCAGTGGTACCGAGAAGAGAAGCAACACCGCTGGCATCAATCAAAGCAGTGCGGACGACCTTGAGAGGATCAAGGATACCGGTTTCGATCATGTCAACGTACTCGCCCTTCGCGCTATCGAAGCCCTTGTTGAAGTCCTTGCCAAACTCATCGGTGAGCTTGCCAACGATAACACTGCCCTCCAGACCTGCATTTTCGACGATAGTGCGGGCAGGACGGGTGATGGCCTTACGGATTATGTCAATACCAAGCTGCTGGTCGAAGTTGGCTCCCTTCACATTGTCCAATCCGTTGGCAGAGGCCTTGAGAAGGGCAGTACCACCACCAGGAAGGATACCATCCTCAACAGCAGCGCGGGTAGCGTTGAGAGCATCGACAACACGGTCCTTCTTCTCACCGACCTCAACCTCGGAGGCGCCACCAACCTTGATGACGGCAACACCACCAGAAAGCTTGGCAAGACGCTCCTGGAGCTTCTCCTTCTCATACTCGGAGGTAGTGGGGTCAGCCATAACGCCACGGATTTGCTCGCAGCGCTGAGCAATAGCGTCCTTGCTACCTTCACCATTGAGGATGATGGTATCCTCCTTGGTGATGGTGATCGCACCAGTAGAACCGAGTTGGTCGGGAGTCAACTTGTCCAACTTGATGTCAAGCTCATCAGTAAAGACAGTAGCGTTGGTAAGGATACCTAAGTCGCCAAGGATGTTCTTGCGGTTGTCACCAAAGCCAGGAGCCTTGACAGCAGCCACCTGAAGTTGACCACGGAGTTTGTTGAGAATGCAAACAGCCAGGGCTTCACCCTCAATATCCTCAGCAATGATCACAAGAGGACGGCGGAGTTGCGTCGAAATCTCGAGAGCAGGAATAATATCCTGAACAGCAGAGATCTTCTTCTCGGACAAAAGGATGAGAGGCTTCTCGAACTCAACTTTCTGAGACTTGGCGTCGGTCATGAAGTAGGCGGACGTATAACCACGGTCGAAGCGCATACCCTCTGTAACCTCAAGTTCATCATCAATGGTCTTGCCCTCCTTGACCGTGATGACCCCTTCCTTGCCAACCTTCTCCATGGCATTGGAGATCAGTTTACCAACGTGAACGTCACCGTTAGCAGAAATAGTGGCAACCTGTGCAATCTCTTCGGTGGTGGTGATATCACGCTTGTTTGCCTTCAAATATTCGACAACGGCATCAACAGCAGCCTGGGTACCACGGCGAAGGTCCATGGGGTTGCAGCCAGCGGCGACATTCTTGACAGTCTCGGAGAAGATAGCACGAGCCAGGACAGTGGCTGTAGTAGTACCATCACCAGCAACCTCGTTTGTCTTGGAAGCGACATCCTGTAGTAAACGGGCACCGAGGTTCTCAAACTTGTCCTGCAAAGTGACGGCCTTGGCAACGGTCACACCGTCTGGGTGCGGTCGCGGTCAGCTTACATGGTGCAGAAGCTAGAATTCATCATTCACCATACCTTTTGTGATCTTAGGCGATCCATAGCTCTGGTCAATCAATACATTGCGGCCTTTGGGGCCGAGCGTAGAAGTAACAGCCTTGGCCAGAGTGTCAACACCCTTCAGGAGTTGAGCGCGAGCCTCAACGCCAAACCTGAGCTCCTATAACCTCTATCAGCATTCCCAATTCATCCACTAAAAATCCCTTTTCAGTGCGTAGGTACAAACCTTGTGAGCAAATCGTTGTTGCTGCAAGGACACGCCAGGTGAACTGAGCTTGGAGAAAGGAGCTCGGGACAGAGCGGAAGTCCTGGATGTGAGAGCTCTCTGCATCTTGTCGAGGAGGATTGGAAGACAGGCAGGAAAAGGGGAAATCGAACAAAAAAATCAATAATAATGACCCAATTCACCTAGACCAGGACGCCCTGAGGATTGGATTACTAGAGGATGGGAAAAGCGGATGGGAGAAAGGAAGCAGAAAAAATGAAGCCGATAGCCGAAAATTTTCCAGCTTCTTTGCGATTCCCCGGATGTCTTGGCGCCGAAGCTCGTAGAACAGCCGCTGCAAAGCGCATCACGTGATGTTTACATTCAATAGTAAATTGCAAACAATGCTCCTGCATTGGAAACAACATCGCTTGCATTAGTATGTATAGGCTATGGCTGCTATTCTGTGGCCATCGTGGTCCTTGTTATACGAATATAATCCAGACCAGCATTGCCTAGGTCCGCAAATATAAAGGAAGGTTTCGAAATGAGCAATGTTTCAACACAATCCAAAAGCTCATCACTACTGGCTCCAATCATTTGAGAATCGACGTCCATGGTACACATTTCAAGAAAGCCAAGAAAAAAAAGAAATCATAAACGATTCGCTGATCAACGCTGTTTTGCATCATGCAACGTCCTCCTTCGCTAATCCCAAAGCAGTTGCAAATAATGGCCAACGACCCAACTTATCGGAATGATGTGTCGATACCACCAGAACGGCGATGTGGTCTAATTCGTTTCGCGTGTGTAGACTCTTTTTCGGGGTCATACGCAGAATTTGGAATGAAAAGCCGTAGTCAGACTTACCATCGAGTGACTAGCGAGACAGAGGTTTCGATAGCTTTGCTACTTGCGGACGCATCAATCTTGCCACCAAACGAGGTCCTTTGCTTCGTCGATAGCATCATCAGTGTTGAAAATTTGTTCAAAATCAAAGATCCTGCCAGGTGGGATCTCACCGTGGCTATCATCGACTTCCTGGTCAATAGTGCTGGTCCATTTCTCGTCAATCAGCGCGGGTTTACTCTCGTCTCCGTCGAGCTGAGGGCGAGCAACCTCAAAGTCACTGATGTTGCCATGCATCCAAGCTGTTTCCCTGTCTGCAGAAACGGTTTGTCCGGCTGAGGAATTGTGAAACCCGTACGCAGCATGAGAGTTTTTTGTCGCACCAAGAGTAGGCGCAGTGTTCCAACTTGGGTCGAAATAGGTGGGTAGCTCCCTGTGCTTTTCCACGTATTCCTTGTACTCCGGGCGCTCTTGGTCCAAGACGCGCGCTGCAGAATTGTTTTGCTCCAATGGTCGAAGCTTGCGATGAAATTTCAACTGAGGGTCACAATGCTCGTCGTTGAGCCAGTGTGCAGGGTGAACGATTCTTGGATCTGGATCATGTGTTTCGTCTGCCCATGCAACTTGCTGCGGCGCGCTGTATTGTCGTATCACCACTTCTTGAGGCCATTCTCCTCGAAGAAGGCCGGGGTTCTGTGAGTTGCTATAGTCCGTAAGAACGGGCCCGTAATAGTCCTTCGAAAACCCCCAAGTGCCAGTCCTTGGATCAGAAGCTGGCAGATGCCATCTTTTCTCCGGGTCTCTCTCGTGATAGACACCAATACCTTTGTGTAAAATCATGCTAAGAGCCTTTTTGCCAGGCTTAAGTGTAATAATATAGGACTTCTTTTCTTCAACCTTGGCTTCATCTTCTGGATTTACCACGTTGGAAGCCCGCTCGTCGTCTTCACCACTTCCAAGGAACTTCAGGAATGGTGCATTTACAGCAACTAACTCAGAATCGGAACTTTGACCTTCGCCATCGGATTTTGGTTTTCCCTCGGCATCAACAAGCCCATTGCGCAGTGGGGTGAGTATGGACTTTTTCTGAGAGGACTTGCACTTCTTTTTACTACTGTTGCTGTGGCGTGAAGGCTCCCAGTCCGAGTCTTCATGGTCGGACTTATCTTGGAAACACTCCTCATCAGTATGAGCACGCTTCTTAGCCTGGCTTTTTGGCTTCTCCTTCTGGGCTTGCTCTTGGCCTTGGCCCAGCGACGCGTCGGTTGATTTAGATGACGATGCTATTGCACCAGTCCATCCTCGACGAAGAGGAGGAGGTACTGCCTTGTCCATTTTAACACGAAGAGTGCGCAATTTAGCAAGGTGTTGAACCACTGCTCCTTCGGTTATATTGTTTCCCATAGTCTCAGCCACTTGTGCCCAAGGAATCTTAACATGTTCCTTGTTGCAAACGGATTGGATGGATAGGAGGAGCAACTCGTTCAGGTTTTCTACATGAGTAAATTGTTAATGACCATCAAACTCGGCAAATGACGGCCAATTCTGATGGAAACTCACCATCCCAGCGTACAATACTGCGCTTGGCCGGGCGCTTTTTCTTCTCGTTAGCCATGGCGACAAGGTTTTCGTAATTATACCAGCATGTGTGGGTGTTGAGACGCGATGCAGAAATTGAATGTCCAAAAATAGGTGCAAGAATCCTGACTGAGCAGAGGGTATGAAACAAAGTCCTGTGTCACTATGTGAGTGAAAGGTCATAGAAAGGAAAAAATCATGCAAAATGATATCTCCAACTCCTGAGGCTACCGTGCAAACAAAGGACGGTAGGTTGTCATGAAGACAGGAATACAAAGTGAAGGTGATGTGAGAGTCGTCAAGATATTTCTCAATCCCAGGAGGGATACAAGAGAGGGGTAGATATGCTGGCGCAGTGCAGCTGAGAACCCGGTTCTCAGGATCACAGCTTGACTCTTTTCAAAGAATTTTAGATATTGCCAGACATAGAAGATTCATATTTCAAAATTCAGAGTGTAGACTAGATTAGAAACATATAATGCCCATAGCGCAGGCTCTAGTTTGGATACGTGAATGTGTGAACTTGTGAGAGATAGAAAAGGTCAGCTCCTTCCAAGCAGAGGTGTCTAGAAGAAATCAAAGAAACCCAGCCTCTAACCAGCAGGCCGAACAATTCTATCATGACAACCATACTGATGATGTTTGCAAGAAGTAAACTACTGACTTGCTCTCTAAATAGAAATTCCACTTCGTAACGAATATTTTACTCTAGATAGAACCAGATACTGCACTTGATGAAAATTAATCGAGAATAAAATATATTTATTTAGCTACTTGCTCCAATATTTGAAGCCGATGCATATCCATCTATATAGTAAATCACGTGACAGAACTTCCACGTGACCATAGCGCGGCCATGAAACTCCGACAATTCCCTATCCCAGAATACAGGTCTGCATCCGCCATTTGCCATTCCAAGAACCTCCATCTGCAACCCTTCAATCCCTCAAAATGTCAGCCCCTTGGAAAGCTGCCGGTTTGACGTATGTTATTCGACCCCGATACTTTTCGCATGCTCTAGTCGGTTCGTGTTTCAATTGCTGACCTGTCAATAGCTACAACCGCTATCTTGCCGTTGCTGCCCGCACCGTCCGCCGGTCCCTGAAGGATGGTCCTCGTCTTGCCGCTGAGCGTCGCGGTGTGACCGATCTCAAGTTTGCCAAGTGGGAGGTTAGTACTGGGGAAAGCATAGCTGTACAAGGGAATGAAAGGGCTAATATAGAATTTTGCGACGACAGAACGGAAAACAGGGTGAACCTAAGCAGGTTGGCGCTGCCAACGCCGAAGCCTTCGCCGCTCAAGCCGAAAAATAAATGACGCGAAACATCGAATCGGAGAAAAACAGACGCATGAAATGGTGATATCCCGGATCCGAAGCAGTTCGCTTGGTGCTGGAGGGGGGAAGCGGATTGTACATTCTGTAGCAATACTTGGTCTTTGACTATCCAACGAAACAATAGAACATTTCTTCCATTTGTGGGAAAATATTTTATACCACCAGTAATCGTCTTTTGATTGACGTATAAATTCCAGTATAATTGGTGATGTTAACTTAAGGCTACCACTTGGAGACCTGCGGCCGTTACCCAAATTTACCCGCAGCCCCATCGTTGTTCTTTCCCGCCGAAAAAGGGCAGCAAACAAAACCACCTCCGTTACGTATTTCAGATCACAACAAGCAGGTTGTGAGAAACCATAATTTCTCGCACAAAACCATGCTGCCGAATAACCAACTACGTGTTCCTCCGCCCCAGTCAGCCTCACAGCGCATGGTGACCCGAGACATCACTGATAGTTTCGTCAACGCCGCTTCTAGTGCGTCGCTCCCCGCAACCGCCTATCTCGATATCAACAGCAGACCTAACCCCAGCTGACGAGTTGATTCTAGAATTGCGACAAGGAGAATTGGTCAAGGATGAACTATTTACACTATTCGAAGCGGTGGGAGCGCTGGAGGTTCGTTGAAGCCCCATTCCTTTTTTGTGATCTCGGCTCACCTTGCCTTCTTAAGATCATGGACTCCAAAATGGACAGTGGATATCTCGGCCCGGGTGAGAATCACGCCCAGGCCCTTGAGTATGACTACGACGTGATGCGAGAATTGCAACCCGAAGAAGTTGTTGGACTGATGGATCAACTGTTGTGCCACGAGGTTCGTTGTTTTCCCATACGATCAAGAGGTTCGAGCTAACTTGAAGGGTGGTGCTACAGATGGCATGGCATATGGGTCATCCCCTATCTCAAACCCTTTTCACCTCGATCTATCTCGATAAACTTCTGGCGCCGGCCCCGAAATCGTTTGATGAATATAGCTTCCATCGGGGAGATGCAAAGCGGCAGCTTGAGGTTGAGCAACAATCACCTTTGATACATATCGTGCTGAGGGCATACTGTCTCGGGCTAGTAAAGGCCTGTGATTTGGTGCACCAACGTGTGACTCAGGAATACTACTACGAGGTTGGTCCCTGCACGTCTATTTCTCGAGGGAAAACCGCGTCTGATGCTGCCCAGGAAGAGGACTTTTTCCCGCAATTGTATAACCGCAGCATACTTACCGAACACGAAGTCGATCCAGTTCAGCGACTCCTACAGAGAGCCATACAGTATCTTGAAGAGAATAATGAGGGAATAGAGCAAAATACGAAGAGTGCATTGGTTAATAGATTGCGTTTTAGATATCATTTTCTTGAAGCCTTGGACGAAGAACGAGATATTATCAACACACGAGATAAAGGACCTTTCACTGCTTGTCTGTCATTAGTTGGCTCGATTGAAAGCTCTGCGACTATTGGAAAACCGATTGAAGAAGCCTTTACCCTGAAAATTCAACGAAAGCTCGCTAGCACAGTACCACCGCGACCAATGGTGACTATCGGTGTCGATGCGACTATTGAATATTTAAAGCATTTCTGCCAAAATGCAATTGACATGTTTGAGCTTTTAGACTATTCGGGCTCAGATGACTTGAGAGTATGTATATCTCCATTCTTGTTGCTCACTCTCTGACACAACTAGGTTGCCCTTTGGACAATGGCCTCGAGGAAGCCACAACCGGGCGTCTATATAAGGAGTCTCCTACAAAAATTCATTGTCAATAACCTAAAAGTTCTTGGTTCTACATCTGTTAAGAGACTATTATATGATGATCTTGCAGATTTGGTACTCCCTTCAAGCATATTGCTCCAGGCAGAGAATGAAGAGGTCGAAGTACCATCGGACCCGCGATTTCAGATACATAAAAGCATGGAGGATTTTCTTATCCGCATTGCTGAGGTAAGTAGTACACGTCAATATCCCAGAAGCTACTCTGACTCTGTAGTCATTTATGAACACTTTTCGCTCATCATGCTTGAATCGACCCCGAGTGCGTCGTGCGTTGTGCCATAGCATTATTGAGTGGGACAGCATTCAAATAGAGGTCGGCATATGTTTTTAATCGAATGTATACAAACGAGACTAATTAGTTGATAGGCAGAAAAACTTGATGAGCATCTCCAAGCTTTAACAAACGAAGCACCTTTGACATTTGACAATGGCGAATCGGCATATTCGTACCCTTTGGGTAGTTGGGCATACCACGAAAAGCTTAAGCAAATCAGATCAATCATTCAGATGGGCTTCGAATTATCGATCTACGCCCCGAGGAACTTGGTGGAATGTACTGGTATCTGGCCGAAATATGTTTCCAACACCGGCGCCACCTCGATCGAATCCGGGCATTTGTTATCGCAGAAATGGGACGAAATGATAGTGCCGGTGGGAACAAGCCATTTGAGAGAACTATTACCGTGTTAGGCCGTCATACACTGTGGTTAGTAGCAACAGAGAGCTTTGCTCTTGCGCTGCATGCGATGTATGTTTTTCTCGATCGACAACGAGTGCTCCCACACGCGGCATCCAAAAAATCGTACTCTAGCTCTCGGCTTCGGTATGAGTTACGTATGAAGCCCTTACTTTCGGTTAGCCTCCCCGAGTTACTTCCATTCGACAAGTTCGAAAAAATGGTCTCCCCCGAAGAGGAGACCGACGGACAGACGCTGGAACGAGCGAATAGGGCAATTGGCGAAGCACGTAAAGCGTGGGAGAAAGTCCTTACTGACGGCCCATTCTTGGGCTCACGCCATGCGGGCAAGACAGTTGAGCGTCCAGCTATTGAGGCTGAATGGCAACGAAACACCAAGGACTCATTCCGATCATGCATTGGAGCCAGCGTCGCAATCCAAAAGGCGACCAGCATCTTCATGGCCAAAAAGTCCGCCCGCTCCAACTCCACATCCACCTCCACGCGGGAAGCCGGTGATGCATCATTGCTGCCGATTAAAGTGGAAATCCCAGAAATCGACACCCCCCATCGCTGGCATGACTGGTGGGCTGTGCCACGTATTTCAGAGGTTAAATCGGGCTGAGTAAGGTGGTTGGCTTCTACAAAATTGCAAAACACTGAGAAAAATCCTTTGAGCCTTTGATCTCTAATATCCGGACGGCGGTCGATATTCGGATATGGCGACCCCAGCCTCCGGCTATAGGGCGATGGGTTTGTGAATCTTGGAAAGCCTGATCTGAAAACATAGATCAGCTATGATCAATCGATGCTTGCGACCATTACGAGGCATAGCGCGTCTGGGTTGGCGACTAATTGACAGGCAGCATGGGCCGGGCTAGGGTTGCATCAGACAGTTCCACTGATGAAGATATCATAGGCAGATTAGCGAGGGTCTCAGATGGCCACCATGGAAGTGGTGAGCACGACGATGCACACATGTACTCCGTATGTTTAAAGGTAGTTCGTGGTTGCTTCTAATCGTCGGGAGGGGGAAAAAGTCGGTGAAGCTAGCATTCTACTGGGCAATTTTGAGAAGCTCAATGGAAAGGCGACCCTAGAAAAAAAACGAAACAAACTTCTAAATCTAGAAAGTGGTAACCTATCAACGGAGATTTTGCGTGTAGATATTTGTCATACTCATACTTCGATCCATCATCATTCGGCATTGCTATTAGCTGATCCTGACCCCATTATGCAAACTAATAGAGGGGTCCAACGCAAAATTGCGGCGGATCTCGGACCAGCTCCTCAGATCTAAAACTAAGCAAAGCCAAGCAACGAAACGGAAATACTAATGAAATAAAACAAAAAAAAGCTCCGATCGAGCCGGCCCCAGATTGTGAAGATAGACGAGAAGGGGAAAGCCATGGAAGGAGGTATTTCAAATCATTGAAACAGATCCTTCTATCTGGCTCAACAAGTTGCGTCATGTCCAGATTACGTGACGCAGTTTCTCTGCTTGACCACGTATCAAGATGGCAGCTCACACGGTCTGATCCTTACGTGAACGGAGTACGTATTCTAATTTCGGATACATTAATGCCTTTGTCTGTTGGTCGAGCTAAGACTCCCCGCCCACTACACAATCGAACCACCATGAAACACGATCTCGATTCTCTACAAAATAGTAGAATACATAGTCAAACTAAGTCCCAGGCTGTCGGTAAAGCCGAGTCGATCGATGTCAGTTCCAGACTAGTCATGGGATTCCTTGATGTGCACTGTTCAAGATCGCTGCCACTAGTCTGATATCGAGGTAGTACTCTGTATACTGCCCTGTACAAGTTAGACAACTTCGCTGTGGATTCTGAAACAATGCAGCTTCTCAAATACTCAGCCCAGTCGTGTCTGCATTACAGATTGGGTTTGTTGCAGGATATTATCGTATGTATTATATTCCAGCTGCAAGCCATTGCAGAGGGTTCCAGAAATATGGCCGCCAGCATCCACTTTCCATTCAACTATGAATTAAGTCTGGTGGTGTTGGTTCCGTTCATCTTATCAAATGTGCATGAAAGATACGGACAGCCATGAGTGTACAGAGCTGGCCATCTTACCGATACCGCACGCGTACACAGCTGTCTGATGAACGGGGTTCATATTATTTAATATTTAATATTATATATTATTATCAGGAGTATTTTTATAGACTAATGATACTAGTCATCAAGGCTGCTGTTTGATGATTTCAAATTGTGTTTTATTGCTTACTCAGAGCACGGATGCTGGCCATGTAATAGTAATACTCTGTCCTTGAAATGCTATGTACTGAGTGTATGTAGCCCGAGGTCGCCGACTAGCCGACTCGCCGACCACTTTCAAAACATCAATTAAAATTGATACGAGAGTGCAAAATACAAAGCGAGTGGACATGACTATTCACTTCCGAAATGACAGGCTGACCGAATGGCGGGGTCCGTAAATACACAGGCGACATTGTAATTTATACCCACGTGTAATTGTAAACAAACTTAATGGAGCTGGATGAGGTCAGCAACATAGAACACTGAAACATTCGGCTTAGAGTATACACTATATAATAACTATGTACAAAGTATACATACATATACATGTATGTAATGTATTGGCTTGTATGGCTATTCGGGGTCCTGCAGTCCCCGAAGCTGATTCGCCCAGGCCGATGGATCCCGACAGAGGCACAGAAGAGGAAAAGCCAGCCCTATCTCTCTATGGCGTGTACTACAGAGTTCTAACTAGCTTCTGTCTCATTGATGAAGGAGCATCTCATTGTTGTAATTGTTGTTATTTGTTTTCCTGGCTATTGATTATAGCTCCTCCTCCTCATTTCGCTTGTTAGTTGTTTCGAGTATGCTGGTGGTGGGTCCTAAACTTTGGGATAGCAATCAAGGGATGATGACCATAACTTTCAACTTCAAGTCAGTGCTTTGTAGATATTTGGAGAGACTTAACTTCATTTTGCTAACACTCGCGTATCTTAGCTTGATCATTCCAGGAGGCTGATGAAAAGTAGCTCGCTAGCGCGCCCATATTAAAAGGCCATATAAATCGGACAAATAGCCTGCAGCCATCAACCAGACCTAATTTTATTTCTTTTTATGACTTATTGCCCCCGAACCAACCACACAGAAGAAAGTCTGAACTCGTGGAAATTTCAAATTCAAATGCAAATGCAAATGCAAATTCAAACCCAATTCTCAGTCTAAAGACCCGGTCGAAGGTTCAGTCTAAACTGCATTGTAGTAAATTATGAAGTCTGTCTGTCTCTCCTTCGCGATCGTCCACTTGCATTAGTTTTCTGGATCTACCCAATCAATTAATCAGTCGACTTGCTTCTTCACATTACGGAGGAAGCCGACTGGTAGTTCGTTCGTCTCGCAGCCTCCGTTTCATGTTGACGAATCGCTTGGGTTGGTTGAGAATCGAGATTGGCGGTTAGTACATAGTACTTGTCCAGTACACTGGTACGTCTCCTCAAACACATCTAATACATAGTACCAATACGTAGTATATAAGGCTGCGAAGCTGTGGAGCAAACCCGAATGGGAAAGTTAATTCGTCACTTGTTTCTAATTCGGTCAGTGGTTCATGCTCCTGAAGACTCATCATTTTCAATGTTGTGTATACGTTGATGATGTATATAACGCCACGCTGTCCCTGTTGACTGACTGCTGGAGCATAGCATAAATTACCCGGACCAACATACCACCATGCAGGACAACAGTTGACTGTCGCGTGGATCTATTAATACTGTTTGACTTATTATAGCATGTTATAATAAGGATTATAATAAGATTATATTCCCCGGCTAAGAACTAGCCCTAATTTATCATCGCCGTCCAGCTGTCTAGCACGGCCTATTCAACACCTTGACGACTCAACTGAGAACTGTGCAACTGAAGAAATCATCATCAACGCAAGACACCTACAGGAAATGTGGTATACAGCAATTCCTAGCCATGACCCAGTACAATCAGCGTCTCTTCCCACTTCAGCACTCAATATCAAAATCCACATCAACAAAATTCAGATCATATGCCGCAAAATCGATACTACTACCAACCATGAATAACGACAACCTCACCTCTGACCCTCTACTCCAACTCTACTACCAAAACTTCCACCATGCCCACCCCATCCTCATACCGCTCTCTGCTCTCTGCGGCCCTTTGGCGCAATACATCCCAGCACAGGTGCTAACCGTCATGCGATATATCGGGGCGCATTACCACTGGGACAGCTCTGTGCGGGATACTTTCAGAGAAAGCGCGCTCTCAGGACTCTCCCTCTCGACGACGAGACGAGACGGGTTCCAAGTACAGAGTATGCTTCTCCTAGCGATCTCGGTGCATGCCCACGGCGGCCACGACGACATGGATCGAGCGATGGAAATCATCGAGCAGACTATCAGCCTCGCCTTAGATCTCGGGATGCAAGATGCTAGCTTCGCCGTGGCGAACGGCCAGGGCCAGCCAGCAATTGAAGAAATGTGGCGTCGAACGTACTGGGAATTGTACGTGGTCGATGCGCTTCTGAGTGCGTTGAGGCAACGGAACTCGTTACTGTATCACACGCCATCTGATGTGAGGTTACCATGTGACGAGACTCTGTACAACGCCGAGGTATATCTTCCCTCCTTCTCCCTTTTCTCCGGTTGAATGAATATTGAACGTGTCAATAGTCCTCAATTCCGCAAGGCTACCTCCTCGCTGATCTAGCCGAAAACTGGCCTCGAGGGCCGCAACACTGCCACTTCTCCTCCTTTGCATACCGTGTTGACGCCGTGAGATTGCTGGGGTCTGTGCTTGCTCTGAAGTCAAATTCATCAAGTATAACTACATCTGACGATGAAGCAGCTGCTATCGATGATGCTTTATTTGAATGGCAGCGGCATTTCCCCCATCGACAAGAGGACTTATCAACGGGGACGCCGTTCGATGAGCTGATTTTTCAGGCGCAGATGATCGTTCACTCGTAAGACTTCCTGTTCGTCTTTTTCTGGGTAGTAGACTGACTGTACAGAGCCGTGATATACCTCTACCGACCTCGCTCCAGCCTCTCCCTACCTACTCTCATCGACCGCAACTCGATCACCAACCGCTTCTTCCCCTCCAACCAATCCGCACGATCATCGGCACCGTCATCCTCCAAAATCACGCTCGACGATCCAAACACCACCAAGCTCGTGCGCGCCGCCGACTCGCTGTCTAATCTGCTCACCCTCCCGAGTCCCGTGAAACGGCACAGTCCGTTTCTGATCCACGGGCTAGCGATGGGGGTTTTCGTGCATACAGCAGCGTATGCACGGAATATGAGTATGGAGACGGCGAGAAGAGACGATGAGTCAAGTTTCAAAGTCAGGATTGAGTTGGCGGTGGGCGTGCTGAATAAATTAGCAGAGACTTGGCCGCTGGCGAGTGTGGTGAAGAAGGAAGTTGTGCGGGTTTATCGCGATGCGGTGGGGAGGTAGCTGCAATATATCCACTATGCCAGCTATATCAATTGATACCTTGCCATTGACACCAGTTACATATGTAACATTAGTTGATATCCATGAGACAGCGATAGACATGACGGTCACGCGATGAGGTGCAAGTGTACTGCTTGGTGGTAAAATGAAACGACGTCACTATATTTGAAACAGCTAGTACATATACAGCGAACCTGAAAACCAGATATCGATCATCCCTGCATGTCTGGTGTTAATTAACATGTCATTAGCACCTGGAATCCCAAATACACATTCGATAACAGAGAACCGTCTGTTACACAAGCCTAGACGTATCGATATCGCCGTGGGCCACCTCGCCACTATCCTCATCGATATCGCCGCCAGACTCCTCCCACTTGCGCTTCTCCTCGTCACTCAACGACCGCCAGACATTCTTCTCGCCGTTCATTTTCCGTTTTATCCACTTGAACGGCTTCAGCGGATCGTTGGGTGGCCCCTGTGGACAGCCTTTGTGTCCGCCATAATAGTCATTTATGCTTTGCTTCCGCTCAACAAAGGCGTGCAACGACGCAAGTCGCTCTTCCTCCGTCATTGCCTGGCGAGCTGTTGCGCGTGCGTACGAGGGGAGGCGTGGGGAGTTGGCTGTGTAGTCTGGCAGTAATGTGTCTGTGGTTGATTCGGCGAGGCTGACAGCGTCGCTGGGATGATCTTGTTGTTGCTGTTGTTCTTGATGCGTTTCTTCGCTTTGAGTATGCGACTCCTCCACACCGACTGATTCAGCCGTCACCGTCGTCATTGCTGTTGACTGTTGACTGTTAAGTCTGATGTTTGATGCGAAATGTTAGTGAAAATGTGTATGCGATGACCATAGTATAGCCTGGTGCTTGCGGCTTGCTTTCTGATTTGCCCTTTTATGTTTTATTGTTTCCCCGCCCTGGTGGTGCACATGGCTCGGAGCTCACGGCTGATTCGGCACGTTAAGGTACATTTAGTAGAAACTGCTGCGGCTTGCGAAAATGCGGCGTGCGTACTTAATAATATATATCATCTAGACGATAACTAGTAAACCAACACGTACCTCGCGCCGAAGATCAATTGGTGTTTCATGCTAACATGTAGATTACTGACTCAATGATGTGCGCGTACCTAAATGCTGCATACTGCTCGTCACTCGGAGTAGCGTATATGCAGAAAGCTTAATCATGGCTAAGACCTTGCTTACGTCAGTGCTGTCTCTACATCAATTGACGTGACGTAATAAGATACAAGTGTAGCGTAGTCTGCTGGTAAATGTTATGGCAACGTCGATTCTCATCTATCCAACAACCAGACTAATCCACCCACTCTACAACCCCGACCACAGAAGCGAAGAGAGAGAAAAAGGCAAGCCCAGAAGAATCCAATTCCGTAAAATAGACACATAGACATCGAAGAAAATTCATACACATGGTAGAAAATATTTACCGGTATTTATGGCTGGGTTTGAAGGGGGATATAAATAGGCCACGACCGGCGGGAACGAATATATCTCTTCTAACCAGAAGAGGCAATAAAATTCACAATCCAGTTGGAAATAGTTGAAATGGTAATCAGATGCTGAGTTCTTGCACACATACTGACGAGGAGAGAATGGATGGCTAGGCCTGGGCGTTTAGACTTGAACCATGGCCTGGCCCAGTGGCTGCAGAACGTTGTCGGCGTATTCACCGCCGTAGTTTCCTATATTCATCAGTACTTTGCCATACGAATGCAGCAGTGCCAGGACGTACCAGCTGGGTAGTAGTCGCACACGGTGAACGGCAGCGCGTCGTTCGAGCCCGACTCGGCCAGAGGAGAGCAGGTCACCGTGGCACAGCCTACGGATTGGGTGTTGACCCAGACAATCTGACTGTAGTGGCCCCAGTGCTCAAAGTTGCTCATATCGGGATTGGCTTGGCCATACAGATCCTGATAGTACATCATTTCGTCGTTGTACATCATGTCGGTGATGATCTTGTTGACTTCAGTCATATCAACGCCATAAGCGATGTTCTGGCCATAGGAGGAGGCAGGGCCAAGAGATCTGTTTTAGTCAGTACAGATTCCAAATACAACACAATTAATTAGGGAGCGTACGTGTCGTGGTGGTAGTCGCAGGTATTGGCTAAAGCCAGGGCACTTTCGGCTAGAGTGTCGTTCCATGACAAAGCTGGAGCAGAGTGGTTGGAGCGGTGAATGTTGTGAGAGTCGAGCAGCATCTGCTGGTAGGAATCTCCAGTGCCAGTGGGAACAGCGCTGGTGGAGGTGGAGGTCTCAACGGGGACGGTGGTGGTTGGGGGAATGACCACCGAGGTTGACGAGATCGAGGTCAACGAGGCAGAGGTGGTGGTGGGCCATGGTGGCCATGAGTAGGTCGGCTCCTGGTGGGCTTCATTAACGATTTTGGGAGCGGCGGCCTGGGTGATGGACGTGGAAGTGGAAGTTGAAGTCGACGAGGGGATGGCGCTTGGCGTCTCGGTAACAGTGACGGTAACAACAGTGACCTCGACGTCGGTCACGAAAACTCGCTTGTTGAGCGGACTGGCAGCAGCGCCGAGGGCGCACAAGGCACCGAGCATGAGAGAACCCTTCATCCTTCACAACAGCAATGGCAGCGCAAAATAGGTGCGAGCAAAGAGCGACAATTGGTATATAACAAAGAGTGGCGGCAGCACTGCAAAGGAGCGGGCAGTGGGAGCGAGAATCAATCGAGAATCAATCACGAAACAAAAACGGCGCAAAGAAAGACCGGCGAGCGTTGAAGAGAGACAAAGAAGGCGCAGAAAACCACAATGCAGGAGGGCCGAAGAAGTCTAAATGCAGTCCACGCAAGAGCGTCGATCTGAGGCCCAAAGTGCCAATCCAATCGTTGCGGTGGGCCAACCCCAATTTCACTAAGGCTCGCAACGAGATTAGCGGGGGTGACAATGCGGTCTGGTTAAGCCAGTCTGAGCATGTTGCCGCGATGGGACCCTGCTTACCTACTTTAGTCGTTCTTTGGGTTGGTGCCGTATGCTTGCTGATGCTGATGCTGATGCTGAGGCCGATGATGTTGAGATGGCTGATATGCTGACTGGGGGCTCTTCGGTCTTGTATGTCCAGCACAGCAAGAATTGACTGAGAACTCTGACGACAGAAGCACTGCGCGGCCTGCCTCCAGCCTCGCCCCGACACTCGACTCTATCATCTGGGAGCGTATGATAACTGGGAATTCTGATGTTTCAGTGTCCAACATTCCATGGTTTACAGCCACTGGCCGCACTGCGCGATCCGGCGGATCAGGCAGGGGCGTCACACCGTGGGGCCGCACGCTGTCTGATTGGTGGCCCCTTTTCATAGTCTCTCGCTAGCGCCAACTAGGGCTAGTCGTTGCATAGCTTCAGCATGCAGCTATTCCTCAATATTATTCTTTAATATTTATCCAGTAATGATTATCCGTATGGCATATTTGTGTGTTTATCCTACAATTAATGTCTAATAGTCATGTACTGATTAATCGATTATTATGTTAGATAATACTATGTGATGTTACGGCAGCCCCAATATAAGGAATGTGCCCCTTCCATGGTACTTGTTTCACGGTTGCACTGTTTCACGGCCACTTTTTGGCTTGAATTGTGGCCGGGCCAGCCAATCGGCATTCTTACTGCCTATCTAGTCCCAATACTTCTTATTAACTTAATACTAACACTATAACAGCAAGAAACAACCGCTTTAATTTAATACCAACTGGCCAATGACGTCTTAGCTTGGCCTGGTCCTGCCATTTCCACCGCAATTGTGGCTTTCTCCTTAATCTCGACTAATAGATGAATCGCAACACTTTAATATAAATTAATACCGATTAATATATTTATCGACATATACATTATGTAATATAAGGATATATATGATTCATTAATGACTCCCCCGTTCTAGCCTCGAGTAAATATAGATTTTGCCCTGCCAAGATTCCGCCCTCTTTGTGTTGCATCCCCCAATCTCGAAGGATCGAACTGTCTCTGTACGAGGTCTCCGTAGGAGACTTTGATACTCTTTGATTGCGTGTGCCGGTCAGCCTTGTCAGGATTCTATAAAAATAGTACTCGATTCCGTCTGCTGAGTCAGATCGTACATATCAATTGACTGACAACGTAAATGGTAGTATATTCGTATCATCAATTTGAGACTCCAAAAATGCTGTATATCACATGATCCTTCACCCAGAATACCTCCTAATCAGATTAAGATAACCAGGGCACATATTCAAAATTCAAATAGTCGGAAATATCTATCTATAGATCCACCGTCCGACAGCTCCCTGTCTCGCACACAAGCAAGAAATCTCGCACCGGCGAGCCCTCCTTGATATCTTTAAACAACACGTTCCGTCCCCTGATCCAGCTAGACGAGATCGTAGCAGCTGCACGCACATCCACCAATGCGACTGCCGCCGTGGCCGTCGACACCGCGAGTCCTGCTTCTTGTCGTATGCGTTGGATAAGCTCTGCTTGGGTTTTCTTTTCTGATGTAGCCGCCACCCCAGTAATATTCCGCACGCCGATCTCGAGTCCGACTATCGCGTCGAGCAGATTAACGAATAGGAATGGATGCTGCAGCAGTTCTACAGAAAAGGTATTGCAGGTTTGCCGCGCAAAAGTTTTGTATTTCTCGTCTTCGAGAAGCGTCGATAAGCGAACCAGATTCCGGGCGATAATGCCATTGACAGATGGCGTTGCTGAGTCAGTTCCGCTCTTGAGGCGTAGGAGAGGACCTGGCATCCCTTGTATAGGCCTTGATGACGTTGTGTAGTACCCCGCGATGATGCTGGGTTCGGCGCCGGGTGCGAGGAAGTTTTCGTCGAGGTGTTCTGGGCGTGTTAGTCCTTTTCTCAAAAAATGAAGGGAAAGGCTCACTTTGTAATTGCTCGGCAAACTGCAAATACTTGTCGTCAAACGTAGCTTCGTACAACGCGATCAAGCCATTCGTCAAATATGCATAATCGTCCGCAAATCCGGGGGTCTCCCCGCGACTGCCATCGCGATAGATGCGCCACAACTGGCCGGTTGAGGATTCATATAGTTTGGTCTGGATAAATTCTACCGCCCTCTGTGCCGCGTCTCGACATTGCTGTGCCTTGATCTGGTCAATCTCCTCTAACAGCACACTTGCCTTTGCGAGTGCTCCAATAGCCAACCCGTTCCATGCGACTATAATCTTATCGTCTAGATCTGGCCGTACTCGCGTCTTTTCTCGATATTCTCGTAATCGCTGTTTCCCAGATTTGATAATCTTAATAACTTCCTCGTCGCTGAGCCCAAATTCCTTAGCTAGCTTGCTCGGTGTCACCTGGATCGACAGCACATTCTGATCCATCAATTCGTCGTGCGGGTCATTCTCGGGCGCAATATTGCCGTCTGGCAATACGCCCCAGTGTCGCGCGCATACCCCAGCATCTCTCGGACCAAGTACCTGTTTGAATTCCTTCATTGTCCATACATAATACGCCCCCTCGCGCTTCTCTGTGTCGTTCGGCGAAGGCAAGCTGTCGGCATCTTCTGAAGAGTAGAACCCACCATCGGCGGCTTGTATTGGGCTGCTTGTCAAGTACGCGACAATATCGTAGACGGCACCTAAAAGCTCAGGTTCGTGCGTCACGCGAAAACCGTCTACATAGGCATCTAGCAGTTGCGCCTGGTCGTAGAGCATCTTTTCGAAATGAGGCAGCAGCCAGTCTGTTGTGACACTGTATCGTGCGAACCCGTTTCCAATATGGTCGCGAATGCCGCCCCGCGCAATCTTCAACAGCGTATTCACTGCCATCGTCGTCGCCCTCGTACACTCATCCTGTCCGACAATATCTGTCACCGCACTTGGGTACATGCCCAGTCGAATAAGAAAACTCAAATTCGCCGGCGTGGGGAACTTCGGCGCGCGCCCGAACCCGCCATTTACGGGATCGTAGCGAGATGCGAAATGCTGGAAGGCTTCCTCAAGAAGCTCAACCTCCAGGTCCTCGGCTCCTTTCCCTCCGGGCTGCACATGCGTCCCTTCTTCTGCGAATTCGCGCAGTTGTCTTGTAATCTCCTTGGCGCTGTCGAGGCATCGTGCTTGCTGAGTTTGCCACACGTCGCGCAACTTTTCCAGGATGTCAATGAAGTTCACTCCCGCGTCGGTGCCGAACTGTGCTGGAGAACTGGAATGCGGACCAGGCCAATAAGTGCCGCCAAAGACCGGCTCGAGGTCGGGGGTAAGGAAAATATTGAGTGGCCAGCCGCCCGATCCAGTCGTTGCTTGCACATAATTCATGTAAACGTCATCAATATCCGGCCGCTCTTCTCTGTCTACCTTGATCGGTATGAATGATTCGTTGAGAATGTTCGCTACCTCATTGGACATGAACGATTCCTTCTCCATTACATGGCACCCTAGACAGATATCAGTGAATTGAAATCAACACATTACAGAGGCTACTGACAATGACACGCCGAATAACCGATACTGACAAAGATGAGTCGATTATGCTTCCTCGCTAGCTCAATAGATTGTGAATCCCAGAGTTGCCATGCAACCGGATTGTGCATGTGTCCGCGAACCTACCGCTGTCAGTAATTCTGTGGTTATTTGATATTTGACTGTGGACCTTTGGGGATCTTACATATGGCGAGCGACTCTCGTTGAGCCGATTGACCAGCTTCGGCCTCGACTCGGCAGCCCCTTCTTCGTGCACATGCGACTTGTCAGCCATTTTGGACGCAGCCGATAGCGTCGGGGTTCCTCCTCCTGATCAAAGAATGAAAAAATGTAATTATATCGGGCTTGAAAGCGCAGTCCGTGCGATAGGAATTTCTTATTGTGGGTGCATGTGGTGGTGCTCGATGAATCTCATGGAGGGGTAACTGATAATGGCTGTACCGGTCCCCGCCGAGCGCAAGAATAAGGATGATGTAAAATGCCCGTATACAATAACTTTGCACCCGAGATTGACCTCTTCACAGTAATGGCTAGCTTTGTGTCTAGGAATGGGATCAGATGATGTTTTGGTATTATTTCCCTCCTTCGATTGATGCTTATGACTCGGAGTTGCCTTCCAGACTGCCGATTGTATGCGCTCTTACTTACGAATAAGCACAGGCTGCAAACAGCGATGACGCCCGCAGGTGATGAAGAGTCACGTGATGCATTTCTATGTATGAATCATGATACACTGGTAACAGCTAGGAACCGATTAAATGGAGTGTCATCAAGGTGTAGTTGAGAGTTGAGCATAATTTAAATTCACGCTTAATCTCATCACTCGTCCTCTCCCATTAGCTCTGCCAGCTCCCGCTCCTCCTCTTCTGTGAGCATCGATTCCTGTTTTGGTGGCTCTTCTGCTGTATTTTTCTTGTTCAGTGCTTCTTCCTTAGCCTTTTGTAATTCAGAAGGATGCAGACTCCATTGTCGAACAGTCGCGTCGATGCTGACGCTGACAACGGTGTTTCCGACCAATACCAAGCCCGTCACTTCTTCAAAATGACCGGTATATGTGTGATAAAGCTCTCCAGTCTGTGCAACTCAGCATCAGCACAAGATGGACAAATAGAATAAATTTAACAATTGATAAACGCACCGCCTTATTCCAAACTCGAATCTCTTCGTCTCGACATGCCGTAACGACCCAGCCGCCTTGCTCATACACGACCACATCTCGCACAAAATCGGGATGCTCAAGAGCCAGATTCGGCTGCCAGCCACTGTCTCGTGTCAGGCATTTTGCGTATTTATCGGCTGAAGCAGTCCATAGATCGCCATCTTCATCAAAATGTAATTTGTAAACACTCGTTTCATGGGCGATGAGTGGGTTAGCTGCACTAGCCGTGGCATTGCCAGATGATAATATCGAGAACTGTCTGATTTCTCTGTCACTTCCAGCCGAAAATAGATCAATACTCAATGAACCTTCTTGTAGAGTAATAGGGTCGATACGGAGGTCCTGGATGCCCATTGAGTGATCCTTGAAAACGTGCAGTTTCTCGCCATTGGCGATGTCAAAGATGATTATTTTCGAGTCCGCTCCTCCCGAAATCAGAACATGTCGGCCATCGTTGATTCGAGCACATGTTACAGCTTTCACGAAATCCGAATGGCCGTCATACTTTTGACCAGACTGTTTTGATTGAAGACCCCAGCTCCATACAGTCTTGTCCCAGCAGCCAGCAAAAAGCAACTTGCCATCGGGACTGAACGCAATGCTTGTCAAGGGAGCCGTCGGACCTCTGTAGAGAGCTAAGGTCTCACCAGTCTAGAAACGTAGTCAGGGGAAGGTGTTTTGATATTAGTTATTAGTTTTTTAGCGTACCTACTTCCAAGGCAACTTTCCTTACTGAGCCCGCGCTTTCGGCAACATAAACAGATCCCGCACTATATGGATCTTCTGCGACGGCTAGGATTTTACTTTGCAGTCTGATGGGCTTACCATGCTCATTTTTAGCCTTGGCTGCTCGACGGCCACTTTCTTCTATCGACGCACTGCCTCTTGGTCAGAAAACGGAGTGGAAACTCGGGGATTGAAAAGGCACCGACGTGGTTTGAAAGAAATCTTCCTTGTGTGATGAGCGCGACATTGTTGCTAAGTAATACGGGGATTATTGGAGAGAATCCGCATCGAAGTTATAAGTTATAAAACAATTGTACTGGAGGCTGCCGCTATGGTCGCTGGCGCCCGCCGTACAGCTCCATTTTCAAGCCACAATCAGCTTGTCAACTCTCTGCGTCACTTCTCCCCCAACACTTTCCTCCTCTGCCTTGTCGTCTTACTTCTACTCTCATTTTTCACGCTGCGCGTCTGCGCGCCACCTGCAATTATGGATATGAACCACTTGATAGGGTCAGTTCGGAAATTGGACCACCTGTTTCCATCTAGCTAACAAGGTACTAGCCAACGGTTCAACCTCATCTCCAAGAGCGATATTCGGTATGGCGCTCCTGCTATCAGAAATTACTTGGGCGATTTATTGATGCTAATGGAACGCAGATATGTCGGTACACTGCACGAAATCAACCCCGAAGCATCAACCATCGCTCTCGAGAATGTCATGTCCCACGGCACAGAAGGACGACGAGGAAACCCCAGCGAAGAAATCCCTGCTTCTACAAGTGTATACGAATATATCGTCTTCCGTGGCAGCGATGTGAAGGACATTAGTGTTGCAGAAGAAAAGGGCGAGCCAGAGCCCCAGCGCCCACCGGTACTAGATGATCCTGCTATTCTTGGAGTGAGTCTCGAAATTGTTCAATTTTTTCGTTTACAACAGTCATGGGATGAAGCATTTCGGATGTAAACACAGACCTGTTCTGAGAGCGCAAAACCGTGCGGAGATTTCCGTTGCCTTCCTTCTGATCTGACTGCAAACTTGTTGCAATATGATAATGCCCAGTTGGCAAATGGATAGCTAATGTTATGATGCTTTAGAGCATGTCTCGCCCTGGTCCTGGTCCCGCCCCCGTTCCTCAACCTTCTCAGCCACAACAGCCACCTCAAGGTCCCCAAAGCGGTCGGCCTGGCCCTCCGCCAGGATATCCCCAGCAGCCTCCTTTTCAAGGTTATGGTTATCCCCCCTACGGCGGCCAGCAACGATTCGGGCCGCCTGGCTACGGTCCTCCTGGTCCCGGCTTTCCTCCGTATGGCGCTCCTCCAGGATGGTTTCCTCCCCCAGGACACGGCTTCCCTCACGGATCACCAGGCCAGTTTCCTCCTAACCAAGGTCCTATTGGACCCCCTGGCCAACAACGTGCTGGCCCTCCTGGCGGTCCTCCGAAGCCAACCTCCGAACTTCCAGTTGGCGACAAGGTATCTCAGCCCGGTAGCAAAAGCGCAACGCCAGCACCTGCGCCTACGCAGAACGGCCCACCCCTTCCTGTCGAGTCGAAACCTACAGTAGCCGAAGCTACCCAAGGAACTTTGCCAGCAGCGAAAGCCGCGGCGGCAGCCCCTCAAACACCGTCCAAAGTTCCTCCTACTGGACCAAGGAATGACCGAGTCATACCCGCTATCCCCATCGCATATCCAGCCAAACCCGCTGTCCCACTTACAACTGCCCAGCAAGGCGCCGTTGCTGCCTCCCAAAACACAGCGCAAGCAGCCATCACAGAAGCTACTCGTGCTGCCACGGCGGCCGTTGCTGCCGCGATGGCTAAGCTTCCTCAACCGAATGCTCAGAAGAAGGGTGCAAATGATGCAGGTGTCGATGGGATGACAAAGAAATTCAACGACTTGAAGCCGTACGACAATAACCGCCCCCTTCGTTCTGCGCACCAGGGTCATCGAGGCGGGCGTGGGGGCCCGCGTGGAGGCCACCATGCTGCCAACAAGAAAATCGAAGTTCCGGATACAGACTTTGACTTTGAATCTTCTAACGCCAAGTTTAACAAGCAAGATCTCGTGAAAGAAGCGATTGCTAGTGGCTCGCCAATTGTTGAGGAAGAAAAGGAACTCAATGGCGACGAAACTGCCTCAGTCTCATCTACTGCCACTCCCATTGCTTACAACAAGGCATCATCTTTCTTCGACAACATCTCTAGTGAGATCCGTGATCGCGAAGAGGGTTCCGGGCGTCCTCGCGAGAGACGAGGCGAGGAGGAGAAAAAGAACATTGAGACTTTCGGCCAGGGCAGCGTCGATGGATACCGCGGTGGATATCGCGGGCGTGGCAGAGGACGTGGTTACGGACGAGGCCGTGGTTACACTCGTGGATACGGCGGTCGCAGCCGAGGTCAATTCCGAGGCGGTCGTGGTGCTTCACAGTCGACTGGTGTTCCTGCACAAACCTAGTCGGTTTGTTTTCTCCCTATGTCGTAACCACGAATGATATGAGAGCAAAGCTCAAGGGTACGAGCTATAAAGTCTGGACAGACATGGCATTTTTTGGGAGGTATAAGGTGCTTGGTTATTTTTTTCGTCTTTCTGGATTATCTCAGTGATATCCTGCATTCGCAGACAGCGGTCCATCCCATCTCCGTCTTGTATCTCATAATTACGTTGTCTCGTGTGGTACTCTGGCGTTAAGCTTCGACTAGTTTTACGGTTTGAGCTATGGCTGTGTTCCATTATCATTGTCCTGTGTTTCTTTTTGCTTTCTCTATAGGCGCAATTGAAGTAAAACAGGGAGCCGTGTTGTGGGCATGAAAATCTGATGAGAATGTTTTCCTTTCTTGAGACGATATCCGCGGTTTTCTTTTTCTTTCTCGGATGTTATGCAGCTTATTATCTGTTACATCGTGTGGTTATTATCCATACACACACACAATCTCTAGATGTCATCTACCGGAAGAAAATCTGTATGGCTGGTTTCTCGGTGGCATGGTCGGGGAAAATTTGTATCATACCAAAACTACAAACTGAAATGAAGTCTGGTTTCGACTTAGTTTTGTGCTTGTCTATTATACTTTGTAAATCTAGTATGTCTCTTAAAATCATACCTTGGGTAACTTTTGGGGCTATGTATGCCACTATTTCAGTGTTCGTGTAGGCCTCATGTATTGGAAGCGTCATCTGCTAGAACGATCTTCAATGTTATCGTTATTTAGCTATAGTTTACTTTTGCCAACTATATCCTGCTCGTCATCTTTATCTACCGATTCTTCCACTTTCTCGTAATACTGAACATAATCCCGCAAAGCATCAACCTCATCTACTGTGAACTTCCGTTTCGCAAAGGCCCGATTCCCTTCTGAAACGACTGCCTTGAGTGGAATCTCCATCTTTTTTCCATTAACATTGTATGGGATACGGGATACTGGAAATATAGCAGAGGGAACATGACGACGTGAAAGAGCCTTGGTGATACAATCTCGTATTCTTGCTCTTAAACGATGCCATTCTCCATCGCGAATAGGTAGTGCGTTTCTCAATCGAAGCACGACAAATAGAATTACTTTCTCAGTTTCGTCGCCTTCTCGTCGTTGGCCAATGCAAATAGAGTCAACAATTTCCTCCGCAAAATGCCGTTCGATGAGACTATATATTTCGCCACTACCAAATCGAACGCCAGATGGATTGAGCACGCCATCACTGCGGCCAAGGATGTATATACCTCCGGTATGAGGAGATGTATACATGTGATCACCATGTGTCCATACACCTGGAATACTAGAAAAGTAGGTGTTGAAGTATCTCCTCCTGCCAGGGTCGTGCAGGAAGTGCATGGGCATGTTAGGAAACGGTTGTGTGCATACCAATTCCCCGCTCTCCCCTGCAGGTAGCGAGGGACCTGGAGTTTTATGGTCCGGTGATGACGAGGATGGATATACCTCGATGGCCATTCCTAATGCTTTAACAGGGATCTCCCCGGGGTACGTGGGAAGGCTGACAGTGCCATGAACGAAAGAACCACACAGCTCAGTTCCGCCCGAAAAGCTGATTTGACACAAAGAACCAAAAGACTCTGCCATCCAGGATGAAAGTGCCGGGGTGAGAACGGCACCGGTGCTAAGTAGCAGTTTCAGTTGATTGCTCTTCATGGATTTCGCCGAGATATTCCTCCGCCGCAGCTCAGAGAAGTACTTCGGACCCGCGCCAAAAGCAGTCACTCCTGCAGAGAGGATTCGCTGGAGACAACATTCGGGGGTGGGATAGAAAGGAGAACCGTCGTAGAGAACAAGTGTACTACCGCAGAATAGAGAACCGAGCATGATATTCCAAAGTGCCCAGCCAATGTTAGTGTAGTGAAAGTAGACATCCCTCTCATCGAAGTTGCAATGCAGTCTGTATTCTTTCTTCAAATTGATAACCACGCCCCCATGGGAATGAACAATGGCTTTGGGAGTCCCGGTTGTACCTGAAGAAAACATGACAAAGATAGGGGTGTTGAATGGGAGCTGTAAAAACGAAAGAGGTTTTCCTTTAGCTCTTTTGAGGAAACTTTCCAGTCCGACAGATTGGTCTTCAGTATTATAGGGGGTAGTGATAACCAATTCTGCATTAGGGGATCTGGTGAGTTTATGCCATACGGAATGTACCTTAGGTAGAATCATATGACTTTTACCGTTATACGTGTATTCGGCATCAGTAAATAGGAATCGTGGGCGTAACTGCGACAGTCGATCTAGTAATGCCTGTTCACCAACATCTGTTGCAAAAGACGAAAATATACCTCCCAGGCTAGCTGTAGCAAGCATCAGAGCTAATGAAATTTTGTTGTTTCCACCAATGGCGACGACTATATCACCTAGTTCCAGCCCAGAGCTCGAAAGTGCATCTGCTAGCAAGCGAACAAGGTCCCGTAGTTGATCCCAGGAGACATCTTCAGGCTCTGATTCGAAATTAGATTCATTCAAAACCCTAATGGCAGTTCCATTTCCACCACGCCGTTGATAAAGAATGTTTTCCGCAAGATTCAGTTTTGCATCTTTATAAAACTGAGGGAAACTGTCAATGGAGAGAGTTTCATCAATAGCAGCACTTGGCTCAACTGATGCTTTGATATCGAGATAGTGCCATAAAGACATCCAGAATATATTTCTAGTTGATCTTCTGGCTCCTATTGAGAACAAGTGGAGATCGTCATATGTTTGTAGCTGAGTACTATGATTTCTGTTGATGTATCCGCGGAAATCATCCATATAGGTGCGAAGCTCCGGTGGGGGTGTGTAGACAGGTGTTGGAGTTTCCATAGGTGGCATGATTGCAGGCCGTCGCTTGAAAAATGTGCTGATCAACATTGAAATGAGTTGACATAAAGTTTTCGTATTCCAGTCGCATATTCATAAGTAGTGATTTTCCATTATCAATTGATCTTTCTGACTTTGACACAAACAAGTCGGCCCGGTGACATCGGTCCGACCCAAGCCCTAATTCAGGCCAGAGCGGAGCGACAGCTTATGGCCTATGACAACTCAGAAACCTAAATGAACGTGTATCTGACTGTAGAAGATTCAAAAAAATATGTATTCAATTAACTAGATTTATCGACTTTTTATGAATTGTTGTTCGTAAAAACGATGACCAAGAAATGTGATTACACAAGTTTGTTCAAATGTTGATGTCATTATATAGAAAGAGCATTGAATTTTACAAACAGCTTATCAATTTATATATCTTTTTCTCTACCCTTTGTTTCAGGATCATATCTTATCCCAATATAAAATTCTAAGAACCCTGCAAATGTCAAGCTTGTGGTTCTCTGGGTGGTGTAACCAACCCACTACAAGGTCCGAACCCAGCCCTCTTACCATCTGGCGTAGTAAACCAGCCTTCCATTGTAAGCAAGTCTCCGTCTTCAAGCCAGTTTACCTTCTCATTTGCCACAGACGGGAGTGGTTCTTTGCAAGCATTAGCCTCGAAAAGACAACCACATCCGGAGGGAGAATTTGGATCTCTTGATTCGGGTGTCTAGAAATCGAATGAGCTACATATTTTTGATTAAGACGTTCACTTACAGGAGAGGAGGTTGTTCCAGAGCCTAACAGATCACCTGTGTTGAGTCCGCAACCAGCAGACGATTGATAGGCAATCATTTGCAAAGAGTCCCAATGTGCATCTGTCAAGTGTGTCTGCACAATCTTGACTGGGTATGATTTTTTGCCTAGGAAGAAGTTAGGTACTACTTTGAACGTCACAAAAGTTGCTCTTAATGCTGCTTACGAGATAATGTCACTGAAAATTCGATATCGTAACCCGCATGGTTATCAGGATCACTACGAAGATGACTTGATAACTCGGATTTATTTGACTCCACCGGACGAGCAATACTACCCCGAAGTGCATCCGGGGTAATCACCCACGGCGAAATACTAGTGAGAAAGCTCTTGGAGTGCAGCGGTCCGAACGGATGCATTTCGTACTTTTGTATGTCCCTTGCAGACCAGTCGTTCAGCAGAACGTAGCCGAAGACATGTTTCCACGCCTCCCCGGCAGTTACCACATCTCCGTGTGCTACGGGAGTCGAGATAAAGCAGCCCATTTCGACTTCAAAATCAAGCTCTCGAGAGATCTGGTACTCGACATGTTTGTCACCGTGTTGGCGAGGGAAGAAGCCCTTGGGCCGGATGACTTCGGTCCCGGAGACTGCAACGGAAGATACTCGTCCGTTGTAAGCCATGGGATATTCCCAGAATGCTGGTGGAACGGGAATGTTCATCGCTCTTCCGGCCTAAGTGAGTGTGAGATTTCGTTGCGAATACAGAAGGGCTATTTCTTACTTTATCAGCATGCACTAATGAGCTGTAGAAGTCGGTATAATCCGTTAGATGCATTGGTAAGTGCATTTTTACACTTTTTATGGGAATGAGGCCCTTTCTTTGCAATGACTCCTCTTTGAAAATCGGAGAATCGACGCTGGTGAGGTGAGTGATGATAGCGTTCCGAACAGCTTGACGGTCAGGCAGAGGAAGAGCTGCGAAGTCGTTGAGGTACGGCTTGAGTCATTAATTAGTATCTGAGTTTTTGCATATGAAGTACAAATATTGAGCTCAGTGAAATGTATTCCCGAAGCACCTTAAGGAAAACACCGTCCAAAGATTGTGTCAGTTGTGAGTCTTTGAAAATACCATGTTGAAGCAAAGTATCTAGATCGAGAACAAAATTTCCGACGGTTGTGGCAGCTCTAGGAGTCTTTGGAAGTCAGAATCGCCTAAAACCCGTAAATCCCGATACTTACTTGTCCTGAAGCAGAGTATATCCCAAAAGGAATATTGTAAATACCAAACGGGCTGTCGTTTGGGACGGGAAATGGGAAGGACACTGCCATCTTGCGTGTATTTTCGAAATAACTCAATAATAAGAAGCGAGTCTTTCGGTTTATAGAAGCGTCAACTGGTCTTCAAAGCTTAATCCTGTTCGAAAATGGCGGTCGTCAAAATTATACTTGGAAACATGAGTCGGGCCGATCCATCGGGCCGTGTTTTGTGTAACATTGTATATAGGCCTGTAAGTAAACCTTATAACTATATATCGCTGGGGATGCTAGACATCCAATGTTGAATTGCCCATCAGTAATTTAAAATAACTCAATCAAATTCGACAAATAAAATGGCTTACAAACAAACCAATCCTCTTCCAACTCCCAAGTCTGACGATGCTGTCCTCTCCATCGCAGCCTTTGAGACGGGCTGGATGCAAATAAAGGCGTCGACAGCCATTGCCGGTTTGAAAGGTTTGAACTATGCTACTTCCTGGAGATTCTTCATCCAACACGCACCTTCGAATACGAAGTTTTGGTTTGATTTGGGGGTTTCTCACGTATGTCTATAAAACAGCGATCCAATAAAAGCGATGACCGCAGCTCTTTGTGAGATACTACTATTTACACATATATATCAACTTGCAGGACCTTTCGATGTATCCTCCTAGAGTTCAGCGAGTGCAGCACAAGGTCTTTGTTACGACTCCATCTGAGCGCGACCCTGCGCAGGATGTCATTTCCATAGGCGCAGACCCGAATGACGTGAAATATATTATAGCAAGGTACGGATTATCATACTATTTCACGGGCGAGATAATTCTTCAATTTTTGACAGCTTCTCTGCCTAGCCATGCTCATTGGGATCATATATTCCCCGCTGCCAGCTTCTTCCCCAATGCCAAAGTGCTCTGCGGTGCAGGCACGTTGGAATGGGCATCTAAAAGTTGGCCCTCTGAAGCTGACAGCACTTTTGACGGACGTATATGGCACACAGAGAAAGCCGAATTACCGATAGAAGAAGTCTCATCTCCTTCAACTGAACCGGAGAAGTGGCAGCCTCTAGGCCCGTTCAAAAACGCATATGATTTCTTTGGAGATGGCAGTTTTTGGTTGATTGATGCACCAGGCCATTGCCCCGGGAATTTGGCCGCCCTGGCCCGTGTGAAGCGTAAAGATGGTAAGGTCAAATGGGCGTTTCTGGGCGGTGATTGTTTCCATAGTAGTCTGTTCGTTGAGTATCCAGAAGCACCGTTTGGCAAAGGGGTTAAGGTCACTCCGACAGATACGTATCATGAAAATGAAGACGAGGCAAGGGAGATAATCAGACAGGCTGCTGAATTAAAGAAAGGGGAAGGAGAGAACGCCCTAATCTGGATCGCACATACGTCCACTCTGGAGGATATTTGGAACTTCTGAAAGTCTCTTTACCTATATGTCGTATAAACCCATTTACGATCAATTGCTAGTCCTTATTAAAGCCTTAGAAGGATGAACTTAATGGTACAAGCACTGTTAAGATCCGAAAGTTTGCCTTTGGACATAGACGCATAGTAATTGTTAATCTTTGTCGAAGAGTTCACTGCCTGGGGGAATGAAAATATTGCTCCAACTTGGAGTTGAAAAGTCAAAGTTTGGTGGGATTTCGTCTCCCGACGAACCAACATTGATAGCATCAATATACCGCATTTGAGGGTCAATATTGCTTGGTGGGTTCCGACCACCGTTATCATCATGCATTTGGTCTCCCTCTGGAGAAGTACCAGCTGTGCTGGAGTGTTCCAAATGGTCGTCAGAGTACGGCCGATGAATGAATTCGCACTTGGGCGAATATGCTAGATCGCATGATGCTGCAATAAAAGCTTCAAAACTAGAGTCTTCCATCTGGGTCTCTCTAGGCGAATCCTGATCCCGTAAATCATTCAAGGCTTTATTCAGAAGAGAAGAATGTCCGATTTCAGATAAACAAAAATGTGATTCCAGGTCTTGATACTGCGATGGAGTTAGTAGGAGCAAAATTTGCAACCATAATTGCATTTCATCGTTAATTGGTTGGAAACTCGGTGAAAAACATACGAAAAATTGCAAAGTAGGCCAATAAACCTTGAGCTCCCATAATAACAGCGTGCATATAGCGCCATCCCGCCGAATTCCTTGTCCCTTCTCCAGGCCAGTGAAGGCCATGACTGCGGAGAGGACCATGCCAGCCACAAAAGCACAGTATCCCACAAAAGATGGAACTTTTGCCATGTCAGGTGTGGTGTTCAGATATCCACATGTCATTTTAGCAAAATATTCGGCATGAGATGTTGCTGTTTTTGATGAGATCTTCACGATAGTAGGAGGAGTCGCATGGCCTGCCGTGGAAAGTGACAAAGCTGGTACCATAGAGGAATGGAGAAAAATTAGGCAGAGGTGATACATCGAAAGGATGAAAAAGGCATTACGCTGTAAAGGTTCGGAGCGTGTTTCGTCCATCAAATTGTCATCTTTAAATTCACTTGGAAGGGACGAGTAAAAATGTTGCAGATTGCTGTCAAGTTCAAAGAAAGTACTCAGACACGATTGATAAGTTGACTTTTCAAGTTTTCGGACGAATTCTTTGACATTACGCCTAGGATGGATAGAAGTAAGCATCAGGAAGCAGATATTAGAATGGCAACATGTCTCCATTATGTACAAAGGGTGCAGTGCCTATCCATAGAACGATTGTGTTGGGTATACTCAAGGAAAGATGCCGTGGGAAGAAACCTACCAAAGTCGAAGGACTTCAAGCATGTATATAACACTAGTCTGTGAAAAGGTCTCATCCCAGACCAACCAGTCGACATAACCACCAAGAGAAGGGGATGAAGGCGCTAAGGAGATTGGATCGGGCCGGTCTGTCTGTGAAGGTCCTCTTGTAATAATCGACTCAGTGTCTAAATCAAAGGAATGGCAATCCGGCACCATTTCACTGATACAACTCTTAACAAAACATGCCCAGCGCACACGATCCTTCGAAATGGCTCGAGGGCTCTGGAAGTCAGAAAAAGTGTTACCTAGCTTTGCCTTGCGGTCAAGAAGATAGAATGACGATTGTGACACAGCTACATTACAAAGTCAGTTGAAGCAGGACGCTTAAGTAGGTTATACCCACTGGCATGTAAAATAGACCGCTCGGTCTCGCCCAAAGCAAACCAATAAAGACTGAGCACGTCGCAGGAGCAAACTTGAGCGAGGGTTGGTGTGTCAGAATGAGCCAGGACTAGCTCACTTGCCCATTGTGCCCACTCACGACCACGTTTCCCCACTGATTCAAGTTCACCAATGGATGACCTTTTCCCACATGTTTCAGCAGGAGAAGTACGTAAGAATCTAGGAACAACGATATTACTCCCGGTCAGTTATTCCCTCCATGGACCTGCTCCCCTTTTCATATAGGCCATACGCACAGTGACGACACCGCAAAAGTGCTTAACAAGGTATGCTTCGGGAGCGTACCAGCGCAATAACACTCCACAAAGGCTTTGTGGTCATAGAGCAACGAAGCTGAGAAAACTCTGGAAAAGTAAACTTCAATCAACAAAAGGCCAATCTCTCGTTCTGGCAAGCTCCGTAGATCTTCTGATGTAATGTGGCTTGATGGACTGCCGATAAAGGAAGACACCGTTCGATTGTTTTCATCTATAGGTAGTATAAGGTCCAAGTCAGAGTTCCTACGATGTGGGGACCCAGAAAATAAACCTAAGGACAATGAAAATGGATTTGCTCCTGGCGGGGACTGGCGCCCCAGCAGCATCTCAGTAAAGACCATGTCGTCTGCGGCCGGATTCGATGTGTGAGACACTCTGTCGAGCTCGGATGCACGGGATGCTTCTTGCCTCTGAGGACTCGGCCTGTCGAACTGCTGCAGGGGAATGCTGACCCCATTTCGCCGGGCTGCAAGCAACCTTCGATTTGGTGGCTCTGGATATACACATAGAATCCTTTTTTTCTGACACCGAGAACAGGTTGGAGATTCTCGAGAGCATCGAATCTAATTGAATGTTAGCTTTCAAGAATTCCCTAAGAAATACAGCAAGAAAGAAACCGCCAGATACTTTCAACGATCGACATCCTCGACAAGCTGTGGGAGACAATATCCTCTGGAGCCGTCGTGACTCTTCGCGCACCCGGACGAGAGACTCCACCATGCTGGATGTCAGAATAAAGATAGCCTGCACTCTGGACGGAGCAGCAACAGTCAATTGACCGTGACCGGTGGTTTCGAGACAGGAGCGAAGAACACGTGATCGATGCGGGGAAGTGACCCGGAAGTCTGGGGAGCTCCGCATGTCAACCCTTCGCCTCCGATTGGTGGGGAGTAAGTAATCATTGGTGACTGAAGAACTTCTACGTGCATGGGTGTCTCGATTAGCTTCGAAAGACGTGTCAGGCGTTGTAATTTATTGCTCGATCTTACTATGAAGCTCAGAACTAGACCAAGCAAAGAAAAAGCTGTGTCGAAAACCTCGACAGGCTGGGTTTCTCTTTTCTTAGCAGTGAACCTCCAGACATCTTGCCCAACTGTATTATCAAAGATCACTGTTCAATTAAGATGCTAACTTAGATAGATTTGACCATCTCTACTCAAAGGATATCTATGTCAAGTAACCTATAATTCTGTTCCAATTTTACTTGTTAGAGGCCTGGTCGACCCTGTTGGAAACGACAGCTGGATCAACGGACTCATCCATTCTGAAAATGACTTTCGTGGCTTCCTTCAAGTGGATAATGGACCATCTATTATTGCGAAATTTGTGTACAAGTGATTATCATTTTCAAAACGGAATGCACTATAACATATCTGCCCATGACTCTAAACGGGTCGGTTTTGCTGCAGAAATCACTTATAGGCCGACCATGAATCCTCGATTGAATATTTGGGTCTTTGTATATGTCTTGGTTGCTGATCAAAAAGACCTGCCCATCCATGACTCACACATTAGGCACTTAGTAACAATAAAGGTGTCTAGAAGGGTGGCTCTTGGGATGTGCATACATTAATGGACTCATCACATCAAACACCATTAGTAATACGTATACAAGCCGGGTATGCTGCATCGCTACATCCATGCATGTCAATGTCTCCATTATTTCTCCAATCAGTCATTACAAAGATGACGCGTAAACAGTGAGCAGAATAAGTGCCAACTGTGGCACGTCGGCGCCTCTACATCTTCAGAAAATTATTCAGAAAAAGACGGGCCGATGAACCTTAAAGAGGACGGACCGAGCAATCCAACTCATCCAAAAGGAGGAAATGCGCCAAGATGTACATGTCGGACAGCCGCAGCTATAATATCGAGGAGATTCTTTGACTATATTATTTATGTCAATGGCACGCGCCTTTGAATATGTCATACGTGCATTCATTTCTGTTTTATGTAGTGTAATTGGTCACAATGGAGATTCAGGAAGAACCAGCAACACACCGTCCGGACAACATCGGTGAGGAAGAACTCGATCCGCACATCTACGACGACAAAGGCGATCCTCATCGCACCGCACTCGAGGATCGGGATGCTAATGGCAAGGTGTCCTGGTCGACCCTTGTAGCAATCTTCTTTCTCTCTTTTACTGTCCATCCAGCCCTCAGCTTCACTTTGCTTACCGTGTTCCCTATTATGGGCCGGATCGGAATAGAGCTGCAGGGCAGTACGCAAAACGTCAGTTGGATGGCTTCTGGATGGTCTATTGGGGGAAGTGTTGCGTTTGCAATAGCTGGCCAGCTCAGTGACTACTTTGGTCGACGCAATATCATTCTCTGCGGCCAGGTTCTATTGATCGTTGGTCATATCATTGGGGCGAGCGCCCGCAGCGTCAACCAGTGTATTGCCGGCATGGTCATTTTAGGACTGGGAACAGGTACCATATTTGTGTCAGTGAGATATCCATATTTCGAGCTTGGGCTGTAGATTGACAAGCCACAGAGTGTACCCTGGCATCTCCGAGCTGCTACCCAATCGCTATAGATCCGTCGGCGTGAGCTTCACGGATCTCTGTCTGCTTCCTTTTAGTACATTTGGACCTCTCATTAGCCTGAGTCTATATCAGAGGGCAACCTGGCGCTGGGTTTTCATCCTGGGTGCCATTACCGGCGTGGTTGCTTTTATAGGAACGGCGATCTTCTACACACCACCATCGCGGCCACTGAGAGATCGCACTCGCCGGCAAATCCTGCGCGAGCTCGATTATCTTGGCATCTTCCTTTATAGCGCCGGCCTTGTCATCTTTCTTCTTGGTCTTGGATGGGCCGGTGTAACGAAGCCATGGAAGAGTGCTGCAGTGTTAGCACCGTTGATAATAGGGTTTTTGGTCTTTGTTTCAGCCTTTGTCTGGGATTTCAGCGGTTACGCCAAACGACCAAATTTCCCATATCACATAATGTCGAACGTCCGCGAGTATACCATTTTATTGGTTCTCATCTTCGTGGTCGGACTTGTTTACATATCAATGACTGACTTAATCCCTGCGAATATCGCAGCCGTGTATACCAGCGACTCCATCAAAGCAGGAGACTACAACATCCCTGCTGGCTTTGGCGGGTCAATTGGAGGAGTAGTGCTTGGTAGTCTTTCCTACCGCATTCGATATATCCATTTACAGTTCGCGGTAGCCATTGCTATTCAGACTATTTTCACGGCTCTGCTCGCCCTCAGCACGCCTAATAGACTACCATTAGCCATTGTCTGCCAATTCTTCGCCAATATGCCGTTCGCATGGATCACCACATGCTGCTATCTGACTGCAGGCATTCACGTGCCCCAAAGAAACATTGGCTTGGCAATGGGGCTCCTGGGAACATTCAGATTTCTGGGAGGTGCCATTGGCACCACAATATTCTCAACTATTCTAGAGAATAAATCCACGCCGGCTATTCTCCACCGTGTAACAGACGCGGTGCTACCACTAGGGTTTCCTCCCGGTGAAATTCCAGCATTGATATCCTACTTGTCAAACGGCAGCCCATTTCTAAACCAAACTGTATCAACTGATGTAGTCAACGCCGCCACAACAGCGATCAGATGGGGATGGAGTGATGCATACAAGATCGTGTGGCTAACCACTATCCCGTTTGGAGTCATCGCGTTTGCGGGTGCATTCTTCGTGCGAGATCCGTCGCCATACTTGACAAAACATATCGCTGTCACGCTGGAGAAGGAGCGGTTGAATACAGACCAAAAAGAGAAGTCCACTGGCGTTGAGGTCCAGCACTTGGAGAACTCGGGGGATAAGAATGTGTGATCATCACAGATCAACGCGTGTTGTATACTATAGCAATTTTGATGGGAGTGTAACTGCTTGCATGATTGATCAATACGAGTATCAGAATGTCAATTTGAAACAAACTCGCACGCAGGAGAGTAATCCGAGCATTTCGCATAACTTATATATTGTGTAGACTGACCAAGAAATTAATATTATCGTCTCTTCAATGGATGCCAAGCCTCCGCATCCATTCCAGTTGCGGGTCTGCAGGCACCAGCCAAAACGGGCTAGGCCCAAATACGCTGAGCCGCGGTCCAATGTCGACATTCACGAGAGAAAGAGAGAGAGAGAGCTGCCCCCTCAATAGTTGATATTAAAAACTTGTCTCCCATGTCACTGTGAATTTGCCCAATCCAATTCATTGCCGAGCTCTTTTTCTCACGACTACTCGCTGGCTATCAACCATATTCCCTTGCGAATCCCACTCGTGACTGTCGGGCTCCTCCCTAGCATCGTCTTGTCGCGTGCAATTCTCCCTCCGTTCTAGCCGAAGCCGAGAAAGCGTCACCATCGGGCAGCTCTAATCCAAAGATCACGCCAACGAAGCTGCACTGCGCGATTGCTTTCTTCGTTACCTTTTCATTTATTTGATTTCATTTATAATCTGTCAATTGCATTCTCTTTGACTGCTATTTCTCCCGCTGCAACGCCTGTTAGGTCCGGCGTGGGGGGCGCGCCGAATCTGAAGCTCCATGCAGAGCTACCTCGGGCCACAATGTCGGACTCTGTGGGTGGGTGATGTCCATTCAGCATTTTAGACATGTTGGACTGGTAGCTAACGTATGCGGGATATTCGTCACAGATCGAGTCTTTGTCCATGCCCTCAATACCGTCAAAAAGATACCGAGGACTGGCACAGCCCGGCCGCCAACGGCAGAAAGGCTTAAGCTATATGGATTATATAAACAGAGCATGGGTTCGTACTTCCAGATAGTGGGTTATAATGCGTTTTCTGACATTAATCGGCAGAGGGCGATGTTGAGGGGATAATGGACCGGCCAGTTGGGGACGCAGCAGACGTACAAGCAGAGCGAGAGAAATGGTAAGACACAGCCATATAGAGCGGAAAGATGAGGTAGCCATGGGCTAATTGTTTGAAAAATTGCTTAGGGACGCATGGTATTCACAACGTGGTATATCGCGAACAGAAGCTAAGAGACGCTACATCACAACGCTTGTCGATACCATGCATCGATATGCATCGCAAACCGAGGAAGCTCGGGAACTCGTTTCAGAACTCGAATTTGTTTGGGACCAGATCAAATATAGCACGTCCTCTTCGTCGTCTTCAAGCCCGATGCAGGCGATGGGCCTTCCGATGACAACTGAGACCTCTGCGCCGAGAAAATATGGAAGCATAGATGGCCGGATGAGCCGCTCACCACCGGTGGAGGATCCAGATGAAGACCTAGCCATATATCGAAGAAGACTGGGCGATTCAAGATTACGAGTGTTGAGTCCAGTTAGCCAGCCTGACGAGCCGGATTCAAACATACCCGAAGAAGAGGAAGATGATGAGGATGAAGAATTCCAAGAAGCCCGAGATGGTACATCATCTGGCGGAACCACATCATCCCAAGATCGTGAAAAACCCACCGCAGCAAAAACACGACGAAGACGAGCATCAACACCCGGCAACAGGCCATCATCACACAACAACGCTGACGATTGGCGACGACGCGTCGAGCAGGCCTTGACGAAAATGACCACTGAAGTGGCTGCACTTCGCGAACAAATTGAGTCCCGGTCAATCTATGCCAGTCGACGAAGATCAAGTCTTTTGTCGTGGTTGAAATGGCTCTTCTGGATTGCCATGCGACAACTGCTCTGGGATTGTATGATCCTAGCTATCATTCTGATCTGGATGCGAGTCAACAGCGACCGCAGGCTAGAGCAGAAAGTGAAAGCTGGGCTGATACAGTTCAAAAATTGGTTAATGACGCTCAGGATACCGCGACGATTACCTAAATTCTCGCGTCTGTCGCTGCCATGATTTCTTTTCTTGCCTTTACGTTTCCATGTATATATTGTCTATTTCCCCTTCCATGATCTATATACATTACATTTTCCAGATGTCGGCTATTTTATTAAACGGGTGAGCATACGTCGGAGTTTTTCAATTCTTCGATTTTATCCAGGACAATGTGCCAATGTTTGACTATGGATATCAGATATAGACCATGATGTGCCTATCTAAATAAATTAGTACATATAATGAACTTCTTGGCACGAGCGATTGATTCATACGCCTTGCCTCTGAGCGGCTCGAGTAGAGTCTTTATTCTTGACCACACAAACCAACACCTTCCCCTTAGATTCCTCTCCACCGATCGTCTCTCAGTTGATCAGCTGGACCTTATCACGTATTTTAGGCTTGTTGTGTTTCTTCGTTTTAGGATTAGGGCTTGTGTGAGCTGCCGACATGTAAGATTTGGACCAAGGGTGGTCGTCATACCCACTGCAACAAAGAACTGGAGAGTCACTGCATTCTGCCACAAAAGCTGCTCGGTGGTGAAGCTGTTACCAGTTTGAAAGGGCAAGGGTGTCTTTGCATTATTCCGCGACGCTAGCCTTGCCAGAACAGCCGAGCTCCTACCATGTTTGATATTCTGTTGTTTCCTTGTATGCTCTCCCTTTTTTGCCTCTTTATTTTCGCCTCTTCACCTTCCATTTCTTCCGTCATCATTGCTACTCTCGTCGACTAACATATCTCCAACGTGACGCAAAATGGGAACTCGCAGCCTGATCTGTATCTTCTACAAGGGCCGCTTCATGGTCGCCCAGTACACGCAGTTCGACGGCTACCTTGAAGGACAGGGCTGGTCAATCCTCAAATTTCTGGTCGTACACGGAAATATCGATCGTCTCAAAGCTGGTATGGAATTTGTTAGCATTATTGACAGGGAACGTCTCACACAACTGGTCAGTGGGCATGGGTACACGACCTCTGACCACTCTGGACAAATGGTCTGCGAGTGCGGTGCTCCTCAGCCCTTCTCTGGTCCTGGGACATGCGTCCCACCTTCGTTGAGCCGTATGACTGGTGCAAATATTCTCAATATGATTGCATCTGCCAGCGACCAGAGCTATCTACCGGTCACTCTTGGTTTGGAATTTGTCAACGATGGTCTCTTCTGCGAATTCGCCTACTGTGTTGACCTCGATGCGGACGTCTTTGAAATTTTTGCCGGGTGTGTGGAGAAGCCAAAGAAAACCAGCAGCAATGATACCAGTAAAGAAGAGCTGCTGATCGGTCAGTGTCGCTTCCTAGAAGTCGGCGCAGAGACTGACACTGTTCCAAAACTCCTCATGTCTTATCCTTTTGATCACCTCCCTGGGAATTTGAATGATATGGTGAATCAGGTAACGACGAAAAATCCCGATATGTTCATCAAGGATGACGAGGACGAGCCTAAGAGTCCGACTAAGAAAGATGAAGAGGATGAAAAGAGTGGAGAAGTTAAAGATAGCGAAGAAAAGCATGATGAAACGGAAACTACTTCGTGATTAGTCCTTATCAGGTAAACTGCCCGATTTCTTTCTCTATTTCGAAGATTCAGACGAGTTTAAAAAAGGACTTATATAGTATTATGTTTCGGATAGTGAGATGTTTCTCCAGCTATCACTCCTCCATAGCGTACGACGTTTTCCAATTTCCGGATCCAACCCATTTTTGCGTATCCACACCGTCTGTTAGAGAACAGTTAAGATGTTACGTGAATAGAAGAGGACTTCGACTCAACTCAAAGTAGTAATCCAGCCCTTTTTACGAGGACATTTAGCAGTCATTACCAAAGACTATAATAAAAAAAGTCAAAAATGGTCAAGTTAAAATAATCATTATATGTGTTATATCATTCATCTAGGCACATGTCTCGGAGCCTACACCTTTGCAAACTTCTGCTTGGTTCGGGTAGCCACAACTTCTTCGTTATAAATGAAGTTGACACTCTCGTGTTGAGTCGTAGCCTCAAACCACCGCTTGAACTTGGGCAACTTCTCCAGCTGGCTTGGCAGGCTGGAGTGTAGTAGCCCGTACTCCGGCTTCGCGAAAGTAGCAATACGCAGCAGGACCGCACCCGAGAGAACCTATGTCAATATCAGCCACCGATTCGATTACAAACTCTAAATTGACAGCAGTGTTTCTTACCTCTGCAAGTGTCAGTTTCTCACTTCCGCCAAAGAAAGGCCCCTTTCCTTCTTCCAGTAGAGGTTCAATCTCCTTGGCTACAGCGTCGACGAGAGCCTTTGTGGATATCTCGCGGTCTTCGAGGCTGGTAGCACGAAGGCTGGAGAAGAAGTGTGGGACAACCTTGCTGTAGAAAGCATCGACAAAGAAATCAAGACGTGCACGGTACAAGGCATTGTCCACCGGACCGGATGGGGGCAGCAGATGAGAAGGGTGGGCATCGGCTAAGAAGCGAGCGACAATTCCAGATTCGGTGATTATCTGGCCATTGTAGGAAATTGATGGAACAAGACCGCGCTATATCGATCGAGCAGGTTAGTTAGACTGTACACACATTTTGCTCTTTTTCTGCATACCGGGTTGACCTCAAGATACCATGGCTCGCGAGGGGTATCCAAGTCAATGACTACCTCTTCATATGGTAATCCGAGCTCCTTAAGAATAATATAGCCGCGGTGCGCCCACGGGCAGATCGGGTTGGTGTAGAAGATGATTTTAGGGGATGCCATAGTTTGGTAAAGAGCGGGGTATCCTAATGCAAGCAGCTATGTTAAACAGGATTGGAAGCAAGGAGAGAAGGGCAAAGTCAGTTATATAGTTATACAATGGAGAGGTAGTTCGCAAGCAGAGTGACAAATGACGAATTTAGGACGGTGATTGCTTGCTCTGGAGCAGCTTTAATTACTAATTATGCTGCGAACGGGCCTCGCTCTGATACGGATAGCGAAGCTTCTCCCCGCACCGAAGAGCAAGCACTGGCTTGAGCTGTCGCTGTCGCATCGCCATCATGCTCACGGATGTCGGAGTTATTCATATAGTTAACTGTTGGTTACGGATTAAGCACGTTGGGAGGTTTTGGTTTGGGGAGCAGCAGCTTTATTTTTTTTTTGCTGCCTGAGGCATCAACCATATCTGACATCCACCCACATTTACGCGGCAGCAACAGAACAGCCATACGTCTCTTTCAATCCATGAATATAGATTTCTGCCTGTTATTAATTACAGTACATGCTTGGCATTTAATGCAGTCATTGAGCCTTTTCGATTGGCTTGTCCACAGCAACGCTGTCCTCTACTGACACACATGACATCATTGGTCAGTCGAATATTTCTCTGCCTGCCGACCAGCAACATATTCATTCACGCACTCATAATATTAAATAAATAATAAATAGTTAAAGATGTCATAACAGATAACTTGGCATGTCCACGTGACGAGAATGACATTGTCGCCAAGGGCGACAAATGACAATAAGACGACGACTCCGCTAAGCCCCCCCACCAGTGCAGAGTGCGGCAACAAACAAGCCAGCCTAGCCCCTCCTTCTAGCTGCCTATCTCTCTCCCACTTATCCTCCCATCTCAACCTACAACAATCCTCCTCTTATCTCAACTCTACAATCTACTTCGTATGTTCACTACATCCTTCATCAAGTCAGCGCACGGAAAGAAACCTTCCTTATCCTGCACAAACCGGTCGCGTCGCTGCGCCTCCCCCAACAAATTACTGACCTCAAACATTGTTCTGCAGTTCCGCCTCCTTTTCTGAATATTTGGATTCAAAAGTCGATTCAGTTCAATTATCATGCCTGTGCGTATTGATCCTTTTTTCTGCATGAATCTGTATGGGCGTGCGCTAATTAATGGGCAAATTGCAGATCTCCTCTGGGTAAGCTTCTTGAGCACACATAAACAAAATGCATCATCACCAACTACCGCATCATACTTGAATTACACAACCTATACACGATCATGTGCTAACTATTGTTACTAGTATTACGGTCAAGGATGAGTGCATCACTACATTCCGCGACAAGATCAATTCCGTCGGCCCATCTAGAAATGTAAAGAAGATGAAGTGGATGATCTTAAAAGTCACCGATGACCTGAAGGAGATCGAAATCGAATCTGTACATGACCCTGCCAAGGATGATTCCGATAAATCTATATACGAAGACTTCCGAACTCGCCTTAGTGAGAAGCCCGGACCGAAGGCGGACACCATTCTCCCCCGATATGGCATCTACAAGGTCGATTACGAGATTCCTGGCGACATAGTGAGAAAGACGTATGATTCATTTTAAAACTACCATAACACTAGGAAACCCCTTGCTAAACACCCCATAGGGACAAGATCGTCGGCTTCTCCTGGGTCCCTGCAAGCACACAAAGAGAGGTAAGTTTCTCGCCGTTCATGCAAGCATCTGGACTGACGCTGCTGGTATGTATAGTTGAAAGTGGTCTACTCCACTTCGTACGAGGCTTTGAAAAGCGCCCTGGGCAACGTTCAAGTATCCATCCAAGCTGATGAGCCGTCGGAAGTTGAATTTAAATATGTTCTCAAGGAATGCGATAGAACTGCAGTAAATGGGTTCTGAGCATTTAGTGTTGTTTGAGCCTGCATTGAGACTTGACGACGATCAAAAAACAGCTTAAAATACGCTTTTGTAGAGATTACCTGGGTGCTCGTGTTGATATCGATGTGGTTTGCTGGTTAACACTACAGGTAGCTCTCTGATAGACATTCTTCCGATGTTGTTGTTCTGCTACCTAATTGTTTATTTCCTGGTTCGTATCCATATCCAGCCAAAACGGAGTTTGGAATATTGAAACTCGACTGAGTATATGTAATATTTACAATGCACACTTGAGGACTGAAACAATCGACCGGTAGTTCTATTGATGCGTAATTGAAACGTTACTTCAAATCCTGTGTTTATTGTAAGAGTCTCAGTCAATTGGATGTGGTATCAACCGACTGCAGATGTCGGTATTGACGGGAATGTCACCATTGAAGTGCGCAAATACATCAATTTATATTGATCTGGTGAACTTAAGGACTAGATAAAATTGCAACGACTATATGTGCGTCAACTACGTATCAATTGATGTACATACGCGTGAAAAGTCAATTGCTGTAGTGGTTTGGAATCTGTACATAATCAATTGATGCGTGCCACTGTGAAGGTTTGAATATATAAATACATGACTGATATTTTTAGTAGTGCATACGCAACTAGTAGCGGTTATGTAATTTTGGATATGCACCTTTCCGGGAAGGTCTCTGATACGCATTGATACAATTGCTTCATATTTCAATTCTACATACATCCTAGAAAACATCATAGCACAACTATATGCCGACAACATTTGATACACACCATGCGACTGTGAGATTCCGAGCACGGCAAAGATTCGGGTCCGACCGAGCGGGCCGGCTGGTCGGCCAATCAGCGACTCGTAAAAGGAGGCTGTCATGACCGCGGCGCCGGCAGAACTTCCACCTCAAACCACCATCATCAAAAGCCACCCTTTGCGTACCACGTCAAACCACCTGGTCGACCGTCTCTACTCCGCCTCTCGCCTTCAACCAATTTTTTCAACCATTGCCGATCTCGACGGTCTTTAACCATATAGTAATTCGACTTGCGTATTGCTTCAATTCCCTTTTCTCGTCTCTTTTTCGCTCTTCCCACAATGTCCCTTCGCTACGCCTCTCAGGCTGCTCGCAGCTCTGCTGCCCGGTCGTCTGCCGCTCCAATGACCCGAGTCATCCTTCCTGCTCACAGCGCCGCCGTTCAGCAGACGCGTCTCTCCTCCGGTCATGCCATTGCCAACCCCACACTTGCTGGCATTGAGAAGCGCTGGGAGGCCATGCCACCTCAGGAACAGGCCGACTTGTGGATGCAGCTTCGGGATCGTATGAAGGTTGACTGGCATGAGATGACTCTGCAGGAGAAGAAAGCCGGTATGTCAGCTGTGTTTGGGTTGTCCCGGTTGTTCCTAGCTGAGTGGTAACTAATACTGCTTTGTATCTAGCCTACTGGATTGCATTTGGAGCCCATGGCCCACGTAAGGAGACCCCCAAGGGCGAGGGCTGGAAGGTTCTCTCCAAGGTCACCCAGTTGGTCGCTGTCTCGGTTGCTATCTTCTACATTACTCGTCTCTTTGCTAAGCCTCCACCACGCACAATGACCAAGGAATGGCAAGAGGCTAGCAATGAATATGCCAAGGTGCGTTCGCTTTTCCATGTTAAATGGACCAATTGAGATTGACTATAGCTAACATGCTTTGCACCGTATAGAGAGAAAAGATGGAACCTATTACTGGTATCAGCAGCGAAGGCTACGAGGGCGAAGGATTCGTGCAGAGCCCACCCGAGAAGAGTTCATAAAAAAAGAGAACATAGAATACAGAGTGGACTCGAAGCGGGAGAAATGGATGTCAAGCCGAGTGATTTTACTTCTTTCGCACTCGCTACTGATGTGTTATATATCTGGACAAGTGTTGATTTCGTCGCTTGTTGCCCCGTTCGTTCACTCTCCCTCCTCCCCCTTCCATTGGGAATTGAGTTCAAAAACCATGTACTGTCTACTGTGCTATAATCAATCTATTTCCTTTGTTGCTTAGATTATTTATACGTGCATCATAAAAGTCTAATTGTTCTGTATAATATAAACGGCACCTGGGGCTACGGTATATTAATTGATGTATAAGTCCATCGGTCCGGTAGCAGTATCTAGATCTCCCCCAAGCTGGTCTTTCATCAAATAATAGAAAACAGCTGTATTGCGATATCGATCACGGGATACGGTCAGATTGGCCTCAATTGGCTGCTATCGGAGCAACAGCAATGCCTCTCCACGTGTATATCCCACGTCAACTATACATATTGGAAATTGGGGACATATTACGCTTGATGGTTTTTCTTTCTTTTCTGTTTCTCCACGCAATTCTTCTATAATTCGGACTACACCTCACTGATCTCAGCATGGCCGACACGGCAGAATATCGCCGGTCGTATGGGTAACGGTCAGAGCTTTCAGTTAGCTCGCTTTTGCTGCGACTCCACGAAAAGGGCCGGACGCCAGGTGTCTGTTTGCGCTGCGGCAGGCCGTATAGACCGGTACACAGCTGGATACTACCGCTCATAGTTAACTAATTCATTCATGACTGTAATATAAGCATAAAAATAAAACACTACACAGGAAAAAAAAGCAATTGGTCATTGAGCACGCAGTCGGCTTAACCAAGTCGGGTGCACTCGGGTCTCGGCGCGGACAAACAAAGCGCCGAGGCGCAGGGCTTGTTGCCAGCCGTCGAACCTCTCGCAGTCTCTCCCTTCTCTCCCACACTCTGGCAGCTGCCAATCTCCCATCTCTACTCTCCTCCCCGTATCCTTTCGCTCTTAAACACCCATCACAATGTTCAAGAGGTGCGTCTACCACTCAATTGATTCGTTCTCTCTCACTTCCATCGCGTCGTGTGGCCTACTGACAAACATTTTCTTTTCAACAGCGGCCTCGCCCGGACCTTCGGGAGGGCTGCCTATGCCCGACCGACCCCTGTGGCTCGTCGCGCATTCGAGCCTCTCCGATCCAATGCTCTTCCTGCTCTGAATGCCAGGTTCGCAAGCACAGATGCTGGTCTCGTTGGAAAGATTCACCAAGTTATCGGTGCCGTCGTGGACGGTACGTACACATCTCGCGCTTTCGGAGGCTTGGCATGCTTGGAGGACGGGATCGACGGAAAATCTTTTTTCTGCACCCCAACACCAACGAAAAAGACCTCAAAAAGTGGCTCAGTTGCATTGATGGACCCGGTTTCTGATCTTGGATTGCAGTAAAATTCGACACCGATTCTCTTCCTCCCATTCTCAACGCTCTGGAGACCCAGAACAACGGCCAGAAGCTTGTGCTCGAGGTTGCTGTACGTTATAGAAGCTCACATACCAACTTTTTTGACCTGATCCCACCGGCTAACAATCATCTAGCAACATTTGGGAGAGAATGTTGTCCGTACAATTGCTATGGACGGTACGTATCTTGCCTGACGAGCTTGCTCTAAGCTTGAGGCGCGTCATCTGACAGATTATAGGTACCGAGGGTTTGACCCGTGGTGCTACTGCCCATGACACTGGCTCGCCCATCACGATCCCCGTCGGCCCTGCTACCCTCGGCCGTATCATGAACGTCACTGGTGACCCCATTGACGAGCGTGGCCCCATCAAGGCTACCAAGTTCGCTCCTATCCACAATGAACCGCCATCCTTCGCCGAACAATCCACCTCTGCCGAGGTCCTTGTTACTGGTATCAAGGTTGTCGATTTGCTTGCCCCCTACGCCCGTGGTGGTAAGATTGGTCTCTTCGGTGGTGCCGGTGTCGGAAAGACTGTGTTCATTCAGGAGTTGATCGTACGTGGAGAACCGAACATGTAACAGAAAGTACCGATGCTAACTTCTTATAGAACAACATTGCTAAGGCCCACGGTGGTTACTCTGTGTTCACTGGTGTCGGAGAGCGTACTCGTGAGGGTAACGATCTGTACCACGAAATGCAGGAAACTGGTGTCATCAAGCTTGACGGTGAATCTAAGGTCGCCCTTGTCTTCGGTCAGATGAACGAACCGCCCGGTGCTCGTGCCCGTGTTGCCCTTACTGGTTTGACTATTGCTGAGTACTTCCGTGATGAGGAAGGACAGGACGGTACGTCTGAGAAAGAAATTAACACGGTCATACAACTAACAATTATTAGTGCTGCTCTTCATTGACAACATTTTCCGTTTCACTCAGGCCGGTTCTGAGGTGTCTGCTCTTTTGGGTCGTATCCCTTCTGCCGTGGGTTACCAACCCACCCTCGCCGTCGATATGGGCATTATGCAGGAACGTATTACCACTACCACCAAGGGTTCTATTACCTCCGTCCAGGCCGTCTATGTGCCCGCTGATGATTTGACTGACCCTGCTCCTGCCACCACCTTCGCTCACTTGGATGCCACCACTGTCTTGTCTCGTGGTATCTCTGAGTTGGGTATCTACCCTGCTGTCGACCCTCTTGACTCCAAGTCTCGTATGTTGGACCCCCGTGTCGTCGGTGAAGACCACTACGCCACCGCCTCTCGCGTCCAACAGATGCTTCAGGAGTACAAGTCCCTCCAGGATATCATTGCCATTCTGGGTATGGATGAATTGTCTGAAGCCGACAAGCTCACCGTCGAGCGTGCTCGTAAGCTTCAGCGATTCTTGAGCCAGCCTTTCACCGTTGCCCAGGTTTTCACTGGTATCGAGGGTAAGCTCGTCGACCTCAAGGACACCATCCGCAGCTTCAAGGCTATCATCAACGGTGAAGGTGACGACCTTCCCGAGAACGCTTTCTACATGGTTGGTGACTTTGAGTCTGCCCGTGCCAAGGGTGAGAAGATCTTGGCCGAACTCAGCTCGTAAATCATGTAATATCTGTCACTGCTCCTTTTCTTTTGTCATTTGCATTTGTCTCCGCTTTCTTTTAGCGCGTGTGTATATTACCCGTATAAAAGAAACAGGATTTGAGAAACTTTTTACCAGGAGAGGAGCTGTGATAAAAGCTTATGAAATACCATCGGTTGTAAAAATAGATTACTTCTAGCCTGGTTCTACCTAGCTAGACAATGCATTTCCTTTGTTATAGCCCAAACTTTTGTCAATATTAAGATGGTTTTCTAAATCTCCTGATTTCTGTTAGATACCTCTATCACAGGTGTTGTGATACATACCTTGATGTCTATGAGCACAGAGTCTCATTAATTCTAGATCTATATCGGCTCCCAAGTCGCATGGGAGTCGGCCAATCCACACTCGCAGTAAATGTTGATAGCCAAGAATAACAAGTAACCTGGGATCAGTAATTGTATGCTTTAAATATGGAATCCGGGTACGCTCATCTTGTATGAATGAAATTTAAATTGGAGACCTATTACCTGTTGTTTCTCTTACAAAAAAGATTTCTGTTTACTTTCCTGAATGTATTTTCTATTAACAGCCTCAATACATGTATCAGGTTGCCTTTCAGATACCCCTATAATTTCACCATTCCCGATTGGGAATGTCGTAGAAAGTGCCAAGACATGTAAGCTCGCGTTTTTCGACATCTTATTTCTCCAGACTACTTGACTACGTGATCGAATGTTACGCATTATTTCCCAAAACCAATATACTCCTGTTTGGCTAAACGGATAAATGTCTAAATCACTTACTATAATACTCACGGGCGGAACAGGCTGTGTGGGTTTTGCAACTACGAAAGCACTACTCGAGCATTACAGCAATGATAACAAACTGGAAGTCAATAATGTATCAATACACATCCTGGACGTTGCAATTCCTTCCGAATCAGATGATAACTTTATAGCGGCTGTCAAACAATACCACAAAGTAGATATTACCGACGCGACTGAAATTGCCTCGCTGTTTCTAAACCTCAGACCCGATGTGGTTATACATACAGCATCTATCATCCCATCTGCGGCACGAAAACAGCACATTTCGGACCACAGGCTGTGGGATGTTAATGTCGGCGGCACAAAGAATGTTCTTGATGCCGCAGAACAGTGCGGAACCGTTGAGGCATTGGTATATACGAGTTCGTGTGATGTTGTGAAGCCGAATAGTTGGATGAATTTTGTGAATGCAAACGAGAAGGATACGGCGTATTTGATGGATGCTGAAAAGTGGGACGGAGAGTATGCAAGAACGAAGGTAATAATTCGGATAGTCGATGAGAAGTGAAGCCTTCTTATGCTAATGGAAACGAATAGGCTGCAGCAGAAAAGCTAGTTCTTGCAGAAGACCGGAAGGTTAAGACATGTGCTATTCGTACTCACGGCGTCGTTGGTACTCATGATCAGAATCTATTTCCATTAGTTGCGACTAGTCCACGCAAATTATCGCTTGGATCGGGCAAGAATCTCTATGACTTTTCATCCGCGGATAATGTTGCTTTAGCACATCTTCTCGCCGTGGACAATTTACTATTGAAAAAGGATCCCACTGCTAATCAACGTGCTTTCTTCGTTTCTGATGGGAATCCAAAACCATTCCGTGAGTTACAAGAAATGGTATGGCGAGAGGTCGATGGCGTTGATGACCCGAAGAGTTATGGTGGGCATATGGTGATTCCTGTGTGGTTGTTTACTGGTATTCTTCGCTTTTTAGGGCTGTTTATGAAGACAGACATATCGCCGGATGATGTAGGTGATGCAGTTGCGACTCGATATTTTGATATCTCGGAGGCAAGGAAAGTGCTGGGCTATGAGCCTAAGAAGACCCTTGAAGAGTCTATGCGAGACGCATGCTTGTCTTGGAGAAAGAGATCAGAGAGTTAGTAAAGTGATTGGAAGTGCTTCTTGAGTATATATTTTGTTATCGGACAGAGTCCATATAGTAGGACGACAGAATTTTGAGCATGGCACCACAAAAGTGGATTAAGTATAGAGGCCATCCCCATATCAATGCTAATAATATTTGAACTTTTTGTATTGTCTACGAGCGGGATCCCAACAACTCTATATTTTGAGTCGGACATAGATTGGTGTAAATCCAGACGAGGGCAGAAAATTTTAATACCATGTTTAAACTTGTGTCATAAGTGTAGGTGCAATCATCTCCGAGAAGTAGTGGTTGCCAGGTTTCCTTGTCAACGAAATTTATCTCAACCAGTACATCTGTAGGCCCTTGGTCTCGAATTAAGTTAAGTCTAGTCTGGTATATTATCTAGCAACAGTTTACATAGCCTTATCCAACAAGTAGGGTTAAAACTAAGGGAAAAAAAAACAAAATCAAAACCAACAAAAGGGTTCAAGTAGATCTATATTGGTCCTTGTATTCAATGGCGTTGAGCAGATTTGAAGTCAAATCATCCACTTCAAATATTATCAGGTTCAAATGAAAATTCACAGCCCGCTTGACGTGCAAACACTCGGCGTCGCATCAATAGTTGACTCGGCGCTCTGCAGGCTACCAAACCAAAATAATCACGAGTTATTTTGATATGCTATTGCAAAAGGTCGGAATTTACCTGGACTCAAGGGGTAGCAGCTTACGAGGAAGAGGAACCACTGCTTATTCAATCAGGATTGTGTAGAGCGCTATGTAAAACAGCTAGGAGTAGTATTTGAATTCCACCTAGCCATGTTTACTTTTATCTAGACATGTTGGATAGCTTCGACAGTGCTGGCATTGAGGTAGCGAGGCTATGATATAAAAACCCTGATTTCGTAATAAGCTACGCAGCACATCCATCAAGAATTCGTTACCATAAAATAAATAGTACATGTCATACCATTTTCGATGAGGAGAATATGGGATCAATTTATCAGAGGCTCTTTAGACTGAGACCGGGACTTTTACATGTCTGTGGGATGATTTCATTTTTCCCTTCGTGAATAATTCAGCTTCAACAATACGCTGCAAATGACTGGTCCATTCAACTTGATATTATTGAACGAGTGTTGAATCATGCTTTGTAATTTTATTCTAATTGATCGGTTCTCATCTGGTTAGTTTTTATAGTCTAGTCAGAATGTTGTTAGGGCTCAATCAGAAGAAGTAGCAATTACCACTTCACTCTCGTTGGATATCGCCGATAATATAGACTCATTTCAAAAGAAGCTAAATTCGTCAGTACCACAAAAAGCCTCTAGGAAACTATCCGTTCCTAGCCTCCTACGCCCTATTTCGCAGTAAGTCCGACGCCACAACGGGGAGGAGAGTGCTTGGCCTTGCACCTCGAACTGCTTCTTTTTGTTACTATATAATCGCTCCCAAAAAACTACATTTCCTGGCTGGTAAAATATGACGTCGTGACATCACGTGCAGCCACCCCCCGCAAAGGAAGACAACCCCGGCTATCGACCGTCCGGGGATTTATGTTCTTGCTTTTCGCTTGATCCACACTTGGAAAGCAGCGCAAGTTCCCAATAAGGCAAGGATGCGACAGGACAGCCAAGCTAGTAGAATTGGTTTCTTAAAAAGCACCGGGAACCATTTTCCGCTGCTTGAAATTTTGGATGAGAGGTAGCCGATAAAGAAGATGTACATAAAAGTATAGCTGGACTTCTCTGCTCGTCGGTTCTGAAAAAAAACTGAAAGCTAAAGAAATGGCTGATAAACCGCTAACGACCAAAGCAGGTGAGAGTGTAGATGCCGAAGACTTGCTCTCATCTGGGCAACATTCCGCTCTCCATGCTGAGCACATCCCGACGCCTACGACGGCAATTGAACGTGAGCCATACGGGCCGCCAGGCTTGCGTGGGCTTGTGAGCAATCCGTTTGTCTTGCTGTGCGCGGCGTGTTCGACGCTGGGCGGGCTGATCTTTGGCTATGATCAAGGTGTTGTATCAGTCATTCTGGTCATGGATCAGTTCCTAGCGCAGTTCCCACGAGTAGCTGCTGGGACTGCTGGAGCCGGCTTCTGGAAGGGGCTAATGACTGCTATGATCGAGCTCGGGGCCTTCTTGGGTGCTTTGAGCCAGGGTTGGATCGCTGACAAGATCTCACGGCGGTATTCGATCCTTGTCGCTGTCGCTGTCTTCTCCATCGGCTCAATCTTGCAAACTGCGGCAGTCAGCTATCCTATGCTCACTATGGCTAGACTCGTCGGAGGTCTGGGAATCGGCATGTTATCGATGGTTGCGCCATTGTATATCTCCGAGATCAGTGCGTTATATTCATTCGATAGCCATTCATTTTATCATCGTTCTCTAACCTTATAAAACATATAGGTCCCCCTGAATGCCGTGGAACTCTTCTTGTTCTTGAAGAGTTCTGCATTGTTCTTGGTATCGTCATCGCCTTTTGGATTACTTTCGGCACACGGTACATGTCTGGTGAATGGGCGTGGCGCTTGCCCTTCCTTCTTCAAATGGTTCCTGGGTTTGTTCTTGCTGCCGGTGTAGTCATACTTCCCTTTTCTCCGCGATGGTTGGTTGCTCAGGGCCGGGCCGATGAAGCGCTCCAAAGTCTCAGCAAGTTACGCCGTCTTCCTACCTCTGACAAACGCGTGCGCCAAGAGCTCCTTGACATCCAAGTTGAAGTGCGTTTCCACCAACAAATGAGCGCCGAGAAGCATCCAACACTTCAGAGCGTCGGAATGCAAAACGCTTTGCGGCTTGAGTTAGTATCTTGGTTGGATTTATTTAAGAAGGGATGTCGGTGCCGAACACATGTTGGGGTGATGTTGATGTTCTTTCAACAGGTACAACTTCTTTTCATATTCATTAATCATTCTAACTTTTATAACAGTTTGTAGGTATAAACGCGCTAATCTACTACTCTCCCACTCTTTTTGAGACCATGGGTCTCGATTATAAGATGCAGCTCATAATGTCTGGCATTCTCAATGTCTTGCAACTCGTAGGGGTCATTACTTCCGTCTTTACAATGGACACGCTCGGTAGACGCAAACTACTCCTGGGCGGATCAATCCTTATGGCCTTATCACACATTATAATTGCCGTACTCGTTGGTTTATATAATAAGGAATGGCCAACGCATCGGGCGCAAGGGTGGATTAGCGTTGCATTTCTTCTATTCTACATGGTCGCCTTTGGGGCATCATGGGGCCCTGTTCCTTGGGCTTTACCGTCTGGTACGTGTTTCTCGGTATTCCACTTCTTGATTGAACCAGAAAAAAAAGAAAACAAGATAGACCATCTAACCTCCTAATCTGTCAAGAAATTTTCCCATCTTCCTTACGCGCCAAGGGTGTTGCTCTTGCCACTTGCTGCAATTGGTTCTGCAATTTCATCATCGTAAGTTTAAGTCTTCTACTTATGATATTTCTCAGACTCATTACGCTACAGGGCCTTATTACCCCACCACTTGTCGAAGACACCGGGTATGGAGCTTACCTCTTCTTTGCAATATTCTGCGTGCTTTCTGGGCTGTGGACATACTTTTTCGTGCCCGAGACCATGGGACGTACGCTAGAGCAGATGGACCACATTTTCAAGGACAATTCAAGTGCGGGTGAAGAGGCGGCAAGAGAAGCTATTGAGGAGGATTTAACACGAGGTGAGCGAGTGGGCGTATAGATTTGCGCTTATCCTTCTCAGGTGTGTAGACGCGTCAGAATATGAATATGGACTCTTGATTGGTAAACGCATCGCAGTGGACAGCAGAAATACCAACCAGTCCGATGCCAGCGATATCAATTGAACAATACCTAGGCTAAAGTACTCATCCATATCTTGATGTTCATTACGGGCCAATTGGTATCAATTGATGCCCGCCGTGAATGACGAAATTTCCGGAACATTCTCAAAAAGCCATTTCATGGCCAATATCCATTAACGTATTTCACCAACGAACGGCCAACACCCTCGAACGGCCAACCGCCAATTCGCATACAAAACTGGTATTTTTAAGCTCTCAATATTTCGCCACTTTTACTAGGAAATATAGTTTGAAATTGGTATTATAAATAAGAATATATTTCAATATGAATAAGATTAATCTAAAAATAATAATAATTTTAAAAATTACACTGTAATTTTATGTATTTATTAATAAACTAAGGATATATAATATAAAAGTAAGGCTTATAATATATATTAATTTTAGACTATATTTTAATAAAAATGGTGATATATTGACAGCTCAAAAATGCCAGTTTTGTATGTGAATTGGCGGTTGGCCGTTCGCTGGTGAAATACGTTATCCAATAAAAGCAAATGAAAATCATTGTCTTTTTGGATTGAGTCTTGGGCGAGCTTCGTCTTTGATTACAAGCTAAGGAAAGCACATGAATCATGTTTACAAGTTGAAATACCACTGTTGAAGTGCCATTTAATGGTTGGATGTACCATCTATCATCTATCTCAGCTTCCTCATCCTTTTCACTATAAATAACCTAAGAAAATTTCTTAAGATGTCATCTCTTCCCGCTATTGTTCTTGTTCATGGGGCTTGACACACGCCTCCGAACTATCGACGCTATATCAATGCTCTCACCGCCCGCGGCTTCACGGTACATTGTCCGCATTTGCCGTCCTGCAATGGTCTGCGTCCACCTACCTCGACATTTTCTGACGATGTAAAGCATGTCCTCAGGATTGTTGAACAGTTGGTAGAGTCCGACCAGCGTGTGATCATGCTTATGCACTCGTACGGCGGTGCAGTAGGCACCGATGCGGTTGAAGGCTTGTCACTCTCTGTCCGTCAATCCCAGAAGAGCGGCCAATCAGTTGGCGGCGTCATTCATCTTACTTGTGTGCATATATCCTAGAGCCGGGTCGCAGCCCTATTAGTATTGTGGAAGAAGTTGGCTATATACACCTCTGGTCTCAATTTGTCACCAATGCCGAAGACGGCACGACCTTTCCCGTTGATCCTGTGCTATTATTTCAAGGTGGAAATGCAGCTGATAAGACCCTTGCCAACGAGGCGTTACCGCACCTGGTGCCATTCCCTTAGTTGACTTTTACGACGCCCACATCGGGGAGTGGCTGGAAACATATACTAGTTACTTATGTCCTGACCTAACAGCACTACTCTGTGCCTCGTGCCTACCAGGATCTCATGTTGGAAAAAGTGCGGAATGCAGGTGTGGTGCCTCGGATACAGGATTTTGATACTCACCACAGTATATTCCTTTCACATCAAGTTGAAATGGTGCAGGTAATAGTAGAGGCTTCCGAAGATGATAGAAATCCGATGTAAATAAGCGAATGAAGCTGGGGCTATCATGTACCACTGATGATGTTGAAATTTATCAGTATACATTGCAAATTGTACAATGGTGGTGGCCTATTGTTGAAGACTCGAACTTGATTGGCACTGCTAATAATTTTATTTTCATTAGCACTATACCGAAGGAAATGCCTTTCAACATCAATCTAGTAGATAAATATAGACATAATACCATTTCAAGCCTTATAGACAAAGTTTCCATTAAAAAATGTCTCAACAGTAACCTAGAATCTCGGCCATAACCAAGGCCCGAATTTTCTAATGGAGAATATAATGTTCATTTACAATATTATCGATACAGTTCAATTCTATGACAAAGACGAGCGAATAATAAATTAATCCTCTATCAATAAGCAGGCTTGGGCCGCGTTGCTATGCGTTGTCGTTGTAGGCACCAGCATTTCAAAATATTATATCCATCTAGGGCTCGGGGCTCTGACCATCCGCTTCCCGGTCTGACTTACATACTACGTCCGTACGCTGAGGATTATAAAATTATCCAAGCTTCCAGTCGTTTTCCTCTTCAACTAGAGTTTTGCAACTTCTCAGAAGTACTGTGCATTTTAAAATTCTCATTTTGAAACAATAATTGCGAATATGGTCTGCAAATCTTACACTAGACGTTCCAGCGTCCGATCCACTGTTACACTATACGACAAAGGGGATTCATACCCATACATTAATCGCTCTGCTGTTGAATCTTGTACATTCGAGAACCTCACGAATGCTACGAGTATTCATCGCTCAAAACTGAACGCCGTTATTTTACGAGAAACTCCCCAGTACCTCAACTTCGCCACTAAAGATAATTGCAAATGCGGTGGTAGTAACAGTGACAACAAGGGCAGCTACATAAAATTTTGCAACATTGATACCAGCTCTGTGGAAGACTCTGATCTGAGACGTAGCAAGATCCAAGACTCAACTTTGATTTCTGTTGCACAAATCAAGTGGTCAGAGATTCGCGGCTCCCGCATTATAAATTCTGGGTCTATAAAACGCTGCGAGATTGACGAAACCGTATTATGGAATGCAACGGGCTTGAGGTGGTCGATAGTCAAAAAGGCTGATCTAACGGACTGCTCTAGAATCAAGCGCTCAACCATACAGGAGAGCACTTTGAAGAACTCCATCGTCAGTCATTCAAGTCTAAGCGGATGTGAAGTGAAAGATTGTGCGATATATAGAACGACATTCGAAGATTTGATACTTGAGAATGGCATCTGGAAGCATGGAACTTTAGTTGGGCGAATCGACGAGACAAAGGATGTTGTTATAAGACAGATCAATGGGAAAACGGTATGTTCTACCAGTCACTTCTATAACGATGTTACCCTGTATAATTGGTTGCTCATGTTGCCTGCGAAGAACAAATTGCAAACAAAAACTGGTGCTAGTGATGAGGTAGTCAACATTCCCGTTGAAGGAAACAATTCTCCCACAAAGCACTTGAGTATTCCGACTAGCTTGAATGGAAAACGAACGTCGGGATATCGTGTCGACAGGGGATATCTGTTGGAGCATTCTGAATCGGAGGAAAATTTTGATACTCAGTTAGACGAGATGAGGGATTTAGACGCAGAGAATGATTCCAAAATACCGCTGCCGCCATATCAGTCTTAATATTGATGAATATCAATTTTAGATAATGGGGATGGATCACTGTGATACTAGATTGATAGGTTGGGTTTCCTCACTACTACGACTGTTCTAGTTCGAATTTCCTTTTATTTTCGGTTTCATCCCAACTCTATGTAACTATGAGATGCGCAGGACATAGCTAAAAAGGTCGAGTAAGTAGGCAGTAACGTTTTTTTTGGGTTTGAGAAAAAAGCCAGCCCTCAGCCGAAGAAACTCGTAAGAGTGCCATCTAAACAGGTAGCCATAGGAGAAATAACATATGATTATACTCTCGAAGTCTGCACTGTGAAGTATCAAGTAGGCTCGAATGGTCTTCAAGAACATTCAGGCTGATAGTTGTGACGTAGCACTGAGTGAAGTGGGGTAGGGGTACATGTTTAGAACTTTAGGTAGGGAATCAGAATGCTGAAGTGCTGCCATGTGGAGATTCCGTGCATCATCCATGCAATGGAATATTAATTTCCCGAAATCTTGTTCCGTATTGCTTTTTTATCGGAACAACTCTTGCCGCCGCAGTCAAGGCTTTCAGTCAGCATGGCTGATCATGGCGACATGATCCTTTTAGGCCATCATTGCTATATACGCCAGGGCGTTGAAGCAGAGAAACGACTTAATTCCAGGTAGGTCCTTCCAACTCGACAAGTAATAGGTTGATTTCCACCATTCAGCTCGTCGCAGAATAGCCACAATCCTCGTAGTCTAAGGTGATCAGAGCCATAATGGCCATAAGTGATCCGTGAAACAGCCCCAATTGGCACGTGGGGAAGTCTCATGCCAGAGAAAGTGTGGAACTGCGGGGAGAGCGGATTCCTGGGGAAGAATACATTAGGCTATGGATGGCGTGCCACCGGAGTTCGCTTTAGGTTCTTGAAGAATAGACGAATCCCAGTAGCGAGAAGCCACATCAAAGCGTCGGACCCCCATATTGAAGAAAGCTACAAGCCCTTGGCAACGGAGAGATAATGGAGAAGCTTTCTGCTCCCTCCCACGGGCCTTTCCCCGAGCTTTTGGTCTACACAGCAACCTAGTCACGAGCCAAAGGAAGTTGCGTCTGTGGACATGTATTTCAGTCCATATTTCTCCACCCTAGGTGGTGAATTGCCTTTCGTATTATGCAAGTTTCAACTTCCCCGCAATCCCCGATATACCCATGCTGACCGAGCGCTGTACACTCTATTGTACACTGCCCGGTATATATAGTCGGAAATTCTGCGTTCTGGTGCAATTCTTATCCATCGGTATCCCCATTGATAGTTCTTCGTATTTATTTGGAACTATTTTCGTCCTTTCTTGGTACTCTTAGGTCATATGACAATGGCGGGTGACGACACAATCATTCATGATCGTGATGCGATGGGGGAGAAAGCTGAAATGTCACACGAAGAAATTGTGCACCTTGCCGCTTTGACTGACGATGAGAGGGCAACCGAGGTGAAGCTTCGGAAACGAATTGATACACTGATTTTACCACTTGTTATTATCGTCTACTTGATGAATTATATCGATCGGTAAGACAGATTTCCGAAGAAAAAGGCACGAGGAGAGCTGCAACTAATTTAACTAAAGCAACAACTACGCTGCTGCAAAGCTGCAGGGTCTCACCGATGATCTGCATCTCAATGGCTCACAGTACCAAACCGGGTTGTCAATCCTGTTTGTTGCATATATTTTAATGCAAGTTCCGTCGAACCTGATGCTTAATTATATTGGCCGGCCATCCTTGTATCTTGGTTTCTTTGTCGTTGCTTGGGGCCTGGTCTCCGCATTGACTAGCCAGGTCAAGAGTTATGGCTCGATTGTCGCCTGTCGTTTCCTGCTTGGCCTTGTGGAGGCTCCCTTCTTTGCTGGAGTTTTGTTTTACTTATCGAAATGGTATACAAAAAAGGAGCTGGCCTTTCGGATGAGTATTTTCTATGCCGGATCCTTGCTTAGCGGTGCATTCGGAAACCTCATCGCCGCTGGAATCCTGTCAGGCCTGGCCGGCAAGCGCGGAATGGCGGCCTGGCAGTGGTTGTATATCATTGAAGGAACAATTACATGTTTCGTTGGGGTGGTTATCATGTTTATACTTCCAGACTTTCCAGAGAACTGGAGTTTGTTGTCTCCGGAAATGAAGGCTGTGGCTAGTCGACGTCTAGCTATCGAAGCCGCCGAAGCCGATATTGATGAGGCGGGTGGTATGAGTCAATGGCGTGGCTTGAAGCTAGCATTCGCGGACAAACGCACCTATGTGCTTGCTCTGGCGTACATGGGTATAACCGGCGCTGCTGGGTTTCAAAACTTCTTCCCAACACTTACAGCCACCTTGGGCTATAACCACGTTGTATCGCTTCTACTTGTTGCTCCGCCTTATATTTTCATGGTCGGCTATTCGCTGCTGCACAACTATTTTTCAGACAGACTGCAGAAACGATTTGTTTTCTGGATCTACCCGGTCCCGATCACCATTGTTGGGTTCATTATTTTCATGACAACATCATCATTCGGACCGCGGTACTTCTCGCTGTTCTTGATGAACTTTGTGTTCGCAATGAACGGGACGTTGTTCGGCTGGATTGCCAATGCAATCCCTCGACCACCGGCAAAGCGTGCTGCATCATATGCTTTCATCAACTCAGTGGCTAACTCTGCTAGTATCTGGACGCCGTATACTTACCGTCAGCAGGACGCACCACACTACCGACCAGCACTAGGCGCCTGCATTGCTCTGCAGGGACTAGCCTTTCTTATGGGCTTGATCCTGTTCCTTGACCTGCGGGCATCCAATAAGCATCTAGAGCGTTTGGAAAACGAGGACGTCACTTTGACTGAGAAAGAAATGCAGAAATTGCAAAAAACAGCGGATATTGAGCAGATTGATATCGCAGCGGCAAGGCGGCTACAGAAGGGATTCCGTTATACATTGTGATGTCATTCTTCAAGTTTTGAAACAGTAGCTTCCAGTATCGAACAAACAATGATCCAATGGCCGTTCTGATATATTTACTCGTAGAGAGGTCGAAATGCCGAGGCACATCCTGTGTTAGATCTGTAGGACTTGTTAACGGTAATAAGTTATCTGTGGCGCTGCCGTGGGCTGAAACTGAAGGACGAGCACCGGCTTTCTGAAAGCTAATTGTCATGATTGCAGCGCAGACTTGTTCTGGGCAGTAAAACACAGGCTCGTACCGAAAAATGTCTGGGGACTGATGGTGAACGGGGTTGCATTCATAAATTGGGCCATCATTTAACCGGCTATCTTAGCCAGCTGTGTATCGCGATTCCTTGATCATTACTGTTTTTTTCTCTTTGGTGGATTCGACGGAAGTTGGCATCTGCAGATGTGGCCCGCGAATAGCGAAGCTTGGAGTGACCGACATGGTGATGAAATTACCCAACTGCCCGTAGTCGCGGTAGTAGCATGCGAGGCTGACATGGATGATGTGATGCGCAGCCTCCTTTCTTACGCGGCCACCTAGAATCGCGCGCCTCACAATGCTTGAACCAGTATGCTTCAATAACCTGACTATTATTCTCAGTACTATGGCTGGTGCTGCCTTCCCACGGAGGAAAAACACGAACATTGATGAGACTGATCTAAACCGTCGTGCTAATCCACCATAATCCCATTGCAAATTCCAACGACGAACATTGCCGCTTGGACCCGCGGTTGTTTCCGAAAAAACAATACACTAGTAAGGTAAACCTAAGGCTAGTGATATATCTGTGCCACGAAAAGACTGGGTTTCGCGCCTGATTCCGAACGCATCGGCCAATGGGTACGTTCTCACTGCGAATCCGCAAGAACAAATCATCGTTGACTCTGTGGCGTTACCTCTTGTGGCGTTCAATAGCAATTCTCGAGTTGCTGTTTACAATACTATCCATCTCTCATCGAGATCTAGTCATCAGGAGGCTGATAGCGGGATGCTTCAAGGACTCCTCGTGCCCAGTCAACCGTTCATGGTCTTCTTCGGATGCAACAGTGCAACGATTCCTTATGTTTCGTTCGTTTATCGCGCTCTGTCTATATAGACAGTGGGGTGAAATGCATCCCCAACCTTGTGTTGGAGAGAACCGGAAATGGCGTTATACCGTCTCTTAAGGCGATTGACGACAGAGGACCTTGTGTTATATTCTCGAGTGAGAGAATCCGCTTGATTCAGTACATGTCTTGAGCTGGTCGAAATCAACGCAGAACGCTGATACGGCATTTTATTTGAGGGAGAACATTGCACACCGTGCGACGTTAGCAACCAGGAAAGCTTTGCTGTGTCACCACTTGTGTCCTAGATGTTGTGTATGACTCTATATTGCCCCGCCGGTCAGACTAACGAAAGCCCCTGTGGGGTTATGGTGATCAACCAACTGAGGCTAGCTGAGCCCGCTCCAACTGCCGTTAGACTGGAAGCAGACGCACCAAGTTTCACCCTAGAAAAAGGTCCAGATCGCCCCTCTTCGATGAGCGATTACCTCCGAGATCTCACATCTCACCCTGCCAATTCCTGCAGCGTCGTTCGTGGGCTGCCCAACAATGTCCCCAATCTAGGTCTTTCTCAGCCATAGTCTTTCCGCTGCCTATAGCTAAATCTCCGGGGACAATTAGGGCCCAAGGCGCCGGGCGTCCCTGTGCGCGTGTGGCTGCTGGCCGCTATGTCGAACCCTGCCCGCAGCGACGAACCAAAGTCCAAAAAACCCACCAACAGGCAGTTGCGGTCATGTCGAGTTTGCCGTCTACGAAAAGTCAAGGTCTGTTGTTCTCATAAGCCAAATCCCGAATTTCAAAATGCTTTTGAATGAAGTGTATTTCGAGGGACAAACGCCTCATTGCAATTCTGTTTTTTGGATGGCACTTTATGTGCCAGAAGAACCCGAACCGAATTTGACATCATTCTGGATTATCTGCTTACTGACGGAGGGAACCATCTAGTGCGATCGGGTCAAACCATGCCATGCCTGTTGTGCCCACGGACATCCGTCAAGATGCGTGTACGATCTGTTGCCTGGAGATGAAGAGGCACAGCCGATTTCGCAAGCCGAAGAGATTCGGAATTTGCGCAATGAGATTAAAGACTTGCGAACCCGAATAAGTTCACAAGGTATGAACTCGGAATCCCACGTTCTAGACAAACAACCTATGGAGATATATTTTTTAATCCTTGAAACATTATGTATAGGGGATAATAAATCTAGATCTCGGAAGTTAGAGGAACTGGAGAAACTGTTTGATGCAATCAGATCGGCGCCAGTCGAAATAGTTGATAACCTTGTTGGCAATATTCGTGGTGACCGACTGAGAATTTCCCCAGGGCATGATGGTAAGTTATAGAGACGGTCGATGATCGTTTTCTGTTGCAAGCTACTGCCTGCATATTCGAAACTAATATCCAGTAGAGAGCAGCTATTCACGTGGCGCCGGGACTACACTCGCTCTGCGTACGACATCCCCGTTGGGATCTAGTGACGACGAAATATCATCTTTCAATAATTGGGACTCGGCTGTCCCCAGTGATACGCGCAGCAGTAGTGGCAGCAGCAGCAGCAGTAGTGCGAGCACTATCAGTATTGACGAAGATTGGTGTGGCCCATTATCTCGATTCGTTTCAGCAAAGCCTATGGTGGACGGATGCGTCCAAAGATTCGTTGACGCTTTTAGTCCGGAGGTCGATGCCAGCTCCGGACATGCTGGAGCAATTCGAGCGGCGGCAGATATTCGAATGTTTTCGCCCATGATATCAAATGCTTTCGAGGCCGTCTCGCTAACTTTTTTTGGTCGGAGTGTGCAGGATCCCGGCGTGGAAGCCGCTGGGATGAAGCTGTATCCAAAAGTTCTGCGATCTTTACAGGATGCCCTGCTGGACCCTGAACGGAGCCGTTCAGAAGCAACTCTAATCACAGTCACATTACTCTTAGCGTTTGAGAGTATTGAACGAACATCAAACGAGGGTGTTACTGCCCATGTAAAGGGAGCGGCACGATTGATACAGCACCGAGGGCCAGAAAACCATATGTATGGAGTTGAGCACTTGTTATTCTGTGAACTGCGACCATATTGGGTTTGATTACCATGGTTTCTTATGAAAACCCCCTGCTAATTTTATCTAGACTGGTGTTGACATTATCGACCGCAAACCGAGTTTCATGGCCGAGGAAGCGTGGAAAACCGTTCCCTGGTCTCAGGCTACGACGTCGAAAGACTTATTGCATTATCTGCTTGACCTTGTGGTTGAGATTCCGGGCTTGTTGTGGCAATATGACGAGCTGATGGCCGCTCAAGAAACGCAACACCTTGGAAAAGGCGAACTCCGTGTGAAACGTACTAAGCTATGGAATTCAGTGACCGACCTGACGTCCCGTTTTGAACAATGGAAGAAGGATTATGTTGATTGCTACCCAAGTGGAGCTCCCCAGGAGACAACTGAACCGCAAGGGCCTGACCCTTTCCCTGTTTTTCAATGCCACGACCTACGAACGATGCAAGTAATTAAGCCGCCAAGCCTTATATACCCGGATCTGAGGCTGTTACAGTCAATGTGTATTTATAGTTCCAGTCGGTTAATCCTTTCAACAATTGACGATCGACCGGAAGATGCGGTAACGATGGTGGAAAAATATCAGTTAGCGTGTGACATTGCACGCAGTCTTGAGTGCTATATCCGCCGGGCGCCAGGAAATATGATTAATAGGCTGGCTTTTGCAGTACGTGTAGCATGGGAAGCGTTTCCGCCTGGCGATGTGGAGCGCCACTTCATGATCCAGGTGTTTGAACTCGTTGAGAAGCGTCACGCTTTGCGTTTGTGGGGTAGCTCAATGCCGGAGTTGAGCGCGCGTACTCCTGGTTTCACGCCCTGATCTGGCAGATTTCACTACGGACTGGTGCTCTGTGTTGATGACGATGACGACGACGATGATGACTTGATATGCAACGAGGCTACGGCGATTGCTGTGGTGAATGTCGATGTTCTTCTATTGATTGCCATATATCCCTGTTGCTTTGAAGCCGTGCTGGAGCACTGCTATATTATATCTTTATAAATCTTTGTTTTTAGACAAACTATGCGGCGTCTCACAATGGCCGGGATAGGTGTACGAATTAACCATCGTGTCTGCCACCAACTGTTTCCACTGAAACAAATAATATGCGGATTGATTTAGATACACCCAAAATATTTCACCACGTAAGATTCGATCATGACAATTGATAAATTGAATATCACGAACTCACTGGACTGACTAACATTAGAAGGGTGCTCAAGTATCTGCCATCTGATAAGATGCCATTCGTCCTCAACCAAATGTCAAAAACGAGTTACGACAGTAATTGATACTCTTGTAATTTACGCCTATTCCTCCCGGCTATTGAGGAAAGCTGAATGGATCAGCCACCAGCCGTGCGGGTCTGCTAATATTGCTAACTGACCCTAACTCTCTAGCCTGCTTAATAGTGTCTACCATCGGGTCCGGGCTCCAGCCATGGCGGGTTCGTCCCCTTTTTCAGCCTTTTCTCTTCTCTCCAACATTATTAAGTACGACCCAAGTTAGAGGCGCCATCTAGTCAGTGTTGATAGGTAGCAATCGGCATCAATACACGTAGACATGCACACATCCGAGTCAGCCGACAAGCGAATCGCGACCAACAATGGTGAACGAGCCTACTGCAAGGGATAGTGATCGCGGGGTGCGTCGGGGTCTTAAAATCGGGACTAGACGGGTTTCCCAACAGGGAAATCAATACATCAACGATTTAGTGTTGTTCTCAGCCTTTTAATCTGCATTTCGGCTCTCGGAGTCACATTCGCTTCTTCACGATTCGCCGACATGAATCCCCTGTCCCGCCGCAGCTTCTTTAGCAGATTCGACTCAGACGCCAGAATGGCAGTCTCCTGCAAGTCGACTCTCCATAAATTCAAAATGCAGCTAGTCAACATTACTCAGCTGATCGTGTCGGCGTTTTGACGCCGTGACGGAATTATTGCAGGGAAGAATCAAGTCGGCGACACTAAAATTTAGTTCAGCTGCTAGTTCTTAGGAGCAGTTCGTCGTCTCCGTAATTTGTGTCAAAATAATTGACGTATCATTATTTCCTTCATCAGCTCTTCTTTTGCTATTCAACTTCTATGATAAAAGTCAATTGACAGATGCAATTCTGGTAGTGTCGCTCATTTATAATCCCCTGCAAAGCATCAATACGTTGCGTTTCCATATTTCGTTCTTGGCATTATATACATAATATCGATAATACTTAATCAACAATAATGCGTTCTTTTCTGTTGACAGCTGCCATTGCAGCAACCACCACAACAGCAATTTTGGTCCCCGATCCAGACAATGACTACTCCTGTACATCTACCCACAACCCGGTAGTGACACTGCACGGGCTCGGCGCGACATATTACGAAGATATCAATTTTCTGGGCGACTGGCTTAAGACAGAAGGCTTTTGCGTTTTCCGCGCAACTTATGGCTCATATCCCGACTTCCCACTCGTTGGGGGGTTTCTCCCTATAAACGAGAGCGCCGTCGAGGTCGCCGATTTCATTACTGACGTTAGCACGAAGACTGGGGCCGATAAAGTCGATATTGTCGGACATTCTGAGGGTGCGTTTCTGTCGCTATACGTACCGAAATTTCAGGCTGGAATCTCAGATATCGTCCAAAGGATCGTCAGCATTGCGCCACCGACGCACGGAACCAATTTCGCGAACTTGGTCACGCTAGGCAAAGACTTGGGTGTTTTGGGTCTGGTGGAACAAGTCTTGGATATTTTTGGATGCCATGCTTGTGATGACTTGGTTGATGATGGATGGGCGATCAAGGAACTCGACGATGGAAAACCAATCATCCAGCCGGGTAACTCGGCAACAATTATCATTTCGAAATGGGACGAGCTTGTGACACCGACGACGACGTCGCTGGTTAACGAGACCAGCGCCAAGAATGAGTATATCCAGGATTATTGCTCATATGATCCTGTCGGACACATTGGCGAGGCTTATGATTTGAATGTGTGGAACTTGGTGAAGAATGCACTGGAGGATGTGACTGCTCATAACTTCCAGTGTGTTGTTGGCAGCCCTGGGAAGAAAGTCTAAGCTATTTGACAGTGAAAATCGGACCAGGATTTATACATGTATTTGATCATATGTCAATACCTCATTTGCATACTATTCACAAAAGACATACTTGATTTAATCATCTTGCAACCTAGAAGATTATGAAATGAGCCTAAAAATGGCATCAAGATTCGTCAGTTGGTTCTGCTGCCTTATTTCCGTCCTGGGCACCAAAAAAGGGTGGTTGCATCGATGATTGCTTAGGTAAAGCTGTTAATGGATATCTAAACAGCGGTCTATTGTTCCTTTATCCTGGGCTTTATTTCTAATATGTAGGGAAACATAAGTAATGATTGTTCATTTATTCAACTGCCACCTATACACGGAATTTGAGAGGGGTAATTGTCCCGGAGTAATGCCCAAGGACAACTGTCCCGTCATTGCCTACTGTTGAACAAGTTGCTCGATAATTGGGAGGGAGCCATAATACCTCTTTACCTTGAATAGCTATCCACCGCTGACCTTGTGGTGCATATGATGACCAATGACTAGGTACAAATATCTCAATGGTGTTTTGAAACAAAGGAAGGGTGTTAGGATTGTACCAAGGCCCAATGTTCAAAATTCGGAAGTTGGTGTTCACATATGGGTCATCTTCAGAGAGTTTCAGATACAGGCCATCCTGAGAAAACTTCAGATATGGGCCAAGTACAGCAAGACTCAAATTTACGCGATTTTCAGAAAGCTTCGGATCGGCCTCAAAATCGTCATATGTCATAGTATGTAGAAGGACTCCTGTGGCAGTATCCCAAATCTTGATTTCATCAGAGGCCGATGCTAGTAACCGGCCATCCGGTGACAACGCTAGAGCGCAACTCGCTCTTGAGTAGCCCCAAAAAGTATGTTGTAGAGCTCTTTCGGCTCCAGTATCCCAGTACTTTGTGAGATCCCATAATTTAATCCTACCATCACCAGCAGAGGCCAGCAGCTGATTGGCTGGTGAAAATGCCAAGGAGAAAACTAGGCCGTTATGGCCCTCAGGAGTCTGTTGTAGAGCTCCTGCTCTCATAGAAATGCCGAGGAGTTCGTTTGTATCCCAAAATTTGATTTTAAAATCATTAGAGCCAGATGCTATCAGCTGGCTATTTGGAGAAAATGCGACAGACGAGACTGATTCCTCATGACCCTTAAGAGAACATCGTAGAGCTCCTGTCCTAATATCCCAAAGCCTGATGGTTTTATCAGCTGACCCTGATACTAATAAATGACAATCGTGTGAGAAGCTGAGGGACGTAATTGGCCCTGAATTGGCATAAAAAGTTTGTGATAAAGTTCCCATATGAACATCCCAAAGTTTAATTACTCCTTCACTGAAGCCAGATGCCAGCAGTTGGCCATCTGGTGAAAACACCAAACATTGCGGACCTGAATGTCCGACAAATACCCGTTCCAAATGCCCTGTGGCAGTATCCCAAAGTTTAATTGTGTTATCACGACAGTGGGATGCTAGCTGTTGACCGTTTGGTGAAAATGTCTTATGGCCACCTGTGGATGAGACGCCGTTAAAACCCTCTTGCCAAGCTCCTGTAGCAATATTCCAAATCCGAATTGTATCATCTGAAAATTTTAATGCTATCAGCTGACCATCAGGGGAGAATGGAATACCATTGAGTGCAGATGCAACATTCTCAGAAGAAGGGATGTCTTGAAAAGAGCTTGTGATAACATTATGAATCTTGAATATGCCGTCTTTAGAGATTAGTAATAGTGACGTGAAATCCGGTGAGATTGCCAAACATGAATATGGATGGAGTTCTAGAGTTTGTTGCAAAGCCCCTGTGACAGTATCCCAAAATTTGACGGTTTGATCGAAGGAAATTGATGCTAACGACTTGCCATCTTGTGAAAATGTCAAGTAATGAATCATGTGTGAATGTCCCTCGAGAGTCTGTAATTCTCCGCTCCCGGGTTCCTCTATCTTTGGTAGTCTTTCTATCCACGTAGGCAGGTCTTTTTTGAATGTCTGTTTGATTACCGAATCTTCAGGAGCAAATATAAGCCCTGAACAATAAAACTGAAGTGGTGCAGTGTCGACTATTTGGCGGATGTTTAACACGAACTGTTTCCCGTCGCGCAGAAATTTAGATAACGGAGAGCCTGTCTTAATCTACACCAAGCATTATTATTTATATGCACATAGATCAAAAATTCCAGATATGACATAAACTCACTTCCAGTTTGACAGACTGTAGCATAGATATAGCCTCAATAGCTTCTGATACAGCTCCAATTATGCTCATTACTTCCAGCCAATGCAGAAAGTGCTCTTGAAGGAAAGAAAAAGCACCATCCATTCCATTATTAAGGTCATCACTTTTTAATAGATGTGTTGTCCAATAACGGCAAGAATATTGCAGTACCGGCGGTAAATTTTTGTCTATCGTCTGTTCATCTATCTCTGTGAGAAGTATTCCCTCGTTTGGAAGGTCACAGATATTTCGTTTTAGGCGGTGACGCATGATATTAAGACACTGGTGGGATATCTCTTGATGCTTTTCTTTCTCGTTTACCCAGAATGGGCTCTTTATTCTCTTGGAATCAAGCAGAAAATCTCGAAAGGACAAATGTAAAGTTCTTATCGGAAGGGTTGGATCGCTTGGTATACTGAGAACTGAGTGAAAGAAATCCAATCGCTTACTGATAGTGCCTGGTTTTATATTCAGGAGTTGGCTAAGTGTATGAACCGACAATGGTGTGGCGAGCAAAATAATGGCGCCGATAATTTTTTGAAACTCCTGCACCAGCTGCTTCGATTCTTCTTCGTCCTGACCAACGAGAAGTTGTTTCATAATTGGCATATATGTCTTTTCCATCTTAGATGCATAGCTGCTTTGATCCTTTAGCAGGTTTGTAAGCCGTTCTTCTGCATCCCATCTTGATTCCCCAACAAATAGACACACGGTAGCAGCGGATATAAATAATGGAACCGATAAGGTCATCAATTCCTGAATAACGCTTTCTCCAGGCCATTCTGGAGGCAATAAGTTGTTCTCCCTGATCTGGGAAAATTGATGTTGTAGAAATAAAGCAATGTCATGCTCGATCACAGGTCTTGGAATTTCGTGAAGGAGCACGTCCTGATGATCTTCGTTCTCCATTTTCCTAAAACCTAGCCTCATTGGAGATTCAGGCCTGCTAGTTAATAATGTTCGGAAGCGAATACATCTAGACTTTTGCGTCTGCGGTAAGAGCCGTAGAAGAAGTTTTATATCCTTCTCCCCGTCACACTCATCTAACGCATCAATAACCAGAACAACTGTTTCAGGTTGCCGCATTGGAGAATCCAGAGTAAGAAGTGGTTGCAATAGAAGCTTGTCAAATTGCTCCTGCAGTGATTTGGATGCAATATTAGGATCATTTTCAATAGCGTTGCTGATTTGAGACACAAGTTGAGGGATCTTGTGGACCAATTGTGATACGATCGTTGAGATTAATCTGTACACGCTTCCGCGATCCTTTTCACCCCTTTTAAAGAAAAAGCTTGCCCCTAGAAGCCCTTTCTCCTGAAAGGACCTGGCCATCGTCCTGGAGATCGTTGACTTTCCGGTCCCGGCTACGCCATTTAGCCAATATATGCATTTTCCGTCTGGCGATTGTGCCCATTCTGCAATTTGCTGGAGAAGCTCAGTTCTTGTTCCTGGAAGACAGAGACTTTCATGTTGATCTATATATGAATCAAAGAAGGCCCCCTTGGCAATTGGTAACTTGGAAATATTTGATGCCTGATGGGAATCTCGCACATATTTGATTAACACATCAATCCGGGCCAGAATACCTTCTGCTTCCTCTTTGTGTTGGAGATGCTGATCTATTTGGACCCATTTCTGTAGATTACGTTCTTCATCATCGATAACAGACTTCAATTTGGAAAGCGGATGATCAGTAGTCGCCGTAACACTGCCTAGCACTTGCTTCACTCTATTGGCCTGCTGAATTTTCTGCAGCTCCACTGAATAATGCAATATAGCTGTGTAGACACGGACAATAGCATTCCGGATTGAGGTTTTCGTTTTCAAATGGCTCTCGTCGTAGAAATTCTTCTGGATATAACTATATCGGGCAAGAGATTCGGCTAAGAACTCGGAAGATTCGAATAAAGCATTTCGCAGGTCATAGTAGTTTTTTGTCATCTACAAAGAAAAAAGTTATTCTCCTGCAAATGGTGATAGGCTGATAACGTTACATACCGTCAGTCCAAGAGAAACGATCATCCATGCACTAGATGCATGCCCTGTGGGGTCGAATGAGACTATTGCGCTGACGGTGTCCTTGAACGACAATGTTGCATTAAGTATGTTTCGTGCAGCATTTCGAAGTATAACATTATCCGAACTCCGTTTCTGGTATTCCTCATAACGTTCCTTGGTTATATGAATAACCTCATCCAGTACCTGGTCTATTGGTATAGGCCTTCCGGGACCACTATTGTTGAATTGAGCTGAGGACAAAATGCGATGATCGCTGTCGGTAAGGTTGCCATATGCAACCTGCCACAGGTTTTGTAGTTGAGTATCCTCATTTGACTGCACATGTGAGTTTTCCAACTCGTTTGTGGAGGATGATACTTCTGTATTCATCGAGGAGGTTGTTCGGGGTCATTGGAGTCGGAGTTTTCGACCCGAAGTGTCCTATTCGGAGATACTCCATCCTTGTGGATAAGCTTCCGCCGAAGTTTGCCGAAAGTGTGCTTCATTGCAGCAGCAGCTTCCCTGGTTGGGGTTCTGGGTGGGGTTCTGGGTTGAAATATAATAGGGAGTATTCTAACAGCTATCGTATCTTTTGCAAAGGTTCGGGAGTAACAGCTTCGAAAAGAGGTAATTGGCGAAACTGACAGCCTGAAGTTGATTTGCGGCGCAGGCTTGATAGCCTAACGTAACCTAACGGACCCCATTCCAAGCCTTCCAAATCTCCCCACAGTATGCGGGTTCCCGCCAACATGCTGAACGGAGTAGCTGTGTGAAGCTGGCGCCAACCTCATTCTCACCATCGATCCCCTGTCCAAAGTCAACCACCGGTCATTCCCACCGAAAGGTCATCCGAAACAACTTCTGATTGGTAATCAACCAATCTACATTCAGTATTTAGTTTGACAGAACATCCGACCTCTTAAGCTTCTCAAGGAAGTTGATTTGGGTCTCTGTGGGCCAAAATGGCCAACACTGTAAACATTACATCGCCCACTAGCCTCGCTACGCTTGGAGAATATGAATCTATAACAACAAATGGGTTTTCTGTGTTGTGGCATTGATCATGCATATGGTGTGTTCCAGATGTACATTAGTTCATTCATCCCGACATATCAGAACACCGTACAGAGTAGCGCAGGCGGCTGTTTCTCCCATTGGTTAATTAAGGTGGTGCAGGTTGGCAGGTAACAGCGGTTAACGGGACGGAAGAGGGGCGGGCCGTGGCCTAAACTTGGATCCTTAGATGAAGTCTGACCACGGGAGGATACTTCGATATCGATGATCCTTTTTCGAAATAAAAACATTATCGTTATACTAGAGGGAAAGATCAAAAGAATTTACCATTTGACCTTTCTTCACCCGGTGTACAAACTGTAGATAAGCCGGAGCACAGTCGGCGTTATACAACCCTTCACTGAAAGGCGCATAAGTAGGGTTCGCGGGGGTGGTTCTAACTTTAGCCCTTTTGTCTCCCTTCGGCCGTTCCACGGCATGAGAATGATCGTACAATTGAACAAGTTAAGGAACACACTTAGGCATAGTGTTCGGAACCACTCAATCATTCCCTTTAGGGAATGATACTACTAATAATTTCACTATTGCTCATAATTTTTCACAGCATCAGCTCTTCCCCGAATTTTTAACAGTAAGAATGGGTTAAAAGAACCACGTCTTCGGTTTGTATGGGTTTCCTTTGCGGGCTGGATAAATGGAGGCCGAAGTCTGACTACGTAGAAGTGTAAGTTGATCATTGATCGTTCCGTAACCAATGATTTTGATCTCAGACAGACTCATGTCTTAGCTCTACTAATTAGACCAAACTAGTGCAGGTTTTACACAATCAATATCTTCATGTCTATTTGCTATTGTCTTCAATTATGTTTCTACATATAACTTTGTGCCCCAACTCATTCTGGGACATCTCGCATCTTTTTCACTACACAAAATATGTGCATTAATAATCATGTTACCTTGGTGGGTTCACTCCTCCTCCTGCCCCAAAATCGGTTCCCCCATTCTTTGTCGAAGAGCCGCAAAGCTGATAATTCAGGAAATTTGAGAGACAAACCATACCATCACCTGAAAAGTTACTTTCATCTGGCAACGGCTGACTTGGCCGGAAGAAATCATCTCCAGAATTGCAACCCAAGGCATTATTCGTCACCCAGGCTTGAACAAAACTTTTATTGAAGCAATACCCACCCGGAAATGACCCAGAGCCAGATTGTTTCGCAAGGACCAAAAAGCAGTTGCTGTGAGAAGCCAGCCTCCACCAGTCAGTAAACCCGGCAGGTGAACTTCCAGAGTCGATGAAGTTGTTATTAGAATCATTTGTACAGATTTGGTCTGGAAGTGAATTGACCTTGTCGGTGAGAATGGCTAAGCAATCATTTTCACAATTGTCTGTTGGGCTAGACGGAGGTAGCGATGTAGTGGTTGGCGACTGGAAAAGACAACTACATCCGATGTGAGATCCGGCTTGACATGTACCAAATGAGCTACCTGCACCGACTTGCGTTCCCTGGCAGCCATTGGCATCGCAAGACGCAATTGGACCACAGAAACCGGGTGTTTGAGCATCCGGGACACAAGAGCATCCAACATGGCTTCCTCCCTGACAAACACCCAAGTTACTGCTTGGATCGACGATCTTGCCATTGCAGCCCGCGAATTCACAAGATCCGAGATTCGTGCAAAAGCCAGGTGTGTTGGCATCAGCGACACATTTGCATCCTGCGAATTTTCCTTGGCAAGTTGCCGCTCCGTGACTGAGTAATCCAGCGCATCCTCTAGCCTCGCACGATTGTGGAGTGCCGCATGTGTTGTCTGTAGGAGCACATTGACATCCTGTAAAAGAACCTTTGCAGGTAGCTTTACCATCACTATCAAAGCTGCCCTGGCAGTTATTGGAGTCGCAGCTTCGAGGATTTCCACATGTTTTGGTTGTTGGAGTGCATTGGCATCCCGCAAAGGAATCTTTACAAGTGGCTTGTCCATCACCATCGAAAGTTCCTGCGCAATTTTTGGCGTCGCAGCTTTGAGGGTTTCCACATGTATTGACTGTTGCGGTGCAAGGGCATCCATCAAAGAAACCTTTACAAGTAGCTTGTCCGTCAGCATCGAAAGTACCTGCGCAATTTTTGGCGTCGCAGCTTTGAGCGTTTCCACATGTATTCCTTGTGGGTAAACATTGACAACCTGTTAAGGCCTGTTTGCAGGTTGCTTTCCCATCAGCATCAAAGGTTCCTGCGCAGTTATTGGAGTCACATGATTGAGGTGTACCGCAGAACCCAGGGGTTGATGAACCAGGTGTGCAAGGACAACCAAAGAAGGAAGTGCTGGAGCCGCAAACTCCTTTTCCAGCTTCAACACTCCCGGAACATATTTTGACATCGCAGGGTGTTGTAGGGCTGAAGCACCCGACGTTATCACCATCAGTCCCGTCTTCTGGGGCTATTGTTGGGCATGAGCCTACTGTCGTAGTTGTGGTACTTGCGGTAATCAAACAGCCTGACACTGTGATTGAGGATGTCGTACTGCAGGAGAGAGTCGTTGCATCGAGGAGCGAATCACATGACACGAAGAGGTCTGTGACAGTAACCGTTTTACATCCGGAGCTTGTGCTTCCAGTAGTTGTACCACCATCCCCGCCACCAGGTGGTGGGGGAGGTGGAGGTGGTCCTGTTCCTGGTGGAAAGCAGAGACCCCAGATGCAAGGTATACAAATCGGAAGCGGAGGTATTACACATGGTATCAAGTCATGGTCTGAAGAACTTGTCGTGGTGCTAGGTGGGTTTGGCGGCGCTGTGTTTGGTGGCCCTGTAATAATAGGTGGCTCAGTCAAGGTCGCTCCAGGTATGGTCGTCAGAGATCCATTGGGCAACGTTATGGTTTGAGGGCTATATGTGGTGGTGATTATCCCACTGCCAAATGTCAAAGTAATCGGCCCGATGGTGGTTGGTGACCCGTTTGGCAACGTTTCAGTGAATTCTGAGATGGTCGTAGTACTTATTCCATTAGGCAGCGTAGAGGTAGTCCCTGGAATGGTGCTTAGTGAGCCATTAGGAAGAGTTATTGTGGAGGGCGGTACGGTTGTCAAAGAAAGCCCATTAGAGGAAGTAGAAGAACCAAGTTGAAAATTTTCTGTGGTCCCTGGAATGATGCTTAATGAACCGTTAGGAAGCGTTGTTGTAGAGGGCGGGATAGTGGTCAAGGAGGGTCCAATAGAAGAAGCTGAAGAATTAGGTTGAAGGGTTTCCGTGGTCCCTAGGATACTCGTTAAAGAGCCATCAGGAAGCGTAGAGGTGGTGGGTGAAATCGTTATCACTATTACTGATGAGATACTCTGTATTGTCTCCGTGCTTGGGGGGATAATCGTCAGCGAGCCATTAGGTAAAGTTTCTGTCGTGCCGGGTATTGTAGTCAGTGATTCTGATCCTTCTGGCGGGTTATTGCTCAGTGTCTCGGTCGTTGCGGGTATGGTAGTGAGTACTCCGTTGGGCAATGTTTCTGTCGATGCTAGTATGGTAACCACAGAGGACCTTGTTGTATCGCCTGGTAGAGTGATGATAGATCCAGAAATCGTCGTTAATGACCTATTTGGAAGGGTAGTGGTAATGGGTGGGAGGATGCTCAAAGTCAGGCTTTGAGGGTTTAGCTGTCCAGAAAGCGTAAAAGTTTGACCATAAGTAGTGAGAGTGGTCAAAGATGAGACAGCTGGTATCGTTACCGTCTCTGATCCAGAGATTATCAAAATGCCAGAGCTCGACACTACAATACCCCCATCAGGCTCTGTGAATGTTGTGGCCCCAGCGTATAGACTGCTCGAAGTAGGAGGTGGTATGCAACTCCCAGCAGTTGTGATGGTCATAGTGGCAATTGGTATACAGCCTCCAACCTCATCACAAAATGTACCTACAGGACAGCATCCGTCCAAACAACAAAATGTGTCTAATTATGTGAGACTTTTAGGGCGATTCAATAAGGGCAGCACAAGGCGTACCTGCACCACACAAGTTATGTCTCCCATTTGAGATTGGACAACATGTATCTCCATACGAATCAGAGCCACAACGATCTTCACACCAGTATTCCCAAGGAACAGTACACCTTGGATGGCCCAGTGAGCGTGTGGCCTCGAGAAGCTCAGTCAAATATGTGATGACTATCAGAGCTATCAAGTGAATTGCCATAATGCAGGTTTATTCGTAAGGAACACCCTTTTCTGTCATATAATATCTATAAAGAAGGCGATAAAAATATATTACAAATATATGGGAAACAATGAATGTCGACAAAATTGAAGGACAACTCGAACAAGTTCATCTGAGTTGAAGAAAGAAGGAAGACCTCTCGACCTTGTCATCCCTGAAGCTATGCTCACCGAGTATGATCCCTACTAGAAAATCTTGTTCAACGACCCCAGCTGAAAGCTGATGATGAATTTCAATTGGGTTTGCAATTAAGTTTGCAATTAAGCTTACATCTCATGACTACTATCATCTTTAATTTTGAAGGTCTGAAGTCATGGGAATCCCGTATTAACTGCCTAAAGCCATAAGTGATTCTTCGGCCGCCCCCAACGGCTATGGATCAGCGATGAACAACTGTAGGGCTAAGTTCAATTCGTGGACTATTAGTCCGCGGAGGGTGGATGACGAGGTAGTTTAACAACCTTGGCATTGCCCGACGAGCGATGTGGTAGGTCAGCGCCAAGGGTGCGCATGCTAGTACGTAATTGACGTTGTCCGTAGATAGCATCAAACGCCAATTAAGGTAATGCCGCACCAGGCATATCCCTCTTAAGCAGTAGTCGGGAATTTTTTCCAGTCTGGTACTTTAACGTAGGCTTACTAATAGTACAGTAAGCTGAGTGCATTGCATAGGTGCCAAGAGACGGCGACCTTGGAGTAGGCTTTGTCCTATCAAACCCTTAGGCATCTCACTTATATTCGCCTCATGAAAAAGACCTCAGAGCAACAACCCATGCACATCTGCTAGTTTTCTATTGCCTTCTCAGCTCAATTCCACCTTGTTGCCTTTCCGACTTAGTAGATGTTTACAGCCTGCCACAACTCACAAAGAAACTCGACCTTGTATTATATTTTCTTTTCATTTTGAGATATCATCGCTATTCTTCTTCCATCATTGTGTACTACCATTCTCTCTATTCATTACAGAGTTTCTCTTGAGTGTGCGGTTAACCTTGCTGGGAGAATTCTTCATCATGGTATGACTCCAAAATTGCACTAAAATATCTTCAAGAGTTAGAAGACCAGCATCTCACGGATGACGCTTGTAATATGTATATGTATCTGATTTCCAGGAGCAGAAACAACTTGTAGCTTTCTATGGCTGTTCTCCACGCCTACACAGAACTGTGGTTCTATGTATCACCGGCATTCTTCTAGCCCTCTCGATCGGACTCAGTCAGTTTCAAGGGCAAGAGATCGCTCTTCAAACCCGAATTGTCGGGAGGTCGGAATCTAGCCCTATCGATTCCTATTTCGACCAGAACAGCAATTATACATCACTCATAAAAAGAGTTTTCGACGAAGCAGCCTGGGATAAAGCACTCAATACATACGGCAAACCCGCCATTATATGCAACCTACCAGCGAGAAATCCAAGTAAGAAAGGTTATCCAAAACAGAGCGAATTCCTAAGTCTAGATGACCTTGGACGAAATGGAGTAAGACTAACCAACCTTTTTCACTTCACTTAAGTTCCACCCCCAAGACTGGGACTAATTCTACATATCAACTCTTGGTTGCTTGATATTCTCCTCAGAATCCACCCAGAATATGCTGACTTTCAGTATGCAGTGGACGGCCACGCGTCCGGATTCTCTTGCACTTGCCACAGCCTTTGACGGGAACATTGTTGACGCCTTAACCAAGTTGGGGGCACTGGGACCACTGGAGGAAACTCCGGAAGGTTATTACAGTAACCAGAACCAAGATTTTAGGCTTGAAGTCGATGGAATACTTACAAATTTTGATGTAAGAACTATGCCCCTAATTCCATGAACCCATTCAAATCTCCAGTATTTGCATATCGAGAAGCGCCCAAATGAGGGCCAGAAGTTGTTGCGGAATCAGACCTCCTATCTCTTGTTTCTTTCCTCCTTATGTTCGATTTTCTTTTTAAGAGGGCGCAGATCGAATGGTCCTAATAGAATGAGAAGAGTTGTTAAAATTTCTTCAAGGCAACATACGGTCATTATGCGAGTTCTATCGATGTAAATACCGGTCTCTTTGTTGCAGAAGACAACTACTCGCCGAAAGAAATGATCAAGAATAACGGTGGAAAATACCGCGCAGGACAAATGCCACCCAGCCTCGATAACTGGGCGGATGTGACTTACCTACAATGGCTCCAAGCGGCCACAGATCTCGGCGGTAAGCCCAGGGACATAAATGCCAGACTGCCGAATCTGAAGTACTTTGCCAGATTCCATATCATTAACACAGAATCACAAGGCATTATTAATCATGTGAGTAGGCTCTATTCTGTATCTATCGCCTCAAAATGACTGTTACTGGCTTCGCAGCCGTACCCGCTTAATGCTTTTGCTTCCAGTTTTAAAGATCATGCTAGCATATAAAATGCTAACTCCTGACAAGGCATTAAAGAACGTGGGGGAACAACTCGGGCCGTGGCCGGGACGCTCATTTTCTATGAGGACTGATGAAGGAAAAGCAATCCTGGGAAGCCCTAACGGTAGGGGCGTGGCATTCTTTCTCTATCAGCACAAGGATTTGCTCGGTATAAAAACAGTCGGTAGCGTGACGGTTTTCTCGACAACGGGGAAAGACCCTAAAGGCAACGATGAAACGTGGTACCAAGCAGTATTTATCCTTAGAAACTTATAAAAAAAGCGCTATTCTAGTAGTCATCCCTGATAGAGCGATGCTAAAATCCTAACTTTCATAATTTTCAATGACATGACAAAGATACATAATCAAATTCGAACAATTCCTGTCTGACAACAAAGGCTTAATAGACATGCAATTGACTTCAATAATGCTGAAAAAGTTGCTTATTTATTTGGTAAAATACTCATCCAAGTAAACTTCAGATTATCCATTGTATAGGTCTCTCTCAAAGATGGAGCTGTTGAATCTCGCTGGGGATCGAATGGAGCACTCATCATTTCGAGCCGACACATCCGCTTGAGATCCCAAATTCCAAAGCCCAACCGACGAAATGATTCCCATGTTGCGCCTCCCAATATTTGTGAAGGAATATTAGGGCCTCGGAGACACAAGGCTGGGAACATGTTGGAGGCTGGAGACTTCCTTGTAGTTGCTTCTTGTGATTGACCCCATTTACTACCGATGTTGTCATCCTGAGGCGTCATAGTTGGCCAAGAGCTTTCGAGTTCGCTTCCTGGCGGAGCAGACGGTAGACGAGACAGCTGAGCAGAAGTCCCTAGTTGTAATGAATTGGGATCTGCGATCTCTAACATGTATTTATTTACACATTCCATCTCGTCAGTCTCCCACACCGGAAGATGCATCCAAAAATCCTGATAATCTAAATCCTGTAGTTTCGTCTCGTCCCCTGGCGCGCTTTGCAATGAAGGCATGATTGATCTTAGTTCGTAGTAAATCAAGAGGTGCCATAGAGCGCGGAGAACTCGCTGTGTTTCGACCCAGGATGGTGGACCAGTGTCAGATATGCTATATGTGGGACCGGCGAGGGCGGGATTGTATTTCGTGACAGCGTACGGATCCATCCTGGTTCCTGGGCGTCGGAAATGGGTCGGTTTTAGGGCATGAATACGGTCGAGATATGCCCGAAGAAAACTGCGACAAAGATAATCGATGTTACTGGCGGAAATAACAAGATGACGAGATGCCGGGATAGGAAGTCCTTCTGGAAGAATGTTGCTTGAATTTGAACCGGCATGGCATGAGTGAAAGTCCGTAACACTATTCCAGGTCTTGTTCGGTGCAAAAATGGAACCGGCTTGCGCTAGCAGATGGTTGACATGTGGAGAAAAATAATGTGATGCGATCTCCTCGATGACCTCTGCGGCGCATTCATCAAAAATGGAGGCCATGACCGGAGATGAGTGCAGTAGAGCTTCCAGAGAATTGAAGTCTGGCAGATACTTGATGATAAAAAGGCGTATCGGAGCTGGGAGGGCTGAAAAAGTATCCATCTTTGATTATGTATGAATAAAGGCGATATTACAATTGCGTACGTGGAACGTTGTAAAGCAAGAAGTGTGTGTTATTCACTCTACTAAACGTTCTTGCCAAGTACATACCGGGCGCGCCACCGGGGTCTCCAGCATTGGACTCTATAATGTCGCGCAAATTCACTATATCGGGTGGAATCTCACTGGCTGAGAAGAAACACATTGTATTTTGCAAAATTTAACTTTTTAAAATAAAGAAATATTTTTAATAAGTTTTTAATATTCTTAGTAACAGGCTGTGTCTACCCGTGGTAATTGGTTGGCTGTGGTGTTAGCTGCTTTAAGGGTCGCTCACCTTTAAATAGTTTAACCTGTCTTTAGCTTTATACAAGTTGGTTTGTAACATAAGGGCTGCTTGCCTTTAAGTAGTTTAACCCGTCCTTAGCTCCATGCGAGTTGGTTTCGTAACACACAGCCAGTGACAACTAGAGTGTGTCCAGGTGCGTGCGTGACACCTAGCCAGGAGCCTAGTATGTAGTACAGTTAGGCGACTATTATTAGCGGTGGTGAGCCCGGGCAGGTCTCCGAAGGCGGGCGGTAGGGGCAGTACCCCACATTGTTGGTGACTCCTCATCTACCAGGAACCAGCTTCAACTTCGATCTCGCACCACATTGTTCGTTCAGTGTGTTCTCCCTCGATCTATGTGAATGCATAGACGGCCGTAATGCAGGGGGTTATATTGGCAGCAGCGGCTTGCCACCCTTTATGGGTAGGACCCTAGCATTCGAGCGTGGTCTCTTCTCTCTCGGGAGTGACTAACTGGTAATAGGATTCGGAAAGGGCCACGTTCTCGGCATGCGCCGTTGCTTTTGTTGCATTTGTACCGGCGCTGGTGATTGCGGTGATTGGTTTGAAGTACATGCTGAGCCACCCATACTTGCATCGATGGCGTCCAGTATGGACGCAATCATTTGTGACAGAGGCGATCGCACCAACTGAATGCACAACAAATCCACCCAAACAGCCTTGCGGCAAGGCTGTCGCTATTTTCCTGCTTGCTGTAATCGTATTTGCGACCGGGTTAGCTCGTATAGTAGCTTTTCCACTATTTTTGGGCTTTATAGCACTGACCGTTGCTTGGGTAAGCTCCTCTCCTTGTCAGATGTAATATGATAAGTAGTGTTTATGTCGATAGGGTCTCACGGCACTTGTAATAGCCTCAAAGCGTCCTGTGGTAGCTCCAACTTCTTTGTTGGTCTTTTACATCTTGGCATTACTGACTGAGTTCTCCGTATTTGACGCTGGATTTTCCCCAAATCTGCTGGCATGGGCTGCACACCACGCTACAATCTGGGCATCGTTGATATCAATTGTGATTGTTCTAGTGATGCCAATCAGAAATCCTATCCTCTCTAAGGACGGCATTGGGATTGTCGGCGAGACCCCATCGGGTAGTCTGCGTAGTCCTGAGGATCAGCTGCTACTCTGGCAGTACCTGACCGTGTCGTGGATGTCGCCACTTATCTCATTGGGTCGCAAAAGGCGAATAAATGAAGATGATGTATGGCTTTTGGGATATGAATTTCAGCACCGAAGATTGCACGAGAAGTTTCGTCGGTTGAAGGGATCCGTTTTGGGTCGCTTACTACAAGCAAATGGCGTTGATGTGGCTATTATTGGTAGTATTGCAATTGTGCAGATGATTTGCAGTATGCTGAATCCATACATATAAGAAAGGCTCCGCTGACTTTTGCACAGATTTTTCTTCCCCGTTACTTCTACAGCAACTCCTGAAGGTTATGTCTGGTGAGCATGTAGACAAGAAGGTTGCGTTGACATATGCGACGATGATGCTAGTTCTCCGGATTGTCTTTGCGCAAAGCCAAGTTCTGAGTCTTTGGTACGGCCGAAGATGCTACGAGCGAAGTCGAGGGGAAATGGTGATGATGGTCTATGAGAAAGCTCTGTCTCGAAAAAATACCTTCGGTCAGAAAATACAGAATGAAAAAGCTACGGAAGGAACTGCTCAAAATGGCCACTCCAATGTAGCTCCTAACACACCTGGCAAGAAATCCCGAAATCAATGTGGGTTGATTCCCTGGCGCAAAAGTAAAGCGCAGGAGGAGGAGGTTAAGCAAACGGCTTCCATGGGCAAGATCTTCAATTTGCTACGAGGCGATGTCTACGAAGTCGCTCAGCGGTTCTGGGAAATTGATACCTTCATCGACAAACCAATAGGTCTCATCATATCTATTGCTCTTGTTTGGAAGCTGTTTGGGCCGTCCTGCTTTCTAGGCGTGTTGACCGTTATCGTGGCTCAGGTAATTAACGGCTTCATTACCCGATCCCTTCTGCGATGGGAACGCAATCGACGTAGCGCAACCGACGTGCGATTACAGATAACATCCCAGTTCGTTGAGGCCCTTCGGCATCTTCGGTGGTACGGGTGGCAGGAGCACTGGCTCCGTCAAGTAATGGAAGCCCGTGACAAAGAACTTCATCTACGTGTTATCACCAGTCTGTGGAACGTGGCAATTAGATTCGTCAACGTGTTTTCCAGCGCTGTCTTTCCAGTGGTAGCCCTTTATGGCTACACAATATTGGCGGGGCGTCCTCTAAGTATCGATATCATTTTTCCGGCGCTCCAGCTGTTTACTATGCTCGAAGAGCGCCTTCGCGATATTCCCACCCTCATTACTACACTTATAAATGCCTCCATTGCCATGGGTAGAATTGAAGATTTCATGGCGGAGCCAGATAAAGAAATGGGAGAGAGAAATACGCTGTTAGACCCAAATCCTATAAGATTGGAGTCTTGCTCATTTTCCTGGCCTGGAAAGGTGACGCCAGTTCTATCGGATGTTACCATAACCGTTACGAAAGGCTTGACGGTCGTTTGTGGTGTCGTTGGAGCTGGAAAAACTGCACTATTGCAGGCCTTGCTTGGCGAACTTGACAGATTAAAGGGAGAGTCTCATATTCCGAATGAGATGGTAGGGTACTGTGCACAAACGCCATGGTTGCAAAGTATGAGTATTCGAGACAACATTCTTTTTTCATCGCCGTACGATGAACAAAGATATAAACGTGTATTGGACGCATGTGCATTGGTGCCTGACTTGGCAAATTTCACACATGGCGATTTATCCTTTATCGGGGAAAATGGAATCGGTCTATCCGGTGGACAAAAGGCACGAGTAGCACTGGCACGGGCTGTTTACAGCTCATCTAGGATTTTGTTTCTTGATGATCCGTTGTCGGCACTTGACCACAATACAGCCGAATATATTGTGCGGAAATGCTTTCTTGGTCCACTGGTGCAAGATCGCATTGTGGTCCTCGTCACTCACCGCACGACATTGGTGCAGCCACATGCCGATCAGATCGTTGAAATTACAAATGGTTATGTAAAATGCTATGACAAGGATACGATCTCCTCGGCACACGTGATTGACGATGAACCGCAATCGGAAGACGCGGGACAGGAAACGGCTGAAGAGGAAGTCTCAGCGGCTGTTCCGGACAAATTCATTGAGGAGGAACATAGGGCTGACTGGGGGGTTCAGAGTCGCGTGTATTGGTCATATGTTAAAGCCGGAAAACTCAAGTGGTGGAGCATCCTTGTCGCCGTTCTTGCTATTTACCGTCTGGCAGCTGTGGTACAATCTTGGTTCCTCAAGGAATGGGGCGAGGCCTACAGCCTGTCTTTGGTGATGGTTATGTTTACTGGTCTGCAAAAACAGGTAACTGAAAATTGGGTGCTGAGCACGTCCCTGGAAGCAGTAAACCACACCTCAAATAACACCAGTGCACGAAACTGGCCGTTTGACAGGATACACATGCCTCACCCAGCAGAGGATGTACGGCCCTGGCTTGGGCTCTATCTCGGAATTGCAACCTTCCAGGCTTTAACAATGCTTGTGGCGCAGTTGTTGATGCTGGTCATAATCTATTGTGCAGGGAAGACAATGTTTAAACAAGTTATGGAACGTGTCAGCCATGCTACTTTTCGATTCTTTGACGTCACTCCCGTTGGTCGACTTATGAATCGTCTCACCTCGGATATTGGAGCAATTGATGGGAACATCAGTATCCAGTTTCAGATCATCGCGTTTCAAATAATCACCTGGACCTCTGCCATTGTGGTCATTGCCTCGGTGACGCCGATGTTCCTTGTTTTCGCCCTCCTCCTAACCGGTGCATTTGTATTCATTTTCTTGAAATATCTGCCTCTTTCACAAAGTCTGCGCCGGCTGGAAATGGTGTCATTGAGTCCGTTGTTGTCTAACTTTGGAGAACTTTTACATGGCTTGACCACCGTTCGCGCATTTCACGCCGAAATCCGTTTCCAAAATCGTGTCATTCAAGTTGTCGACAAGTTTCAAGGAATGGACCACTTTTACTGGTCTTTACAAAGTTGGCTGATGTATCGATTCGAGTCTCTTTCGGGGGTTTCCACATTCTGTCTTACTGCATTGGCACTATATACAGATGTCTCAGCCGGTCTAGTTGCTTTCCTGCTCGTTTCTGCGAGTTCGTTTGTCGACTCTACGCATGCCCTATGCAAGTATTATGGTCAACTTCAGATGGATTTTGTCTCCGTCGAACGTGTCGACGAGCTTCGGCATATCGAGACCGAGCCGGAGGGAGAAATAGATCCGCCAGCGTACTGGCCGCGATTCGGCACTCCGATTATTTTCGAAGACGTCACGATTCGCTATGCACCCCATCTTGATCCTTCTCTATCCAACATCTCTATCGAGATTCCTGGTGGATCTACCGCTGCTGTCATCGGCCGCACTGGTAGCGGAAAATCAACTCTAGCTCTCTGCCTTTTAGGAGTTATACAGCCCGAATCGGGCGAAATATTGATCGACAACATCGACATATCCAAAGTCAGCAAACAAGCACTACGAACAAGAGTAACATTTGTCGCCCAAGATCCCGTCCTTTTCCCAGGCAGTATTAGACTCAACCTCGATCCTACCAAAGAATTCTCGGACCAAGAATGTGCCGATGCCCTCAATAGAATCTGTGCACGACATGGTTGGGATCTCGATTTTCATATCGAAGCCGGTGGACGAAACCTCAGTCAGGGTCAGCGGCAACTTATTGGACTGACTAGGGCAGCACTGCGGCGGAGTCCGATCGTAATTCTAGATGAAGCTACAGCCTCGATCGATCATGAGACGTCTTTAGAAATCCAGAAAATAATTCGCGAGGAAATGAAAGAAAGCACAGTCATAACGATTGCCCATCGATTAGAGGCTATTAATGACGCGGATTATTACGTTGTTTTAGATAAAGGCAAAGTTGAACGACAGGGACGTGTCTAAGTGGACATCAATAGCCGGGATAAGTATCTAGGGTGAATATGTGACTTGCCACTGGATAGGCATAGACAATAACTAAATATTTTCTTTTGGCTGGTTTTGCCATTTCCTTTCCTTCGGGCCTTCTCTGCTTGCACTTCATATGACCGTCTCAGTCACCGATCCGACATGAGTTAATTAGATCAGATAAGGCCGACGTTTGGTTAAGTATAGTTCCTAGATCTACTGCAAAGACCACAGCCAATCTATCATAGAGTTCCTACTCCTTATGTAGTCTTAATACTACTAATGTGTACCTCTGTCGACACCAGCAGCACCTAGGCGAGAGTTGCAGAAAATAGTTCCCAAACTAGTCACCCACCGCATACTCGAATGTCAGTTTTTCGTAGACAACGTCGTTTAGTTGGGTAGAGTTGCTAATTGTGACTTGGCCTTTGAATGAAAACGTGTCATAAAATGGTCTTATTTCGACATATTATTGCTAGCTATGTCTTTATAATAACGACATTTTGACCAATATCAATTTATCTTAGAATGCTTAAAATCATTTACTCGTGGTCTACCAACTGGATCAATTGATATAAGCATCAGCAGCGATCGTTCGGCTCTAAGAAGCCAAGTTTCCGCCCGACGTACTACTGCATTATTAGGATATCATTCACAGCTAGGGATGCTCAAGTTTCTCCAACGAGGGGGCCCTACTTGCTGGTTTTAATCGGTACTCTCTAGCTTAATCGCGGAATCATCCCGACGCAAGCTTACCAATGTGTCGTATAGATAACTAGTTCATGCCAGATGGCTTTTCTGGCCTCTTTTACTTCGTGTCCTTCTATGTGGCATTGATTTACCACCTGTTCGAAGTACGGCACAGAAAGGATTATCAGAAGGCTTGAGTGAAGGAAATCAACTACTATGTCTATGTACTGCCGCGTAAATTCTTACCCCTCCCCCACCACCAATCTAATCACACATTTCACGTTTTTGCTTATTATTCATGCTAAAACTATATTTAAATTTTTTGGCGCGATTTTAGTACGGCGAGACATGCTGGATGGAAATACCTGTCACAAACGCTCCTCGCGCAATCCATTTCTACCGCAAGGTCTTTGAGTGGAACATTAACGACGAAGGCTACGAAAACCAAGTTGATGGAATCGAGCACACGTATTTTTTCAATAAGGGAAACTTACGTGGTAGCTTTCTCTTGGTCCCTGAAGATCAATTCCTGAATATGGACGCTCTTTGCGCCCCAGGGGCGAATCAGGTATCAAAGAAAATGCGCTGGGGAGTGGTTAGTACCATTGCAGCGGAAGATATGGACGAGACGTTGAAGAAGATTGTGGACTGTGGAAGGCGCATTTTCAAGTACGCTTGTTCTTTACTCTAGTATGTATTGATTGCGTTTATAGTTATTGATGGATTTATAGAGAAAAAACACTGCTCGGCATGGAAATGGGTTCCCTTGCAAAGTTTGTAGATACCGAGGGGAACATTCATTCACTGTGCTCTTTGGAACTTTCGGACTGATTAATTTGTCATATTGCCATCAAATTGTAGATAATGACTTTTTTTTCTGCAGTTGTGGGATTTGATACCCCTGGGTATTTGTGAAAGAGGATTTGTACACGGTTTACTGCTTTCTAATCTAGATTTCCATGAGGACCTTCCTAGGCTTTATTCAAATGAATATGAAGTTTACTTTTCATCCTTATATCATCTTATTCTACAAGTATATCTTTACAATTATCATACCTTCACATGTGAATCCTATGGCCCGAAATTCATAGGAATATCGTGAATTTCATCTATCGTTCTAGACTATCCTATTAGAAAATTAAACTATTTTATTCTATCGACCTATATCTCCTTCAAAAACCCTACTTCAATCACCTTGTCCGTGGGCACACGCAAGTTCGCCATTTTATTGCGGGTATTATCCCGGATCCACAAAAATAGGCTCAACAAGATTTTTCGCACAATCATTGTGCCTGGTTTAATCTTCATCTCTTCCTTGCCGATGATATATAAAACCTTGTGTGAGTAGGCTGCTTCGAGTCTCGCTAGTTCGCGACCGACATCGTGGTGTTTCTCCTTGATGGAGCTGTCGGGGTTTGAAGTAGAGTTGTCCTGTCCGTCTTCAGCAGCATTTTCGCCTGCGGGCTGCGGGGGTGGAATATCATTTATCAAATATTTTCTGAGTTGCTCGACAACAACATTGGCTAGATTAGGCGTGATTATTACGTCGTTGTATCCATAGCGTACTACAAGACGATAACAATTCGGCACTGCCAAACGAGAGACCATGTATCGTCTGTCTGACTGAACAGAAGGCATTTCGAGAGGTCGCAGATGGAAGAATACAATCACTTCGGGCATGGATGTGAGTTTGAGGACGAACTGACTGAATACTATGGGTGTTGTTTCGCCAGCTTTGTCGAAGAAAATGCCTAATCCGCGTGTTGTGCTTATAGGGAATTCCCCATACTGCTTCGCAAGATACATTGGTGTTTCAGACTCGAGGGAGGCCGAGCCACTGGTGATGAAATGAGAGGTATGAAAACGATCCTCGGCTTCGGCGAACCATTGCTGCTCTTTCCCGTACCGCCACAGAAGAAATAGCAAGGCAAGGATGGCAGCAATCATGAGCGTCACCCAGGCTCCTTGAGGAACTTTGGTCAGCACTGACGAAATGTAAGCCCCATCCAAACAGGCAAAGGTGAGCCATGGTAGGATAACCAGATATGGGTTGAAACGCCAGACGAATATCGCTGTGAGTGAGACCATGCAGGTGTCGAAGAAAGTAACGAACATAACGCACACTCCATATGCGTTACCTAAGGAAGTTGTCTAATGGACGTAAGTATAAGAAGATCTAAACAACAATAGAGGCGGACTCACATTGTTAAATATGGAGGCGACCAAAATCGTTCCAATCATCATCAGCCAATTAGCGATTGGGATGTAAAGTTGGCCATGGAATATGCGAGATGTGTGAATAACAGTAATTTGGGGCATGTATGATAGTTTCATAACTTGAGACAAAAGCTGTGAGAATTGTTAGGGAATGACAATATGGTTAACCAGCGCAAAATGAAAGATGTACCTGAAAGGTTGCCGTTATGATAGCCTGCGATGCCACGATAGCAGCTAGAATGGCAATAACTAGCGACGGATAAACCGTGCCTGGTGGCGCAGCATTAAAAAACGGATTAGAGTATGCCTCCGGAAATACGCTTATATATGCTGCTTGTCCTATGTATGCCAGCAAAAGACATGGGAAGGTATAGCAGAGCCAGCTGATCTGTATGGCTCGGCGACTGAAGGCTCCGAGATCGGCAAATAGAGCTTCAACACCAGTAAAGGCGAGCAAGGTGCCACCTAGTGTTCTCCATCCGTCTTCTCCGTGACGGATGAGGTATTTAAATGCTAGGCCGGGATTGAAAGCCTGAAACACGCCTGCGTCGTATTTTGCAAGATTGTAGATCCCAAACACGGCATTGAACCCGAGCCAGATGATCACAATAGGTGAGAATGCGACCGTGAGCTTGGTAATACCAAACGCTTGAATGGCAAATAGAAAGACAATAATAGCGTCGCTGACGCCAATTATGGTGCCCTTGGATATGTTTGGTTGGACAACCTCAATTCCCTGGACGGCTCCTAGAATGGACTGTGCCGGAGTCAAAAGACCATCCGCTAAAACCATTGTCACTGCCAATATCCCCATAACCTGTAGAAGAGCTCTAGCGAATTTACTGGACTCGAGGCGGCGGCGCATCGACCGACCGGCTTGTTCGAGATCTCCCGTCAAGTGTCTTTTCATTTGCACAAAAGAGGCCTCCCGAGGATCCCGATTGGTGATATTCATCTACCGAATACGTCAGCAGACAAAGCCAATAGATAGTTATCTAATGGCAAACACGTACATATCGGCTAAGTAAAGAGTACGTGCTGAACGTTCCGCCTTCGCCGTCATTGTCAGCGTGGAGAATGATGATAATGTACTTCACAGTGACCATCATCATCAAAGACCAGATGACTATAGACAGCACACCGATGAGATCCTGTCGCGATGGGGGCTCGCTAAAGGTCGAGGAATACACGTAGAGGGGACTCGTGCCAATATCACCGTAGATCACACCGATGGATTGATAGGCCAACCAGAAGAGCATTTTTCCTTTGAAGACCTATTATCTCTCATTAGCACACTGTTTATGTTGCAAAGACATATCTATGGCGATTCGCATGTACCTGTTTACTCCTGTAATCGGCGGGATTCCGCAATCCCGGGTCTTCGTCAGCTTGCTCGATGCCAGAAACCTTGCTGCTAACGCGTTCGATAGCCCTGGAGCGGATGTTGCATATCTCATCCCCGGTGCTCTCAGTCGTGTCCTGTTTGGAAAAGGAGCGCATTTTGTAAATGCTCGGCCCCGTTGTCGAGATGCCATCTCGGGCTTCATCCTTCTGCTGGACTGAGTCCGCAATGCGGATGCTTGTCATGTCGCGCCAAAATAGTGGGTGTTTGAACGGACACTGTTATAAAAGTTTTCAGACTACAACGAGGAGCAAGGTAAATGCAAGAAGAGCGGCAGATTTGCATGTGGGCATGCAGGCAACTTATTGACGGTGCCATGACAATAAGACTGCATAGTAATAAACTTTGTATGGTTATCTTCAGCTTTGCAATGGCAGTATTGGGTCGCAAATCAGAAGTTAAAGATAAGAACCAACATTGCTGAGCTATTGATAACATGGTTGACAAATGGTAAGAAAACTTTAAAGGTTGCTTTGTAGGGTCAGATCCTCTGGTTGATGTCCGGGAAGATCGCCCTGCCCGTTTGATAGGACCAAACAATTCCCTCAACACGCCAGCCTGCGGCCCTGCCATGTGCTGCAACGCCGTCAGATGCAGCCTCGCACGTTATTCGCGTGGTGCATTGGGATTCTCATTTGCGGAGACAAGCTGGAATTGCTGTGCATTATCTGTATCTTTGAGGGGTTGTCGTGGTTAAGCTTTGGCGTACCATGGCACTCGAGGCCAGAAAAAGAAATGCGTGAAAGTGTTGCGTGATCTAGAAAACCCAGCCATTGAGCCCTTCTCTTGGGCATGCGACGTAGGGTTGGCATGATGATGGCGTCTAGATTTTTCTTTTCATCGAGACTTTGGCATTTGATGGGGACGCAAATTACAGTCGAAGGTGAAGGTCTACGGGAGATCTACCAATGGCAGAAGCTCTAAAACACCATGGCTGAAGCCAACATTCCATATTCCCCACGTGCATGTGTCCAAAAGGGAACTCAATTATAAGGTTCAACGAGACCCACGCAGCGCTCAATCCTCTCGAGCTCATCAATACAGTCTCTCTCTACGAGGACAGTTGGGCTGCTATGTCATCGCCCTTTTCAATCCATCAAAAATATTTGAAACCAGCAGCCCAAGCAAGCCTACGAAGATGAGACTACCGTTCTAACCGTATGTACAGCCTGTATCTGCTTGAGCGTCTTCCAATGACGACATCTGCAGGCAATCGCCCACATACAAGAGGCTGTTCAGGTGTTGGACTACTAGAAATTGCAGGGTAACAATTTCGTATCGATCGCTAGCCTTATATCCTGGAAGACATTGTGTGTCATTCAGAGGAACTTGGATATCCAAGCACACTGCCTCTAGACGAAGTCACCTTTGAATATGTTCGCGTTCATGCTGCAGTCTTCCAATCCTTTTATACATAAATCACCCACCGCAGAATGTACACTGATGCATCCAACCTTGTGGCATCACGTGGTTGAATAATTGGCCGCAACTGCATCTCGAAATGACCAACCAGGATAGAAAACAAGAAGGTAGGGTAGTGCAGGCGTTGTTGGTAATATCCAAGGTTTCATGATTGCTCGATCGCGGGGCCTCTAATCTGACATTCATCAGCCCGGTCGCACAACGACGGCGAATTGCGGAGACGATATCGCATAGCAATGCGCGTCGACATCTATTTGCAGGTTAAATAGGATCCTCTCCTCTGACTTTTCCTCTCCATCCTTTGTTTTTCAAATGTTGCTTCCGTAAGAATCGATCGTGGTTGTTCCACCGAGAAGGCAAGAAGCTTTGCGGGCGGACGAAATTGCGCAATCACCGCTAGCATAGGCACCCGCGTCCACCCGAATGCGGCCAGGCAGCCAGTTCCAACCAGCAAGTACAGAGCATTGAGATTTGGGCTGATAACACGCCATAGTCCAGTGCCCTTGCTGCATCTCAGCAGATCACGATAACTGTCAGTCATGGCAGCAGGCACAAGCAGTGCTAGGGACGCTCCCAAGAGGGGTCAGTGCAGTTAACTTTTTCCTCCCTCTTATCAGCTTATCTCGCAATTTCACGTGTTCTTCTCATGCTCCTTCCTTCTTCCCTGCGCAGAAGAAACCATAGATATTTGCTGACTGCGTACAGTTTGGGCCAGTCTGATCACCAATCTCAATTACCTCCCCGGCATCCTCACGCTTGCATACTCAATCCAGAAAGTGGGCAGCGAATATCCCCTCGTCGCCCTCTACACAGATGCGCTGCCCCCCCTTGCCCTAGCAGCTCTAGAGGCGCGCGGAATCCCAACACGACGGGTGCCGCATCTGTCGCCTGCGAGTGGCAAGCAGTATGCCGACGATCCTCGCTTCAACGACACCTGGACGAAGCTTGTCGCTTTCAGTCTGGTCGAATTCGACCGCGTGGTCTTGCTTGACAGCGACATGATTGTCCGGAAACCTTTCGACGAGCTCATGACCTTAGAGCTCGATGCGCCGGAAAATACGTCTGGAAATAGAGTCTTTGCTGCAAGTCACGCATGTGCATGCAATCCCCTGAAAAAGCGGCACTATCCAAAGAACTGGTATGACTTCTAATTAACGCATTTTCATCTCCTTTTGCTAATAAGCGTCGGGCCATAGGGTACCAGAAAACTGTGCCTACACCAGTCAGCACACCTCCCCAGATGAAGCTCAGATCACCGGCTCTCCAACATCCTTTGGCATCGGCATGCTCAACTCCGGCCTTCTCGTCATCAATCCTTCCACCGACGCCTTCTCGCTGATCGTCCAGGCCATCAATACTCCAGAGATAACCGACAAACATGATTTCCCCGATCAGGGCTTACTCTCTGAGATTTTCAAGGGCCGCTGGGTACCCTTACCGTATGTCTACAATGCCTTGAAAACGCTTCGGTGGAGAGGTGTGCACGACGCGATTTGGAGAGATGATGAGGCCAAAATCGTGCATTATATTTTCGCCAAGAAACCGTGGAGTAGCAGGACACTGGAGGAAAAGGACGTCAAAGATGAGTGGGAAACAAGTGACAAGCTGCTGCATGAGTGGTGGTGGAAAGTTGATGACGAGCGGAGGGTTGTTGAAAAAGAGAGAGGCATCACAGATGAGCTGTGAATACGCTGTACTATCTATATGACTACTTATATGGGTGGAATTTTGTGTCCTTGTCTTGTGGAGGTTTGTGGAGGGTTTTATTGGAAGCTTGTTGATTTTCCCTTGATGAATTGGCGTCACTATTTATTATATGGACCAGGAAATGGATGGTGGATGTGCTTTGTAATGGGATTATTCACTACGCCATTATAGAAATTTGTTTTTAGTTATTGTAGATAGTTTGTGTGCGTCTCAATATACCTCGTACATATGCAGATAGGGTGTCATTCTAGAACCCGTCACCCTTCAAATGTTGTTTCTACATGTCTGTAATAGGCGTACAATTCTTCACGTTGAATCTTGTACACAATACTAAATCGTCTACCAAACATTGAGCTTTCCTCGAGGAAGTCATTAAACGCTATTCAAACGAAAACATCGCCCGAACCAGTTAGAAAAATATTGCTGCCAATATTTGAAGACTCTGAATGGCGTCACAACCCTAGCCCAAAGGCATAATGCATCATTCCATTACTAATCAACTGTTATGCAAATATTTAAATGGTTCCGAGCAAATCATGGCTGGGGTCCGTCAGTCAAACACAGCATATGGCCCTTTCAGTTCGGAATATGGTCAACGATACTACTAAACTTGATTCATTTTAGCCCTCATTTTCTTGGCAACCTCTGGCATCGTAAATTATGAGAGTGGTTACGAAAATATAAACAGGATTATTAGCCATTAAAGAAATCCTCGAGACACTATGGGATTCCATCATACGGTCGAGCGTTGTAGAATATTAGAGCTATAAATCCAGTACCAATCGATTTCAAAATAATAAAACCACGTCGACATATGAACCATTTCAAAAGTGCTTCGCGTAGACCTTGGTATAATCTGTCAGATCGACTCTCGAGTACACAGAGTGCATGCTAAGCGCCGATGTTGATGCTACCTAGATAAAATAAAGTGATCGGCGTCGCTGCAGAACGGCTACTATTCGCTCCAAGTAAACGACTGGGCGTTAACATGAAACACACTTCTGTATGTTTTCAACCTGGCAGCACATCGGCGTCAACAATCCATTTTTCACATATCTATTTTTTCTTCTTCTCCAGATCGGCGCGGCGCATCGCGGCACTTTCATACTAATGTTTCATCAGCAGCATGCATGCACACATCCCGGATCGTCGATTCTTCAGCAACAGTTCAACTGAGTCAATGGTAATAGCGCGCGCGTAAAAAAAAAAGTATCTTATTTATACCCAGTTTCGGTTCAAAATGCCCGTTGAAAACTCCTCACTGGCTGACCAGGGATTGCGATCGGCCTGTTCTCCATGTAAAGCCACCAGGATCGCCGCCAACCTAATCTGTGCTGCCTGAAGCCATTACTGGCTGCCCGTTCATGTTAGCTGGTAGGGGCTACGAACCCACTATTCCGTCAGTCGTGACAAAAAGGATCAGATAATGATTTTGAGGTTTTTCTCTCATGAGTTTTTGGGAATTAGAGCGCCTGGTTTTTCCTTTTTCTTTGTCTTTCAACCATAATCCCTACATGTCAAACTGTATACCAAATTGGGCATACACTTCGTCAACCCCTGATTGGCTGAAAGGATGGCTAACGAAAGATTGAAAACCCGCAACAAATTGAAGCAATACACCCCAGTTAATTCGCTACATTCTATCCAAAAATAGAAACTATATTTGCGCTCCAGAATTGACAAATTTATTGAGCGCAGTAAAGCTTGCCAATACACTGAGTTCGCATGTTGCAACGATAATTGCTTATTTAGTACGGGTTCGAAATGGCCTAGTTATATATAGCAGACATTCGCTCATTTCACTGTTCATTTTGTGATTCTCGACTATCAATTCGCATCACTATGCCCAGCTCCTCTTCTAACAACCTGCTAATTTCATATTCCCTATCGTCTTCGACGACTGGCTACTGCTTAACATGAATAACTTTACAAACGGAATCTCCAACAGTAGTAATTGCAGCACTACTGGTAGGGTAACGTCATCGCCGTCCGCTGCATCTCTATAGCCTAAAATTTTGGATCAGCACGATAAAATAGATTTCACGACATCCTGAGAAAATCATTTATACCATAAGCCTCCTCAATTGATCACCTTAGATATTGCATACGGTTACTGGAAGAGTATCAAATTGGCTGGATTTGGGTCTTGCTAGTTGAGCTTGCCGCCGCTCAGGAAATGCTTGATGAGATTGTTCCCCAAAGCCCTAGCTTACTTTAGATTTATTATATAAAACTTATATTTGCTCTAAATAACTTAATAACTACAAAATATTTATTAAGAAAATATTTAGCTAGATTTCTTAGCTATTAAACATTGAGAAGTCTTTGAATAGAGGGTAATTCTAATTTAGTTCTGTTCTTTTACCTTTTCATCAGATGGTCAGGTGTTGACATCTGGCTCTTCTAATAAGACTGTCAAGCTCTGGGATCCTACCATAGGTGAGCTGTGGCAGACCTTGGAAGGTTATTTTTATTGGATCTGGTGAGAAGTAAATGATGCGATATCTATATAAAACAATCTGCGGGTATGCTTTCAGAGAAAAAGACGTTATGGATTCCTTTGGAAAGCTGTTCTATCTGTTTTGCAATGAGAGACGGTATCCTTGTCTTCGTTTCATTTGATTGTTCTATAAAAACACCCTCTCATACCCCTATATATTTAATACCACTTCAAGAAGGAGGGTCGGGCTGGCTAGGGATTGTACTTTACGTTCTCTGTCGTAGATTTCATGAGATATTTCTCCAGGTTTCTATACTAAAATAATGAATTACGGTATTCTAGCTTATATCTTCTTTATTAAACCCGAGTGTTAGAAATGATCCTGAATGCTTTTTTTCTTATATAAACGATATCAATAAACTGCTCGACGAAGTTACTAGAATCTCGATCAAAGTCTTCTTCGGAAACTTGCCAATAAGAATAAAACTGCTTGTGTTGACCTGTTGCTGTTACGGTATGCGCTACTGAGCCATGAGACAGCCCCAAGAACAGCCAGCGTGAGGCGCCCATATGCTTTCATCCCGATCCCCACACAACGTGGCCAGTGCTGACCGAAAGAGCCCTGGCAGATGCTCTTTCACCGCGCCGCGCCGCTGGTAGTACGGAATTTATGATATCCATCAGTATTCTGACGGCCGAGAAAAGCTGCTCTAAGAAGGTGTTCTGATGGAGGCTATGGTGCAGAGTTCAATGACTTTCTATATTGTAAGAGAATCGAGACGAACTCTGCGGGGCGATGATCAAGTTATTATTAACGGGAGACATGCCCCCTTAACCCTTGTCCTCATTAACACTTGTATGAATCCATCGCGTTTTGAGAAACTGGCTTTGTTATGATTATCGATTCGGCGCGCTGTCAGAGCTCAGATGCTGACTAGCTGAAGTCGTTTCAACTTGCGCTTCCTGTATGATCACAGCCATGTTGTAATGCCAACTATTGATGACTTAAACACGGATAAAATTCTGTGGTTATTAAGTAGGGACAAGATACCACGGACCCGAGTGGGAATTATCAATTGAATAGTTTTTATGAGTGGAATAAATACATGGACGGTTCGATGACGTAAAAACGCGGTGTAAAAAGGGGGGATTTAGCGTAAAAAAGGGGTGCTGAAGCTGACGTGGTTTTGTGTGAGAAGAAAAAGGGTTTATTTGTGTAAGTGGGAAAGTGATGGGGAATACTGTCAGATAGGTTGAGTGGTAGGCCATGACTTTATAGATAGAGCAGCATGAAGTCGTGGCTATGGACATGGCCTGTGGTATCGTCACATCATATCCGAATCAGCAAACTAAACAGCATCGCGTAATTCGCCGTCACCCAAGACTACGGAGTCCGTACATGGAGTCTGAAACTTGAGAGTTAGGAGTACACATATTGCTAAGAATCTAAGACAATGGAAAGCAAGCCTTCAATAGCCCTTTCTCCCCTCCGCAGTGACTAGTCACAAGTACGCTCCTCTGATTGCTGAGATCATCCAAAGCGGAACCTGGCTGGATGGCGGTCAACTAGAGGATGCTGGCTTGGCGCGTTTACTAAACGAAGGCGCTGGTGTGTGTGGCTTGCACTGCATCCAAGCCTCGAGAATCGAAGCTGTGTTAGTTTCCTCCCGAGAGACCTTATTTTAGCCTTTTAACAATAAACATCACGCAGTCTGGTCTGCTATTGTTCGCGTCTTGCTCGATGAATGGCTGGACAGACCCTTCTGCAGGCAGGCAATTCGCCAGGGCATGGCAAGTAGACCCACTGGGCGCGCGAGCTCAAACAAGGTTAAAGCAATCCACTGGATGAGAGCTTTTTTTGCTGAAGACACCACGCCGGTTCGTTAGCTGGGCTCCACATGTGGTACCAGCTCCACGGAACCCAGCACTCCATTGGCTGGACCTGCAAGGTTCCCCTGTTTCAAAGCTAGACATGGCCCCACCGGCCATTGGCCAGCGGCTATTTGGTTTTAGAAAAGCCCGAGCCCAAAACAAGCAGCTGCTCCGCAAACTATCAATTACTAATTATTCACGGAGTGCTACGGGTTTATGGTTCACCGTTCGACCGTTCATGTTGGTTGGCTCTTGAGCCTTGGCTTCTTCGTGAATATATGAGTTATCCCCGAAAATGGTTCATAATTACGACACCAAGCAACTCAACAAGCCCACTCTGCCCGGTGTTTGATCACTATGGTAGTGGCCCATTCAAACGACATATCCATTACGGCGTAGTCCTTCGAGTCTTCTCGGCGAGTGTGCGTAGTATATACGAACGACTGGAGTACTGACAATTCGTGTTCTTCAATTAAGCATTATAGGAATTAACGGAAAGCCGATTCTTTATGCAGAATATGCAACCTGGAAGAAAACCACCACTCGCGATTCCTGTGGGTGCAGTGCTGCTGCTTGTTCATAGGACGCCTAGTGAAACATGGGCCACCGCCCCGTTTGAGAATTATAGGGTAGCGGATAAGTTGGGAGATGTTTTTCTAAACAATCAACATCGGGTTCCAAGCAATGTTTAGTTACACATAGATTCCTACTCTCTTTTCTTTTGGTCAGCGACTCCATCGTACTCATGCTTCTATTATTGAATTTCCCTGCTAGCAGTACCGCCATAGTAGTAGTGGTAGTAGTAGTAGTAGTAGTAGTAGTATAGATGTATAGATGTGGCCGTCCTCTGATTGGACAGCGGTAGCCGCTGCGCGTTCTAAACATAACTCAGGATGAAGACCGATGAACCGTCAACTAACGCCTGCTCCACTGCAAAGCACTGAACAATCTCGGGAGTTCTGCCAACACACCTGGGCTGCTCAACATGCTCCGATTAGGACGCACTAAAACACGCATCCTCGCTGCTCGACTAGTCTATGGCCGTTTCAACCTCAACGCTGTGGATCCGGAGCCACAGGCCGGACGCAACCAAAGCGCCGACGATGGCCAGGCGAATCGACCAGACGTAATGCATGGTACTCCTCTGATCATGTCCTGATAACACACGCTACGCGCCCAGTCGGCCATTTATATCCACCCCTACTCCATCTCTCTTCACTCTTTCGCTTGATCGTAATTTTGTTTTTTTGTCACTCTCTGTTTCACGTCTCTCAATAGGTTGCTTTCATATAAAAGTCAGCGCCTGGAGGAAGACTTTCGTTCCTTTTCCCTCAGACTTGTTGTTCCTGCATTTATCCTTACCCAACCTTAGTCAATCGTTATATAGCTACCCATATCCACTGAACACTGAAGAAAAGAGACTCAACAATTATCTCTCACAATGAAGGCATCCTTCCTTCTCCCGCTCCTGGTGAGCGGCTCTGCTCTGGCTGGCGTGGTTCATAAGCGTCAAAAGCCCTCGACTACTCCATGCACCACCGCCACAGGTACTCCCAGTGTCCCTGCGGTCAGTATTCCTAGCAATCCCCAGTCTCAGAAACCAACAACGACAACATGCACAACCGGTACCGATATTCCAGGACATGAGAGTCACAGTTTCACGCTCCCCAGCGTCACAATTGTCACTGTCGGCTCTTCATCTCCCAGCGTGCCCAGTGTGACTGTCCCTCAAATCACCGTCATTCCAGGTTCCAGTGTACCTGTTGGCCCGAACCCTTCTACCTCTGCTCCAGCAATCCCTTCATCGAATGTCCCAGGCGGCATAGTCACCAAGACAACCACCTACACTACTACTACCTGCCCAGGTGAGTGTTCTACATGACCCTTTTCAAGTTATATGGTTAACAGTATCAGTGCGTACTACGACTATTACCTCTGGTACTAGTGTTATTACGCAAGCTATTACAGGTACCAGCACCATTGTTGTGACAGCAACTGTCACCTGCACCAAGGACGTCTGCAAACCACCTTCTGCTACTATTTCTGTTCCTGTTGTTGCTCCCACAAGCACTCCTGAGGTTATCGTTACCAAGACTTCCACCTATACTACTACTACCTGCCCGGGTAAGCCCTAATCAAGAACTGCTATGAATATTCTGCTAATAGAAGAAGTCTCCACAACAACTTTTACCTCGGGAACCGCCGTTATCACCCAGCCAATCACTGGAACCAGCACTATTGTAGTGACTGAAACAGTTACCTGCACGAAAGAGGTCTGCAAGCCACACACTGCTACAGCTACTGATACTGCGACTGCTCCTCCTACCAGCGTCGCCCCTACCGGTGTTTCCCCTACAAGTGTTGCTCCTACTGGTGTTGCCTCCAGCTCTGCTCCTGTTCCTGTTGACACCACTACAACCCTTACCAATGTTGCGCCGACCACTGTACCTGCTGTCGGAACGACTACCACACCTGAGGTCGTTGTCACTAAGACGTCGACGTATACCACCACCACCTGCCCAGGTACGTCCAACCACACGGAGTAGAAAAACGTGTTGCTAATAGAAGAAGTTCACACTACAACATTTACTTCTGGGACAAGCATCATCACTCAGCCAATTACTGGAACCAGTACTATTGTAGTCACTGCCACGGTGACCTGCACAAAGGATGTCTGCCAACCGCATACAACTACGGTTCCTGCTACGACTGAAACTGTTCCTCCTCCAACTAGCGTCGCACCTACGACGGTTCCCACCAGTGTCACTCCTACTAGTGTTGTGCCTTCAAGTGCTGTTCCCACGACTGTCATTCCAACTACGGTCATTCCAACTACTGCTGTCCCCACAAACGTTGCTCCCACTACTGCCCCTGTTGGTGAAACTATAACCACTCCAGATGTTGTTATCACTAGAACGCATACATACACTACGACCACTTGCCCAGGTAAGCCGCTTTCGCTTTAGAAGGCAACATTTCTTGACTGATTCTCAAATAGTCCATACTACGACTTTCACTTCCGGCACCAACACAATCACTCAGCCAATCACTGGCACAAGCATAATTGTTGTGACTGCTACCGAGACTTGCACCAAGGAGGTCTGCCAACCGCATACAACTACGGTTCCTGCTACAACTGAAACTGTCCCCATTCCCGTCACTAGCACGGGGGTTGCTACAACTGCTCCTAATTCCGTCACGGTCCCTGTCCCTGTATCCAGTACTGGTGTTCCAACTGCTCCGAACTCAGCCCCCCCTTCTGATACCGGTGTTGCCCCCACTTCAGTTGCTCCTACCTCTGTTGTTGTCTCTCCCCCAGGGACCACTACAGTTCCCGAAGGAGTTACGACTAAGACAAGGACGTATACAACAACTACTTGCCCAGGTCAGTTATGTAGCTTTTAATCCAAATTTGAGCCTCCACTAATTCAATAAAGTTGGTACCACTACTTTCATTTCTGGAACAAACACTATCACTCAACCTGTGACCGGTACAAGCACAATTGTTGTGACAGACACCGTGACCTGCACCAAGGACGTTTGCCAGCCACACACGGTTCCTGCGACCACTCTTGTTGCTCCTACTACCGTACCGACTCCAGTAGTGGTGACTGTCACCTACGAAACTACAACATGTCCAGGTATGGTTTATCATTTGAGAAAAACCCCGTTTCATGGTTTTCTAACAATCATACAGTCAGTCACATTACTACCACTAGCGGTACCTCAACTATCACTATCCCGGTCACCGGAACCAGCACAATTACTGTGACTGCTGTGACTACATCGATCCCTGCTCCTGCTGAGACTACCGTGGTCTCATCCGCTGGTCCAACAACAGTAGTTGTACCCCCTCCTGCCGGCGCCTCTACCATCGTTCCCCCAGCTGGCGCTACTACTGTTGTCGTGCCTCCACCTGTTGGTGTGACGACAGCAGTCACTTCTGTTGGCGCCACCACCATCGTCCCCCCAGCTGGCGCTACTACTGTTGTCGTGCCTCCACCTGTTGGTGTGACGACAGCAGTTACTTCTGTTGGCGCCACCACCATCGCTCCAGCTGGGCAGTCATTTACTTCTTCTCCTTCGATCAGGCCTACGCCTTCTTCTAGTATCGCCATTCCGGGCAGACCCGGTTCGACCAGTATTAACCCAAGCATCCCTGCCTTTACCGGCGCTGCCTCGGCCGTTAGAGTAGGCAACACTGGCCTGATCGCCGGCGCCCTTGCTGTTCTCGCATTTTTCTAATGTGAATTCGACATAAAATCAGCGAAAGTTTCCTTCTGCATTTCGCTACGACATATATATGTATCAATATATATTTTCTTCTGTCCTTGTTTGTGTATAGTGCGCAAGATCGCTAGCTGACGCTATTTTTTACTTAATTGTCTATGTCATCGAATTTGATATGACTGTTCAAGTACCGGCCATCATAATGTCATATTGTCTTATCTTATAATGATGAGAACAATTAATTGGCAAGGTCTGAACACCAATATTTGATAATTTTGACAACTAATATACACCTATTATCATATTCCTTTTGGTTAGAGCCCTTCAGATTTGTTTTAGTTAACCCTGGTTGTTATCATTTTCTGCAAGAGTGGAGTTCTTTCGATAGTTCTTAAATATAATTGCTGAACAGACTTTCCTAATAACTCTTCGCTTTTATAATACATTTTTAAAATTCCGGTATTTGAAATTGGTCAAAGTTAGCGACTTAACTGATTATCTCCAGTGGCTCTATCACATGGTAGATATTACAGCAAGCATAAATATGTCGGTGTGACTATTGATTTCATGATCAATTGAAATTCTCTACGTGTAAATACACTCCTTGTAACCCGCTCCCTTTGTTCACGGCCAAATCATCGCATGCTTGAACCACGGCAGACCGCACTGATACCGATAGCCCCAACGGTCCGCAAACAGCTACAGCTGCCTCGCCCTGCGCCTCACAAATCACTTTCCTCATCAAGGTGTCAAAAGAAGGACGCCCGGAAAATAAGTTTGCACAAGGAAGAATAACATCTTGGTTCGAACATATTCGGTTTGAGGTTGCGGCTTTTTCATCAGTGTGGCCTCTGTTGATTTGAATGTCAATGCTGGTTGACCTCGTGTTGCAGCATTGACACTCATCTTCACATTGACAGCCAGATTTGAGTTTCTCTGCGGATCGCGACGAGGACTCACCAGCGACAAGATCGTCACAGGTGATGTAGATGCTAATATGAGTTTCAATGCCAGCTTCTTGTAGCTTTTTAAAGGACATTGTAAGTTCCTCGGCAATCCATGAAAGCCACGTTTTCTTTTTAATGATCCATGTGAAATAAACTGTTTGCAGTGGGAGTTTCTGACGACTCGCACGACCTGCTATGTCCAGCAGATTTGATAGCGTGAATGTCACACCTGAAGCGCCAGCAATTAGAACCAAGGTATCAAAGCAGACCAAATCTGATTGGGAGCTATGATATGGTCCATCGATGAATGCAAGATAGGATGGGAGCTGTTGGGTTTCAGGGGAAGCCTGGCTGTCGTCATTTCCAGCAGCAGCAGCCTCAAGAATACGTTTAGTGAACCCCCCATACGATCGTAGAACAAAAACAAGATCTCCATCATGAGACCCCGAAGATGACAGAATAGTTGCCGGATGCGACTGCACAATACCAAAGTGAGGAATAAATAAACGAACATATGAGCCTGCTTTCCACTTTTTGATCCGCCTATTCGAAATACGGATTTTAGTTGCGCCGCCTTCTAAAGCCATGAGACTTGCTCGTCCAGTCTGGAAGAAATTATTGAATGCATTGCGCAAGAAACGGACCAAATGGGCGAAGAGATATAGACCGACGCTGATATAGATGTAGTTCGTGGAATACGGCGACGAAGTTCCGTAGAGATGGTATGCAATTGCAATGATGAATCCGAAGTAAGTGAGCAGATGCTGTATGACAAAAAGCTCGTAGGCCATGGCTCGGAATGGTGCAAGCGTGGTAAGATTCATCCACAAAAGAATCGCGTATGCCGCCATACCCGTGGGTGGGCAGGCATCAGTATCCCATTCCAATACCATTAAGCCATAGATATTCCATGCATGGCTTTGAAAAGCGAAGTGGAAAGTCGCCAGAAGCAACAAACCACGCGCAACCCATCGGTGATATACATTTAATCTTTCATATGACACATTACACAGGAAGCTGATCAAGTTCATTTTACTAGAGAGTAAAACGAGTAATGGCACTTGAGCCGCTGCTAACCATCCAGCGCGAATACCTAGGGCTTGGTAGTGTTGAGCACCGGGGATATTGTTATTGGTGAAAACGAGAACTAGTATGAAGGCGAAATACGCGATTATTATGTAGATGCTGCCAAATATAGGAAGTTTTATCCACCAAGAGGCTCTTAACGGAGTGAATTGGAGATATGAGGATTCGCGGAGTACTGCGATTGCAGCAGCGAGGGATTTTGTTAGGAAATTGGCTGGCTTTGCCGGACATGCCCTTTTGGACGAACATGCCCTGATTCTGCAGTTTTCTCATAACGTTAGATATAAAATGAAAAGGATGAACTAACTATCTGAGGATTTATGGGTATTTAGTTACCTCATCTTAAGAACCGCGGTTTGGATCATGTTGCATATAGTCGCGATTCCAATCGCTACCGCGACTCCGTACCAGAAATACCGCGCATACTGATTACCAGTTACACCGAGTACAGAGTCATCCAGAATATCCTGCAGGAAATCAAGAGCCTGGGTTTCGTTGGAGAAGTCGACACCGGAAGATGTCAATGGATCTGACGAGGTCGAATCACTACCCATACCCATATCCATTTTGCCGTATAGTTAACCAAAGGCGAACGAGACTAGTGAAGAAAAAGGGAATGAATGAGATAAAAGTAGGGTTTCACGTTGACTTATGAAGAAAGAGAGAATCCGTCGACCACCCGACTCTCGAGACGTGGTTTTCCCACTAGAAGGAGGCGATAATGATTGAACAACAAATTGAATTATAAGATCAATTAATTATTACTTTGAACAACATTTGATAGCCAATGCCACGCGTCAACTGCTGTCCCGTTTTTGCTTGCTCCGCCAATAAGCATTTTATGATTTCCATGATATCCGCTCAAATCTTCTCATCCGTGCGCATGTAGCGCCGGCTTTAAACCTAGAAAGCATCATAACTGATTTTGGTGTCCAATGAGAGCAGCTCTCCATCGAATAGAGGATAGACAAGCTTCTTTTTAGCGAATCAAGGTGGGGATGAAAAGCTTGTTTGAGCAGGAAATACCAGACCAATCGTATTAGTGGATCCGTGATTCCCGGCCCAGCTCGGCTCTAAGGAATGTTGTGTTGTTTAAGGTGCGAAAATAAATACCAGAGAGACCTTCTATTTTGTCTGTTTATTATTTGCCTCACAGTCGAACACACTCATAATTCAGAACACAATGCTGACATCATCGACAGCGACAGTGGCGTCGATGACCATGTCAAGCAGTATGTCAATGTCCACCTCGGCAATGAGTTTCAACACGAACAACCTGGAAACTCTGCTTTTTTCGACTTCATGGGTCCCGATAACAACGGGTCAGTACGTGGGCTCATGGTTCTTCACCTTCTTCCTGGCAGTGATCTGGCGGGCCTTGGTTTTTGTGCAGAAAAGACTCGATCATTACTGGATTCGGAAACATTCCACTCAATATGTCGGTAATGACTCTCTCGGAAATATACCGGTGGCGTTCAGCCACACTAGATCAGTTCAAGATTGGAGACTGTCTGTTAATCTGCCACGTGCGATACTGGCATATGTTGTTCAGTCTATCGCATACCTCTTGTAAGATCGAACTTCGCGTTCAATTGATGTTCAGACCATACTGATAAGGCCTATAGAATGATTCTGGTCATGACAATGAATGTAGGGTTGTTTTTTGCAGTTACGATTGGGTTTTTCTTTGGGGAGCTATTTTTTGGACGGCCAGACTTCATGAATTTGCGTAGTGGGTGATCTGTCCGATGGCAATGTTGACAAAGCAATAGGTGTACATAAATCTACATCATAATGTGATATGTATGATTTCAACTACATTGGATTCCCTCAGTGCGTAGGTAGCATAGCTAGGTAATTATATGAAGAAGAATAAGTAATCGATACCTTTGTTGTATTTGGTTTCCGATCTCAGCAATGTGTATGACAGTTATGCAGTCAAAACTTCTCCGAAACTGACCTCATTGTTTTAAGATAGGCCGACAACCTCATAGTTCTAGTTACGAGTTGAATTGGCACTCTGAGCAAGTACTTCTTTCGTACCATTCGCTGAGGTAATAACACTGTTGTATTGCAGCAGGCGAATATCTTGCCCGCAACCCGCTTGCAAACCCGACACAGATTGATAATTCAATCCAGCAGTACCACTGAAGCTGCCAATTTTCTCACTATTACTCTATATCTCAATCGTGCATCCGTCAGAGGGTAAAATGACGGCAAAATTAACATTGTCTAGCCCTTACTGATAATTTTTCATGGTATTCGAGCTAATGTACGTACCAGAATGTACCAACAGGACTGCTACCATCAGGTTTCATTTGAGAAATACCAGTGCAGTTGTGCTTGAATGCAGTTATGAGTGGCCGAATTACTTTTTGCCATCCGTTATGATCGAAGCCGTCCGCGTAGTTACCCACTTGTCCCAGAGATCTGATCTTGCCAGAAGCCACCAACGTAGTGCGACTCACCTGCGTCATTCCAGGTAATAACTTAGACAAAATCAGGCTGCAACAATGAGATTCGCTCCATGCGTTCTGGTAGGTTTCTTTCGCCCGCCCGGTACCAGTCATCACCGGAACCTAAGTATTTGAACTGAAATGTAGATAGTGCCGGTTTTTTCAGTTTCCTAGCATAGCGCATATTGTGGGGTAAACAATTTGATGCTGCGAAGGCTTACGCATCATATAATCCTTGCCAGTTTCATATGCATCTTGTATCAGAAAGGAATCCGCACTATCGCTGACGTTTAAAACAGTAGTTCCTGCTGTGGCCATGCAGTCTCCCAACTAAATGCTCCACCGATGGCGGTGAATTCATCAAAAAGACCCTATAGGATACTCACTCTAATCACCACAGTCTGGAATGAAGCATAAGTTTACCCCTTTAGCTTGGAGCGGCTGGAGAAACGAGGAATTCCAGTTTGCGTTACTAGTAGTACCGCCATCATACGTGCTAGCCCAAGGTCTGCCATCATCGGTGGTGTAATATTGAGAGTGGTTACTGAATTGCAAAAGAAAATTAGGAAGCCCAGATATATCGAGATTCCAGGACATGTCAAATGAAAGAGACATTTTGAAGACGATCCAGAGGCAACATCGAGGAGGTAGGTGATTGCGTTGGTATTCCATGTATCAGAGCTAATAGTATGAATTTTGAGGGCAAACCTATCGAAACCGGCTGCGATTGCGTCTTTCACATCTTTGCGGGCTTCACCTGAATTCATATTCTCAACTTACATTATTAGAATGGGAAATTTGTCAGAGTCTCAATACTTGTTGGATATTTGCATACCATATAGTGCGCAAAAACCGCCTGTCAGGACTAGGAGAGAAAGAATTGTTCTTGGCGTCATGTTGACTGTTGTATCTATCATATATGTTTCCCATATCTTCTGGGCTTTTTGTGTGTTTGATCTATGACTACACATATTTAAAAGTAAATGGATCCTTTATATACGGTGGTTTTTACCAAACAACCCGCTTTTCATTTAAAATTAGAACTAAAACCGGACCATTTGGGTTTCAGTGCGGTTTTGGTTTGGTCCGAACCGAACCAAATGACTGTCTACTCCAATACGATAGCTCTAATAAAATAAAAAGATTAAGAATTTTTATGATGTAACTTATTGGAGGCCTCTATTACGTAATAAAGAGGTAATAGGACGGTATCTAGGAACCAAATAAGAGCATATGTTTTTGATCATGACGACGGAGCTTTGACAGCAGACACGGTTGTATCAATGTGTGCCATCTTCATTTAATCCCTCACATGCTTGTTATAGGCCCACATTTCGATGATTATGTTTGTTTAACATGGATGGATGCGCAGACTAGTGTAATATTAGACAACATACAATATATAATGTTAGTATAATGCGTGGTGAAACAGCGGGGAAATGTCAAACTTTGTGAGTTCAAATGGTACTTTGGCTATTGAAAGCCAAGGCCACTGTTACATCTCTCTCTCCTCAAGACTATTTACCTTATTTTTATTTTTCATGTATTCAACCCCAGCAATCTTCCTCCACCATTTCACACGCAATTAGTTCGTTCCTTCAATCTACATCGACCATACAGTCCAATTGCTCGCATGATTCCGCAAAGCAGAAAAGTCCTCCGTATCCTATTCTGAGAAGTCGCTTGAGCATCCTGTTATCCCATCAAAATAGCACTGCCATGTCTCCTTGACCAATTAGTTTGTCCTATAGGCACCAAGAAAGTGTCTGCTTTGATAAAATGTATCTAAGAATAGCCAGGATATCCTCGCGAGAGAACAGAAGCATGTTGCTAGGGCAAGTTTTTTTCGCCTAGGGGAATAGCATAGAGCTAGCTTTGCTGAAGTGGCGGTGGAATAGGAAAAGTTCCGGGTCTGATCCTAGAACCTAGCTCGTGAAACATTTGAAATACTGGGCGTTGTGAAACATTGAGAATACCGATGGGGCTAGGAGGATCTATTTTGTTTCTTACCTATGTATACTATTGATTGACAGAAACCGACGCATGTCAATCCACTCATGTCAGAAAACTTGGGGCATTTTCGCCCGAGATTTATGCCAGAAAATTGCACACGGTTCCCCCGCCATGTTGTATACTGGTCTCGCGGGGTCTTGAAGAAGGATATGCTTAGGACACAGAAATGAGATTTAGGACATAATCGTGGGATGTGTGAGACTTTTTAATTTGTCACATGAAGGGGAAATGACAAATAAGCTAGTATATGTATATTACCATACAAGCAGAGTCTATTGAATTTGAACCTTTTGACGAGGCGGATAAAGCCCTTGCCGCCGCATTTGTTGATTACTAATGGACGCGCCTTTCGGCTACAAGCCCTTCGATTTGGGTCCTCGGTATATATAATATCACAGCTCTTCCAAAAAAACAGCTTTCTAAAGAAGGATCGGCTTTTTGTTTGCCAAATATATTTTTACATTTTGATACACGTGTAATAGCTTTCTCTCAGGAGAAAAACTTCAGACGAAGTATAGGACCCAACAGCCGGATGTGTTCATCTTGACTCACCATTAAGGCTTGACGTTACTTTGACGGATCAAACATTACCTAGAGAAAAGACTACAAAAATGGTGGCAACTCTTCTTTCTATAATTCCTGATCAAGGACTTATAGAATTCTCCATCAAAACCGATTCTGGCTCTACTATTGCCGGATACTCACGCGGAATCCAAAATGGTTCTATTAGTAGCAAATCGCCTCTTTTGATTCTTCTCCATGGATATCCAGAAACGTAGGTTGAGCTTTCTGACTATATAGACACATAATTCTAACGTTATATCTGTAGGAACTTTATGTAAGTGAAGAAACTCCTGGTGTTTCTTGTAATTATCAGAGGTAGAGTTGACCAATAAAAATTTCCTACTGATAGGTGGCGTCATGTATGTTCGGGTCGCAACTTTACCTCTGATCCCAGGCTAATAAATCTGTATCCAGGTAATTCGACTTCTTCCCAAATCGATCCCATTGTTTGTTCCTGATATTCCCGGCTATGGCGCTAGTACACCTGTATCCGGTAATACATCGGCATCCCACACGAAACGCGCGGTCGGAAAGGCCATTATATCTGGACTATCCGTGCTGCTATCTGTTAGCATCAATGCCCCAGTACCAATAATTCTTGTTGGCCATGATCGCGGTGCAAGAATTGCGCATCATCTAGCCATTGATGCACCGACTTACGCTGACAAATTCAATCTTGTAGGCGTCAGTTTGCTTGACATTGTTCCCACCACTGTACAATGGCAAGGAATGGCCAACCCCACTGAAGGCAGTGGCTTCTTCCACTGGCCGTTCCTGGCAAACGTTGACTTGGCAAACGAAATGATTCAAGCGCTAGGAGGTGACGTCTTCGTGCGACGAATGTTTGATCGCTGGCGGGGCACGCTGGCTCCAGCTTGTGCCGAAAAATTGGCTCAGGACGGCGCGTATGAGGTCTATGAAACATCTTTCCGGGCGGAAAGTGTGATCCGTGCTAGTAACCTAGACTATGCGGCTGGTGCACGAGAGGATATCGTCGAGCAAAAGGCTGACCAAGCAGAAGGAAGGAAAATTGGCGTGCCTGCTTTGATTTTATACTCAGCCACTGGCCTGGGAAAACGGTTTGATGTTCCAAGAACTTGGAGAGACTGGGTTTATGAGCCGGACAAAAATCTTACCCAGAAGGGAGTTGGTGGTGGAGCAGGTCATTTCTTCGCCGAGGAAAATCCACATGAAACAGTGCGCTATCTATTGTCGTGGTTTGAGTTATTGGGAATCTATGTTTGATGCCTGTGCATCAATTATTGTAATGTCTTGCTGAAACACTAGCTTGTTCAAACTATACATTGTTGTCCACATTCTGCACGTAAGTGATTCTTTTAAAGGAAAACAATGGGTATTTCTGTGGTGATAAGTATGTTTAGTCAAAAATAAAGGCCATGGGCGAAATTACTTCGGGAAGTATCTCAGTCAAGGTGAGTTAAACATTGAAAATGAATGTGCGCAGCTGTCGATCCAAGAGATGATTTCTCATGACCTGTTCAATATACTGCCTAAACTAGCCACAGACGAGAGTAATTGGAAGCGATCGGTCAGCCGAGTCAACGAGCTACGAGTCCCTTTTGAAATCGAAGAATTTTCAACGCCACAATCTCCCATACAGGTTAGCAAAGCCATCTGTACTTGAAAGCTTTTTGGAATAGGTCGCTAGGATCTCCCAGTTGCCGCCATGCTGCTTGCTTTGGAACCGCGCCAGAAGAACAACAAGGATATTCTTGAAGGGTTCGCAAAGGCATTCTCAGGTAAATCTTTCTCCTAACACTCCATCTTCATTTAGACTTCACGTCAGTGACTAAATTTTATTTTAAGAAAGAAAGCGACATTAAAAAAATACTCATTGATATCAGTCAAAATCGATTCGTGGCAACTTCCGGAGGTAAGCAGTTCCAGCAGTTAATGAAGGACATTCACCAGCACTCCACAGTGGTGATCTCTCCTTAATGATAGATCGACTTGCGTAAGTATTTTTCGTTTGTTGTTAAACAATACCAGTACATACCGAGCGTGTAATTTTGCTGACGTGAGACCCAGGCTTTCGCATCGACACTTGATTTGCGAACCATCCCATTGAGTCATTTTAATTACAATTTTGGAGTTTATTTAAACATTTTGAAACAGCTTGAAATAGTTTTGTTGATTATAAATCAAGCTGTTTTTCTATTCCATTTCTATACCACTGTAAAGCCCGTACTGTCCAGATGGATATAAATCTTCATGATCTCGATAGCAAACTATACCCGACTTTAGAACATGAATGATATACGAGTCATGTTCAATCATATCAAACCATTCATTATTAATCAAAAATACATATATAATCATCAAGAATATTTAGCAAGGATTCGGGAAACTTGAAGATAATCACCATTTTCGTAATCTATACCCAAAGAGGGAAAAAATCGACCAACCCCCGGCGTTAACTTCTATTTGTTGGCCCGTTTCGGAGAATAGGCATTTTCCCGACCTTTATTTCCTAGGACTAAACTAAGTTACTAAATCCTTCGACTATCCACTTCAATTAGAAAAGGCTCTAGCCGTAATTTAAACGTTATTAATTCCATGTTTTTATTAGTTATAACTATGTGAACTTAATGAGTCAATGATGATGTTCCGCATGCATGGGTCAAAAAGCCAACTGCACACAAACGTATCAGCCAACATTTCCAAGATGTGTTATCTAGAGAATGATGCAAATTCAAATAGAATAAATGTTTTAGAGTATTTATTCTTGCAGTGAGCTCAGCTTGATCTTAGATGATGATGCCACATATTGACATTACCCACTCGTATGAAGAACCACGGCTGTAATTTGGCCAGAGATGTTCCTAATGAATTGGATTAGGTTCCTGTAAAACTAGTAATAAAGCCTTTTAAGACGGGCATTTCTTTACTATTGCGTTGTATGGTAGGTCATTCATGGGTTGATGATATACATTTGTAATATTTTATTCGGTAGAATGCAGATCCGAACTAGAGCATCGTGTTTAGCGTACAGATAGTGAGCTAGTACATATGTAAAATTCGGGTGAATGTGTATCGTTAATTTAGAACTATAAATACAAGGTTAACATCCTTTTCGCTTTCAACTTTAGTTTTCAAGCTCAAGGAGAAAATTATTGATAGTGATCGCTTCTAAGATGCATACCCTACGCACCGCCTTTACCTTCCTGGCAGGGTCATTACTCTTCATACCAACGCTGTCAATCCAGAGCAGTGAACAATTGGGAACATTTCAGTCAAGAACAGCAGCTCCTCTTCCGCCATCGCAAGATCCCTGGTATACAGCACCAGAGCAATCAATCCTCTTCTCTAGCGCACCCGGTACCATTCTACGCATTCGCCCAGACCCATTTCATCTCTACGCCTCCCTCGGCGTAAACATATCTACTGCTAGTTACAATATTCTATACCGTACTACGGATGCCAACAATCTACCTAGTTTCGCGGTAACAACGCTCTTCATCCCGGCCGGTGATACCGAAACATTCCACCCATCACAAGGGAGCCCTAGCTTGCTGTCCTATCAGATACCATATAACTCCCCCTGGGTCGACTCAAGTCCCTCATATACATTGTCCACAAACACCAATAGCACATTTCCAGATATAGTAGCTGGGCTGGCTCAAGGATGGTATGTCTCCGTTCCTGATCATGAGGGTCCAAACGCGACTTTTGCAATAGGCGTGGAAGAAGGACATGCCGTTCTTGACTCACTACGTGCTGTTACGCAGTCTTCGCTTTCTCCTGCAGTGTCAAAAGAGAACGGGTATTCCTCTGATCACAAGCATATTGACTGGAAAATTGGGCTTTGGGGATACTCCGGCGGCTCAATTGCAAGCGAGTTCGCTGCCGAGATTCAAGCATCATATGCTCCGGATATTCAAATTGCCGGCGTTGCCATCGGTGGACTGCCAACTCCGTTAAATGCTGTTTTCGAAGCCGTCAACAAATCGCCCTATGCTGGACTGATTCCATTAGGTCTTTGGGGTGCTGCTAACGCATATCCGTATGTCGGAGATTATCTAACAAGTCGTCTAACGCCAGGGGCGAAAGAAACTGGAGTGTTCACCAAAGCTCGCAATATGAGTGTCTTCGAGGCTTTTTCTGTGTACAACGGCTCTGATATATTTTCATACTTTATTGGTGGAAAGGACGATGTATTATCATCTCCAATAACCACCTTCATCTTCGAGACGCAGTCGACGATGGGAAGGCATGGACTACCGACAATGCCTATTTTTGTGTACAAGGCGGTCGCTGACCTGTTGGCCCCTATCCAATATGTGGATTCTTTGATTGGACAGTACTGTAATTATAGTAATGTGACAGAGGGAAAGGGAGTCAAAATCTTGTACGAGCGAAACACGATCGGTGGCCACGTTGCCGAAGAAATCAATCAAGACGTAAATGCAGTTCGATTTTTAGCCAAGGCACTGAGTGGGAGATTAGGAGCTGGATGGCCGAATGGAAAGGGCCATGGTTGTGTTGTGAGAAATGTTACGGTTGGAAATGACACATCACCGGACTGGTAGATAGACTCCATCTTAGGCAATTTCTTTAGTGCATAGTCAATTGAATGCATTCCATTATTAGAATTGATCATTTCAATACAATTTAACGAAGAATACTAATATCGCCATGCCGGTTACCCCAATCCATTTCCTGTCCCTCCTGGGTCGTCTGCCCTGGGACTCTGTATCTATATCCTAGCTCCTCTGATCGTCTCACTTCATCCATATTAATGATCCAATACTACCCAACAGTGTCACACTCTTACAGGCCAATCAAACCCATTCCCAGTGTGGTAATTCGGTGCATCGAACAACAGGAAGATCCAAATACCAACCAGCCCACCGATACAAACATAACCGTCGTGCCAATTCGTCAATACGTACGGAGCGCAGTTCTCCAATGTCTAACGTCAAATGTATCAGGTCGTAAACAACCATACTCACCATTCCATTACAAAACAATAAGTTGTAGAATAGACGCTAATATCCCAAACTCTTGTAGGTTAACTAGGATTTTTAGCCAGCTTAGACCTCTTTCTAAGCTGGGGTCCCCAGAAATACAACAAATACACCCATGCTACCACAAGAAGAGATACAAATGCCAAAACCGCAAATGACCATTGCGTGCTCAAGTTATCAAACATAACAATCCCTATTGGCAATTAGCAACCAGCCTGATGGTTACGAAAGGGGAACTAAAAAGGGGCGGCATACCAATATGAACACATCCCGCTGCAACCAGAAAGCTGGGGATTAGAAACGCTGCCACTGCGCTTGCGGCTACGTTCGGATAACTGTCAGTGAGATAATTCAGCATACTCAGCCAGAGTATTGGGTCAACGACGTTGAGGAGGCCGCCGGCAATGATTGGCGACCAATAAGACACATTTCCCTTTGATGTGAATGCGAACCAGAACAAGGAGATTGGAAATCCCCAAACAGTGACAAGAGAGACTAAGAACCGGGCTTCAGGTCGTGCAACTCCACCATTATTTCGCCTGTCACGGGTATAAAATACTGTCTGGATTGGGACGAAGATCACAAACATGATGACGACTCCAACAACGACATTAAGGTATGTAAGGTCTGCTCCGATTATTCTGTGAGATATTAGTAAACTATCAGCAACGTAAATAATTTGACTGAATACCATACGAGAGGTCATTATTAACGACAAAAACGTCGAAAATTCCGTCCAGATACAAGAACAATAGTCCATAGATAAAGCCATTAAACAAGCCTAGAAATGTAACGATAGGCTCGGTGAACATGATTCGGAAAGTCATTGTCGTTACAAATCGTATTTCTTTGAAAATGTCGACTTTCGACTGGGCGATCATCTTCTCGGCCGCAGACGAAGCTAATTGAGCTTCTTGTTCTTCTTGCGTATCGTGTTTCTGAGTACCCTGGGCAGCGCGAGCAATCACCACTCGAGGAAGTGTCTCAGGCACGCAGGCCATGCCGGCTGAGAATGCTCCAGCGAGTATAACGCTTTGCAGTTTAGCTCCGAGTCTATGATCAGCGAAAAGATGATTGTAATTACTAACTTGATCCAAAAAACCCAATTCAACCCCATATGTGGATTGTCAGCAATCCACTCTCCAATGACGCTACCAATACTAGGCCCTGTATTTGCAGACATGACGAATAACCCCATGGGCTGACCGGCATTATCGGCATTGCCAAATAGATCTGTGATTGTGCCCGCGACATTACATAGCGCCGTGCTTCCTGCTACCCCGGAAAAGAACATGAATATAATCACCATGGGTAGGTTTAAGGCCAGAGAACAGCCCTATTTACTCCGTAAATACAATGGCCAATTATAGCAGAATCAAGATAGCGCGGACTTACGATCTGGCATAATCCATAGACAAAGATACTTGCCACATAAACCCATTTCCTTCCCCCAATATCACTCAGTGGCCCTAAGAAAGACGGCCCAACAGCCGTACCTACAATGAATAGCGATTGTCCCAATGCAATGACCTGGGTTGAGCCGCCAAATTTGGCTTGCAGCGGCGTTTCCGCGCTGATGTACGAAGACGACAGAAGCGCGATCGCAGTCTGCAGTGCACAGTACACAATTGTGATAAACCATTTCTTCCATACTGGCCAGTGGATAGGATGATGCGTTTCGGCAGTGGTGACAAGATCGAGGACACCCAGAGGTGATGAGGCTCCTGCCAATGTTAACGCCGGTAAGGCCTCTTGCGAAGAAGGGTTATCCCTGGAATCATCGTCGGTAGGGATGATGGCCTTTTCCATGGTGAAGCTTCAAACAAGGTAGATCAATCAAATACGAGGGCAGTGAAATCCTTCGGGAGCAGTTTGTGTTTCAATTTTCAATAGTCCATGCGGCTATCAGGAAGATCAGCTGGTTTGCTTCACACGCGAATACAAATGCCAGTCCAGGTTATTAAACCGTCGCCCGTCGAGAAAACCCCAAGTCGCACGAAGTACCAATTAAAGATCGCGCCTCTATATTCTCCATAAATTCAGAATGAAGATGATTAAACAAAAAAAAAAGGACATCTGAAATTTTTCTCCCATCAAATGTCAAAATTTCGTGGATCGGGGGCTCCACATGTGACGCCAATCATTTATTTGCCTGCAGAAGTAATTACCAATTTTGCATTCCGGCCGTTACCGGATTGGGACCCACTATTAATCGATCACAATGCTACCACTGTATATCATGCAGTTCTTATCTATCGGCAACTAAGGCAAATAAAGCCTGGTGTTGATTCGCTGGTTCTCATTGGTGATAAATTGACTCGTGATAAGAGTTGACTGAGTCACACGAAGCCAAGTTTATATTTCTCCGTGAGGAAAACCGGTTTATACGGATTTAACATAGAAAGATCTCACTGAATATGTGATAGCCTACCTATGTCCGTACGCACCTCCAAAGGATTCTTTCGTGGACAAAGACAGGCAGTAGTGACAAGATCAATTTCATTTTAAACATCACCGCTTGTACACCTTGCACAAGGGGTGCTCAGCAATAGGCTAGCGCCTTCACAGGCTTTCTAATACGCCGAAACTGTCCTGCGCCATACGGAGATCGAAGCTTAAAATTGAAATTGAAGAGACAAAGGTCAAGAAATTTGAACAGTATCGACCGTATTTTTTCCCACTAAATTAGTCGGTTGATCGTGGTGGTTATCCAGCCTTTAATCGATCAGTCAAATAACTGCATATCGACATTTAAGACGCGGGAATGACCAAATAGAAATTTCAAGATGTAAGAAAGCGATAATTAAAGTTAGAATACACTGTCGTTTCGCGTTTCGTTCAATCAATTGGGTATTATATTTTTGCCCATACTCCAGAAGCAAAGAAAAATATGTATGCAAATGTATATATCAGAGAGAGAGAGAATAAATGATCAACATGCCGATTCTTCCATTCGTCTGGAGGTTTTGCTTTGTTGATGTGATCGTTGCTGCTGCTGTTGTTGGTGGCGGTGATGCTCGACCTGGGGACGTAGAGTGGCAGCCTTATTCCACAGCTCCTCCCCACGATCATCACACATGGCACCTAACCATAATACCGATTTGATGACATTTTTGACATCGTCCCAGGAAGAAAGCTTCGTGACAGCAGCGACTTGGCTCAAAGTGGCGGCAAACCATGTCGTTGTTTCGGGCTGAGTGGAAGCAATGCCGCCAACCACCAACACCCAAAGAAGATATTCGGGCGAATTCTTCCAGCCTCGCGACTGGTTACACAACGCTTGTCGTAATTTATTCGTCAGCTGGGCATAAGGCGCCATGATTGGTACGAGAGGAAAGATAGTCAGGAGACAGTAGATGACGGTGGCTAGCCGGAGGGCCTCGTACGCTGGACTAGTGTCCGCAATTTCAAGGTCATCAGCAGAATCCAAAGATAAGGCCCTATGTTGGATCCAATTCCGGCGATCAGCCATTACTGGCGCGTCTGATCCGGCAAAAGAACCGGCAAAAATGCCCTGCATGTACAACTCGACAACCGCGTTGTAACTATAGATATCTGCAAAAAGGTCGACTAATTCATCAGGGGCTCCGAGGGCAGCTAGCTTGGGAAATTCGCCCCCAGTATACATTCGCAGTAGGTATTGAATGGGCGGTGGCCAGTCGGGCTGGCTACGTGGACCATTCGTTTTGATGATTGGGATAAATGGAAAGAGTGGTTTTCGGAGAAATTTGGATGAAAACATGACTGTAGCTAAAGACATCATTTCGGGTAGACCATGGAGTTCAATTGCATCAATTCCACCTCGTATCTCAAGTAATCGGATTAGTCCCATCACATGAACTTCGTCGTAGTCGAGATAGGAGTATATATTGGCCCACTGCATATCACTTAAAGGCGATCGGTGCGGATTTCGGTCCGGAGCGAAGGCAGCTTCATCGTATCGGCTGTAGCCCATGAGAAAGACGGCCATAAGAAGCTCATCTGTCTTCTGGGCCGTTGAATCTTGCAATGCATGGTTAATGCGGGTGATTGACTCGTTCTCCGCTACCATGATTTGGATCATCTTTTGGCGACGTTCTTTTGACGGCGCTCCACTTTGCATCCGATCCAACACAAACTCATGGCTGAGTGTACCGTATATAAATGCTGATAGCAAAGCCGGACTGCGCATAGCCGAGGCCAACCAGACATCAGATACATTCGGGTCGTGGGTATTCGCGGCAGATGGCAACATTTTTGCCATAACCACAGAGGCCGCTATTCATCGTTAGTATGTCATCTGTATCATATCACATCCGCCTAGGGTGGTGGTACTGACAATATTTAAAGGTCCGTCTAACGATCTCCTCGGGGACTTCGGTTCCGAAGCTGGTAAATATCGGACTTCTCAAACCATTGTTTAGTCCTGACATCAAATCTTGGCGGCGGCCTGTTCTTCGGCGGGTGTTTAAAACCACAGGGGCATTCTCATTCATTCGCACACCAAGAGCTTTTCGTCCTACGCGCTCTTCTTCCTTCTTCACTTGTGATGGCTCCTCTACATCGTCATCTGCTTCCTCTATCCGTGAATTCGCCTCGGATTTTATCGCAGGATCGTTTTTTTGTGGACCAGGTATCTCATATGGCTGAGTTCTACCACCCTTCTCCCTAGATGGGCCAGCCTTGCGGCGTTTCCAAATGTAGCGACCGGCGTTAGCACGGATGAGCGTGCGACTCGAAGAGCTCTCCGTCTGGGAGGAAGGATCAACGGTGATGAAATTAAAACCCCCAGGACTAGAAGCGGGTGTAGGGACGGGCGAAGAACCAGGTGACTGCGTAGATGTTTTTTTGGTGCCGTTATGATTTCTGCTCCTGTTGCTGTTGTTGGTGCTGCTGGTTCTCTTCGGGCTCGGTTTGAATGCGACGGGGTGATCCATTTTTCATCATGGAATGAGATGATAATGATTGGAAAAAAAATGACGTTGTTTAGAGTAGTAGGGCCGCCATGAGCAGCGGGTGGCGGGGAGTTATAGAATCATTGACTGGTAGCATTTGAGATCGACTAAAACAAGCACTGTAGAGAGTGACACGAAGGACGGGTTATAAGGAAATGTTCATGTTGGAGAAGGCCGATAGAGACTAGGAGAAGGAAGTGAATGGGCCGGGCGTCCGCAACGCCGTTATAGCTAGCGATGGCCGTTGGTGGGAGGGCAGGAGCAATCGCCGTGCGGTGCATGCCACAATAATGGGCAGACGGGAAGGAAAGTAATGGAGGTTGGACATCGCGTTAGGACTGGAGCTTGGGACCCCGGTCCGCGGGTGGCAGGCCAATAATTGGCCCTTCTATCTCAAAAGTGGGGCTTCCCGCGCTGGTCCGGGCCCTCACTGGCTACTGGGGACCAATCAAGAAGTGGTCCACCTCCGTAGTCAGGGAACCAGACCTACGATTACACTATCAACGGAGCCCACTAATGATGGGCGCTAGTTGATAGCGGGCCCCATCAGGTCTGCTTGTCGAATGAACCTTCGTACCTGCTATGTACCTGCTATTATGTCCGCCGTAAGATGTGATGTGATGTCGGTGAGTCTAGAGTACCACATATGTGTCCTGTCTCGCTTCCACGGCGGTCGTGTCAAATCTTTATACGCTCATTCCATGTTACTTTTATTTTCATCGCAAATGTGCACATGCACACTTGTCAAGTACGAAACTCAACAAGGATATCATTAAGGTTATCCTAAGCCAAGACAAGGTGCGCCTAGCAACCAATGAAGCATAGTTCAACTGTTCCCACTGAATCCCAGGCGGGAAGCCTTTTTCGGCGGATATTTGTTTTCTCTTGCTTTTGTCTGGCCTCTGTTTTTTAACTGTTTTCGTGCTATTGGCTGTTGCCCTTTTACTGTTATGGGTTTAGACTTACTTTGTTTTCCCTTCTCCTTTTTCTTTTTCCTTTTTCCTTTTCCTCTTTCCCTCTCCTGCGTGTGGCACACTAGATCCGACTGAGCTGGTCCGAAAAAGAAAAAAAGAGTCCTAAACCACCTTCTTGGCCAACTACAAGACAAGAGCGAAGGACCTAGAAGGAGTTGTTGATCAGTAATCGTTGAACGATACTAATGTGGGCTTAATGCTGCTACCTACTGCGTACTAACTTAGCTAGTAATTACCGTATACACCAGAACGTTTAGATCCGCCGATGTGTACCATCAAATAAATACGCTGCATCTGTTAAACATTACATACTAAAATCATCCCTGCTCAAAACACTCCAAAAAATATGTACGAAGAAATAAAAGTTACCATTGGTTCCGCCTTACGGGCGAAGCGTGGCAACCAACTTCCAGGCACATTTAAAAGACTAAATTCTTCTCGATGATGGGGCTAATCTCTGATGATCTGATCGATCGTAAACATTATTGTTGTATTCATCCACTGTCTATGTAGAGTACGTACTACGGAGTCCCGAGTAGTGAGCCACTCCGATGCCCATCTAAAATTCTCAATTCATACGGTCCAATTCAAAGTTTTATGAATATAACCCTAGAAGCAAACATCGCTCTCTTTTTACTCATCCAGATGAATAGTTAACCTGTTGTTTCTATTGGAGTTTATAAATGAAGAATTAAAAAGGAAAGAAAAGCTAAAAAAAGATTCGTGGTAGACACAGACAGGATGTGCCTGGATCCACGTGATTCACCAGGAAAGTCGCAGCAAATTTACGTTATAACTATTCATCAACACTACTATTGAAGCCTGCGAAGTAGAAAAACCAGTTATACAATTTGATAGTGGCGGAGTCTTTTTCATTAGCCCAAGAATAAGCACGCTACAAAATCACCAGCCCTTACTTGAAATATTGTACTATACTTAAGCCTTTTGTACGAGAACAGGAATTATATCTATTCTTTCAAATAACTGCATCGAGAGTGTATTATTAAAATATGCACTTCATAAAATGCATCTCCATCATATCACCACCCACATCGCGACAACATCCGGACGTCGGACTTAAGTTCCAATGGTTTGGGATGATAAAAGACAAAATTCCCCGTCGCCAATGAAAACTCGATAAGTCCATGCAGGTTCATATATTATTTATTCGTTCTCATATTTCTACATTCCACATCAGGTAAGAGATTGATAACTCTTATTAAATTATTGGCTCAATCGTCAGTCTCCCCATGAAACAATATTAGATTACTTTGATGCGTATTCTGATCTTACATTACGAGAGTCAATGGCGAATTTGGACTCAATCTCGCTGCTATTACAAATAGCAGATGAGTACAACAATTGCATATTTGAGCTGGCATGAGGTACTTCTCTGTATGTCACCATGTTACCATCTGCATCAATTGATACAACGAATTCACTTCATCGGAATCAATTCATGTATACACGCATTTATTAAAACCGATATCTTCGTACAGGACATTGCATTGACCAACTTTTAATTATAGCCCTACATAGTTATAGAAAACTAGATTCTCATATACGCATCATGACACAGGATTAAGATGATTCTAAAATACTATGGTGTTATAATGGATTCGGTAAGTCATAGTCATTGCCTCCTTACGACAGTCTTCCTAGGGGATGTTACTCATAATCTCTTCAACATGAGTCCCCTTTTCCATTCATCAAACATGCTCCAAGAACCTTTCCAATTCTCCTCTTCCCTTTTTAACATTATCACATACTCTTCCCCGACTATTTCTGCATTTACCTCCTCAAATCCGTAGTTCTGATAAAAACCCCCTTTTCCTACTATCATTTTCAACCGTCTTGAGCAATAACTTTGCGATCCCACGTCTTTGGTAAGATGAATGAACAGAGCATTCTGCGATATATAAATGTTTTGCTTCTTTGTGTCTGCTAAATTCGTCGTCATGATGGGTGCATATTGGCCTCGCGGCGAGGAATGCCACAGGCCTGGTGTTGAAACTTGAATCATGGCATGTAGCTACCCAGAGGTAGTTTGACGAAAGAAATAATTGAAGTTCACCAGTAGAGAGAGGAGGATCAGAAGCGATGAAGGACAGCGCGGGAATTGAGTTGAAAAGTTTAGACGCCGATTTCTCAATAGCCGGGAGTAAGGGAATGTCCTCCTGCGTTGCTGGTCGAATTATAACAGAATTCTCGTTAGATGCTTCCATTATCATGCTATACCTATCTGTGAAATTTTAGCATAGAGAGATGTTTCATGGATGAAGAAAGGCTGGTGGGATGGCTTTGTTCGGTATGTGGGGTTCTATATTAAGTTTTTGTTCCGTCAGTTATTACTCATAATGAGCAAGTCAGTATATTGGCATTCTTGGAAGAGGAAAATCTATACTTTCAATGTTGATGATGGCATGGAGTATCGATATCGATTCACAAGCTGTCAATATTATTAACATAAATTATTAACATAATATATGAATTTCATTTAAAGTATATGAGTATCAATAAATTAATTGATGCACAGCCCTACTAATACCATATGGGGCCCCCATTGAAAAACAACGCACTCACCTTACGCAAACTTGCTTTTGGATCACTCTCGAGAGAGTGAACACGTGTATTACTCTAATTCTAAAATTTACGATTACCACAAACACATTTCATAGCTTCCGGATAAATATATAATATAAATAAAGTCGATGAAAAATACACCCATTCATTGAGGTTGGCCTGATATTTAACAGAAATGGTGTAAAAACGAAAATATGGATATCCTGACTATAAATGCAGGTAGACATAATTTATCATTACCTCGACAGCTGTGCTACGACCTATCAGGATCAATTCCATCGCGGAATGTCGCTCGAGAGAGAACCTAATACCTCGAGGAGAGTATTAGGTAACTAACGGTCAAAGTCAATAAACTACTTTTCTAGACAATTACAAAGCTTAAACACGCCAATCTCCACTTTATTTGCCCTTAGAGGCCCTTTGTGGGCATCAACTATCAAATCATCTTGAATGGTTGGTTGCTTTCAGCCGAGGAAAAACATCCCTCTTTGCTTCGGCGGGGATCAGTCCAATTTTGACAGGACAGTGCCTCTTCATGGCTCAATGGAAATCCGTGATTGGTGGAAAGTCGATATTCTTCGGCTCGAGACAAGGCCAACTATGGCGTGGTTTACCTCATCGATGCATGCCCTAGAACTATCTTAGCCTATTTTATACCGACGCTGTCTCTTCCACGTGTGTAAATATCGGGTCGTGCTCTCCACATCCCCGGACTTCTGCTGTGGAGTTCGCTTCATCGTGAACGGTCTCACCCCGCACCAGGGGTGGTCTAGACTCCATGAGGGATATCTCCATGGAAGCTCTTGGCAATTTACCAAATTAGCACGAAAAGGTTCAAAGTTTCATGTTTGATATTAGGCTATATCAATTTTGACAGGCTAAATGCTATTATGGTTGCATCATATATAAACATGGTGACTTCGCACCATTGCTCGTTCGTGATATGAAACCATTAGGGCTATTGTTATGGTGTTTTGTGATCGAATTATGATCATATAGCTCTATAGCGGTCTGTATAAGCTAATACACGGTGCAAAATGACCTCCGAAATTAACGTTGAAAAATCTGCTGCAACGCACTTGGAAGACACCCTTGGAAGCGGTGCTATTATCGAAGCAAAACGTGCCTCCGACGAGGAACACTCGCAAACCCTATGGCAGGCAATAAATGCCAATCGAAAAGCTGTCGCCTGGTCCATGCTTATATCATTGTCCATTGTTATGGAAGGTTATGATGTTGTGCTAATTGGAAATTTCTTCGCCTACCCCCAATTTACCCATATGTATGGGCAAGATTACGGCGGTAAGACTGGGTGGCAGATTTCTACACCATGGCAATCTGGTTTAAACATGTCCAGTACAATTGGAACAATTTTTGGTTCGTCTTTTCATCCTTGCCTTTGTATGAACCGCGGAAAATAGTCATTCGAAGCTGATGGATTCGCTATATATAGGAGGATTACTGAATGGATATATGACATCTCGCGTTGGATATCGCTGGGTTATGATTACATCCCTTGCAGCTCTGAATGCTCTGTTGTTTATTGTATTTTTTGCTCCTTCCCTTGGCGTTTTGGTCGCCGGCGAAATGCTTTGTGGGTTCACCTGGGGTGTGTTTGCCATAGTTGGTCCCTCCTACGCATCGGAAGTTTGCCCGACAAATCTACGTGGCTATCTTACCATTTATGTGAATCTCTGTTGGGCAATTGGCCAGTTCATTGCCGCCGGTGTCCTGGAAGGATTGATCCATAGGAACGACGAATGGGCATACCGTATTCCTTTTGCTCTGCAATGGATCTGGCCTCTTCCCCTGATGGTGGTTTGCTTTTTCGCTCCGGAGTCACCCTGGTACCTAGTGCGCAAGGACCGACTTGAAGCTGCAAAACACTCCCTCCGACGCCTCGGCGGAAACAAAACTGAAGACCAAATAAATGGCCAGCTGGCTATGCTGGTGCACACAATCAAAATCGAATCGGAGTTGGAAAAAGGTTCAAGTTACCTCGACTGTTTTCGAGGAACGGATCTACGACGGACAGAGATATGCTGTCTCGCCTTTGTTGGACAGATTTTATCTGGCAGCACATTCGCTTATTCTCCGAGTTACTTTTTCACAACTGCCGGAATGAGTACAGATCATGCGTATCAACTGAGCCTTGGTGATACTGCAATTGCCTTTGTGGGTACAATTTGCTCCTGGTGGCTGATCACGCACTTTGGTAGAAGAATCATTTACTTAACCGGACAAGGAGTTCTGTTTGTCGTGCTATTTCTTATTGGCATAATCAATTCCTCAACGAGCGCGAATAGCGCTGTCTGGGCGCAAGCTGGCCTATGTATCTTCTGGTTGTTGGTATATTCGCTGACTGTCGGCCCTATCGCATATGCTATCGTCTCCGAAACATCTTCTATCCGTCTACGGAGTATGACTGTATCATTGGCACGTGTTTCATACCAAGTTATCAACGTCGTCAGCCAGGTATTGGAGCCATACTTTATGAACCCAACAGCATGGAATGCATCTGGCAAGACAGGATTTTTCTGGGGTTGTACGGCTCTTTTTACATTCATCTGGGCATACTTTCGCTTGCCGGAGGCCAAAGGGCGGACATATGAGGAACTGGATATTTTGTTTGCGAGGAAGGTTAGCGCTAGAAAGTTTGCGAGTGAGCATGTGGATGCGTATGGGGCCCAGGGAATTGAACTGGAAAAGGAGGAGAAGTAGAATGAAAGATAGCTTGTTATGCTTCTATTCAAGTATGTGTGAATCATTTATCAACTTTTAAGCAATTATTAAAAGAAAGCCACTATCTTCATATAATGGCTACCTTCTAATAACCGAATCTATCTGATTAACAAATTTGGTATGATATAACAAAATTATCCACCCGGTTGCTGTTGTAAAGAATTCCACCAATGCTCACGACGAAATTTTCGTACCAAATTGTTTAAGTTGAAGAGACTGGGTTCCGGAATAGCTATGCCTCAATGAGACAACGGCGCGCCACTGGCGATACAAGTAGATACATATTCATTACCATGTCTTCATCGCACATTCCCTCTCGAATCGATACTTTTGCATTTGGAAACGTGCGGAAGAATAATGTGGCTCCTAGGAGTAATTCCATCCAGGCGAGATGCATGCCGATACAGACTAATCCGTTTTGTATACGTATTAATTGGTTTTCTCCTCGAAGTAAAGAATACCATTGGTAAGGGAAGTAAAAGACTCACTGCGACTACCACCCCCAAATGGCATGAATCCATGTTTCATGTCTTTGGTTGGGTTCTCCCACCGAGCAGGATTGAAGCTGAAAAAAAAACAACTTGTTAATTCCTCTCTACTAGGTCTGAGGTCTTGAAATAATCACCTTTCAGCGATAGGAAAGAGGTCAGGGTCACGATGAAGAGTATATGCCTGGGTTGATACCGTCGTGCCTCCTGGAATCTGGTATCCAGCTAATTTGGCACCTTCGGGTGGGACTTTACGAGGCAAAGCGCTTGGCACGGCTGAATGGATTCGCAGGGCCTCATTAATGACCTATTAATTTAAGTGTTAGGACGTCGGTATAGCATAGTGGAGAAATATTCTTTGATACTATAGTTTACCTGGTTTAGATATGGAAGGTCGCGAACGTGTTCTTCCGAGAAATCTTCCGGTAATGCTTTCACCTCCTCCACCAACTTATCTCTGATCGACGGATTCTTACAAACAGACCAGACAAGATAAGTCAATGTAATTGCAGTCGTGTCACTGCCGGCAACGATGTAACCGCATGCTTCTTGTATGATCTCAAGTTCAGTGAGACCGTCAGGTCCCCCCTTGAGAATGTTGGTAAACAATGTTTTTCTAGTGCTTACACCGCTCTCGAGCATGGTCTTGTATCGGCCAATTGCCTGTCGGGCATGCATGAATATACGTTGCCCCCCAGCTTGAACCTCCTTGAAAATTGGCAAAGGGATGAGTTGGGCATATGGTAATAGCGTCGGAAACGTTGTTCGGATGGCCATGAAAAATGACTGATTTTGAAGGGCCTTCACAAATTGCGTTTCCTTTTTTTTATATGCCGTCAGGTATTATTGTCTTCTTCCTTTTTTGAACCGGATTTTGTTTGGAGAGATTGACTCACTTGACCTTGTTCCAACGTCTTGAAAGACTCTCCGAAACTCAATTCAGCAATCACATCGGAGGCCATAAAAGTCCACCATTTGAATACATCAATAACCCCACGGTTCTTTTTCTCCTCAGCCATTCGCTGTATGGCCAACCGAACACGCTTCATAACGTCAGGCTCCAACTGGGCTAGATTGTTACGAGTCATGCCGGCTGATAAAAGCTTCCGACGAATCGCATGACGATGAGGATCAGTCGTGTTAAAGAGAGTCTTTCCGCCGCGATGCCCGATGTTATCGTAGAATTCCGACTTGAGAAATCGCCCACCAACTCGATGGATCTCCTTGGCCGCACTGGCGTCGGAGATGGCAAGCTCGGTTGGACTGACTCGAACGATAGGGCCTGTCACGAGAGCACAGTTAGCATAGATTGCGACGCCATATTTTCGTCTAGAAGAAGAACGGGAATAGCACCATATTTTTTATGCAGACGGTGCACATATCGAGGTTTGTTCCCTGATAAGAATTGGTATTTCTCATAGAGACCGGTGTACTTTGAAATCCATGGCCCTGGATAGCCTGACAAGGGATTCAAATATGCACGGATAACCAAGTTCTTACCAAAACTCTGTCAGCTATAACAAAGATTTTGATGTGCGTTGATAGAAAATTAACACGAACCAATGCGAGGAACACGACCGCGCCAGCGATGGAAATGGCCGTCGGCGACGCGTTTTTCAGTATCTCTATTGTAGATCTTATCATGTTGGGCTTGCTGTGCAGATTATTGACAACTTCCGTTATGACAATACCAAGAGAAAAGAGAAGGGACTCGTGTAGAAAAACGAGGCTAAGTGATATACCCTTGAATTTAGGCGCGAAGATTGCAAGGATTTTTACAGCGTTGGTACCCAGTCAGTGCCGCACTAAAAACGAGGCATCTACGGAGTATGTAGTTCCTGGTTCTTTTTTATCTTCTTTTCTTTTTTCGGACTAATTACAGTCTGTACCATCTCAACAAGCTTGGAATGTGAGTATGGATAGTTTCACCGGGGATGTGCTGATCATTACCACTTTGGCAGTAACTCATCTAATAAATCACATATTTCAGCACCCAAACAACCACCATTGTTTGACACGTCTGGAACAGCTGCAGGGATCAAAAAATTTATTTTTGCATTAGCGCAAGCTTGTTTTTATGAAAATCAAAGCTTAGCTACTTCCGGTGGGGGGTTTCGTTGATCGAAATTTGATGCCGAAGCCGAATTATGCGTAGAACAAGTCATTTGATCACTGGGTGATGGTGAATAAAACCTACTTATGTCAGAAAGCAATACATATACGGAGAATGCCTGTCTGATCCTGCGTAATGTATTCTTATCTTTAATTGCATTTACTTTGTTCTTTGTTGTTTCTGCGGGAAATTGATTTCCCCGGAATTTATTTCCCCTCATCCCAAACAGTAACTCCGGACGAGTCCGGGTTCCATACGAAGGGGAAAGTGGAAATTACATGTTTGCCCTTTGTGTGCCGGTGTATCGTTGGTATAATTATACCAGCTGCTGCTAAACTTCTTAAGCGGGCGGACTGCGACCCATGACAATACTGTTATATACATTAACTATACCTCGCGTTTTACTATGACTCTAGCGACATCTAATAAATATATATATTTAACATTTGAATATCTACCAGTTAATTATCCAACAGGAATAATCGTCGAGGTCTGAGAAGACAACAAACTTTTACAAGTCCCTATGACTAATATTGAACATCTCGACCTACAAAGAAGCAAAAAACAATCGACAAACAAGCACTGTTAGTGCTCATGCTACAAAAGAAATTCAATACCGCTCTCAGATATTGGACCTTTCATTTGGGAAATGTTCAACGAAATCTGAAGTTGGCAATGTTAACTGATTTTCATACTATGTTCATTTATATCAATTGATGTTAAATAGCGAATATTTTTGGGCCATTGACTATGGACGGCATAAACTTCCTTAAATTATTGGATTCCGGTAGCAGGGACTGACTATAGAGCAAGATTACTACTGCATCAAGTCCTACGAAGAAGCCTAGATTCTAAAAACGTCTAACAATATCACACTCATCACTTGATCCATTCACCGCACCAATTGTCCTTACCTGGTAATGGAGCTAAACATTGCCACGTGACCCCCCTACCCTCTGGGCCGATAATCTCGTTTACGCAACGACGGTCGTAGAGCTGCAAACGCATAAAATGTGTATCTGATCGGCCTTGTGATAAGTTTAAATTAGTATTGATCTAGTCTAGAAAGATCTCTACGTTCGCCTCGGCATATCTCATGGCTGTAGTATAGCCATATAGCCCTTCCTGCTTTGCTTAATTCAGTAACATACGACTTACGTTGCTTTTTAAATTATTATGTGAATTTGTGGCTTCAAAATGCTCCGTCTTGTTTAAAATCTAACTGCAGGTGGAAGAAAAAACCGGTCTCCTAAACTTTGTTGCACAGACAATTCCAAGACAGGCGATCTATGAACTACAGTAACACAGTCCCTTGTCCTCTGTACAAAATGGATGCCCGTCGTTGCAACATGTCATAAGACTACATGGCTCAGGGCACTCCCAACATTGCACTAATTTGTAAATTCGAGTTAGCATGCTCTTGTTTGATGGAGTGTACAAGAAGACGTTATAGAACGTAGTACATTCAAACTTTGGGGGATATAACGGGGGAAAAGAAACCCACACTTATTAAGAATGTATTGCTGACTTTCCGCATCCGCAACACCTTCAGAAACAATATTTGAACTGTCTTTTTCAGAATCTCAGTTTGACCCATCTAACAGGACGGATAGGGCTACTCACCTGGAAAGGACAAAACAACCTGGCAGATTGCTAAGGCTAGAAAGAGGAAGGAATGGTGGATTTTAGATATCATATCGAACAGTCATTCGTTCTCCATTTGTCTTTAATACACCATCGGTATGGAAAGAATGATCAATAGGAGGTGGGGGAACAGTTGGCAATCGATGTTGAAAGAGACTGGAAATTGAAAATGTTGTTTGCGCCGCACAAAGCTTATTCTGCTAAGATGGCACGGCTGGGGCGTCTTGCGGGAAGGATTCGTCAGCTATGACGCGTTGGCTAATAGAATGCAGGCGCTGGGAATTATTATGGCCGGACGTTTCAATTGGACGGGTGAATAAATGAATGAATCGTAATGGTGTTATTTTACCTTGTAGTGTTTTTATCATTCATCGTTACTCTCCATAAGGAGTAAAGAGTTAAGCATCGCGATAATTCTTGATGAAAGATGCTAACATGAACTTCGGAAATCTGACAGGATTCGATCGTCGATCCTAATTAATCTTTCAAATGTTGATAAGAATTGCGGATTGAGGTGGGCACTAGAGTGACGATCTATTCCTTTGCGATATGATCACGCGTGCAACGTTACCCAATCCGACAATAAAATATATGCGTTGAATAAAGTGGTGTGGAAGAAATGTTCATGATTCAATGATTCATCGTCCCTGTTCAATCCTATTATTCTTGCCTGATTTTTATTTTATCAAAATTTCATCATGCATTTTCAATCACTGAGTTTCAAATAACGAAACTTCCAGTGACTGGCGGCAAGAGATAGAGTTGAGAGCTCTCGCATTTCCTGATATCCTTATGGTAAAAGGCTAAGCTTTTCTATATCAGATGTTAAACCTATTGGAACTCAAACAGACTTCGAATTCGGCTTTGACCTTGCACCGGCGACGCACATCAGCCATGCTTCTAACCCCACCCTGGCCAATCACTGATCCCTTTATAAGTAAACTGACTTGCCGTAGGTCTGTTGAGTTAGATATCGATGTCTATAGTATGTTGAAGTTTGAAGGCAATACATACATAATGGGAAGCATTGTATTTTACATTCCGTTCATTTTTTTTTCCATTAACTTGAAGATCCATAAGAATCAGCAGTAGGGGAAGTGAATAAATAGAGCATATAATGACGCAATGATTGAAATTTCATGACACACTCACTTCTACATATCGTCGTCGATACACAAGGGAAACATGTCAGGATAAGAACATTGAGACACTAAACCTCCCAGTCATTACACATCGTTCCAGTCATTGAATTAATACCCGAAATTTCCACCTGACATAACATAAAACAGTGCATTCCTCGGCTCCCATTCCCAATGAACGAATACTTTTTCTTGGATGCAACTCCATTATTTTCTGAGTTCTCGCGATGAAGTTATTTTGTATGGCATAAGCGGGTCTCTCCAGTGATCACGTCGTAGAATGTGCTTGGATCTACCAAAGATAAAATTGTAGGTCAATAATGCAAGTACTTATAACTCATAAATATAGTAGAAATGCAGTGCAAGAGTCAAGAAAATTCAGAGAAAAAGAATTCGAAGACATTACCATCAGATCCAGTTCCTGGCAAGCCCCTTGCTGATGCGTCTGTTATAGCCCCATTTACAAGCTCCTCAATCACTCGAATCGTATCGAATCGACCATCGGGTTCTGAGAGTAGTCTCTTATGTGACTCTGATGTGTATTGGTCCTTCAAGTGCGACTTTAGGGTTGAATGTAGGCTGAAGCTGCAATGACATAGCGGGCACGTTGCACGGAGAGTTGTAGCCATGATGACAGCATCTTGGAACGCGATTGCTGATTGATGGCCTTTTTTATTTCTCAGTAGTTCCATCAAGAGACTAGGATCAAAGAGATTAGGAATTCGTGTATGGCAAATAGTCCAATCATCTACATGGGCTTCGTTCAGATTGAGGGCCTCTCGGAAGAAATCATAAAACCCCCTAGGGTCCCGGTTACGGTTTTCACGCAAAATGCGAGAGTGGCCTTCTCCCCCATCTGAGGCGTGACGGTAGAGATCTTCCATCCGAGCGAATCCCTGGTAGCAGTAGAGACAGACACAATTCAAAGACGAGTTGCTTATAATTGACCTTTGAATGTGATACTTATGATCTTGGGCCGAAATCGCATGATGTTCCTGAGACAGAACAACATCGTAGTAGTATCCATGGTGGGGTGGAGCCGAGTTGGGCAAATTTTGAGATGCCGACCAAGGGTCTGTCATCGTACCATTGGACAGTAAAACCCGCTCGATTGGAGGCTAATAGATCTCTTTGCTAACTCGCTTTTCTGAAAATAGAATGCGGGCTACAAGGCAAAGCCCGACCCACGGCGATCAAAAGCAGATGTATAAGGTGGAGTCGAAAGGCAAAACAAACCAAAAAGTCACTGTAAAGAAGTCCAAAAGAATGTAAAAAGGAAAAGGAGGCAAGAATCACATTATGTGCTTATCTGTCGATCTTTGCGCCCTGTTTCTTGCGCCTTCGCTTCCTGTCTCCGTCTTACTTTTTGCCTGAGGTTTCTTGTTTCTTTGTTCCTTGTCAATGATCCATTGTCAGCCTCCAAGGACGCACGCGCCGCGCCCTCTTCGCCAGGGAAGTGACAGACATATAGACAGGGACTGCTTAGTTGCCCCACTTGAGACGACACCCAGAGAGACCCCTCATGGTTCTTTCTATCTCCGTGCGAAATCATTCGATATGACTGCTTGGTTGTTATGTCCGGAAGCATTTTACTGGCTCGGAAACTAGGGGGGATGTTAGTTGCCGCCGAAAAGGGGCGTCAAGGCCTACCACTAGCTTCAGAGCTAAGCATGGATATTTATATTGTCTGTCAGTGGTAGGCGCTACTGATTGGCTCTAATTTGGTTGCAACTGGTCTAATGCAGCTGTCAAGGCGGATCGCATGTGCTGATTGGATTCGGTGATGGACTAGCGCATTCTCCGTGTCTTTCAAAATAGATTTACTAAGGAGTGTGTGGAGTGGATTGGTGTCAAGTGGAAGCGGAAAAAGAAACCAGCCACATCTCTACCTTTTTCTTGTCTTTAAGCGAAGTTGGTTATGAAATTAAGTGACGTGGGACTCTATCTAAAATCCTTGACAACATGTATCAATGAACGCCGCATACTTGATTTACCCGCTGTTGATTTTACCGGCAGTTATGTCTCCACCCTTACGGACGAACATTGTTCGTCGTTGTTTTAAATGGCATGATGGTGACTTTCGCTCACGAGCTCTACTTTCAACCTTTATTCTTTCTATTTACTCTGTTATAACCCATGATCACGTACAGGACTTACTGGTGTCAAAGCACATTGCTATTGATATAAACAGCTATATTAATTGATATTTCAAATGTTGAGTCAACGCCATTTCAGCTTGGAATTTTGAGAAGAGATAAACGTGTGATCATATTGATTAATAATACACCAAAGTGTTTTCTTCTATTATATGGTTTTCGTTTCCCTCCAATCTAAGAGCTCATGTGAACTACATACGTGTGCATCAATTGATCAATTGATATATCTAAAAAATTTAAAGTCTTCTTGATCATTTTCATTATCCAAGGCTTAACAAGTTTTAATGGTTGAAGTGGACATATGATTTGCGACATGTTGAAAGAAATAATATATCGTATATAATATGGTTCTAGGTCTGATTACATTTTGAAATACCAGCTTACTGAATGGGTATAATTATTACCCCGAAATCCTGACAGTCTTGTTACACACCTAATTCTATCTTATTCTGATGAGCTACTCATCAATCTCTTCGTTTCTGCTCTCCTGACTATAGATAAGATAGGAGTTTTCTAGTTAAGTGGAAATACACCATTTAATAAGGGCGCTGGTCCGTATCTTTAACACTCATTCAGGGGCTGGTTATTTAATAAGTACTCATCAGAGTAGTACATATCTTATAATACTTAGTTTATTTCCCATATTTATCTATCAACAATAGATTTCATGTAAAAAGATTTTGAATTCAGATAAGCTATCATCATATGAATTGTATACATGATGAGCTTCAAAAGAAGGGATTTAAGAATAGGTTGATACCGAAAACTTGGTGATGCCACAAACTTGCCAGTATGAAAATATGAGAAAACTGACTGAGGTCATATTAGACAATATGGAATCAAATAAAAAAGGAATTTATCAATATAACCTTAATCCACGCAATTTGCATAGAGTAAAGGGGGAAAACAGAGAAATGACTGGTACCCTGGGTACTCAATAGTTTCAAGAACATTGAAATATTTGTACCTTTGGTTAACAGTTCTCATTTATTGACTTGACTCATTATTTCCGCTGTATGGTTGATGAAATGATGAGGGGGTGAACACCACAGATCAATTGATGATGAGTCAGAGAGAAATTGAACCAAAGGTTTCCAAGTTAACTCAACAGGGGTGAGCGTTCAAATATGGGAAATACTGGTTATTCAAAATGAGTAATTTAAATGAGACTGGCATATAACTCGTTATAGAGGTAGATTGTGCCTAGAATTTGACCTTCGTATTATAACCGGTCTTCCAAAAATTCGGTTAACTAACTAGCTATTGAATTCCCCACATTTGATTCTTATCAGTGAGTTGAAAAATGGTCTAGTATGGTTCCAAAAGTCATGAAGTCTCTTATTGAGTCAGTGATTTTATCCCTGTATATTCTACTTTGATATGCGCAAGGCGTCCTAGTTGGACTAATAACTTTCCATTAAATGGAGTGTTTTCTTTGTCATCCAACATCTGTGCTAGCCCCAGAACTTTTCGTTAGCTTGGGGATAACTTGGGAACTGCCGACTTTCCGAATCAAGCAGTCGGTCCAACGCAATACCAAATGTGGGTCAATTGATTTAAAATAGATTGCATTTGGGTAGAATACTATTTCGAGACTACTTTCTATAATTCATTGTGACTACTCCTCCACGCCATATTTGGAATATACAATCTATCTCTTGTCCATTTGAAAGAATCAGAGGTCAAAGGAACACTAACCATCTAGGTAGTTTGTTCACTACTTGTTAAAACTATTGCTATCATTAAAATATGTGCAGTGCTGATTATGATTGGGAATGTCTTGTCCTACATAGATAGAAAAGTTCTGAGCTAAGCAATATATATGTACGAGTTTTTGAGTTATCAGCATCGGAATTGCTGTTGAGTCAATTGACAGATCGATCTTCATATCTTAGCTGTAGGGTAGTAGTGACTACATGTTAATTTATTGCAGACACACCAATTATATCATCGGTGTAGTTTTACTGCTGAACGAAGAACGACAGGATATAGTATTGAATAAAAATGTGACTATTGAGGGAGCTCTGAGGGAGCTTCCTGCTGTTAAAGACGGTTACACTACATTGTAAATAATCAAACCAATCACATCAGTTTTTACTTTCTTGATTTCAGCGTTAATGGACTTGGGAATAATAGCACTCTTATTATCCACATATAAATGTAGTTATTCTGGATTTCTTGGTTTGCAAACTACGGATACATGTATATACATCATCAACATTGAATAATGATCTTCTCGTCATCTCACAGGTTATGTATATTCATACGGATGCTGCGTGTAACGAAGAAATTCGAAACAATTAGCATCGAGAGCCACAGCTAGTGGGTAATTATCTTAAAACATGCCTTTTATCATTGACCATAATCTATTTTTAATACTTAATATTCGTTCACCCAGCATGGCCAATCTCATAAACCATTTTAGGTTTAGCCTTTCAAGTTTGACTTGTCATTGACCTAGAAAGAGTGCTCTTAGTTTTTTTTCTTCCCAAAAATTAGAGATTATTCTTAATTTTCATTATTTTCCAGCCTGAAAGGAATTTGTTTCTCTGTAGGGTAAACCCTTTAGGGGGGTTTGAGACGGTTATCTAGTGGTGGTGTTCCATCTCAGCGACGTTCGGGAGATGTGCAGAGTATCTTTATAAACAAAAAGTTTTTCCTAAGAGGTCTATAAGAAATCAAATAATAGAATCCCGGTACTTTTTTATCTGCTAAAATTGTTCTGTATCTAAAAGTAATTTTTGTAGAAGAACCTGGAAGAAATAAAGCATGATAGGAACGGTTAAGATACAGCATGAGAATGTTCACATTGACAGCAATGATCCATTAGACTGTAGACAGTCAGCATGAAAAAAAGAGTTGATTCACAGGTGAAAATATTTCATTCCACGGTTGCATATACATGCTTTTGTACTGCATCATACAAGCTATCAGAATTATTGATAATTAATTGATCTGAACAATTTGGATCCCGATTCGAGAGAACCGTATTGTGCGGAAGTTTGAACAGATCCACATTACCAGTATTGTCAGCATAGTCGTCATAATATAAGTACACAGACCGGTGCTTGATCATTTCTTTGATAGATAAAGATGCTGTGGCTAAGAGGCTGTTTCAGAATAGTGATCAGCACTGTCCAAGCGTTTCATCAAGTCAGCTGATGAAATGATTCATTACCCCGCCTCAGAGTCAATCAAAAGCAACCAGATAAATCGGAAACGAGGTGAAAATAGTCTCGGAAAATACAAACAAAAAAGCGGCTCAATTTACCATTGTCGCTCTATCTATCTGCTATTTACGATATAGACAAGAGATATGCGTGGCTTGGAAGAGAGTGGAGACACTCTCAGTCACCTCGGCTACAATGCTAGAGATCGTATAGGCCATGCTTGGCAAGGCTTTGTCGATTTTGCGATGCGAGAAAATGTACTGGAGGTCGCAATTGGTTTAATGTGAGTTTTATCAAATATTCAGTTCCCGCACGAGTTTTCCTTTCTGAGAAAATGGTGAAATAGGATTGGCCAAGCTTTTACCAAGGTTGTTACATCTTTCGTCTCCGATGTGATACTTCCGATAATTTCTTTACTGCCTTTCATTCATCGAAATCTTGATGAGAAATTCGCGGTTCTGAAACAGGGGCCAAATTTTGACTCAGAACGGGGCTACAACACGCTCGACCAGGCCCGTAGTGATGGGGCTCTTGTTATGGCTTACGGGTTTGTCACTTTCCCGGATATCGTAGAAAACCGCAGATATTAATGCTTTTATAGGGCTTTTTTAAATAATATCATTAGTTTTCTTGGCGTGGGCATCGTACTATATGGACTCGCCCATTTCTATGTTTTGATCTCACATGACGGGTCCATGATCAAGAGAATGGTGAAGTGCAAGTATTGCAAGAAGTGGATAAACCGCAAGGTAAGTTTATACCATCTTGTTTATGATTCAATGTTATATAGCGCTTGGGCCGATATCGAGTTGACGACATTGCAGGCACATCGATGTGTAAACTGCTCTAGCTGGCAAGACGGGAGGGAAGAGATTAGACCGTCAAGCTCTGAAAGCGAGGGTAACTAATACTCAAACATCACATTAGAGGTGTTTAGCGAGTAGTTATATGAATAAACATAGATTTCCACGAAATCATATATACTATTGATGACATTTGATAACGTTGACCTTGCTTTTTTTTACCTCTCCGAATTGGCTTTATGGTGCCGAGTAGGATTGGAAATTGTACTCAAGCGTCCCAAATCTGATGGAAACAGGGCCATGTTTTGCCAACTCCGAAGTTGTGTTTTTTTGACCAACGTCAATTCGCCCCCGCGTATATCAGTGTTAAGCCACGTACCTACAGCAATAAGTTATAATAGATTTAAATTGGTATCAATTAGCGGTAGAGTACATCTACATATGCATAAAACAGTCTATCTAGTCGATTTTATATTGACAATTTAGAACCTATATCAATCAAACTGTCATAGCCCAGAGACTCGGCACGTTGATTGGCCTTGATTAAATAACAATACATCTACCGTGATTCTCGTTATTTGGATGGTGTATTCAATGTAGCTATTAGACATCTCATATAATATCTTAATTTGTTTCCTATAGGCACGATGAAGGTTTGCTGAAGCAATGGTATACTTACCCCAAACCGAACAAATCGAGCAGGTTGTCTCAACCCGGAGAAGCCCATGTTATATGTGAGATTCCCATCTTAAACAGGAATTTTGCCGAGTGAAATATGTGTTCACTTTATATACTTTTCCTTTGCCAATAATAGTGTCTAGATAATCCAACGTGTTGGGTACAATTCCGATATTTTTCGGGCTGCCTAGATATCTCAGTACCTATGTGAGTGGTGGAGATAGCTCCGGCATTGGACTGTGGAAATTATGGAGCCAATGTTGGGTATGTAAACAGGCCTGAATCACGACTATCAGCGGCTTGTAAAGACCCTTCGTTGATATCATCGAAATATAAGACCCCGCACGACAACGACTCCTGCATCTAGTGATATCTCCGTTAGTTTCAATATCCCTGTCTAGGTAGAGGTATGGAATAAAAATATCAGTCGGTATCTCGTCTAAATACTACAGCAAGGGATGTGTTGGGCATATTAGGGTTTCATTGTGCATGCACCTCGGACGACGATGTTTTGAAGGAAAGTAACTAGGGATAAACCTGCTCAAGCGTAAATTCAGCATATTCCCGAAATTATGATCAAACCATACCCTCACGGTGCAGACCAGCCAGTTTTGTTAGAGGAGAATTTTAATGTGACACTCACCCAACATGCTAAACAAATTAGAGTTGGATTGTGTACTGTCTCGATCGGGAAAGACCGGCCTGTGCTGGGATTATTTCCCCGCTCCACGCTCCACTAGACCCACTTCATGGCTCAACGTGAGAACTTGATCTCCTTGAATCTGGGCAGTTTTAGCACATACGTACTAATTGTCGTGTATGCGCCGTTTCCATGATAAGCTTTGCCGAGCTTAGGATGCTTTTTTGGCGGTCGCTAGTATTGAATACGTATTGTAAATAATTGGGGCCGGTAAGCATTGTGGAAAGGGTTATTATTGTTATTATTATGACAGGTTAGTTTATAGCAAGCCAGCTAGCTTGGAGAGATAATTTAAACTGCCTAATTGGAGACACCAGTGAGGAAGTAAATGTAAGGTTCAGTTCTTTAAGTTTTGTTTTTCTTCGTCATCATCATCATCATCATCATCATCATCATCATGCAAAAATAACACAGCTTCTATACTAACTAAACAGATGGGTATATCCAACACCAAAAACCATTAAGCAAGTACAAAAAATAATGAGTCTTTCAAGTAATATAAATCATATCATAGCATCTCGCTCATCTATCCAAACCAATTCCGGATGTTGATCCACATCATCAATATGCACCATCTCGGAATTAGGAATGAACTCTCTAATCCCAAGAAGTTCGGTCAACCCGGGTTTTTGTCCAGCAACAAACTTCTCGAAAAGGTCTTGAATATGTGTGTCGTAAAATTGATTATCTCCGGGGATATAACCACGGATGCAAAGAGATTCTAGATTAGGAGGTAAAAGGTCGGCGAGGGGAATGTTGACAGCTTGTTGGACGGAAATGCCACGAGCCATTTCGAACAGGCATTTGACGCCAATACTGAGTCGTCGGAGAGCTGTGAAATCACATAGAGCACCATTTTGGTGAAAGATAAGTTTTACGACGGATTTTTGGTTCATGAATGCCCGTTGGTCCTCAACGTCTTCGTCCATATCATCATTGGTATCATCATCGGAGCCAGGGACAAAGTACTCTGCGAATTCTTCCTCTTCGAGAACACTAGAGTAATCAGAGTCAGTGTCCAGGTCAAGACACTCCAGCGAGTCTCGATGGACTAGAAGGGCTCTGAGAATGGCTGGAAATCCCATATGCCAGTTTCCTGTATCAATAGTGGCACGGCCACCGACGGAGTGAACGAAATGTTGTAGTTGTTTGGAGGATGTTATGACGGAGCATAATAACATAGTTGGAAGCACTGAGTGTAAAAGCTCGATACGCTGGATATTCGATGACAGTGGTAGCAGATCTTCCTGGCCGTCTTCTTCTATTTCCATTCCACCAACGCAAATATGTTCAATTGATGGTAATTGGTCGAATATTGACATGTGGTATAGTAGGTCGTAAGGATTAAAGAGAATCGGGTCATGAATAAGGGCATCGTCTGTATGTAGTAGGTCTATGCGGTGAAGATTTTTAAGAACATGGCCACGGCTGCAAGACGGGCTCCCTGCTCGTAATAAAAACTGCTCCAGGGGCAGATGTGCAAAGCCATCCTTCATATATCGCCCAATCGGACGAAGTTTTATCGACTCTAAATTCGGGGAGACGGACACGAGAATCGCTGCGAGGGCTTGGATCATATGTGAACCGCGAGTATGTCGACCACCTCTGACTCGAGATCTGTTTTGAGTTGATTAATACGTGTATAGAAGCAAAAGAGAAAGGAATATGGTAGGTACTAACGATTGAAATCCATGTGAAAAATCCAAATCAAAGTGTTTTTGTAAAAGCATATTTAGCACTAGCTCTTTCTCCACTCCGTACCACCCGGCATTCAGGACAGCTGACTGCAAAAGCATCCTATCTTGTTCGGATACGAAGCGCTGGCTCGGTGTTGGCTTGTACTGACCATGGTAAGAGGTATCTCGAAGAATATCAATATGACGGATATACATGCCCAGCTCCGGTTGCCGCAGGATAGACAACAGTAACGAAAAGGCCTGGTCGCAATCTTGTTCTGATCGTAGTCGAACCGTTCGTGGTACGTTAATTGGGTCGATGTCAGGCACGATATTTGTCATGGCCTCAATATTCATGACAGTATCGAGGGGTAGGAGCTTGCTTGTGGAAAGGGCGGCCATGGTGGACACGCGGTAAAAAAGAGGGATATTCATGTCGAGGTCCATTTGTGAATTGGGACCGCCTCGTTATGAGGCGTGTCCAGATAGTGCGTACTGTTATTTGTAGCCGTCGTCGTTTTGACAGCAAAGTTGTAGGTCTTCTTTTTTCGATGTTATTAATTATGCCCTTCGTGGGAAATTCGTTGTGGGACGAGAAGACGATGTCGGGGAGTTAATAGTCATCGGCATGCCAATTTTGGCACTTTGGTAGTAGTAAAAGTAGCAGACCAGCCGTGAAATACTGTCGACAAAATCAAGAAAGCTCAACGTAGATGAGAAACTTTCAAGTGGCACTCGGCTGTTATATTTGATAGTCTCAATGTCAATAACCCGGATTTTGGATAGAATGCAAATATGATGCCTGGGCGGTTTAATTATAAGAGTTTCGTATAGCTTAGGACGGACAATGGGGGGAAAAGTTTAGAAAGGTTCATGGCCATGGACATTTCCGAAGTAGTTCGTCTAACCAACGCAGCTAGACATGCACACAGTCATTGGAGGGGGAGTTCCTGGAGCGTGTAGGGCCTATGTTGGGAATAGAAGCGAAGATGACTGTGTGGACGATTGAATTCTCTGCCTTCCATTTTTTTCTGCAGGCCATTGACCATGCCAATTTTTGACAGTAACGGGTTACATGCATGGGGTTGTTCCGTAGTTGTACAAAACAAAAGCGTATGTCGTCGAGCATGTGGCCCAGTCGGCAGGCAAGCAGATCTGCTGCTTGCTGCTACTGTTGTCTTCCCCACAGGGCGGCGGGTCGGGCTAGCCAAAACACATGAGCAAGTATTTCCCTATTTGAGAAATTCCTAATTTCCTCGCCATTTGTTAGTCGCTCGCTCTATCTCCTTTCATACTTCTCTTAATTATTCCTATGATTGATTAAGGGCATTGCTACCTTGTTGTTTCTGAAACAATCCCTGTCCTTCCACCTCTCCTATTTAGCGCTAGCCTTTGATGCAGTTCTTCCGCCTTTCTTTGACGGGGGATAGAAGCCCCGAGCATTCATCACACCCTCGTACAATTGTTGTTCTCGTTATTTGAATCGGTCATATTAGCACTCTGGACGCTGGCTACCTTAGCAACTAGCACTTGCGGCAGAACGCGGCGCTGCGTGTCAGCAACCATGACTCGTGCTCGACGTTTTCGAGAGCCTCAAGTACTTTCCCAATCTGGTTAATACACAAGCGAATGCATGCCTTGGCGCGGAAAAAATTGGAGTCTGGGTTGGGCTATTCCCCTCCCCGTGGGCGCTGCGATCAGAGGACCAATCAGCAGTGGACGGCTAAAACGCAATCGGCGCAGTCCAGATATGGCCTAGCGAAGTGCTGGGATTGGAGGTTGCGCCACACTACTGACTCCGCTCGTTACGAAGTAGCTAGCCGGATCAGGCTAGCCTGCTTTATTTTTACTGCTTGCCTATTTGGAGCAGTACTGTCTAACATTCCCGCCCCTGCGATTGGCTGATTGTATACATACATTAACATTGATTCTTACTATTATGCATGTCAATGTATATTAATCCCCAGTAGCACCATAATCCTTCTTTAGTCAGTGCTGCTGGTGTCCTTCAGCAGTACAGCGCTGCCTATATAAAGTCAACGCATCCCCCCACGTGGGTGACATCTGTCAGAGGGATCATTGTCTCGAAGGAGCCATCACTATCCTCAGTGTACGAAGCATATGCGTACGTGCATATATCGCCGTACATACCACGTAGTCGTCTCTTGAAACGCGTCGTGTCCCAGCCGAGGCAGCCTGGCGCTTAATGCTGCGCTTCAATAAGCACTGGTGCCAAAGCTGACCGTTGGCTAACCTTTCGCATCGAAGCACTCTTCCAGATGTCATTTTCGTTACAAAAGCTAAATTGGCCAAAACAATTATTTTCAATGATAACGCATAGTCAGTAATACGTAATGCGTGTTCCAGTGCATCTGAATGTTTACTGAAACTTTCCTGATGTCAAATCTCTCATTACTTTGCGCTACACCGCTCACATGGATCGGTTGATCGGCAACTACGCCAGCCGGTAAACCTCTTCCCTCCATCCTTTTTCCTGAGGCAGCGTGTATGACATGGTAAATCCTTGCATTGCGTTCTTAAGAATTGGCATATCTCCTCGCTAAATGACCTGCCACGTCAATTCCACCAAACTTTGCTCCTACGGTATGCAAACACCATGCATGGCGACCCATCATCCCTGTTCCTATCACGATCCCTTTCCCGAACTGCCTTCGAAAACCCCTAATTAGATCTTCCCGATTTGTGGGGTTAATACTGAGGGAGAAGTTTTTCCGCCGGGATATCCCAATAACAATCACTACTCCTGAGCTGAGATATCTCTAAACGGGTAAACTCGGCCGTAGAAGGGTTACATCTGTTACTGGCCACTGACTTCAATTTTGCGACAGTTTTTCATAATATGGACCTGCAAGTATGTATTTCTCTACAATGTTTGCCGATCGTTTTCGGCCATCTTCGGCCAGATCGATCGATCGGCATCGGTCGACAGGGGCCGCAGTGCAGCCGATGCCTCAGGCTTCAAACCTTCCGCATAAAAATAAACATTAGTGTGGGCATTGACCAGATTTGGTGATAGGTTGCAAATAATATAAACGAGACTTCGCTTAAGCATGCAGTTTGCTTGATATTGTTAGAATCGGAAATATTTCCCTTTAACCAACATTGGCGCCAACAGGTCCTTGTTTTTTTCCCACAATAAGCCTAGCTAAAGGTACAATCCAGCCGCCATAACGTCACCCAGACTTACTCCGTATATGAACAACAAAGAACCAGAATCCCCGCACTTCTTTCATTCAGTCGATTAATGGATCGGAATAGAAAGTGGCTGAGCCGTTGTTTCGCCCCTTGGTGCAGGAAGTATTATTCCTTCTTCGAATTTGCTTGTCTATTCGTACATCATTTTGCAAGTTCCGTTTGTTCCGCAGTGTCAAAAGTAAAAGTATATGGGTGATTCAGTCTGCACTGTGCACCCTGCAGCTTACAAACCGAGACACCTCTGTCTTCCCCCACGACCAGTCTGCGCTTTGTCTTCAGCAACGCACTCCGTACTTACCGACCAAGCTGCCTGCTGTTTCCAAGCCCCAGTAATATATGAAAGCAAAATAATCCTTTCGTTTCTTTCGTCGCCTCACCGGTTGGTAGCCAGCGACCCGATGCCTGATAATTCTCCGGGACCGACTACGCACATTACACCCCCTCAGAAAAGGAAACCGCTCCAGCCCGGTTTCAACGACTGCTTTAGGCGGCTGGGCCAAGCCATAATCACAGAATCTTTGACTTTTGTAGATCCATCTCAAACTATAATTTAGTAAATCACATGTCAACTTACACTGCTACAGGAACTAGGAGGCCCAATCTCCTGCTATAAAATTATAAAGATCCAAGCTACACAGGATGCAACCGTCCATTTACTGGACTGCAAACCGACAAGAAAATTAAAGCACTGATAGCTGCCTTCTAGTTAATTGTTTTGATTAGTCTACGGGGTCATTGGGTTCCTTGAACATGGTCATCTATCGCCTAGCATGGTATTTCTTTGTTTTCTTTGTTTCCTTAGTTTCCTCATTTACCGTTTATATTGCCGAAACCAGTGGAGGTGTTGTATTTTATCAAAACATCTATTGCATCCAAGCTTCGTAACAGAATTCCAAATTTTTGCTTGATAATTTATCGATTTCTTTTTCTTCCTGTTCGTACAGCGGGGTTACGAGTAAGGCGCAAAACGGGTGGCAATGAGGTTGACGTATAACAATCGGGCATACTGGTTGAGTTGGTTCGTTTTATTTCCTATTCTTTCCTTTGAGTTATACTGCGACCCTTCGCGTCTCCGTCATTCCGAGGGAGTTCGGTATTGGATTATTTGTACTAAACAGGAAGATCCCAACACATCAATTTAAACCGCACCAACCTTCAAAGAGGTCAACATTCAGGTAAAAGTCTTATCATATTTATGTTTCGGCTAATAAACTACATAGCAACATATCAATATATTGCGTTTAACGGATTTATACATCGCTCCGAGTCTAGCGCGGCTTACAAATCACGAAAATTTTCGAATACCGAATCATGAATCGAGGAGCTGAAAGCACAGGGCGAAAGAAAGAAATTACGATGAATACATGGACTGTAATTTCACAATATGAAAATGGTACTCACATTAGAGACTCTTCTCCCCTTACCGTCTAAGACACAACCAATCTACACATCCCGGCTCTTTCTGCGCCCTTTCAAATGGACCGACTTTGACAATTTTTACAAACTCCGCACTACGCCAGAGGTCATGCAATGGACTAGTCAAGGCCGAATTGATGACTTGGTGGACCAGACAAAGCAGTGGATGAGTTTATTCATCTATGAGAATGATGAAGTTCCGCGTCGGAACTATAACTTTGCTGTGTTTCTAAGAGATGAAAAGTCTGATGTTCGGGATGAGACGCGGTCCGAAGGAGACGAGAAAGAAGGAGATTTTATTGGTGTTTGTGGCCTAGTCTGTTTGACTTCGCCACCCATTTCTCTGCTCCCTAGCTTTGGATACATGTTTGTCCCAGAAGCATGGGGAAAGGGGTATGGCACGGAATCCGTACAGGGATTTAGAGATGCATGGTGGTCAACGATTAGGTCGGGTCTTGACAAATACGACAATTCATCGCTCTCCGCACCTGAAAATGGCCTTGGAACTTTACGTGCGGTCACTTCGAAAAAGAATCAAGCCAGTATCAAAATCTTACAAAAGTCTGGTTGGACTATGGATGACGGGTATGACGATGACAGCCAGAAGGATATTAAATGGGTGTTAAAAACGCCAAAACCTTATGAATAATTCTGGCGGAATATTTTCATTTTTGTTGGTATAATAGACATATAATTTCATTCATTGTGAATATATTCTTCATGAATAACTTATCTGCCTGATTGGTCGAATCGGTGACCCGGTGATTCGGTGAAGTTAGCAACGCCGATGACAACGTATAAATAGCTTATGGTTATGAATTGAATTTATTTCCTATAATATATTGTATTTGGTACTTTCTATATCTATAATAATTGAAAATGGTCACAATTACTATCGATCTAGTTTCCGACCCAATATGCTCTGTGAGCCATCCCCATATATACCTGCCAGGAGAAGGTCTAATCCGATTGATTTTAGTGGTGCTTCATCGCACACCGAACACTTTTAAAAGCCGTACAGCTATATAAAAAAACTGTTCCCAATGGGTCAATGGACAGCTTCAACTTAACCTATCACCCTTACTACCTCCTCGACCCATCAAAACCATCCACAAACAAGCAAGAATTCCAAGACAAAATCATGAGTCGTCAGCGACAAAAACTTACATACAACCGCATCAAGCAGATTGGGCGCTTTCATGGAATAAACTTTAACTTCTTCGAAGGGGAGATTGGCGGCACCAGGGAGACGCATCGTTTGATCCATTTAGCACAGAGCAGGAAGAATTTAGACATTCGAAACGCAGTGGTAGAGGGCATTTTCAAGGCTTACCACGAGAATGCAATGAATGTTTCGGACTGGGAAGTGCTTAAAGGAATTGCAGTTCAAAATGGAATCGGGTGTGAAGAAGTAGACGAATGGGGGGATAGAGATACTGATCTTGGTGGCGATGAGCTTGATCGCGAAGTTGAAAGGATTAGATCAAGTATCTTCAATGATGATTTAGGGATCAGAGTTCAACGCGGCGTACCGGTTGTTATTGTTCAGGGGAAATATAGGATTGACGGTGCACCAGACGTCAGTGAGTTGTTGGATATTTTTTGGAAGATAAAGGATGGTGGAATCGTTGAAGGGGGCGAGACTGGTTTCATGTGCGAAATTGGATCAACACAGTGTTGAATATGGTTCATTTATATTAACAGCGCAAATAATTTGCATTTATACGCCATGATATGGCGTATATCAATCGATCCACAGACACAGTACTTTTCTATATTTAAATTTAAATACGCTTTACCTGAATTTTAATATCGAGATAATGTGACCAGGAACCATATAGAACAATATCTCAGTACTGTGCACAAAGAACAACATCAGCTACCAGGAATCTGAAAATTGGTGTCAACAAGGAGCGCCAAAGGCATTGTTCTAGGGTTACGTACATACCATTAGCCCCAGTCCCCATCGAGTATGACAATGTGAATAACAATCGCATGCTGCATGCTGCCATTTAAAATTTGATTATCAATTCTATATGAACTTACGAAGTTCGGCAGTATGGCGCAGCTCTGGTCCTCAGTGCTTGCCGACAGCCCTGTTACCCATGTCAACCATGTCGTCAAGTTGTAAGAAAAGGATGTAATGGTGGCAATTAGTAGACATTTGGTGCAGCTAAAACATTTTCAAGAACGGATACAATCGAAAACTTCAAATATTGAATATTGAAAATATATGCACCGATGAATAAATGTTGACACGGTCCCATTAACAATTGATCTGCGGCTCGAGTCCAAATGTACGTAAATGTATGCACGAGCAGTATAACATTATCAGACCAATTTCAAATAATTCGGACACTTAATATTTTTCTTTTTTTTTTCTCAAAAAAATCTTCTGTTTACATTTATTGTGGTATATCCATTATTACATCAATCGAGGTGTGGAAGTCAAACGTTATGGCATCACACTTAAAATAAAATGCACCCCACAGTCAACATTTGAACTAGTTCAAAGTTATAGAAGGGTGCTTTATCTACTATATATTTCAATATAGAGTGAAGCCTTTGTTTATCTACACATTTGAGTTAAGAAGATGCTGTAACCCTTTTATATTTTTTACTAGAAGGTTAACAAATGGTTCATGTACATTAGTCCATCATATCTCATGTAAAAGCCTACGAAACCTCAATATGGCAACAGCAACAAATGAATATGTTCTATGTTTTGCTTCAATGATGACACTTGGCTCATGCCTAGTCCATTCGCAATACAATTTGACTGGCCCATAACTGCATCCAACAGTGCGGAAGGCTCAATTCCACCTATAAGTCCCGGATAAGAGTCCTCAAAACTCCAAATTCTGTACGTAGAGGGAAACCCAATTAGTCTCTCAATTAAACCCAATTGAGTTTCAAAGGCCGGGATCATTATAGCGATAGGGGAGTGCCATGAAGTGGAGGTCTCCTGTTGTGACGCTGAAAAATACAGCGAAGACATGCTATTATCAATAGATATACTCTGCCGTAGATAATCCCTGATGACCTTGAGAATGGTATCGAGAAGCCGGATCAGTTCAAGATAAGTAGATAGGAGTAGCAAAATAGTTGATATGGGCAGAGGCTCCTTTGTCGACATGGCCCTTTCGAGCGAACCATCTTTGGGGGCTATTGCTTGCAAAGCCATTGTAAACCTTGACATCAGAAATAATGTATTTCTCAATGGCCCGGGCGATATAGGTGCGGCGGTTGGGTCGATGAAATTCTGGAGTCGTAAGATCCGCATCTGGGTTGGATCCCACGGATACATCACCAAGCCAGCGAATTGTTGTGCAATACCCCCCAGAATTTCTATGAGCAATGTGGTCGGGAAAAAATCGGATGGAGTATTGGGGAAGGATAAGGGTCTGTCTAGGTGGCCGTCAGGAGCGGCTGTATCTGGATCATCTGTGGTCATATCACTCAGACTAGGCAAACGGAGCGATGACAAATCGGCTGGGACCGATAATTTCTCTTCAAATAACAAGGAAGATAGCCCGAATGTCTCTGGTGACAAACCGAACAAGTAATCTGAACTTTGATTACCCGGGGCCTGCGGTAGATGGTCAACGCAATGGGATGGCTGCCCTTTTCGACCACTTCGGTTGTCTTCTTTACTTCTATTTGAAGACAAGTCATTGTAAGTGCTTCTGTAATTGACGGCTGTGTCATCCTTTGGAGGACGTCCTCGGCGCCCGGAATTACCGGTCATGCAAAGCACACCAGCACGAAGACATCGCGTACAAGGTTGATCGGCTGATTGGTCCTTTCGAGGACATCGTAATTTTTGTTCCCGACAACGATTGCATGAACTTCGCTTTATTGGGTACCAATTCATCATACAATGAAATCAAAACCTTGATATTTCTTTGGATCTATAACACGAGCTATGGAGGTTACATTGTTATACTTATATCGTACTAATCCAACACCTTCCGGCTATATGCAATCATTGCCAAAAGGGTCTACAGCTAGCGATATTAGTGCTCAATGGCATACGCGGTTGATAAAGGGCTACTAGTCGATTACGTATTCTGTGGGTGATTCAGGCGTCCCCGCATCCAGCTGCACGTTAATCACCCTTGAAGTGAGTGACGGAATCCTACTCATTCTTGTTGATGGGATTTTGTCGTAACTATAATTAATTAACAGAGAGTGAAAGTCAACTATCGTCTTCGTCTTTCGTCTTTCTTTTTTTTTTCAAGTTCTTTAGGTATGTTAGGGTTAGGGTAGAAATTATATCTTAAGCTGAGTCCAGGGGGTTTGTTTTTGAGAGTTCATAAATTTGCACTCTTCCTTACGGATATGCCTGCTCTCCAACTCTAACTACTTCTCTGAGTATCACCATAGTACAATGGTCAGCATCTTAATGAATTTGCAGCCTTGCGTGGGGCCTCTGGCAGACTAACTTGTGGATATCTTCAAGACCCCCACTCTGTGGCCCCTTTATCGCGAGGCTTTATAATCTGCAAGATACCTAACTAAAATCGAGCACTACCCTACTAATGCTATACGAAGGAATGGTTATTACTTTATTTTCCCTTACGTCAGGGTATTACAGATACGACTAGAACATATTTCACCAACTTTTTTGCCTCAAATTAACATTCGCATTCATCATCTGTACTAGATTCTTTAAATTTCCAATAATTCGATAACTATGAATATCCCATTTATAATTACGTACGTAGGTATTCCAGTTCCTTAGTAGTCAATTGTATATCTGACTGATATGCCCTGGGGGAACTTTGTCAATCATTGTAGATAGGATATCTTCCAAATGAGCACAATACAGTGAGGGGCATTCATTTGAATATACCGCTAAATGTTAGATCTTTACTAGGTTGAAAATTTAAGGAAATCCGTAGGTTGTCAAAATATATGTGGGGAACCCCCAAAAGTTCACGTTATTTTCACGACCTGAGCTAGCCTCTAGATTGAGGATTATCCAACTATTTAGTAGACTGATGTTAGCATAAAAATGCACTATTTTCTACCGTTTTTGGGGTAGTGGGATTTTGTAGCCAGCGACTGACAACCCTGCTTTCCAATTTTTCAACACACCGTTGTACTAATCCGTTAAGTCTATCACGCAATAGCTGCTGATCTAGAATAAACATATGTCATAAAGGCTCTTTGATGTTTCAACGTACGGCGTATATGTAGGTAGTTCCATCGTGGTTCCACTGCTGGGGCGATTTCCCATCTGTTGAAGAGGCCATGGCGCAATGGTTACCTAGTACCTCGTTAAAAACCCGCCATACCATGTGAATCCATTCATTGAATAGTCCTACTCAAAGCAATCATGAATAGAGACGACATTAAGGACCATTTACTTCAGAATTATCCTTCGGATGAAGGTTCAACAATTCCTATATTACATCCAAAAACATACGCTTTTGCAATATGGTGGCCACTAACTATTACGCTCCTGGTCCTGTCGATAGCGATGAATTTGTACCTAACTATTACGGATATTTCTGTTGGTGGCAAGAAAATGTTTCCTGTGGATGAATTGGCTACGCAACGCTCACCGTATAGTAAGCACTATCATTCCGTACAGCCTTTTTGCCTTGCTATTTCCTTCCACATTTCGTTCATCCAACCAGTATCCTATCTAGAAATACTAATAAATTTTTATATAGCTGACTTGAGATACGAGCTTCCAATCGAGTATAAACTAAAGACCGAGTACACGAGTAGCAACATGACCTTGGCCGATCAGATGTGGGAAAGCCTCGATGTCGATTCTGTTCTAATAGCTGTCACCCCAGAGTGGGCAGAGAACAAGGGACTTCCTGATAGCAAACCTTTCTTATGGGATAAAACTAAAAGGGTATATTATATTAAGGTCTTTCATCAACTTCACTGTCTTGTAAGTCAAATTAAATCTCTTGAAAAGAGATTAGCATTTATATAAGGCAGACATTGTTTACTTATTATGAGAAATTCACAACCAGAAAGCAATTCGGAAGACACTGCATGACTTTATATCTACCAATAGCACTCTTGTGCCGCTAAATCACGTCGAACATTGTCTCGATATACTACGGCAAGACCTCATGTGTAAAGCCGATGATACACCTATGATTGCGACGCATGATGGTGCTGGCTCCAACCAGACTATGCAGTGCAAAGATCTATCAAAACTAAGAGCCTGGGTACAGGCTCCAGCACAACATTCTTGCTATCGCCATCTCGATAATTATGTAAACCTATCTCACCCGGATGAGCGATACGCGTTCTGTCCGGAAGATAGCCCGTATTATCCCGCAATGCAAGAATGGTTTAAGAAACATGGTCATCATGATCCATTCCAGGAGTAACCTTTAGGATAGATCTCACAAGCTTAAGGATTGTCAATTGCGGTTTATATACTAATGCTTCATGGGTTCCTCGTTCTAGGTGTCATTTTAATAACTCTGATTATGTTATAATTATATATTACAACAAGTTGATCCATTTCCATAAGCTGGTTTCTTTTTTGCCAATTTATGAGTATAACCTGGGGGTCGTCAAATTTACAGAAATCAAAGGAAAATATGGTGAGGGATAGAGATGTGAATGCATCTACACGCTCATTCATATCTGCTCCTGGGGTACGTGGCTTTGCTGACGGCCAGTGCTGTACTTTAATTGTATCACAAAGAGTCAGATATGGTGCCTAGTCCTGCTGTGTACCATCTGCTATAGTCATGTCACACAATTTAAACTGGTCAAACTATCCAAGGCTAGATACCTCACACTGGACAGTTGTTTTATGTTCTCTAATATTCATTTCCAAAAAAATATAACACACCTTGGCACCATCATGGGAATAGAAATCATCTTCGTATAATGAAGAAGGCTCCTCGAACTACATTTCATACCGTATCTTCATATGCAACAAATCAATGGTGTCCGTGTCCAGGTCTCTCATGGTAGTTGCTCTTTGTCGGCTGCCATTCTAAACCTGATGGTATCTCTAATTCTATCCCCTGACTATTTACCCAGTCCTCCAATCCCATATGGTTGCCATATGGTGTTAGGACACCCTCAGGGCTTTGTTCAATAATCGGTTCCTCAGGATACACAGACCATGGAGTCCTTTGATGGATTGTGTTGGCCTCCTTCCATTCTAAAATCTCTTCGAAATTGCGACACTGCTTGGTTGAAGCAAAATTCAGGTTAAGACCAGGCCAGCCTTCAAACTTTTGACCAATGATGACTTCCATATCTGCATGGCATGTCAGGCTGCGCATGAGAACATAAGTGCAATGTAGCAAATGATCCTCCCATTTAATTGGCGTATACTTCTTGTTCTTTCTCATATCTCCATAGTACTCCGGCCATGCAGTTCTTCGGAGTATATCCAAACAGTGAAGTTGATGAAATACATCTATAACCCCATAATAAACACCTTCTCCAAACTCAGCTTTAGGGGCTGGCCATGTGGCCGCAGGATCATACCCAATGCGGCGCACCTCATCAGCGTTTAGGGCGATGGATTCTGTACTACTTATTCTTTCCCACGCTTTGTCAACTTCTGGCGAAGGTCGTTGCTGGAAGATAGAGGGTTTATTATCTGGCCAATAAATAGTGAAGTTATTATGAACTTCGGATCGATATATATTTAAGCGGTCGTACAAGGGAGCTATTTTCAAGTTAGATTCTGAACTTAGAAACAGAGAAGAGACCCTTACAATATGCACTGATATCCATCTCACTGTATGGAGTCTGCTTAAACATGAATAGTATTACTGTCGTCGTAAGAAAAAGTAACACATTAGCTACCACAATGGCTGAAGCACTAAGGCCTCTGATGTATCCCCATGATCTAATTGTATGATGATCATATTGTGGTGGATAGGGCTCAATATGCTTGCCAGTTAGATACTGGCTTTCGTCCTCATCGCTCGAGTCTCTTTGCTCCGAGGGCCATCGATAAAAACGCCGAGTCCATTTGTGGTATGCAGACGACATGGCCACAAGAAACTGGAATGAAACTAGATAGATTCAATTTGTCTAGGTACAGACTTTAAGAAAGATTGTGAGATACGACAGGGACAAAACATTGGGTTCTCTAGCTGAATAGGCACGTGACACTTCAGCAAGAAAGGTGATCAATTGCCAACTGTGAAGTTTTGGGCGAGGTGAGGCAGATTAATTACTATGACGGGTGGCAGTGAGGTATAAGCATCATACATATAGCCACTACTACACGCATACCAATAATAGTTAAACGTTTTATGCATTACGATCCTTCGCATAAGTGGTAATTTTCTTGCCATTCGATATGCCTTATAATGTTATCCCCACATTGCACCATCTGCGCGAAATATACGTTATTCACCGAATTGCTATACCAATAGCAGCCGTATTTATGTTTGTAATTGGTAATTTTGTATCCATCAGTACGTATTACACCCTTTGTAATCAACTAACATATCTTTCATATTGTACCATCAGGTTGAAATTCACGTTATTCGCCGAACTGCTACACCAATAGGAACAACATATTTATGTATGCACGTTGTATTCTGTATAATTAGTACTTTTTATATCAATCGATACTCTTCCTCATTGCTAGCTACACATCTTGACGCACTCCTTATAGACTTATACTAATAATTGCAACCATCCAACATCCTTCTCATATTACACCATTAAGCTCATCATTACGTTATTCTCCGAATTTATTGATCTGAAGTCTTTGTAGATGCAATCGTTAGGAGTGACATAGTGCGATATTAAACTAGGCTTATAGTATATAAAGGCCGGCAACATCCTAGGTAATCAAAATCATCCAAACAAGCCGTCATCTCAGTCATATCTTCAAAGTACAATATATTTTTACTTCCACAAAAGCCATCATGCGTTTTATCGGAGCCGTTCTTGCCTTATTGGCTGCGTTGCCCATGATCGCGGTCGCAGCCCCAGTCAACGCTGAAGCACGTAACACCGACACTCTCGAGGGTGGCACTGTTGACTGCTAAACTCGCGTCAAGTCTGTCCAGGGTATGAAAATGATTGTGCCTCAAAAAGAAATTGAAGCTAATACGGTTGGACTAGACGAGATTGCCAAATATATGAGTCCCTGGGCGCAGTGTACGGTACTGGAAATCTGCAATGAAGTTTCAAGTATCGCTTTATGTTGGGATGAAGAAAATTCTGGGGAATGGTCAATTTTGTTATACATTCAGTTTCACGCAATGGGGTCATTGATGTTTGTATCTCTGCTTGAATGAGCTCGTCCTTTCTTTTATTACATAGTTCACATTGACAATCAAGAACTGGTCAAATATATGGCTAAGATCTTAAGTGCTACATACGCTGCTGTTAAAATAACTTCTTAGAACGGTTTACACTAGTGTTGGCACTACCATGCTCATCTTTATGAATAGAATTTACAGGGAGTAATTATAAAAAGGAACGAACCATATGTCTTATCTACCTTGGCAATTATTTATCAGTTAGAAGATCGTATCTTCAGTAGTATAGATTATCATTAACATTAGAATAATACAAAAGTTTCCCAGCACTCTGTCATTGAAAGTCTGTATATGTTTGTACGGTACAATATTCTAAGCCAAAAGACCGTTTTTTATGAGAAGATTATTATCACTGATGTCATACCCACATTTTGAATTTCAATAGTTTATGAGTAATTTGTGTATTATAGTGCAAATCTAGGGCTGGCATGACAATGTTCTAATAAATTCTATCTAGGTCATGGTTCCTGCTGTAATACACACCTATTACTTTAGCAAAATCACACGCCCATTCTATTTATATGAGATTTATAAACCCCCAGAAGTATTTCTTATTATCTTCCTACAACTAGTTTAGTACCAGACAAATTCTTCAACTTAGGTGAAGTAATTTGATATCAATCATAGTGAGTAGGAACTATAATTATGGATATCCAATATCTCTGGACTTCTTCAATATATCCCTGGAGATACATATATATTTATCATAATATATTCAGTAATATAGCATTATTACTCGTTTCATTTATTTACACACTCTCCGCTGTACATGGTAACCATCCTGATGTAAATTGTGAAGCTTCATTTCCTATCTCCCCCAATAAGGATGTGAGATTACTTACTATTGCATGTAATCATCTAATCCATTCGAAAAATATAAAGAGATTAGTATAATTCATGTTTTTAGGAAGTAGGCAGTGACAGGCCGTAGTCTTTCAATGTGATATATATGAATCAGACGAATCACCTTTCAGATCTATCTATCGAATCTTCAATATTTTAGAAAAGATTTTATCAATTTGCACAGTTAAGTTAGTTTTGACGTATAGCTCGATACTTTGAAATATATAAATTCGCGAGTCCTAAGACTTCATAGACTCAGTAACTACTGTCGAGGATGAGTCCATAATAAAAATTACTACATATATGTATATATTGCCGTTAGTCCAATAACATCGAGAGAACGAGCATTATAAATCGGAAGCACATCCTCCTTGATTTAGAGATCCCATCTTTTTTATTTTTCCTTATTCTAGCATGATCGTTAAGTAATTAAATTGTATTTTTTATACCGACTCCATTCCCCCGAGATCTCAAGGAAATTTAATTTTATAAAACTTTTTTTGTTTTATCTTTTTTTAAAAAAAATATAATTTTTAATGTCCGCGCGGTCCGGAATTAGGACTGTTCCGAGTCGTACCAGGGAAGATGAGAGCGAAACTGCCACCACAATCTTAAGAAATTCTAATAATAAGTTAACAATTTTTGAGCTGATACTAGAAAATTAGATTTTGAGTTTTAAGCTAAGTTGCCAAATTAAATATAGAGGCACACTATGAAGATACGCTAAATAATCTCTGCATCAGTTGAGAGTTTCACCGACTGATGACGTCAATAATAATTACATTTGTCATCGTTATCAATTGAAGTTTAAGTTGCTTAATTATATCTATCGGCGACATTGGCCGAATTCACAGGGCCATTTCGATTACAAATCATTATTTAGTCTACCCCCGCAACAACGTTCGAGATATAAAATCGCCATCTCTTCAACGTTGTGCGTCCTTTGAGAAGCACCGATTGAGCGCATTTGTTTGAAAACTAATCCTTTAAAACGAACTAAAATGTATGAAGTTGTAATTCATTCCGGCCCGAAGGCCGAAGTCGTCCAATCTCCCATCCCGAAACCAAAGCCAGACCAGCTTGTCATCAAAGTCATAGTTTCGGGCAGCAACCCCAAAGACTGGAAATATCCGGAGTGGACGGAGGCTGTTATCAACCAAGGTGACGACATTGCAGGCATTGTCCATGAAGTTGGTTCCGGGGTAACTGAGTTCAAGGTGTGAAACCCACTAATGTCACGGCGATAGAGATGAAAATCAAAGGAGAAAATATAAGAGCAAGCACCTGACAGTGTTGAAAGTAGATCGGAGCCCGGGTTGCTGCGTTTCACGAGATGGCCACACCTGGAGGTAGCTATGCTGAGTACGCTGTTTCGTGGGCACATACGACTTTTCATTTGCCAGAGAAGACTACCTACGAAGGTGAGCATATTCGGTAACAAATATAGTTGAATAGAGATGGTTGACCCGAAAATAGAAGCATCAACAATTCCGTAAGTCTGAAAGGATCAAGAAAATATTATGAGTTCCATCCGAAACTAACTGAAGTACAGCCTGGCAGCCCTGACAGCATCACTCGCTCTTTTCGGCCGCCTGTCTCTGCCCACACCTTTTTCTCCGGCTAAAGAAAAAATCCCACTCATAATCTATGGCGGTTCATCTGCTGTCGGCGCATTTGCTATCAAGCTCGCCCAAAAGGCGAACATTCACCCTCTATTTGTCGTCGCGGGCTCAGGCACGTCTTTTGTTGAAAAGCTGATTGACTCATCCAAAGGCGATCGGATTATTGACTACCGCCCTGGAATCGACCATGTCGTTGACGAAATTTACAAAACTGCCAAGGCGAGTGGAGAAGAAACGATTAAATACGCCCTGGACAGCATTACTCTCGATGCCACGTACGGCGCGATCGCCAAGGTGTTGGACTCAAAAGAGGGACAATTTACCGGCGTTTTGCCCTTTAATGAAAATGTCTTTCCATCCACGGTGACCACTTCTATGACGAATGTTGGTAGCGTGCACAGTCCAAAAGTACCAGGGGACGAGGATTTGGGTTTCGTGTTCAGCCGACTGTTTAGCAAGGGTTTGAAAGAGGGTTGGTTCTCGGGACATCCGCATGAAGTCGTTCGCAATGGGCTGGAGGGAGTAGAGGAAGCTTTGAAGAATTTGAAAGATGGGAAGAATAGCGCTTCGAAGTACGTCTTCAGAGTCAAAGACACTCCTGGTTTGAAATAGAAAGTGATAAAGCAAGTATATCCGAAATCAAAATCAGATTCACCAACTTCTCCATGATAGTTTAGTCGCATAATTCTGGTCCTACTTGAAAACCGGCTTGATCGCCTGGGTTTCATAGTGGTTTACCCACCTATTATTGACAGTATCAATTCATAGCGCAAAAATGGTTGCCACCACCGACACAAATATCATATTAAGTCCAAGTAACATATTAATACCCTCTGCAAGACCAGTAGCAACCACCGTAGATGTCACAGCAGTCACATCCGGAAGAAGGGTAGGACGACACTCGGTCGGAATATTTTGTGCGAAAGAGGAAATGTCCGCGGCTGGACATTGCCTTACACAGACCAGCAGAGGGTCATTATAACCATGGAATGTTGCACAGGTACAGTTGGTGAGAGCCTGGCCGGTTTCGCTGCCAGTGCAAGCGGAATCTTCAGGATGGCTTGAGAGGCAATTGGTGGCGCAACCACTTAGCGAAAGAGTGTCGGATACCAGGTAAATGGAAATAAGAAAATATAATTTGTAATTGGTATTATAGATATTTGCATTTTGAGGCTAATAGACGATAGATTTCTCTCCTCGTGTAAACGGGTATGGTTGGAATATCAGGTGCGAAATGGAATGCGCATTATTGATTATAGGATGTCAGGAGCTTTTTATTTCATCCAACTACTGCGTAGCCGAATAAAATTTCAACATTGCGAACTTGCTTTTTTCCCTTCTCTTGTTTCTACTCTTTTATAATTATTCTATGCCGCGCCTAACATCTTGCCTAAAAGGGGCCGAATGCATACAGGATGCATTGACACTTGGACGATTCAAATCACTGGATAAAGATGGATAAAATACACTTGTATCTGCATGCCTTTCAGCTGAAATACTATGGTTACCCTTCCGGTTGTCTTTAACACAAAGCCGGCCGGATTTGAAATAATACGTGCAGCCTCTTGCCCAGATTACGTCTCTCATGCATGTATTGGCTTCCTAGGCACTGCATACATTGTCTCGGCCGACCTTTAGGCTGCAGAATTATTTTCCCCTGTGTCACCTTACTGCTTTTGTGATTCTTACACCGGTTCTTTACTTCTGTCAAGAATATGCGAAAATATTTACCAGAACTTTCAACCAATATAGCTAGAAATATCGAACGCTTTCATTTACGTATTTTCAAGTCCAGTTAGAACGTGAATATAAAATGGCAATGAAGGTTGGATATAATTGTATTGATAATGGAATATATTATTTTATTTCAATTTCATTCTAATTTGCTTGCTTCTCTGCGACTCGATCTCCGAGAGATGCGCGATTCTCTCAGTCTCGGCGGAGTTTCTAATCGTGACTACACGTAATGGCCCAACCCAACAGGCTTTGCCAGAGGCCCCCATATTAACCATAATATTAATTGAATCGTATTTAATGATTACAACCCTTCTGGCATCCTTATGGCTATAGTTTCAGAGGTGCAATACTTTATGTTATAAGATAAAGGTCAAAGGGTTATTACTCATTAGCCGATAAGAAAGCTTGAAAAACTTGTGGAGACAAAGTTAGGTTAGAGTTAATTTGTCCTATTTTTACTCATTTACGGCATTTGATCATCGATATTTGAATCCTTCAATTGAGTTATCGTCCAACACTTTGTAAGACCACCAGAAAAACACTTAGCCAAACGTTCGATATACTTCGGGTACCGTTCAAAGTCTACCTAATCTATTATCTATCAGAAAGACAACTGCTGGAACCAATGTTACAGAGTTTCAATTAACTATAGTACTTGTTCGGCCAATTTTGTATTAAGGAGTAGTAAGAAAATAGATCCTATGCCCCTGGTTCCCTACGTGGATGGTAGTACGAGCCCTACGAGGTTACTAAATGTATTACAACAATAAATAAACCATCTCTGAATTTGTGCCAGCAGTCTACAAAGCAGAGGGTTCGTCTCGCATTGGACACCCCGTAGTCTGTAGGAAGCTCGGGGTACTATTAAGTAGTATTTGTATTTTTGCAGAATTTGATATGAGGCAACTAACCTCTCTGCATTATTTATTGACGATTCTCGAGTAATAGTCTAAGTTAGAGCACAAAACTTGAGAAATAGTATAAACTGAGTTGAGCCTCAGACTGAGGCTTACTTGAGATCTGAGTAGGTAAGCGCGTTTGTTTATACCTTTCGGCATTGGGCACCAACGTATTGGGATCAGCGCCTGGAAATTAGGAACACGAATGAAACGCCGCTTTCCTCTAAAGCTAGGGTAGGAAATCCATCAGGAACGCCAGTTAACGCACTGCTACCGGATTGGCCTGAATTGAACCGGACTAGTGCAGCACTAAATACCACTACTATTATAATTCTCCGCATATGTCCGCAAGTACCGAGGAGTTGAAAAGATTCCCCATGTTTAGAAGCAGAACCCCCGCGTTTGACCTAGGATGAACCGACTAGAATTCTAAGTAACCTCAGCCCTAATAAACTTCCCGGTAAGAAGGTCCATGTGAACAATATGGGACGGTTTAATCGCGAAATCGGTTTAGTTAATCCGGGGTAATTTAGCCTTCCCCTCCCCTCTTGGTTTGTTCCCTCAATGCAACTCTCGACAGATTTTTACATCTGCGAACTTTTAATATAAAGCCGACACACTAGCTTTTTGGAATCTACGCGTTGCAGTAAATTGATAATCGAAGTTTTAAACACCAGTCCCACGGCCTCCCTGCTTGGTGCAATCCTCAATTTCATTGGCCACTTTTTTTTTCTCGCAGATGCTTCTCACTCCATGTCAAACTGGGATATGGATAGACCCCAAACAAACCTTTCCACCTGTCCGTACCCCTTTCTCCAACAAGACACGTTTCCCGACGTTGGTGGATGTAAGTAGTCAGAAGCAGGACATTTGATTTTCATTCCAAAAGTTCTCTGCGCTAAAGTCTCACTGCCGTTCACCCCAGTCGTATCAGGTCGTTGGTGTAGAGAATTTCATACCAGATCTGGTTCTGTATCATGCTGTCTACCCTGCCCTTGGTCAAATTGGATATATTCCGATGGTAGGTCCAAGTGCTCCGCGCCTTTTCTCGAAAAGAATGGAATAAAGAGAACCGAATATCAAAGACAAGGCAAATCAAGGAAGACGTGAGCTAAAAGCAACAATCCAGCATTCGAGGACCATCTGAATATTCCCGGTTGGTGTGGGATAGCGGTGATAGTCGTGGTAGTACTGTTCCTGTGCACATATGTGGTGGTGCCGAAAGAGTTTACTGCTCGTCATTATCTCACCACTGTGCCTGGTATTGGATTCCTTCTCTTGTCGGTACGATTTATTCATCCACCAGAGAACTTGACACTCCGTTAATTGAAAGCCTAGATCGCATATGTTATTCCTCTAGCCCGAGCCCCAAACCAATGCTATAATGAGATCACGGCCAATAACAACTTCACGGATTCCATGTGCACCGCAACTTCATCAACTCTGTTTCTTGGGGTATGGTTTGTTATTATTAGCTGTGAGAATCCTTTCCCTTTCCTTTGTAGTCTTACCTGATACCATTTCTAGGCTTTTTTAGATCACTATCACTTCACCTCTATGTGGTTTGGGAACAGAAGCTTGGACGGAAATTTAAGTATACGTCATTGGCCTGCATTTTTGTCGGCTCTGCTTTGCTTGTTGCTCTGTCTTTGCAAGTGACAGGGTCATCTTATCAGTTGGGGAAGGTGTGCTATCTCAACCCGATCCGGAATTTGGGAACATTTTGGATACCTTTGCTAGTCATGGCCGCACTCACATTCCTTCTGCAAATATGGACACTCTGTTACAGTTTGTTGAACGTTTTTCGTGGAATGTGGGAGGATCGCATAACTGCCTCTTGCAATCATCACAACGACAACCATATCAATAATGATGTTTTATCCCCACAATCATCGATTGATTACTGGCAGCAACAACATGGGGGTCGCCGACAATCACTCGCCACCCACAAGCTATTGACCAGCATGCAGTGGCGACCCATGCTTGCTTCTTTCGGCGTTTTACTTCACGTTGTCCTCTTTGCGGCAATATTCCTAATCCTGAGGCAAGACCATGGGTATCCCGCTTCAAAATATGATGATTGGGTCTCTTGCCTGTTATCTTCCGGAGATAAAAACCATTGCATCGAATACGCTTCCGACTTGGGCCCGAACGAAAAGCTTGTTGTTGCCTCCTTCTTCATGCTTGCTGTAAGTTCTAGAATAATATTATTTCATCCGTTCTTCTGTGTCCATCAAAGCAGACCTTCCCTGACCTTGTCATTTTTGAGTTTCTGACACTTTATTGGCCCACACAGGTATCCGGTTTCTGGGGCATTTTAATCGTGACGCGCTTTTCCATGTTTGACGGCTGGCTGGAAGTACTCAATTGCCGACACAGGACACCTTCTAGATCCTCAATGGTTGCTACAGGTCCACATGACGAGTTTCCACTTCATCGGGCGTCTACTAATGACGGTTGTGATGCCAGTTTCAATACAACCTCAAGTCTACCATCTGCCAATATGAAGTAGCTAGCAGCCTGTTGTGTTTTAAAAGAGAACAAAGTCTTATATTGTGCATTTTTTTCAAAATTTTGCATGGCTATGGAGTTGTCGGCTTCCGTTGTGACTACTACGAATGCTTTATTGGATTCCTGTGAATACGTTTCTCTGGGATTTCAACGTTGGATGGTATGATATCAAATATTGACTTTCAAATGCATTGAGAAACTATTCGCCAATGACTCAAGACAGCCTAATATAACAAATAATGACCGTTAGTCCGTATGAGTTTTGCTTCAAAAGGCATGACGGCCATCGAAATGGAGAAGCAAACCAACGTAAATACCCTTCCGAAGTCCCCAAAATCAGATATGCCTACATTATAAGGATTAGTTAATATGCTGGCTCTAATCAGAAACTCAAACAGTCATCCAAGAGAAACCTGATTGACATCTGCAGTTATCTTATCACTACCTCCAATACTAGCAGTTGTAGAAACACTTTGCGACTGCTTTACCTACTATGAATACTCCGAATACGATTGGATAGCCTACAGATTTTCCTGGTGAAACCGCAACAGCAGTCATCTTCGTTATCAACAAAGCCATTCCGAAAGTAACCGCACCTGGGATTTTGTATCAGTCCTACTAGAATAATTTTAAGCTATTATTAGAACTTGTAAAACTGCCAGGGCTTGTTTTAACTATAATAATTATATTGACATGTAGATTCTGAAAGATTGATGGCTATAACCAATAGCTGTGTGAGTCTCCTCTAGTCGAATTGTTTAGTTTTTTCTTTACTCCGTAATATACTATGATTTTTTAAATGCCGGTATCGTTGTTGCAAAAGCCATTGTTCTATAACCCGGCTTTGTTTATCAGTATGTATTTGCTTGATTCACAACTAGTGAGAGATCACAAAATGAAACTCGCTTGAAATATTAGGTTTTTCCTAGTAACTGGATGGTGCATTTATTAAGACATTACATATAATTTATAAATATATCAATGGATGTGAATGTACATTGATAGAATGGGTATCAAACATGACGAGGTTTCCACTTGGGCCGGCCTTCACAAGGATATTAAAATATGTATAAAAAAACATAAAGTGACAGAGAACCTTCCTTCATTAGCCTTTCGATGTGAAGTTCTTCTTTTTGAATAAAGGTCGTATATAGAGTGTTGATAGCATTGGAATAGGTCAAGAATCAAATGCCCCGCTGTTTCTCTTCTTCTGCCCTTGCATTCTCATAGGTCTCACCGTGGGTGAAGACTCCAATGATCTCTCACCAGCAGGCTCATGGGTAATTTCAATTGTCGTTTCTTGGTACACCGCGTGCTGCATCAGCTCAGTCCCCTTGTCCGCTTTAACCACAATATCATCTGTCGACCCATCACGGTCTCCCAAAGAATCAATTGTTACCATTTGATGAGACTCTTGGGTCCGAAAGCGAGAACCAAACTTCGATCGCTTGCTTCTGCTTCCGTTGTAGCTGTCATTTGCAGCGATTGTTGTCGAAACTGTTGTTCCAGGTACGTGGGATCCTTTCCGCTGATAGGAGTTGGAGTTATAAGCCATGCTAGAATCACTAACTAGTAAGAGGTGGCGACGGGTGATGGTGTAAACGGTCACGTCAACGAGGCCAGATAATGCCATAAAGGCACCGGAGACAGCAAAATACGTTTTGCTAGGAACTATGTTACGGGTAACAGACATGCGGCCTGCGGCGAGGGGCAGCGAGAGCATGACATAAGCCAAAGGATAGATCACCATGTAAGTGACGACGCGGTTGAGACGGCGAAGAGATTCTTGCTGGTTGTGAAGAGCAGCCGAGTTTTTCTTCATACGACGGCGTAGGTAGATAAACATGATAGTGTAGAGAATAATGGTCCCAAATTCAGCGAGAAATATCCAGAAATAATGCCCCCATAGTCGTTCATGTTCATATTCGGGACTAAGCCAGCACTATCTAAATTAGTTCCTTTGACCTCGATCCAAAGGGGTGACGTGATATCGAACCCAGCCTGCTTCAGTAACAAGAAAGACATTTTTCCCATACAACCCCACAGGTATGAAGCCTAGAACCAGAATGAAGCACCATAGTGCAATGATGACACCACAGAAAATCCTGTTTGGAAGTTGTCGGCCACGAATGACAACAGCGGCGGTGTGGATAGCAATGGCTAACACGAATAGACCACTACCAGCGTCAGCAGTTTGGATCAACCAGCCCTGCAAGTAGCATGCCGTCCTGTGATACTGTGACTTCCCGGCGGAGACCCAGACAAGACATATCAAAAAGCCGACTGCTTGTTGGACGTCGGCCAGAAGAAGGTTATAAATCAGTACCACATATTGGTTTTCTGCCAGAGGTCGCTTGTAGTACCTGTTCCAGTAGATCATTCGGTAAGTGAGAAAGGATAATAGACCGCTAGTGGCGATGGCAGACATGCAGGCGATGAGACCGACACCTAGGAAGCGCCCTTTTTGGAGAGAATCGAAGATGAGCTCCTGGTATTTGGGGTCAATGTCGTCCTCACCCGTAGCCTGACGGACCTGTAGATACTTTGAGAGGCCATCGGAACTGAACACGTAATGCAAACCCCTTGATATGCTAGTCATATTATCTTTCAGCCTGCCTTCACAACGCAGGTCAAGCGAGAAGAGGAGCAATATATAAAGCCAGAAGGGGCAAAGACAATGGGTATTACGGTATCTATTTTTCCAAATACCCAAAGTGGTTTATGCTCGTTCAGAATCCGAGGAAAATGTCTGAAGAGTTCCTAATCTCCAATATCCAATTTTCTGATATGAGAGTCGTCCTCTGTTTGGCGACTTCGCATATTTAAACGTTAGATCCATTTTTGAGATTTCCATTTACTTTCAAGTCTTATCATCTTTTCCGACTCCAATCATTTTTAACTTTAGCTATGTGTCATATTCGTACATAGTTCGCCATAAAAGCTCCGCCCGTGGATCTTATAGCCGGGACCTCCTGGCTGGCGGAATGTTTGACAGAGATTCATTATTCAAGGTAAGCAGGCAATTGGACAATGTGGATTGTCAAATATGGTTATTGGTCTTTTATTTGTCAAGAGCCAACTAAACTAGTAGGCCGTGCCTCCATACAAAACATACAGAGTACCACATATTAGGGTTTAAGTCCTAGCTTGTTTGGGCAAGAAAAACCAATTGGCAACAACTAATTGTGCAACCATGCTCGCCCACCGCTCCCGCTGTGGGAGCAGCGGGTGAGCATGTTGGCACAATTACCCCTTTATTTCCTGCTCCTCCGCATCATCCTTTGCTCAGCTACAAGTTTTCCACCTATCGTCTAACAGCAAAAGGTAGTCTAGGTGGGTCGAATGACTACAGCCTCAACATTAAATAATAAGTTAGCCTAGAGCGCGTGCTTGTTTAACGCCAGCCCAAACGTCTTTGAAGCTAACATGTGCATCTCATGCAAATAATATCTACAGAAGTGCAGATCCTAAGCAAAGACTGTAGATCATCTCCTATAATTTTCGTGGGTCTTTCAGTTATGCGAACAAAGTATGGAGTAATGCAATGAATAGATAGAAATCGATAGACATTTCTTTCAGTAAGGTACGTGCGTTTATTGCTTCTAACGGCATGGTTCATTCGATTTACACTTTAGGAGTGTCATGAATAATGATATTGTCCATCTCCACAGCGTGGCTCCTAGTCACATGGCAGCCTAGCCTCGGTCCTCCACCCTATCTCATCCTCAGAAAAGACATCGTAGCCGACGCTAATCCGGACCCGCTTTTATCCAATTTTTATTATTTGCCAGCTCCTAAGGTAATTTTCTTAGTACACAAGGCCTTTTATTATTGACAAAGCTTAAAAAGCTAGCAGGAGATTAGCCAAGTTGAAGATCAGTAATTGGGGAAATAACACTCCTAGGTTTTCAATCTCTGTACGTAGTCAATATGATCTACGCCCATCTATTCTTAACAGACGATATGAGAAGGAAAGACTCTGTGACACTTAATCATGCGTTACTTTTATCGAACTTTGGTCTAGTTTCAGTCTATTAGGGTCTAGTGATGGATTGCATAAGTGGTCTATAATATATTCAGACTCGTTGCTTTGACTTCATGGTAAACAAAGCCTGAATCAAATAACGTTAGTTTTGGGTGATGATCATCTATCGGGAAATATCCGATGGCATCCGCGCTCAAGCACTTGTCTGCTGGAAGTAGGATACTAGCTGACGATTACACCGTTGATCAGATGGATGTAATGTTGGAGAGGTTAGGATTCGCATGGTTTGGTTTCTCATACTATTCATATTGACGACTACATTTCATGATGGCAAATTGGGCCCTGGCTGATCTCATTTATCCAGACTGGCCAAAATGTCTTTCAATGTCGTAGAACAGAGGACTAATGCTCAACTCACCTTTCTTTCTACCATTACTCCTTGATTTTAAGTAATTTTCTGTCTTTTCTACGCCTGTTAGGATACGCGGTAGGCTGATGGAAAACCCACAACGCTCTGACTGCATTTATAGGAAGCTTGGTTGCCGTAGCCGATGGGAGGATACTGTACTAACCATATCATATGATAACAAAGTTTGTTGGTTACATCAGCAGGACAAAAACACGCTTATCATCGTAATTGTGGAGTGGGTGGAATCAATAGTTCGCACGAGGCCCTTAACCCTGCACTTAATCATCCACACGTGGTGCTTTACAATATATGAACATTTTTCCATCAGCTCACTCAGCTTCCACTTTTCAATTGCCACTATCATTATGCTAGCTAATGCACACGAGTGTCCATTACTTGACTGCTACTTTCAAAAAACATTTTGTATTTTTTTTCAAAGCTTCCCCTCTATATATAGGTTGGCTACTTTGTCATCTACTTATTTGGTTCTTTTGTATGTCAGCCCTTGCTGTTTCCGAGAAATAGAAAGTTGCAATATACACACGTAGATCGACTGTTGAATTGTATTTAATAACTAAGGAATTATATTAACAGTCAATCAAAAAAAATGCGCTCTACTATAAAATTGTGACTTTCTATATGGCTTTGTACTTTATGGACAAGCTCAAAGAGCAGCAGTATCTAAAATTGAAGGACTCTATAACAACGTCAATAGCGATTTGAAACACTATTTCAATTTTCAATGTTATAATTACAAAAATTAGATCTCTTAGATAGGCCCCATAGTCCAATGCGGGAAAATCGTGGATTCCAGACAACAACGTACAACGCTACAATCAATAGCAGCCATTACGCTGCGTTTCTAACCTCAACAAGTTTCCTAAAAAGTTATATATATTTAATATTTACCAATCTCTAAAGGTATCCCGCCATAATATATTTCTAAATTTAGCAATGTTTCCCGGGATAAAACATATTAATAGGATGTAAAGTGATAATTATAATTTCTAATCTCAAAACATTACTGAAATATTATTAATTTTATAAAGTATTATCAAAGCCTTATTGTTATTCAAACTATTTAAATTATATACACGTACATAAATATGTATTCATACGTCACCCTATTTGCCTGTCTAAGGGAGTTCCTAAAGGTATTTATATCAAGAGATATGATATGGACTCTAGGTGCTATTTTCATGACACTACTTGAAGCATGGGGGAAAAGATGACAAAAAACAAAAAAGGAAATAAACTGACTGTACATGTACATTCTAAAATCCAGTGAGTTTGCAAATTATGACTCCTAAATGTTAATTTCGAGGTTTATACCTTATAATTTCGCCCACCAGTTGCAGGTGTGATTAGGTTTGTTTATTGAAAATGCATTTGGGGTCATATTTTGTTTTCAACTGTTCTACCTTTTCTTGGTTAGGACCAAATGGTCGAGCAAAGCACAGATCATCGACCAAATTACCATCTGTTAACATTCGAACAGATAATATGCACTTTTTCTTTCCTTTGTCTTAGTATCAGATTCTTATAAGAAGGGTATCTTACGCTCACTGTAGTTAGCATATTCCAGAATTGTATAAACTTGAGGCTGAGCAGGCATCTCCAACGCCTTTTGTCTACACTTGACTTGTAAATAACGGTCCCACGCGCGAAATTTATCGTCATTTTTCTGGTTTTCCCAAGAGGTTTTGAGTATTCCGATGTGGAAGTAGTCTCGTGTTGGGAACGCCATTTTTTTATTATCACCTTTGCTACTTGAGTCATATCATAAGACTCAATTGAAAATGTCGAGTGAGATAGATCAGGCTCCTCAGTCAGCTTCCTAGCAAATTCATCGAATAGCCAATGAATAAACTCGGGTCTAATCGGAGGGGCAAATGTAACACCCTTTAACGATCTTCGGCCTTTGTGTATATCCTTGAGCATCTCGTTTGCTTGCGCTGGAGATTGAAGGAATCTTTGGAATCGATGCAAAATAATCCCGTCCGGTCTTCTCACCTCCATCAAAATATAGTTAGACAATAGTGAAGGGATCAGGGTTAGACGGCTTTTTAAAGACGTAATGAGAGGCGACTCGGCGATTTGGGTTCCAGTCAGTGAGTCCACAATGGCATCTATCTTATCCTGAGAGAAGACCACTTTGCCAACAAATACTGTAGGCTTGATTTGATCATATCCTTAAAACCAAAATTCAACGACAACTCCAAAGTTCTGTCCTGCTCCACGCAACACCCAAAGAAGATCCCATTTTAGGTCTCAGAGGCATCGACAATTTCTCCATTGGCGAGAACGACTTTCGCTCCTAGTAGGTTGCCCACTACTGTCCCGTATCGTCCACAAACCATCCAAAGCCACCTCCAGGGGTGCTACCGCCAATTCCAACATTGCTAATAGTGCTACTCACCACGGAGAGTTTATACTTCTCTGTTACCCTGTTGACACCCTCCCATGTGCAACCCCCATGTGCAATTATGACTTTATTATCCAAGTCGACGCTTACATCCCATATCTTGGGGAAATCAATAATAAGACCTCCATCGGACGAATTGTTTCCACCTGTAGAATGCGCTCCACCTTTCACAGCGAGACATAACCGGTGTAAGGTTGCAAAAAGCACCAGATTTGATACTTCTTTTGTTGACAGCGGGAAAGCAACAATTCCCTATCGAACCTCAGTCAGAAATTGCCATAGATCAACGTTTAGTAGGATAACAGTCCAGTCTTTTAAGACGATTTGTTCCCTTGATTTGTTCGCGGCTCAACATACCGCGGGTCTTATAGACGTAGCTGACCAGCGTGAGATAGCAGTTTGGTAATCAGGTGATTCCAGGGTGACAAGCCTAATTTCAGGACCCAACCTAGACTTCAGATCTTGCAGAAGTCTAGAAGCAGTCCCATCCATTTTTATTTCTGTTTTTAGATATTTAAGTATTATGCGACCGTTATTGAAATGATATCGAAGAATAGAAACAATATGGCTAGGAAGAGATATGTAACATCCCACTGAATTTAGATAATGATAATTATTGCAAATTTTGTTCCTTTAGTAAAAAGCTCAAATTTTTAGTTGTCATATCGTCATTCTTCATTAAGTGGCTAAAAGCCCTATTCGGTCCATCGTTTCGATAACAAGCCGGGCTTGTTTTCCAGACTCCCTTGCCAGCAATTTTCGCAGAGAGAACGAGGCGCAAGAGTCGCCATCGGGATATCGATTCCTTAAATTTTTGTGAATTAATTGATGTTTGGCATAAGAGTATTGAATTTCCGAGACGTTGACGAACTCGATGGCAGAGCTTAGGATAAGTATTTACAACCGTATTTGAACATTTTGGTGGTTCATAATCAAGTCAATGTAAATTTTTCAAGAAATTTTAATAAATGAAGATTGCACTACCTCAAACTTAGGTGCATTCAACAAAGTCATCACCACTAGCTCCGGTGTGAGTGATCACGCCAGCATATTGACCCTGCTCGTTGAAGATGACACGGTCAGGACCAGGGCTACCACCAGTATAGACTTCGTAGGAGCTCAGAATAGGAAACTCCTGGTAAGGGCCATCAACGGGAAAACTGAATCCTTCGTAGTCGTTGTATTGATGAGGGTAGTCCCCAGCTTCACTTCCAGATTGATAATCTGAATAACCCTCATTCAAAGCGGCGTCGATGTCGCTCTGCTGGTAGCAAGTGCTACCACATGTTTCTGTGCAGCTGGATTGACGCACGCGGAAGATGGCGGTTGCCTGCGTCGAGTTGACGAGGAGGACAAGGGTGGCGGTGAGCTATTTCAGTCAGTAAAATCTGATTCGTGTGATTTTATAACCGATTGGGACAGATTTTCTGAGACGAACCTGACTAATCTTCATTTTGAGAGTTGTCTTGGTTGAATTAATCTAGTCCTCACTATGGAATGAGATGACGAGATCATAGCTTTTATACTGAAATTCTATCACCTTCTGGGTTTTTAACGAGGTAGCATTAACAATTGGTCTCAGATCAATTATGGGCTCGTGCATTGATGAGAACATGATGTACATTCTTTCCGTCCTCTCCGTCTTATCACGGCGCAGAATTGACGAGGCTCAGTCAAAGGCGATCTTCAAACTAGTGAAATGTAACCCTAACCTTACCGCATACAGCGAAGACCTACCGGCGAGACAGGTACAACATTGAAAGTGCAGCATTGTCAGCCAATAAGAACAACAAAATCTGAATTTGGATCCCCAACATTGAAAAGCTTAACCTCGTGATAGGATTGTGGATCATGATAGGATAAATCTCTTGGCCTTGAACGATTTAGTAAATGCTTGTTTTACCATAAAGCTTGTTTGTGCTACGTACTATGAGCTCTTAAATTAGTTAGCCAGCTGTTTCAACTAAACGCATGCAAGAGTTACCCCGCTGTCGTTATTCCTAGATTCCCATCGCTGTCGATCGTATCAATATTGTGACATAGTACGGAGCTATAGACAAGAATTAGTTAGTCCTCCTTTACCAATCAAATGATGGTAGCAGAATGGACAAGTTTGATCGGAGGGGCTCCGACACAGTTGCTGCCTGTTGATCCGCTGTCTCCCGTGTATTAGTTCATGATACTAGCTGTTGTTATTCATTAAACCATCCAGGTTGAAGTAACTCCTGCCATGTGATCAAAAATTTATTTGAGGCCACATCATACACCTGCATTTCGAATACCATACTGGAAGATGATCCAAGTTTACCGGTCTAATACCGGAGCCTTTTACAGCCACGACTAGTATCAGTAAAACTCGCTATAGGGTAAGCTTGATGCGATTGGACAAATCTGTTAGGTATCTAAGATATGAGAAGAAGGCTGAAGAGGCGTTTGAATTATTTGTTTTCCTTTTTTAAATCCCGAGACCTCGATGACCTTCCTAATTGAGCAGATAGTCGCATTCCTTTCAACCATTAAAGCGGCAAATCTGCCAAAACGCCGTGGGGGCTATTTACAAAAATTCTCTATTGTGCGAGGCCAAGTGCGGGGTTTATTCAGATAGCTTTATGTACTCTAGAGATGATTCAGTGTCCTTATCAGTCGACACAGATGTCGGATTCCTAGTTAGGAGAAAAGAACTAACTGCCTATTTTGATCGTTAGACAGTCATGGAGCCATTGTCAACATACTTCTAAATATTTCAAATGTTGCAGACTCAACCCTAATATTCGTCGAATACCTAGAAAAGACACAAAATTCCGTGGTGAGAAATCACTTTCTAGTTTTAGGAGTTATTAATATTTCTTTCGTTCAAAAAATAAAATTAGCATTATTGAATGCTTTGCTAAATTATTAGCTCTTTGATATCCTCCACTTCCAGGTATGTGTATACAATAGACTGTATTCTTTCGACTGACTGATGTTCAATCAATCCAATTGAGAGAAATTGAAAACGCCTAAACTGAGTCAAATACTAATTATTAGATGTAGTGGAGGTTACTTCCGAGAATATACTTTCGACATACAAATGCAGCAATCATATTCATCTATCACCTCAATGACGGTTTATCAATATTGTCTTGATTTCACGAATCACAGGAAGTTAATATAGATGAATAAGCCACTGGTTCTGAGCCGTACAGGCCCTTAGGCACATATAACTAATCGCTGATAATTCTAGGAATCTCAAGGATTTGAAATTCCGTAGAAAAAAATCACGGAGATGATGGAGTAATATAATAAATAAATACAAATTTTCTTAAACGAAGCATCATTGGTCTAGTGGTAGAATTCGTCGTTGCCATCGACGAGGCCCGTGTTCGATTCACGGATGATGCACATATTACTTTTGTTTTTTTTGGTTTTAATATAATGGCCACTCACCCACTATCTAAGTCTTCGAAGAGCAGTGTTTGTATTGAATCTAATCCACATTAATTTCTCCCTCATACACCGCCGACATTGTCCAAATTATCATACGACCATTCACGGGGCATAAACGATCGGCGAGTCGGAAGTCCGAAATGCCATCTTACGCTTGCTGCCTCAGGCATCACGGCCATCGCATGGTACCACGGCCGATTTATTCTTGCAACGCTCGATGCGATTGGCTGTTCGTCTCGGGGTCGGGGTTGGCTACATGCGACAGCTATTTAAGGACGCTTGAAAGCGTCGTTCTGCACAGAGCTGTTGCATTATCTTCACTGCTAATTCCGAATTATTACGAGACGGAATCTTTGAAAAAGGATAAATAAATCGGCGAAGAAGGAACAAGGCATACAGTCATGGCAGCTCGGATGACGTTGAGACAGGCAGGCGTTTCCAATGTGGTGATTGGCCTAGTCGCCGCAGGTGGCCTTTACACAGCATACTCATATTTTCAACCCTCGAAGAAAATATTTGGAGCTGGATTGGCTGGCGGGTTGAAACTACAGCAGGCAGAGGATGTAAATCACAATACAAAGCGATTACGATTTTCGTTTCCGCGCCAAGACGATGAGACAGGGCTCACATATGTGTGTAAGTACATATCGCGTCGTACCATAATGATGAATCGCGACGAAACCATTGAATTCATTCTGACCTCTGCCCATCAGCATCTGTTTTAACAGTATCTTGGCCAAATGGAAGCATCACTCCAGCGCTCAGACCATATACCCCAGTGAGCAATCTCGGTATGCTACGGATCCCTTTCCACAACAACACAAAACAGCTAGGAGGTTAACAGTTACCAGAAAGTCCTGGTTCTATCGATTTCCTAGTCAAAAAATACCCGGAGGGAAAAGTAAGCTCTCACTTGCACTCTCTACGACCAGGCGACTCCCTCTTTTTTGCTTTCCCTATCAAAGCGTATACTTGGGAGCCTAATCGCTATGAGCACATCACGTTAATCGCCGGTGGTGCTGGCATTACACCGTTGTACCAACTCATCCAGGGTATTCTCAATAACCCAGCCGATCGGACCAAAATGACATTGGTTTTTGGTGTCAATACTGAAAGTGATATACTCCTGCGTGACGAATTTGAAACATATCAGAAAACGTTCCCCGATCGTATCAAGGTTGTGTACACGGTGAGCAATAACTCTGTTAAAAGGTCCTCTTTCGAGTTTCGCAATGGTCGTGTCACCAAAGAACTTTTGAAGGAGCTCTTGCCGCCAACATCAAACGATACCAAGGTCTTTTTGTGTGGACCGCCGGCAATGGAAGAAGCATTGACAGGGAAGCGATGGGGTGAAGGCGGAATTTTGGGCGAATTGGGTTTCAAAAAGGACCAAGTCTTCAAGTTTTGACGATCAATGCGATAGAGAATCATTTGTACTATATCTGTAGACAGTCTCATTAACTACCACTCTATTGATGTCTTCTATTTATAATTAAACATTTTTGTTAACAAAGAACCACGTTACTTTTAAGGGGCCATTGCAGTAAGTTCACTTACCTAGTCGTTTATACATGTGATTACGTAAATATCAAGGTTTAAATATACTCACTCTATATTTCATGAAGATTACAACTGTGAAAACCTCAGGAGGCAGTTTGATTATTGGGAAACCGTGGTATAGAATTTATTTTGAGGTTTGTGAAAATCTGAACAAGATTGCCTATTTGAGAAATGCTCTTAACCAAAACCTAAAATTTGAATCTATTTCTAGCCTACTATCTCCCTAATATAATTTATATATGTATACATTCCTCGACCAAGCATCTGAAAGCAGGCCTCTACGCACGTGTATTAGAGTAGAGGAATTCTTTCATTATAATGGTGCACATTGATCCGCGAAATCAACAACAAAGCGTGCTCCAATTTATAAATCTTGAGATTGCTTACTGAGCATACCAGTACTCAACCACAAGGAATGCATCATACTATCTTCGAGCAAGGTTGTGCATAGAATTCTGTGGCTTACCATGTACAAGGGTTGTTATTGGACGGCAACATCAGCCTTATTTTCAATAATTATTATTATTCAGCCTCCCATCACATGAAGTTGAGCACTGTGGTGCTCAAATGCCCAGTCCGCAAATCGTTTTTTGCTAAAACTTCACCTCATACAAATTTTATCTTTTACATATAGCTATTTAAGGTTATTTATGATATATATTCCCCATCTATTCTTGCCGGCTGATGTCATTTGTGTTGTCGTCTTGTTTTGAACATTTAATTTCTTGTATAATTCAGGCAGCATTTACATTCCTATTTTTTGGCTCTAAAAAAGGAATTAGAAGCAAATCTGCCCAGCTGAGTCGGGCTCAGGGCTTATGGTCACCCTATACGGGTGTTAAGTTGCCTAACGATGTATGACCTTTTCTGAGCATTTCTGAAAAACAAGGCATCCTAACAAGATAAATAATGTCTACCCGAATGCGTTTGGTCACAGCAATGGCGATACTGATGTAGACCTACGTACATTAAATAGAGTTCTGTGTTCATCAATCTAATATGTTCTTTCAGCTCAGCGATCCTCTAATGTCGAGATTGAATACTAGCTCTTCGGCATGGAGTTATTTTGAAGGATCCATTCTACATATCAACTGTAAGTCCCGTGGCACATGATGCTTTCCCAGAAAGTCTTTCAGAATCAAAAAGTAAGCCAAATGCCCACTAATATGCCACTTATATTTTCGATGTGTTTTCTGGGATGCTTTAGGGACGTTTATCGAAATGGAACTGCAGATTCCCAAGGCGGTTTTCCTGTGGCATTTGTAACAAAAGCTTTGCAAGGCATGCAGACTTGAAGCGACATCGTTCCAGTATTCACTTTCCTGTATTGAGAGACTGTCCACAGCCAAATTGCACCCGAAAGAGCTCGGCTGGATTTCCTCAGATGGAACACCAACGCTCGTACCACCACATTGAAATTCCCCAGCGCCGATATGGATCAAAGCATCAAAAACCTGATAGTTTGAAAAATGAGCGCAGGATAGCTCCAAGTTCATTGATCCTACAGCCCTCAGTCCAAAAGGCCAAGCCCATCATAGTGACCAGTCAACGAAAGAGAAGCTAAACGATTCTAATTTGATGTCTCAGCAACACGGTAAAGGGTCGATAAGGCAGGAAAATGGTGTAGAGATGATTGCAACATCTCAAAGACAAGGTGTTGGATAGTTACATTATGTTTCATCTCCAATTACTTCGCTAAGTATCATTGATTCCGGTAGAATCAAAGACGCATTGCCGACTGAACCGAATAAAACCATTCGGCCTGTGAGCGTGAAAGCAACAAATTATGATACCAGAATTCAGAATTTGACGACATCAAGACCTCCGGGAATTTCAGACGACTGCTTTGAAGAAATGGTTGCTATCTTTCCATTAGACTGGAATTTCAATCTACCAAGCGTGTCTCCTCATCTTCCCTCTAATTTCTTCGATATCTCGAATATGAGGGGAGGCAACTTCTGTCACATGAAGCTGTGGTATCGAGGTATATACAGCACCGTATAAGTCAAAGAATAGGGGAAGAATACAATCACAGCAGTAGAGTTTGTTGTGTGGGTATATACTGCAGAGTAAGCAGTTACAAGTTCACATGTGCACTATTATATAAAAACAAAACCACCCAGTACTCTAGGATTGCTCTCAATTTAAGTTTCGCCAGCGCTAATCCACCATAGCTACTATCCTAGTAGCCACTTGTGAAGAATAGTGGGCCAAATCCTTAGATTACGGCAGTTCATTATAAAGGCTTCAAGGTAGCTCTAAATTGAATTAGGGCAAAAGTCTACTTTATTGAGGCTTTCATATAAAAGCCTTTGAATCCATCTCGAATACCATTGAAGGAAACTCATTGGTTATGATAATCGAGATTAAATTCAAACGCAAGCATTCTACTCTAGATTTGGATATTGTGAAATGTGGTTGTCAAATCAACCTTCGTGATTCATGCGACAGTTATCAGTTCCTTCTAGTCAGCTTCTCTCGTCAAAAGAAAATATTAATAGTCTAACCAAGAACACCAGATCAAAAGCAAACCCGCAACAAGAAAAAGACAGGACAAATATACTTTACTACAACTCTCGAGAACTCGTGTACACCTCCTTCCCCTTTTCACTGACAATGATTGGCGTCATAGTACCGGAAGGAGACGAAGGGGTATCAAATGAATATGACGGAGATTTCTGCTGCCCACGCATGGTAAGAAACTCTTCACCAAAGGGGTACGTTGTTGGCTTTTTGGCAACAGGCTCTTGACTAGCGTGCTCCCACAATCGCATAGTGAAGCTCTTTCCCAAAGCTTCAATAGGAGGAGTCAACAGTGGGAGACTAGCAAACAAAGTACCGTAAGACACAATTGCCGTCAACAGTGTGCAAAGCCAGTAAGGTAGACCGTAAGAGAATAGAGAGACCATTGCCCATGAGCCAACTGACCAAAAGATGAAACCGTGGATGAGGTAAACACTGAAAATGTGTGGGAAAAGCCATTGGAATATCTTGATGGAGAAAGCCTTTTGAATTGTAGGGCAAATTTCCACAACCATTTGCATTGCCACGGTGCTAAGCAGTGCATTGAGACGGGGGATAAAGTAGTCTGGATAGGATAAAGGTTGAGCTTGACCAATGCTAAGGCCAGTGTAAGGATCCGGATGCCATCCGTATTCTATAGCGGCGTATTGAACACCTGTGTGCACGGCGACCATGTCAATTGTGAAGCCACCAATGGCAACACATGAGAAAAAGATGAGATATGGCCAGTAGATATACCATTTGGGCTGTATCCATTTTTTGTACTTGAAGGTCAAGTCCAAATCCGCCAGCAACACGCCGGCGTAGTAATAGCTGCCCCACGAATGTGCATACCAGTGCATGGCCGTGCAGAAGAAATAAAAGACAAAGCGTTTCCAGGGGGTTTTGCACTCGCGAATCATGATCAGAGCTAGAAGAGTTTGCCATGCACCTTGCAACTGGACAGGGATTGTCCAAAGTGATCCGGTACAGTAATTGTTCGTGATCATCGGTGCTGCGTTAGGAATCAAAAAGGCGAGTTGCAAGATTTCTGAAATATACACCCCAGGATTCGGAGCAACAGTAGTAAATGGCCAGAAGGACCAGGTCACTGATGGCAAATACTCGAGCCAGTTGACGGCACCAGAATCCATGAGAAAGTATATAAGGAAAGCAATAGAGGCGACCGGTGTCAGCAAACGGAATGGCCGAGCAACCACCTTTTGGGCCATGTTGTCCAACTTGCCAGTCCTGATGTAGTTGGAGGTCAAGAAGCGAGTGGAAATCATCAAGAAAGGCCCAATCCAAAGCGGATCCAGGAAGTAGGTAGCAAAACTCTTTCGTGCAATAACTTCGCTGTAGTAATGTGTATCTGTATCAGGGCTGATAACACCGCCAAAGTAGGTAAGTCCAAAATGATTGGCAGTGACCAGAAGACAACTAATAGAAATGAAGCCTGCTAAGTAGTCTATTCTTGGTGGGCGTGCACTACCTGCCGCGGGGTTTCCGTCCTTTCCAACTGCTGCAGCTTTTTCAGCGGGTTTTGTCTCTGCGGCTTTGGGCTGAGTCTCATTTGAATCGTTTGCTTCTGGAATAGCGACCTGCGCAGTAGACTGAGGTGAGGTAGGCTCTGAACTACCCACGCCATGGATAGAGGGTGCCCGTGATGCTGCTCGAGATGATTCGCCTTGAGTAACGTTGGTAGTACCAAATGGACCGTTAAAGGAGTTTTGGGTCATATTGGATAGCGATGGCCGACGGGAAGCCGCTGGTGTTTGATATTGCGGTGCCGGAGTTTGAGTTCCCTTGTATGGCGGAAGATTTAGAGTGTTGTAGGATGCATTTCGTGGCAGCGTCGAACCATTATCTCCATCTTGAGAATGAGAAGTCTCACTACCGTCGAGCGATAGCGACTTTTCCTTCTCCTTCTTAACTGAGGGTTCGTCTGCAGAGAACGATTTCGGCTTTGGCTCCTCTCGTTTCCTAACTCCCAGAAGCACAAGAAGTTTGTGCCAACTAAATCGGCGCCAAAGAGTCTTGCTGGTGAGGACAATGAAAGCAGCAGCAAAGATGATATCGATTATGAGAGGTACCCATTTAATCTCATATGGCGGCTGAGACTGCGTCCACGGCTCCGCACTTTCAGGTCCATATGCAGAAGCTCCACGCAGTGAGTTATCACTCATTAAACAAGCATCTTGAATAGAACATCTAGCATTAAAAGCGGCATGTTCGTCATCCGTCATGGCTGAGGAGTTGAAAAATAGACGTGTCCATCCAATATTGGCCTGGTTGGTGCTCAATGGAGGTCCCTGGGAGCTGTATTTGTTGCCCAAAGACCAATGCTGGAAGTGCAACGGAGCTGGTGTGGCTGGAATACTTGAGTTAACAGATGTGTTGTAGCTCTTTTGTAAAACCCCCCCGATATAGTAGTTCAGCGAGTCTCGCGTCCAGTCAACCCGGTATTCCTCATAAAACCAAGGCTGGAAGCCCTCTAGAGTTAGGTTGGTAAAATTCGCGCCGAGCCATGTATTAGGAAATTGACCCTGCATCAACATCGACACCCAGGCCTGGGTATTGTTGTCAGTGTTCATGACATCTATCTCCCAACTCTCGGTCTGGTTATATGTCAGGCTCATCGATATCACAGAGCCTCTTTGCCATGAACGCGCCGGTCGGAGTGAACTGCGGAACGAGCCAAAAAAGATATCCTGACGAGCTGTCCGGATGCTGGACCCAACGACCAAGTGTTCGTCATCAGAAGGGTCGCAGGACATTTGCAAGCTCGTCAGGTTTCGCGCTGTGCTGTCATTGGCGATTTGGACATTGTTGATGGAAGCGCCTTGACGATACAATGAATTCCAGCCTCGGTCATATCGGTGGGCGAATTCTTCCACGACAAAATCTGTCGGGATTCCACTGGACTCATTGAAGTAAACAATCGAAGACTCTGTAAACAGGATCTTGGCTTCATCGTCATAGTAGCCACAAGAACAATTGCCGACATCCTTGGTCTGGATACTGGATCTTTGAGCTTGAACGGTTGGTGCCAGCACCAGGAGCCCAGAGAGCAGAGCCTGATATACTAACAAGAGCATCGTGGCCACTTTCTAGGGAACCAGCTGTCTGCTGGTGAAAAGCGAGATGGTGTACCCAAGAGAATAATAACAGACCAAATTGAAGTTGCAGAAGGATCAAAAAAATTAAGGAGCAGTCAAGCGATGGCTAGACAGTAGTCTACTACGTATTATTATCGCTAGTGGCGGCTTTTGATTGAGCGCTGTCGGAAGTTTCTTTAGCAATAGACCAATATTATCAAGATATTATCCCATAGGCTGCATGTGGGAACTGCCAGAGAGCTGGCCTGGTTTCCACGGTGCCCGTGGGGGGGTGGGAAAGTGAAAAACAAAGCTTCCTAAATCGTACGCCGCGATTGTGATGCTTTTTTTCTTATCGCTAGCGGCAGATCAGTTGGATGACTGCACAGATCAGCGTCCTCAGCCTGTAGACTGCAGCAAGCTAAATTAGCATCATTAGCATCATCGTGCCTGGAAGAGAAAGGCCCGGCGTGGTGGCTGATGTTAGGGGACCCGCACGGGAGGTCCAATACGTTTTCTGCGTAGGATCTCTATTATTTTCTCATTTCGGCGAATGCTGTGCTAAGCAATGAATGGCCGAGGGAGGAGCTCAATACGCCACGCCACGATGGTAAATTTCCACGGTGCATGAGAAATAGCAGCGGGTCAGATAGCCAATCGCCAGACCTGGAAGGTTACAGCGGCGAGCCGGCGTTGACCGATTGATCGTCGACATCTAGCTCTAATCAAAAAGCAGTAACCACGGGACGATGCCTCAGTCATCGGCGGCTGGATCTGACAGCCACTTAATGACCAAATGAGGCTAAACGTGTCTCTGCAGCTGTTCTTGGGCCGCTAGTGGAACTGTGATAAGGATTCAAGACCAAGGACGCAGTGTGGTACAGTAGCAGCGGGTTCTTTGCATAGCTGCTTACTAGGGTCGTGGCGTGATACCGTAGATCATCATGCAGGAGCTGATGAAACGACCTCGAGTTAGACTCGTAATAATTCTCACCTTCCCTTTCAATTATTAATGGCTAGCAAACGGATAGCAGATACACTAGCTCCAGCTATATGGGGCAGGTGGTTGAAGAGTCACAATAATTAGTTTCGACGGACGCCAGCGGATAGTTTACGATGATACGATATCTGAATGGGTTGACATCTTGATCAAAGTTCCCAGCTCCCTAATCGGTGTTGCATCTCCTTTTTATCTAGGTTCTTGTTGGTGGATCTTGAAGAGTAGCCTCCGTTGAACCCAGGCCCACTATCCACTGTGCAAGTGTTGGTACTATAGGAGACATGTGAATGGCGAAAAAGAAAAGAGTAGGAAAAGGAAACTACGGAAGAATTTCTAAACACACCCCGGTGCTCGGAGTTGATATCCATCCATAGCTCTGTCGAAACATACTCACCCCACCTTGTGTCTGATAATCTATCTTATCCGTGAGCTCTTCCAGAGTTCTCTTGTTTTCTTGCATGGCAGGCCGTCGTTCTTGAACCTGACTCTGCCTCACTGAAAACTTATTGATCACCATGGAAAAGCCGGTCAATACCAAGGAAACGTCGTTTGAAGTCACGGCTTCCAGCTCGGGAGCTAGCCAGCTGGCAATTGAGAGAGGTACTGAGAAACCGACACGCAGTGGTAATCTGTATTCCAGCTTGAAGAAACTGTTTCACGATGTCGTCTGGACATTCAATACAGCTTCGGACGGGGTGCAAGACTGGACCCCATTCTTCCTTGTGCTGTCCTACTTCGTCTTCTCGACGACTATCTATATGAACGCGACATCTGGAATCATGAAAGTATTTTGGTTTCTCTATTTGATGACCAACACCTACATTGCTAGCGCGACAGTGATAGAAGCCGTTATGAGCACGGGAGCATTCCACGATGCAAAAAAGACCGTGGAAAAGGTGGCCAAAAAGAACTGGCAATTCCCAACCCTAGACAGCGATCTACTGAAGCTGGATATTATTATTGTCGCCTACCTACCCAATGAGCAAGATATTGTTATGGACCGCGTCACCTACCTGCTGGAGGAGATCATTTATCCGCGGGACAAGCTTCGCATCAACTTGATTTACAACACCCCCTACGCCATCCAGCCGTTAGAGGACGAACTACATGAGCTCGCACGAAGAAACCCGGGCAATCTCCGGGTAATCAAAGTACCGAACTCCACGTCCAAGGCGGACAATATCAACTATTACTGCATGATGAATGGGATCGATGCAGATGTTTCAGCCATCTTCGACTGCGACCACTACCCACACCCGTATGCTCCTCGCTGGGCGATGGAGCGGTTTGCCAAAGACAAATCGGTTGACATTGTCCAGGGTCGGTGTGTGATTCTCAACGCCAACGATAACCTAATGACCTCTATGATCGGAATCGAGTTTGATAAAATCTATGCAGTTTCTCACCCGGGACGTGCGGCCATGTTTAATTTCGGCCTGTTCTGCGGGTCAAATGGGTACTGGCGTACGTCTCTTTTACGCGAACTGAAGATGGATGATACGATGCTCACCGAAGACATCGATTCGGCGCTCAGAGCGTTCGGACGTGGAGCCAATGCTGTGCACGACCTGAATGTCACGTCCTTTGAGCTGGCACCTGTCACAATGTCTGCATTCTGGAAACAGCGGCTGCGCTGGTCGCAGGGTTGGGTGCAGGCTAGTTTTCGCCACATGCATCTCGTGTGGAGTCGGTCGCCAGACAGCTCCAAACACCGCAGCCTCAGACAAAGATTCGGGATCCTGTCGCTGCTCTTTGTGCGCGAACTGAGCTACTACCTGATTACGCAGTACCTGTGCCTCGTGTTCAGTATCGTCATTATCCATTTTCCGAAAAGCGGGCACGAGCTGTACCTGTTGCTGTTCTTCCAGTACCCCGTTGCCTGGTGGCTATTCCTATTCAGGTACGGTTTTGAATACTCCTTTTTCTTTCTTTTTGCATTATTGTCTTGGCATTCGTCTAACCCATGTGCGCAGTCTCTTTTCCTTCGTGGGTACACTTTACGTCACGCTCCACTTCCGATCTGAGTTCACTCGTTGGTATTCAGTCCCCATCTTTGCAATGAGCTATCCTATCCAGCTCGTGTTGACGGCAACCCTCGGTCTCTTTGGGCATGCACGCCAAGTGAGCAAGTATGTCAAGTGGAACCCAACACCCCGAGGTTAATCAGTGGATCATTTGATCCTAGTTTCGGCTGTTTCAGTCGTTAAAATCTGTGTGCCAAGATTGTGCACCTGGCAGCCTACTTAAGTTGCTTGGCGTGGGAGTTTTAATTCTAGTTTTAATTTTGATAGACTATTGATCAATATACCAGGCTTGTTTGAAATACACATGATTTAATAAGGAATCCTACTTGAATTTTATTGATAGTATTTTGAATCACCAATTGAACGAGTAAACTCAATTGAGTCGGTGCGAATTGGAGGAGAACACCCGGGTTGTGGGTGTTAGCCTCGTCTTAGATTTTACAAAATGGATATCCACTGATAATTCAAACCTGGACCGCCCACTAGATGAACCTGGTGGCGAGGCGGGTTCCCTCGGATGCCTTCCGAGAGGGTGCACATAGTCATACCCTGTTCTAAAGCGTAATAATATGAGCAGAAATACACGTACTATTTGCCAGCTGGCGGGGATCAATGGGAAAAAAAATCGCTATCAGAGGCTATCTTTTCCCCCTCGTCCTCGTCTCTGCAGCAGCTGTTTGGCTGTTCAGCTCGGGATGCCGATCGCCGTGACCAAGAATGTGGATGAAGGTAAAAAACCTTCTCGCTTTCCTACTTGAGCAATATCGCCGCGAGTTTATCTCGAGACTCGAGATTCCAGATTCGAGGCTCCTCATCGGGATTTGCCGTCAGACGGGTTGATACAATCGCATCAATCGCATCAATCGCATCTTGATTATCGTTATCGCTCTGACGGCTAATCAGACAGTTTGCTACAGACGGCAAGTCACATTAATTACATTGTTGTGCCGCTTGGGCACGCATTCTGACCAGGGTTGCTGGCCACCAGGAACATTAGGGGGACCTATCTGCCCACTAAGAAAGTGGGGTTTCGCCAAGACCAGCCAAGAATGTTCCTGGCCAGAGAATGTCGATGTAATTATAGGCCCGAGGCTTCTTTTCTTGGCTGGTGTCGATCAGTGGATACACTGGATAGGGAGCAACGGTAACTTGATAAGAAAAGCCTCGTTTTGCTAGCAACTGGAACTCGGCTGCACTAACAGTGCTGCCACTCAACTATGATTGACCAGGTGGCTATCTCTAGCGGCTATCGACGAGCGATCACGAGCCTCGAAGCTTGAGACCTGTTAAGCCGGCCGAAATTATAGCCTAATCTGATGAACTGGCCAGGTCTAGGTCCCCGGAAGATTTGGCATATTTTACGCATTCGGATCCTGGTCATTATTTTATGCCCGTTAGGAGACGAGAATTAATAATTATTATTGGTAGCAATTGCCACCCCATAAAAGACTGGCGAAGGAAATTAATACCGTGATCGGTGACATCGCTCCGCTCAACAACGCTAACAGCCCAGCACGTTCCGTATTTTGGCGACAACGACGTTCCATTTTTTCCAAGCATTGCATTGTCGATCTGGTGCCATCATGGTGCAGAAAAATGATGCGATTTTCAGTGGGATCCAGCTTGGCGCTGGTCAGTGTTATAGGCGTTGGCCGGCGTCGGCATTCGTGCTAGTGAGGGCGACGGCGTGGGATAACTGGTATAGGCTGAAAATGCTAATCATGATAATGGCAAATTGAAGCTTCTAACTTCCTAATCCGGCGGTGGCATCTATTTAGATGCGGGAGCTTACAAAAGTAGGGTGGAATCGGTGGATGCGACATGGTGTGGCTTGCTGGCTTCTCTATCTTAGCTTGCTTTGGATGCTCTCTCAGACATACAAGCTTTTTTCTTTCCCACATCTGTACACGTATTTATGCTAAATAGGTGATTGACTTTATTTTCAATCAGCTTTCACCTGCGACTTGAATCGCTTGGAAGAACAGCCTTGCACAGATTGGCAATCGCCTCGTCATGGGTGGGTTTGATCTCACTGCGCTGCAAAAGCGCGTTATGCAGGCCCCTCCAACACAATATGAACAGCTCTACCTTGTCGGTTTCCGTGGTGTGCTTGTAATCTCGACGTTCCTGTGGGTGTTTCTTCAAACCTTTGCACCGACGACGGTATATGCTGCATGGGCCAACCAGGATGGACCTCACGATCAGGAAAATGTGCGAAAGGTGCTATCGGTGTTGTTCTGGAATCAGTATTTCCTCATCGGATCCATCATCTTTCTGTCCGCTCGATCTATCGCCATCCCATTCTTCCGCAATCCTACAAAAGAATCCATTGCGCGAATTTTACTTACTCGCCCCCTGACTCTCTGCATCCCTGCCGCGATTGCGGTGGCCATTGTCAAGGGCTCCATTACGGATGATTTTGTCAATAACATCCTTCTCCGCTTCGCAGAAGGAACAAATAACAATGCCATACCGATTCCGCAGCCATTGCCAACAACACTGTCGTACTGGAACTCTGTCTTCAACCTGTTCTGGGTGTCACATCAGTTTGCGGCGCAGGCTGCGAATTACGCATATCCCACCCAGACACTATGGATGATCACCGCAGTTTATATCCAAAGTTACACCGTCTATATGACAATGATCGTCGTACCCTACACACGGCCGAAATGGCGTGTGCAGTTTTCAATTTTTTTCATCATTGCCGCCTGGTGGTGCCAGTCCTGGGCCTGGTATACTATTTCGGGCCTCATCATGGCTGACATGGTCGTGAACATGGACTTCAAAGTTCATGCGCAGCGCGGCATCCCCGTCCAATTCCGCAATCTTGCCTGGCGACAAGCGGACGGCCGTCCGCGACGAATCCCTGTCTGGAGCGTCGCCGGTCTGGTAATGCTAGGCGGAATTGCAATGCAATACGTCTGGGTGGCTGCACGACCGGACTTGTTTACAGCGGAGTGGGAAATCCATTCAAATCCGTACAGCATTGGCGGTCTCAACACAGAATATCAGAACGACCATACCTCGGCGCGAGATGATGTCTATCTCATGCTGGTAGGCTTTTTCTTCTTGCTAGAGACATATGATATACTGCAACGGGTACTCCAGAACAGGTTCTTTGTCTATCTTGGGAGCCGGTCTTATAGTACGTCTCTCCTTTTCCTTTTTTTTTTTTTTGGTATGGGTGTGTTGCTAACATTGATTTTCAAGGCTACTTTCTCATCCAGCCCATCCTGATATATCGGGTTGGCATCCGTGTGTTTGGCCAATTACGAGGCACCCATGGTATTGGATATCCAGGCTCTGTGGTTGTGACTCTCATTACATGTCTCGCTGTGACAGTACCTGCTGCGGAGCTCTACCATCGTCTGGTCTGTGTTCCGAGCAGATACCTCGCACACCATTTTTACGAGTTTATTACGTCGTGAGATACTCGCTCTTACTTGTATGGACACATAGTTAGTTTCTTTTTCCGGTCCCATCCTATTGGCGTGCAGAATAAACAGATAGACAGACAACGTAGCGACCATTTGTACATATCAATTGATGAACTGGCAAAAATGAGACGTGTTAGTAATTCCCTTGTTAGATTGTCGGGTTTTCAACTTCCGGTCTAATTTTTTTGTCAGCTTCTTTGTTTCGCACTTTTCTTTCTTTCTTTTTTCTTATTATTCCCTTGGCTGCGCACTAAGATATGCACGCCACACCGTTATCCACTGAATGATCTTTTGAATGGTGGAGCCAGACCGGTCCACGAGAGCCAGGCTTTCTTTTGCCCTAGGCAACTAAACAGCTCCTAAAATGCTAACCAATAGGGAAAAGAAAGGTGAAAGTGTTCACGGCCCCCAACACCTACTTTAGGGGGGTTCTTCAACTGCCGTAATATACAACCATAGCGTCAGCAATGGTAACTTCAAATTGTGACAATTACTTCAAATATTCCTAATTATTATGGTATCCAGAGCCATCGAATAGTTAATAATAACAGTATCACGTAAATATTATTTTTTGTGACCAATCGAGTTGGAACGTGCGCGAGCTTGTTGGTTGGCCCAACTGCATATGCGCTGCAGATCTACCTCAAACTGTTGTCCGACTTCATCCACCACTGAAACAAGTCACACCCCTTTCTCATTTCTATGTTCAGAAGCAGTAGTCAGGCTTAGCATATAAACAAAATTCTATTTACAAGTTACGAGCATGAAACACTGCGTAGGATTAATGATATTACTCCATGACTGTGTGGTAGCGAGAAGGATTGATTAGTGCTCAACACACTGGAGTAGCGCGTGTAACACTTTGTCCTCAATAGTCATCAATTAGGCCTTCAACTATCTTGAAAGATTGTAAATCTGGCGAAGAACTCACTGAGCGACATAAAATTCTAATCTTTCAAGTCTTGGCAGGCAGTGTCCGATTGTACTTCCACTTTAGGCATTGCTGTGTAAGGCTGTGTGCAAGGCTAAGTCTAGACTAGCGAGGCACTGCAGGGCGCGCGTATTGTTGGGAACGACCGTCTTGGTTTTTCCTTTTCCCTAAAGAACGGCTGAGCGATAAGATGTGAATACGGATATTTCCAGGCGCTACGAATGGATATCGACCTATGTGGGGATTTCCGCGCGATCGTGTACGGATAGGAAAAGGCTATTGTCTTTTTTTAATTACTTCTTTTCGACTAATTACCATTATTGAGGTCGTGAAAAAATATAAATACGAGGCTGGGTGGCGACGAGATCGCCAGCCGTGCCAAGTCCTAAGCCCTCTGCTCAGTGCTAGCTACATTTTCTCTTTAATTTCCCCCTTTTGCTATCTTTGCATTCTTGGTCCTCCGGTTTGCCTAATTCCAGCAAAGTTTGGGACATGGACGGATATAGAACTTTCTCCGAGAAACTCTAATCTTATCATGGAACGTGGTTCGCGTGCTTCTCTTTTCTTTCCTTTCTTTTTCTCCGAGACTTCCGGGTTCGTTGGGCAAAGACATCCAGACTTGGGGTGATGAGGGTGATCCCTGTACACCTACTGCAAGAACATAAGATAGCAAAACACAATGCAATTCATTTAAGAGCCTTTCCTTCGCTGTTACACGCTGTTGTAATTATTGTGCGATGTAGAAGTTTGAACACTTGTTTTTGGTGATTTTCAATATCGTCTGTAAGAGTCTAGTACCTGTGCTACTCGTACTATGAGACCTGAGACTATTAGATCGCTCATACTATCAGCTGAGACGACCAAATGACTATAGGCACTCCAAATACAATCAGACTGAGTAAAACGCTATTCTCAACGCAATCCCAGGACTCCCTTCACTTCTACCAGCATAAGTGAACGTAGACTCAATCCGTCAAGCAGTGTATTACCGTCAACTTTCAAATATCTACATCGTCGTATTGTTTGGGTTCATGAAAATGTAAGCATAATAAGTACTACGTAGAAGTGAGATATTTGTGAAACCAGACAAAAACTATTAATCAATTCTCTTCATATAGCTATTCATTAAAAACAGAGTTCTAACCCATACCCAAGCACAAGAATATAGCCATGAATCACGAAATAGTCCAATACGATTTTTTGTACGCACTGCAGGCCACGATATATTTTATCATAGATCGAAGTCCATAATGTCGACGATCTATCTCTTGCGCATTTCCCTACCGCTGCTAAGCACTCTAGCCACGAACAAACAGGAGGCTTCATTGATGATGTCCTCGACCTTGGAGTCCATACATACCGCCTTCTCATTACCAACGAGATACAGTGTGTGATGAAAATGATGTCTCTCAAGAGATAGGACAGGATATTCGGAAACCGTCTCAATGAGGTTCAATTCAGTGTGTTCCATCTCTGATCGTTGCGCGTGATCTAGATCTTGTGGATCTACTGGGCATACTCCAAAAGTTCCTGGTTGAGAAGAGCTAGTCGAGAAGCTTGAGAGCATTAGGAAGAGGGAGACATCTAGGCATAAGACCATAGAGTCTGCGTGCGCTCAAAGGCCTTACAAAATGATACCTGAGTGTAGATGGCTCTTAGAACAAGCTCACCAGTGCCACCCCCAGAATAAGTATGTCGGTATCAACACCGTCCGTACTTATTTCTTAGTATATCCAGCAATAAATGCTGGTAGAACTCACGTATTTAGCAATAATATCAAAGTTTACATGGAAAAGTCCAGTTGCCACCCATACAGTAAGCCGATATAGGTTTAAATACTTCGAAAATTCGTTGTCTAACAGTTTCCAATCGTTTACCCTCCTACATATCCGACCTAAATTAGTCATTAAGCTCCAAATTCAAAGCATTGTTGATGGCACATAGAACCTAGCATACGGATTCTTTACCCCATGCTAGAGCAGATATGCTCATTACGCTCCTCCTCCTCTCCCTCAGGGATTCACAGCAAGCAGTGATATCCCCTAAGTATATAATATGGATTCGTTGCCTCTCTGGACCTGAATACTTGACCTGAACACATTATAAGCATTCATATCGACGTGTGAGGTATCTTACAGTTGTGACTTCGGATTACGGTTATATTTAATCACAGGCGTTGTGCCGATTTCTAGCGTGTTATTCACTGTGATTACCGCTATTTTCTCCGAAAACGCATATTGAGTGTCTCTGTGACATTGTCGAAAGTCGCCTGGTTTCTCAGGAAAGTATAATTCAACAACACCTAACTAGAACTGTGCTCAAGTGGCCTTGTTCTCCGATTATCTCGCTCGTTTAACGCATGTGTTGCCCGTGAGAAAGAATCGATCAAGAACGAATTGCGCATCAGGGATCATAAGATGAGTGTACTATATCAATAAGTACTGGCTCCAGAGACAGCATGAGAAACAACTACGAATACATCTAATACTCTGTATTCGTGATATCCAATGCTGAATACGTCTAATTGAGAATTCGGGGAAGAATAAATGCCTGTAACTAGTTGGGAGGCCTCCCAAAGAACTGATTTACAACCTATTATCCTAGATACGGTGAGATAGCCATTAAAGCCTTGTTCTATGGACACACCTGCCACGATGCCGGCCATTCGTCCACTCTTTGTGAAGTCCGATGCCAGACTGGTGCGAGAAAGATGAGGAGTTGTGTATCCATCTGCATCAGTAGCCACTGGAAGATGGTAAAGGTGATCCACCAATGATAAATTGTCAACTCTTTCTCAAGTTCGCACACGTCGATGCCGTTGATACGGCTTCCTATTGTCTTGGTAGACAAATTTTGCTCTTGTAGTTCGGTCGTCAGGCAACAGGCAAGCCGAAGTAGCACATGTTTCGGCGGGTTTGAGACCGGACCAGCAGAGCTTTGTTCCAACCCAAAAGTATGATAGTCCGGAATGTAAATATATCTAGTGTGAGATGGTCGGTGGTGATCCTCCCGGAAATTCAGACGAAGATGCCTTGGACACTGAGTATCGGTGTTTGAAGCCAGTCACTGGCCAGCTTAATAGCACCTTTCCCAGGGTGGACTCGCCCATGAAGAAGCAGGCGTTGGCCAGATTAACCAAACAGAGTCTCGTTGAGTGTATCGCCGCGAAGCTCGTGCATCACGAGCGTCTTAAATAGCGCGAAAGACAGTGGGTGGGTCGAAAACCAAATATGGACAGACAATCGATGTGATTTCAGGGGTCCTGAACTCATTCAGAGGGCCCGGTCATGGAGACACAGCATCAAACATGGTCGTGATGCGATCCTCGCGAACCCATTTCACTAAGGACCCTCCTCTTCCACTCTCGAGGAGATGGATTCCAAGGCTTCCAAGCTTAGCAAGGACCAAACCAGAAGTTCAGTGATGACTGAGGAGAGAAGGCCTGCATGTTGACTAGTAGTAATTACATCTTCAACCGACGATAGGGGAATGTTCCTACAAATTGACTTACCTGTCGATGCCAACAGATACATCATTGTTGTCAGTCGAGAAGGTCTTAATGAGTATAGTCTCCAACTGATGCTATATTGGAGGTGAACATATGCTAGACTGTTGCTAGAACATGTATCTTTATCTGAAATCAGATACGGCTCGAGTTCCTGTGGACGGTCGTATTGCTGGGAAACGGCCCGAAGGGCTCGAAATCATATATGAAACATATGTCCTACCTACGACAAACTTCGCAAATTCCCCGGCCGGGGCATTTTATCTTTCTTGCGTGACAAACCCCGCAAGAGTTTCGCCCAGGGTGTCTGTTCATAACAGTCATTGCATGTATAATTATTGCGAGTATGTGAGATGGAGGTTGTTAAGGAGTAGGATTGAGAATAACGTGGTGCTTAATTCGGTCGTTTGTATTTCCTACCCGTTCATCTCAACTCCTCACACATGCAACCACTGAGATAATATGTTCTTTGGCCTTCTGAATCCAGCAAACAGCCCTCATTTTTGGGTGACGATGAGCATTGAGATTCAATATCTCAGCGGAGAGTTCGAGGGCATGAATATACGAATAAGATCAATTTAGAGTCGTGAAGGCAGTCTAGATCATGAATGGCAACGTTGCCACCCGAGTTGGTCACTGACTCACGAAAACGCGCTCTACATATGTATCAGTTATGTATATTCAATCTCAATTGCGACTGCAACAATAACTATATCCAAAAGTTCAGTCTATAATGTATTAAAGTTCTATAATTACACGATTTATAGTTCCACGGCCACTCCCATCATCTTCCATATACTAGCACCACCCAAATATACCCAACTTTTCTATCCTTTCAACGTGTATACTTTGAAATAGAGTTGTTTCTGTTCTCATATATCTTCTGCACATGTGTATCAATACTAACCCTTACAAATACAAATGCCTGAGGCAATGAACTGTTTCCTATTCAGGTATAGCGGTAGTTTCTCCATCAGGACTAGGCCCGGATATACCTATTTATCCGCCCGAGCAACTTAAATCAACATCTGCCCCAAAACACTTCATACTCAACAACACATTCGCGACGCAAGGTGGAGTGCAAGGCGAGGTCCATGCCTTGAAATCCCTCTCTCTCACTGCCAAGTCTCATCTGATTCTAGACGCAAGAGAGAAATGGATAAGCTCTGTATTCGATGCGATACAGCAAACACACTTTCATCGCAAGCCATCTTGCCACCATAACAGAGTACTACTAGCTATATAGCGTGTATCTCGCGTCGATTACGTGTTTTGTTTCTGCTGCTGTTTGAGGATCTTTCGGTCTGATCTTGCTTCTCAAGAGCAGATTTCACATCAGATGGAAGGGTTGTCGGATGGTATTGGAGGGAGAGGCATGTATCAACGAGTACGGGATTCTGCTATCTTTTATTTGGCTGGAGTGACGTTGTGATTTAACTGTGGCGAATGGTACATACAAAAGACTGGTGTATTTTTTTATACTATTAGATTCTTTATCTGAGCATTGTCAATTGTCAATCAGACAATCATCGATCGAGAAATCATTCAGTCTAATTTCTAAATACATACCCAGTATGAGTAGTCAATCAAGGTTTTTTGCCTTTCGTCTCCATGTACATTAAATTATGTCAGTTCAAATACAGACATCTTGGGATTCGCCTGTAGATAATGCAAAAAATTGAAATATTATTAGTATTGATCCGGGAACACCTCATCGTAATGGAGAGTGTCGGACTTTTTACACGTTAGAACAAATTTAGTGTATTGGAAAATTCAATTAGTTAAAGATACAAGCCTGAGTTACAAAGAACTCATCTATACATTTCGAAGGCGGACTTGGCTCTATATTTCCTTTCTTTCCTCAAGCTTAGGATTTCCCCATTGGAAACTAATATCATATATTTCGAAACTATTTAGAGTGTGAATAGCACCACATTTCCTATGTCTTTATTTACAGTACAATGGATAAAGATTCAAAATTAACACACGAATAGCCTTAAGTTGTATGTACATTTACTGTAGTTTACCCTATATACAGTAAGGCATCTAGATTATTCACATTATGACCTAGTTGGGCTTTTTACTTCTTGAAAATAGCCGGTACTGAAGTCCGGAGAAAATGTTTCTTTTTGGGAGGGCCAGCTCCGCAGGTTATAAAGTGGGTGCTAGACGTACACCTGAAATAACTAGTCTGATAGAGCTATCTATATCATAATCTGCTCCTTGTAGAGATGACAGATCCTCAGGAATTTTCTCAGATTGCTATGCTTTAAGAACCACGGTAGCTCCAATAATATATAGATGGGCTAGTCTTAGTCATTGGTTCTGAAGCTAAACACATGTTTTAAGCATTAATAAAGCTTCTGAATACTAATCAAGGTTTTTTAATGTATATAATAAACTTTGCATGGTGTTCAGTGTATCGAGATGGTCTCTCCCCAGCACTGTCTTGGATATCTCGATTACATGTACAAACAGCTGTTCTGCCTCTGTCAACTGTCCCTGATTCTGGAACGTTGATCCCAGGTTGGCCATGTTAGTCAGTGTATCAGGATGTTCTGGCCCTAGCACTGTCTTTCTTGTCTCCATTATTTATATGTCTAGCTGCTATAGTATCGCTTATCTTATTAATATTGATCACTTTTAGGCTAATTAGCAGGGTTGTGAGCTGCTGATTTTGTGTTGTGAATAGGATGAAGCTATAGTCACTGTGTGGTAGGAAAGACTTTAGCTTAGAGGAGCTAGAAGATGACTTCTATATCTCTAGATTATCTATATTGTCGATGATTAAGAGCTAGAAATCTGCGTTTTTGGAACTTAGATAAGTCTTAACTTGTAGCTTTATATCTATTTGAGATATATCTTAAAGTTTTAGATATTCGTTAATCTTGATATATGCTTGCTCGATCGATTTAATGTTTATTGTGGGAATTTAAAAAATAAAGATTTTAGGATTGCTGGTCTGAAGTGTATACGCTAATTCCAGTGTAATTTGAGTCTTTCTAGTTCTGTCTAAGCTGGTAATGGCTTTTTTTTATGTACCGTTTTATTTGATGATGGCTTGTTTTAAATCTAGCACCAGATTTTTGTGATTTAAAAATCACGGATTATGTGTAAAAGGAATTATCCAGAATGCCTTTCGAGATGTCGGGTCTCTTTGAGATTGATTGATGGGTATAATAGATAGCAGTATTTTAGAATAAGTGGCAGTGATTAGTACTATATATTCTTATTAATGCTTATTCTTATATGAATTAGAGTAGTTGTAAATGCCTTAAATAATCAAACATAGAATCTGATTTATGATCTTTATAGTCTCTATTTTAAAGTATAACATTCTAATATCTTTAGTGAGTTGATCTCGAATCTGTCTATTTTTTATAATCTGATTTCTAGATATAATTACTCCATAATGGATCTGTGGTTGATTTGGCTATTGTGGATTCCAGAGATATAATTAGCTCAGATCGCAAGAAATATAAATGTTCTCGCCATTCTGATGGATATATATTGCCTAAAAGAGTTAATTCAGTTCTATTGACTATAAATATTGGGTTATTATCTTATAATTAGTGGCTAGTAGATTTGATATTACCTTTATTAGGTTTAGATTATATTCTTCTATCTCGCCAGCCTGCAGTTGAGCCATTGCGGTCAATAGAACTTACAGAGGTGGACTCAGCATTTTAGTATGTTAGAATCCATCATTAATAGTCTTTCTATAGTTATACTGTACCATCCTGTTTGAGAACCCAGTTGGTTAGCTGATCATAATATCATCCAATTGGATATCATGTCTTGTACTGGGAATCTCTCTTCCAATATCAATAAGAATGGCGAAGCGATCGAGGGAAACGAGGTTTATATTTTAGTAATGATAGTTATTACTGAAGTTATACTGTATACTTCTGTCAGTAAATATATTACAACAATATTATGATCGGTAATCTTCTTTAGTTTATATACATTATTATTGCTTGGTAGCTGTTGGAGTGGAGGGTGCCTTTGGTCTAGCATGACTGTGGCTGTAGCTGCCTTTAGCGGCAAGGCACACATCTAGATAATGGTATAATCATTGTGTCTTTTTTATGTTTACTATTCGTATTTACTTTTTATCTGTATTGATATAATCTGGCTTTGATCTTCTCGAAGTGTGTATTAGTGTGACCAGGATTAACTGATGTTGAAAGGAGATACCTGGTAGCTGCAGGACTTCTTGTTGCTGAGGTGCTGAGTTGGTTGATTTCCTTCCAAAGAGGTTGATGGGGCAAGGATTGTCGTGTATGGCCAAGAGGGCCATCTTTCTGCGATCGATGGGATGGTAGCTTAGCGCTCCGATAGCCTTGTCCTTAGCGGTGCCTAGAAAGACTCGGGCTGACAGAAATTCCGGATTTCATGTCCACTCAACTTCAATTGTTTAGACTCATTTAATTGTACACTATTGAAGATATTACATTATTGAATATATTCGTCTTGATGCGCACTTCATGCTAGTAGCTGCAGGCCAAAGCTACAGATGTTTAACGTATGATCCTTCTAGCAAACGGGACGTAAGGATTAGCCATCAAAATAATCTTTGTCAATCGCAAGTATATTGTCCTAATTACGATCATAGCATCCTATTTATATCTCTTTCCTCCAAATATTTGATAGATATTTTTTTTTCTTTAAATGTTCCTGCAATCACCAAATGTATTATTAAATGGTAGCCACTTTTTGAATATCGTCTTGAATTTCTTGACGTCTCTATTTACTCTACGGCTGTTCTATTAAAGTCTAATTTTGTACGTCTTGGAGTTGGTTACACATACAAATTTATATGGATACCTTCGTCTAGGCGTATGCTTTATAAGAATATATTAAAAACGTACGGTGTCGTCAATTAATAATACACAATATTTAAAATTATGCTACAAAAGCGTACTATTTACAAATCGCCAACATGTCGACACCAAGGCGTATACAAGCCCTGCGCGCGCATCTGGATAAACAGTCATATAAGTATGTACGAAAGCTTTTGAACGCATCAATATTGAGTGTTTACCTACACCAATTGACACGCGTTCGACAGCTAAGCGAGCGAGCGAGGCAGGGAGTAAGTGAGATGGCTATTAAAGTATCTCTGTAGCAAAGAATACGGATAGTTTAATCCAAAAAAGCGCTGAAAAAATAGAGATATTGATGTGACTGGGAAGGTATACATGCAGTATTTTCAGGCAAACGCAGCATGTCACCCACCGTCATCGACTCCGACAACACTCAAAGACATACATCGCTCCCTCCAAAAAATAGTTGACACGACCACAAACCCATAAAAATGACTCTCAACACCCCGAATCCTTCCAAAAAGAAGGAGGTCAGGTAAGCCGACACCCAACATCTTCATATTAAATCAAGGTATAAATCATGCTGATGAGTCACGCAGTAGCTGGAGCCGCGTAATCTCAATCCTAGTCAGCTCAGAACAAACCCCCTTTATGCTCCACGAGGTCGTGATATGCTCTTCCTCAGACTTCTTTCAGGTCATACTACGCGGTGGTGGTGGTGGCGACTGGAAAGAAGCGTCAGAACTCGCCATTACACTACCCGACATCAACAGCGATCAATTCCAAGTCTACATGCAATGGCTATACAAAGACCACCAAAAGCTCGGGTCTCCATCAAAACAAGTCACAAAACTCGACCATGTCGGGCTTCTGCAGTGCTGGATTATGGGCGACAAACTGCTGGATGATACGTTCAAGGATCATGTAATGGAGACGCTTATTGACAGAGTTAATGTCCAGAAAAAGCCCGTGTCGCCGCATGGTGTAAGGTACATTTACAACAATACACCGCCGCAATCGCCTCTGCGTGCTCTGGCTGCCGCGACATGGGTGGTGGCTAAGGCAAAGCCAGGGGATCTGGATGAACATGACATTCCGCAGCAGTTTATTCTGGATCTTGCGAAGGTGGCTTTGCTGAATTTGGGTAAAGATTGCTTTCGTGTCAGTCCTAAATCTTATTACTTTTCCAAGAACGCGAAGAAGCAGTCCATAGAGGACGCAGGACTTTCCCGACAGTCGTAGTTAACTACTAGAATTGGTGATGGTAGGAGTGCGCAATTGATTTAGGGCAAAGAGCACCGTGCATGTTGCTACAGAAAGAAAATAAAAATCAGATCCAACATATATTTTCCATTTTTTGATCAGTTCTACTATATGAATCTCTATTGATATGTAAAAATAGGTTTTTCCCGTGTATCCATCTCGAGATTTGAAATGAGCTAGGCAGTAATAGACTGGATGTGTGATATCAGAGTTGCTCTAGGACACCTCTTCCCACTATTTTAGTGAAAGGAGATGTTGAGAGCATCTGTACAGTGGCGTGGCATCTCCCATCTACCCGATAAAATCCAAGCCGTCCAATTCTTTACGCACTGAATCCTCCGTTTGAATTTTCTTCATTTGTGTATCTTCCAATTTCTCGCCAGCGGCCAGTCGCATTTTCAATTCGTCGATGGCGCGGAGTTTCTTGAGTAGTCCGCGGACGCGCTTGTCTTGAGTTGTGTTCCCGCCAGGGGAATCCGGCGGGGCAATTGGCTGAGGGCTCGCTTTGGCAACCTTGTTCCCCTGGTTGTTTCCTGCTGATGCAGTGCCATTCGCGCGATGATTGTTGACGTTGCTCTCTGCTCGGTTGCGTGTATGGCTTTTGGATCGGCCTCGCTGCTGCTGGTCTCCGCGACGGTCTGGGCTGGGGTTCAGATGCTGAGGCGCGGTTGGAGGGGCCAGTTCACCGTCCTTTTCAGCGGTTTCTTTGGCCTTTTTGGCCTCGCGCTTCTTCTTGTTTTTCGCAGCTGACTTTGACAGCTTTTCATCTGTCACGTCAGCCCCATGCGGGAGAGCCACTCCGCCGCCAGGAGCTGCGCCTGGTGGCACATACTCGACTGGGTCGGCACCAGGAATGTCACGTCTTCTAGGCTTGCCAAATCCATTGGCAGGCCCCAGAGAAGTTGTTCCTTCTCTCATAAAGGCAGCACCACCTTCGTCTTCCCTTTTGAATGCCAAAGACGTCGTCTGACCGCGTGCACCAGGTGGTCGATAGGCTCCAACAGGCTTAGATGGGGTCTTCCTCTTGGCAAGGTATTCCAGAGCAGACGCGTGAGGGACCGGGGCAGGGTTAAAGGGGTCAGTGATTGGATATTCCGTTGCCCCTTGGGGACGCCAGCAGACTTGGTACAGCTCATTCATGTCTTCATTGTATTGAAGGGCGCCGCTCACATGCCAAATGCGTACACCATTGTCGACTCTCAGTCTGGGGCTAGTAGTGGCAGTGAGGATGTGTTTTCCATCTGGAGACCAATCGCAAATGGTGGCATTGGAGCCCTCGATAGTGGTGACCTTCTTATGACCCTTTTCCAGATCATAAATATCCATCTGACCAGCCAAGTTTCCAAAGCCTGCAACAACAACAAATCGTCCGTGGGGTGAGAATACGATCGTGTTCCGTGGGGCAAGAGGATAGCTTTGAGTAGCAACACCGCGGTAGTTGAAGATAGTTGTTTTAGCCGGCATATAACCATAGACGACTCCAAACTCCTTCGAGTTGGGAGACCATGTCACGTCATGGATGGGTCCTTCTCGGTCTGTGGACTATTAGCCAGGAGAATTTTCAAATTCAGATATTGCGCATACCAAGGTCGATCCTAGAATCAAAAGCTCCAGTTGCGCTCAACAAATACAGGGTAGTTTCTCCGTAGTAACTCTTGCCAGATTTATCGACGTCTGTTTGTGCCAAAACTATAACAGAAGTTCCAGAACTATTCCATTTGAGCTGGACCTTATCGCCCTTGAAGAAAGTCTTCTGCGAAACAGGATTCGCGAACTGAGGGACGACATAAACCTTGACTGAAGCCGGTTGACCCTGACCCAAAGTCAGCAATTCATTTCACATCATTCTTTTATATCATCTACATACCTTGCGCTCAGGCACAAAAACAGCGAGTGCTTGCGTCTTCCCGGGGGAAAGAGCAAAATCGACAACACCCTCCTGTCGCAGCTTGTTCCACACAGTTGAGAGGTCATGGCTCTTATAAAATTGAACTTCGTTGGTGACAACGCGGCCACAATACCGCTCATCCGAGGTATACTGCAGATTCCAGCTGTTTTGCGACTTCTGAACGAAACGACCTACCACTGAGTTTTCACCGACTCCGCCCTCCTTTGCGTGAGCCTCCACGTTCCATACTTTCAAGTTCTTGACGGAATCTCCATTCTCGTCCTTTGTTGGCCGTTGCCAGGTAATGATGTATGTACCAAGTGGGGAGAAGCCCAATTCGAAGACGTTGTCGGCTGGCAGGGTGGTGATGATGTGGCCAACGGAAGGATCAATGATAGTAACACTAGAGGAATTAGACACAGTTCCTGTACAAGTCGAGTCATGGATTAGCATACCGCTCCGGAGACGCCCATGCGAAATAGCGGCCGCATGGTGAATAAGCGCTACAGCGAAGATTCCCTTCAGGCCTGAGTTCAACAATAATTAGCCAAGCGTCGTCGCATGCGCGATTTGTAATTCATACCTCTCGAAGCCTGCAACAGGCTGGTACAGAGGTGAGGCGTCCAAGAGGCCGATTCCCTTAAGGGTGCGAACTAAGTCATGTTAGTTGGAAAACTCGACACAGCACCCGCAGACACTCACATGCAATCTGCGTAGAAGCTGCCATGGCTATTCAAAGTCACAGCTGCAGAGCTTGACGATTGATTCCGTATTTAAATGGACAAAGATTCGTACTCTACGAGCGGGTCGGGAGGCGGTTTCTTGCAATCTCAGGAGACCAAAGGCTAATGAAATGTCAAAGCTTGTGTTGCTGTCTCAAAAGTCCTCGCCTGGCAAAAAGGCAAATCCGTTTGTGATGTTTTTGTTCTTGAAAACTTGTTTGTGAGTTTTTCTTTCTTGATCTTTGTCTTGTGGTGTGGTTGGTTTTTGCTGTTAATGTTTTTTTGTCTGCATAGGCAACACAACAAAAGTTGGAGGCAGAAAATCGCACACACGCACAATAAAAGCTGGATATAGCCTTGCAAATTCGGAACTCGTAAAGAGGTCGACAGTCCTTGGAAAATCCCGTGCTTGACAAGCAAATGCCAGCAGTTTTAAGGAAACGGGAGTATCTTCTGCGCACAAAAGGGGGGGGGGAGTTGGGAGAGGATGAAGGACTCTTCGTTCTCGCCGCGGCGTGGCCGAAGTAATTAGAAATTTCGGTGCAAACAGAGCAAACACAACAACGAGCAACGGCCACAGCCACAGCCAGCCTTAGCCTTGCCTTAAGGCCCTGAGCTACCCGGCGATCATGCTAGCGGTGGCTCAACATTACTTATTTTTTACAATGCTCTGTTCTTTACACCTGAGCTTTGTTGAAATTTACTTTCAGTCAGATTCACACGCATGACTCAATACAGTAAATAGTACCCTACTCGACTCTCAAGCAAAATGAATCAATAAGTAAATGAAATGAATCCCCCAATACCGCTATCCTAAGCTTCGCAACTCCAAGTTACGCCAGCTAACATATTCGTACAGAACTACTTCAGAGTGCCCAATCTGCGAACAAGACTAACCTCGGCGGTCTTGCTCTTGCAAGGTAGGGTTATCGGGGCCATGCTGGCCAATTAATCGAGGTGTGCGGACGGTAGTATCGACAATATCAGAATCATAAGTGACGCCGTCGAGCATTCGAGCATCATCCGACGGTTCGGGGGTGTTGGATCCCGCTGGAGACGGCGATGACTGCGATGGACCGTCACCCACGGAACTTCCAGGGACGTGCTGCAGGTAGGGAGGATGTTGTGCAGTCGTCATGTTTCTGTTGGCACCGGGGCTGCCGAACGATGGTGTACGGCCACCGGCAGATTGCAGTCGACCCAACGTGGCACCGGAGACAGGCCCGCTGATGGTACTGCTGGCACCCTCGCCAAAGCCAACCAGACTGGCATTTCCCTCATCACTCATGCCGCCCACGCTCGAGGTGCCATCATCATGGTCCTCGCTCATTTTATCGTGATCAAAGGCATCGCTTCCACTCGCCCAAGTCGTGCGGCCGCCGATACTTCCAGTAGCGCTAGCACTGCCTACAGTGCTTCGCTCCTTGACCATATAGGGATAGCCATCGAAATAGCCCTGACCTTGCGGATGCGATGGATTGAAAGCGCCTGTAGAACCAGGGGCGAAATTCTGAGTACTCCCCGCGCGCGCCGTAGCAACGCGCTCCAATCCCGCCAACCGCGAAATTCGATCTGCGCGCTCTGCGTCGAGGGTAGAGGTCGAGGTGGCCGATGCTGACGAGGATTGGTGGGTGTGTCGTGTGTAAGGGTGGGTGTGGCCCTGGTGGCCGTCTTTGATGGCGGTCGTCGAGAGCGCAGACAGAGATGTGGTGCCAGAATTGGGAGTACCGCTGGGAATGGGTCAGAACATGTTAGTATCTTATCTCACGGTACGACACATGACTCGGGAGAGCAGAGCAAGGCAAGAAAGAACCGCAATGGGTATCTTACGGTCCCATGTCCGAAGGAGTGACAGGATCCGATGGCGGTGGAGGTAAATTGATAAGAGTCGGTGTCGACATTCTATTATCAGCCATCTCTCTCTTTCTTTCACTCCTTTTTTCTTTCTGCGATGGTTATGGCTATAAGCTGGTGATAGATAGTGGTGGAGCGGCAGACCACTCGCTGCAAAAGGAGGAATAAAAAAGAGTACAACTGTGGCAATTCGAACGATCTCAGTAAATACAAAATCACTGCAATCGCGCCGGTAATGAGACGGCAAACGCAGGTATCCTAAAAGTGCACGTGGTGGAGATGCTGAGAGACACTGAAGCTCAAGATCACAGAATGGATCTGGCACAAGGCTGTACGGCGGCCAAGCCTGTTCACAGACAAGAAGACGAGTGCAGGATATACGAAAGAGTAGTGACGCGATGAATGTTTCAAGGTCCTGGCGAATGACACGGTTGAGCAGCAGAGTCAGGTCAGTCTGCAGTCTGGGCAGGTGGGGGGAGTGGGGATCAGGCTGGGGCTGCCATAGGGCGGCCCAATGCAAGTCACGACGTCATCTCCAATGATCGGCAGTGCTTTTATCATACTATATACTAAGTAGTTAGTAGTAGCTATGGCACTTGAAAGAATATATTTGTTATATACATCATGAATAAATGCATCGGAAGAGCTTATATACAGACAGCCTTGCATCTGCCGCCGTCATCGTCTGACGGATCCGCATTGCAAGGGAAGAAAAACATGCTAGCAGATACTATCGGCACGTCGACGCTCAAACAAAAAACGATCAAGAAGACAAGAGGAGAGGAAGGGGAAGTCGGAATCGCAAGGTAGTGTGCTAGGACGAGGTTGGGAAGTGCTGTCCAGGGTATTTATATTATTGAAACGTGTCTCATAAATCATCATTGGCTGACCTTCCGGCTTTCGTAATGGCCGCGAAGATTATCTACCTCTTGCTGGAGCCGCGAGAGGTCTGCGAGAATGTCCTGGGCGTGGGAAGAAGACAGATTATCCTCGGCGCTCTTGCTCTGTAGCGTAGATGACTGCGTGCTGTTTAGACTGCTCTTGCTAGAAGCTCGCACGCGTCGAGGTGGAGGTGGTGGCGGTGGCATGGATGGTGCGTTCGACGCAGATCCAGACGTCGACCATTTGATGGATGGCGATCGCGATGGTGGAGACGATGAAGCTGTGCTCCCTGGGCCCTCTCCTCCTAGCGTGGAAGACGGAGCCGAGTGTTCCTGAGATAGAGAAGACTTGGTGTGTGAGAACGCCTCAGCCAGAGAGCCGCCCGCTTTTTCATGTCGTCGGGAAGGGGGTCTAGGCGGTGTTTTTGTCCCTGGACTCGGCGGTCCGGGAAGTTCGAGACCCAGGCCTTTTGGAGGTAACGAGATACGGTGGGGATGATCCCGAGCAGACTTCTTCATACTCGGCTTTCTCTGGCTATGTCGTCGAGCAAGAGGTGGCGTAGGCGGTCTTTTTGACTGAGACGGGGCCCTTTGCAAGGCAGAAACATCGTCGTTTATACTTGTGTCTGATAAACTAGTCGGCAGTGTCGCATCTGACACTGCCTCTGGCGATGAAATCGCCATTTCCGGGTTCGTAGGCTGCTGAGTAGATTCCCCCGACAGATAAATCTCTTCGCTCGACTTTCTCGACGTTTGTGATGACTCCCCAGGCTTGATCGGTTTGCCATGACGAGTCCTTGGCGGCGGTGGCTTCGGCCTTTTCACACTAGCCGTCCTCTGAATCTCATTCGATTCAGCCTTCAAAGAGTGAACCGACGTGCTGGTGTTGCTTGTAGCATGACTATCGAGATCACCCCTCCGCATGACCGATACTGTTTCGACGTCGCTGCTATCGCTGCTATCAGCAGCAGCAGATCCAAAACGAGCCTGAATCACAGGATCAGACACCGTATCGATCCTCGTCGTCACCACCTTCTTATCCTCACCGCCTCTTCCATCAGCATTCCCAGTAAGGAGCAACCTCGTAAACGCATCCACATCCAGCATAGCATTCGATTTTTGCTTTGCTTCAACGGCACTGTCTGGTCTCTGGTGACTCTCGCCCCCCTCGCTCATTGCCCTACGCAATCCCGACTCATTCACAATCTGCCTGTCGGGTGCATTCGGTCCGGTAGTGTAGTCACCACCCACCACTTGAATGTAATCCTCCTCCCGGCCGCCACCAGCGGATGAATGCGGATTAAAAGGGTCCGCCGTAGAATCATCAGAAGACTCTCCATCGCCGATTTCTAGCGGCGGCGGGCTGTGATGGGTCCTCGGGGCTGTCAGAGGAGCTGCGGGGAAGTATGTTGTAGAATCGGCGGGTGGTGAGGGTAGCGGTGGGGTAGCAATTCGCACTGTTTTTGAGTGAAGAGGGAGGTGAGGTTTAGTACTTGCTATTGGTACTAGATAGATTAGCTTCTTTAGAAAGTCATCTTGTATCGAGCGAGGGGGGCACGCACTGTCAAAGACACCTTTGTTGACATCCGGCACTGTCACATCATGGTGATTCGGAATCGACGGGATGGGCTCGCTCGCGGCTATGATCCTGCTCCGGCGGAAGGGGTTTGATCCAGACATGGCATCAAACCTGCACTGGGGTTCACGAGTGAAAGCGTGACGGGCGTGTCATGGGGTTATTCAATGTTGTGTTGGGGGGAAGTTGCAGGGCAGTCAATGGCAGCCTGGAGGTTCAGTGTCGTTGAGCTGGGTTCCACAATCAAAAGGTCACTGTACCGCTTTCGGTAGGTGGGTGTATGCTTATTTACCTTTACCCCATGTCTATGCATGTAAAATATGTATATACAACGAAAAAAAAAATAGCAGTTAATTATAATATCAAGAGTTGCTCCGTTAACTAATAATTCGGTGGCGTGGCATGCCAGGAAAATAAAACGATAAAACTCCGAAATATAGTACAATTTCGCGTATATGGTCGTGGGCTTCTATAGCCACCATGTTGCTCGAGATAATAAAAAAATATGAATCCCCCGTCGCGTCTCAGCCGGGTATTAAGCCAGCTCAGCGCATCTCAATAATACATTTATAGGTTTGTTTCGTCATGAATTCGAGCTTTCGCTATATACGTGCCACGGCTCGCGCACACCGAAAAAACTCTCGGACAGGCGCACGCCGCTTTCTGTAGGCTGTGTGAATGCAATTTGCTCTTTCGGCAGGTCTAGGCCGTAGATAAAATTGCTTACGACACAATCCAACAAATCCATTGCAATTCCCTTCCGCCTTGCAGAGCCGCATGTCCATATCCGCGAGACGCCGACGATGGCTGGGTCTAGTATATCTTGTGTGCTGATCGAGGAGCTTTTATGTTTGTTATCGCTATTTGTCGCGTCCAGTTTGACGGGATGCGCCTCCCATATCCGTTCGGCGAGACATAGCCCCATACATTTGCTGTCTTTCATATGGAGGAACACCTTGTACCGATCGGTCTCCTCTTTCTTGCCGTTTTTGCGAAAACGATTCGGGGGTTCGACTTGGCTCCACAGCTGGGGCTCGTCGATAGCTGGCGACGATAACTCCTTATTAACCACGTCGAGAACCTTCTTCGCTTGGCTTCTTGCCGCCACAGAAGCCTTCCTGTCGACAATCACAATATAACCATCACGGCATCGTGTCGCTTCATAAACCCAGCGCGACGCATTGGCCTTCACAAAGGCCTTCCCCAGATCAATCCCCACCGCATTCATCGAATGGAACTTATCATGTAGGTCGGAATCCTCGGCATTGGAGGGGACATATTCCATGCCACATAGGTTGCAGCTTCGCCGCACATTGATGCCGGCATCAATCTGTAACTGCTTCAACACTGGCGGCTGCTGCGGGCGTTGTTGATGAGATTGCGGCTGTTGCTGGCTTTTCTTCGGTTGATCGGTCAGAGAGCGGACGCTGTTGGAGTTGACTTCAGTCAACGGAGCTCCGTTTGTTGATTCCTTTATAGTAGATTTCTTGCGCTTCAAGAATGAAAAAGTCGGTTTCCGCGTGTTCGCAGGCGGCGGAGTCACACGTGGAGGTGGCGGCGACGATGGCGGCGTGGAGAGATCATCTTCTTGCGTGGCTTCAGAGAAGATGACTGAATTGCGCCGCGACGGACTCGACGCGGCCACGACAGCCGACGACTCGCGGATGGCATATTGCAGGTTGGACTCGGCGTCGTCCGAGTCGTCCGCTGCCTCTACGCGTCGTTTCTTAGCAGCATGGAGTACGTTGTCATCGTGGACGCGCCGCACCGGTCTCCCGTATGTTTTCATGAGGCCCCTGCAGCGGTCAGTTTCTGAGCTTGTTGGGTTGGCGAGGGGCAAAAATCAAGGGCGAACGCGTGCACGGGGGAAGGGAGCGGCACATACCTCTTAAACGAATTTGTGACTGTCCACGGCATCTCACTGGGATCGCGATAGTAGGGTGTGGCAGCACATGGGGGGAATATAGCGGAAGATATGGGAAGAGAAAAGAGAGGAAGCTATCAGGATGGCGCAGGAGACAGATAGGAATGAACGAGTTCTGCTCTGTTTACTCCGGGGTGACACGACCGCTGGCGCTGGCCACTCACAGCGCGCCCGCGGGGCTAGTCCGCTTTGGGCTATATTACACTTTCCTGTTCTTCCTCGGTCTTGTCTCAACACAAACCCTTCTTGGAAGGGTTAACTCCTGACTCTCTTCTTTTTGATACTCTGACCACTCTGTCGCTGATGTTATGGCCGCCTGGCGGCTGGAATCATGCCAAAGTGAGAAGAGTAAAATGCCTCGTGCGGGCTGGCCAATGGATCCTCCCTTACCGGCTTAGTCCGTGGCCGTTGAGCAAGCCCAAGAGACGATCAAACCGGATCGGCGCGACGATTCTGCAGTGCACGGTCGCTGTCGATAGTAGTGTACACTGTACAGTCCGTACTCAGTGTACTGTACTTTACTGAGCAGCAGCAGCAGCAGCAAGGTCCGGGGTTATTGTGATGGAAGTCGAAAGAAGACGACGGACGTCAGCATGGAATAATAGCAAGTACTAATATCATCAACCGATTAGGCGCCAGTCATCGGTGGCAAGGCTCGGCTTGGAACAGGATACACGAAGAATAATAGAGAACCGATGACTCAAGCTCTAGAGTCCAGACAGCATGCAACAACCAAAATACTCCAGCCTCGTCGATTCGCGGGCTCGCCTCCTAATATGGGGGTAATGTTAATATCAGGCTATTAGCCGTCGTATCAGGCTCTCTGTTGGTAGCGTTGGTTGGCTGGCGTACCTGACGTGGGCCCTACACCAAGGACAAATAACACGACACTGAACACTCTGGGGCCCTGGCACTGGCAGCTGGCAGCTGGCAGGGCAGTGGGCGCTTCGCCCCCTTAAAGCGTCCGTTGAGCCCTGACTAGCTTTATGACAAGTTGCCACCGCGCTGGATCATCCACTCAGAGTCTCAGACTAGGTTACGGATACAGTAAGACTAGGTTAGGAATATGCTTCAAGCTGACTGGTCAAACAGGCAGCAATAATTCATTGGCCAACTAATAATACCACGCCTTGTACGTACTTTCTCCTTACCTCCAGACTCGCACTCCTCTAACCCCTCCGAATCGGTGTCGTGTTGGGTCTTTCCACTAAATAATCCGTCATTACCGTGAAAACCAGCCATGCAACTGTCCCTCTGTTCAGTTACTAAAATAACAGGTAAACTCGCCGTGCGGCGTAGTCAAGTACTCCATGTAGTACGAGTACGACCGCAGTCACCGTTTATGGCCCTACCAGACAGCCTACCTGTACGCGCTGTAGATCGCTCCATCACCAACACGTCATGGTCCTTTGTTCATACCTTACTTAAAAATAGTCCCCGTTTTGAAACCTAACCGAGTAGGCAGGTCGTCAAACGGTATAGTCACCAGTGACATATGTATTAGAAATATTAATAGAATCCATAAAATGACTACAATAAGACTTGAAGTGAAAGACGGCAGGCCTGAGGCTAAGCTAGGTTGGGATTATTGAATCCTTGGCTGTGGGATGTATTGTGTATGATGATAGACGACGGTACGTTGCACTCACCTAAGCCGCTCGCCGCCAATGAGAGTAAGGAAGAGGATGACACCGTTAGCAAATTAGGCCTGCAAGGCCCTACTGCCTGGCCTTTGCTCGCTAGGCTGATCATAATATAGATATCATCAAATTAGAAGCTGGTCTCGTCGGTTATGTGAGTACATGTACATTAATGTAATAGAGAAAGGAGTAGAATAGGTATTGTTATCGTATTAGATATAAGATCAGCGATGCTATGGCCTGTTTATACCGACCGCTAACGATTCAATGCTTGTAACTAGCCTTGACATGGTCGACACTATATTCCGGATGCAGACTATAGCGCAGCACAGCGCGGTACAGTCCTTGCATATTCGACCGACATGTCAATGTTAGAAAGAAGACCAGGTATGCCATCACATGAGCAAGTTGTACGGGTTGAAATATACTTTTTCGAGTAATAAAAGTATAGGTCAAACCCGCCTTGAGACTTTGAACCTGCACCACGTTTTGGTTGTAAAAACAGATCAGATCCAGCAAAGCGCTCAACGCGATTCCCGCAAAAGGCCCGTGTTGGAGAGGGCCTAGATGTTGTTATCATAGCCATCGAACCGGTGCCTTTTCCGGTACAAAAAAAATAATCCAAATATATCCAGAAGTGGGAGGATGTATAGTACAGAAGAACGGCGGGTTAATAACAATGCAAACGAAAAGCCAGGACGTTCAACCGGGTCGAGGAAGAGTGATGGCTAGAATCGTGGTTAGCGACAGGTGTAGTCCGGGTCTTGTTACCTTCTGCGAGAAAAGAGGATTAGACAATGTCCCAGACGTCCTCTGCGGCATGGCAGAATTTACTGCACGCCACACTGGCACTAAGACTGTAGTTGCTGATGCCAATAGCGTCGTCTTTGAACTCGTCTGCGAAATCGTCGCGTCCCTTGGCCATAGCTCCGACAAACACGCAGATGCTTTCCTTTGGATCCAGAGATTCGATATAGTCCTTAACACGGACTACGGGCGCGTCGAAACTGAGCGTGACCTTGCGGCAGTTGGGCGGCAGATGGTCGGTGATGGGGTTTTTGATGACCTTGAGCAGCTTCTCTTGCGAATTGGTCGATCGGATGGACAGACGGTGCAGCAGCTGCACCATCAGCCCGGCAAATCGCTTGAATGTTCGTGGAATTCGCACCGTCGGGCTGACTTCGATGAGGACGCCTTTTGCGGTGTGGATGTAGATCTGCAACCGTCCAGCTTTATTTATGGGCGAATCGAGGAGGGTGAGCAGGCACTGAACAGGTTAATCATTCACTCAAACCCTTTTATTTTCCTTATTTTTTTGAAGGGTAGTCACCTGATGGGTGATATCGGGACGGGCATCGCTAATATCTCTGTTCATCTTGCGCATGACGCCGATGTGCTCGTCGCTGTTGAGAAGAGAATATTTCTCCTCCCGACCGCCCCGACCGCCATGCGACGACCGATACGTTTCCAGGCTGGCATTGGAGAGCACGACAATCAAGCGCTGCGTATCCTTATCGCCGGCCGCAATGGGCACATGTTGTTCAGCGACGAGCTGAGGGAGTTCAGGCGGGGGGCACGACTGGGTTCCTGGTTCCATCCCGGATCAGCAAATTTTCGCAACCACAGTAGCCTATGGTATGAGGTGCAGCGACAGGAAAGATAGAAGAGAATAAGTAAAATTAAAATTGAGCGACGATGGTGAGCACCTGATCACAGCCACAGACGGAACAGCGCAAAAACAAAGCACCCCGCAAGGATCATCAGAACTTACTCGGTCTCTTTCTCTTACCGCCATCTTCAGAGGCGCTAGTGCTGTTGTTGCCATTGCTAGCTGGATTCGACATGTTGGGCGACAATTGACTTGCGGTCTGCGAATAAGTGGCGCGGGATTGCTCTCGTGGAGTCGATTCTATACCGTTCAGGTTTCTTTTTCGCGGATGATTGCAATGTTCCCGAGGTATGTAGGTTTGTGCGGTGACCGAACGAGGACACAGAGGCCACAACTGCAATAAGAAGCGACAGGCGGGGCCCCGAGATCACGAGACAACACACACACGACAGGTACCAAACAGACACAAAACCACAGCAAGTGTTGAATCGAGTCTACTGATAGTGAAGATGGAAGCAAGCTTGTGCTGTCGGGGGGGCCACAATTCTTAAATACACGGTAAGATAATCATAATAATATACTGGCGAGCGGGGGTACAGCACTGGGCCACAAGTGCTGACTGTATTCAGGTGATTCAGCCCGCTCGGATTCCGACGGCGCCGATGTTTATTGTTGGTGTAGTTATTATATGACTATTATTATTATTGATCAGAGCGAAATAATATTCAGATCAATTGAAAGAATCCGATACTATCTCGCACCATTGCAGCTCCGAGCTCGGAGATTGGCAGGCTAGCTAAAGCACGTGTATTATCAATCAGACTATTTGGTTAGACAGCTCTAATCCCAAACATGATGTGTAACACTGCAGGAAATGATATGGCGAGTAGTACAACCAAATGCTCATGTCACGAAGGGGACGCAGGAATAGAAACCGAATGGGAACGGATGTGAGATATCGGATCGTTGGCGTCATTTATCATGATATATCCTGCATGTACTCAACCAAAGTCCAGTTTCTATTCTATAATCCATAACCACCATCTACCTACTCGATTTCAGCGCCTTTGATGATACTCGCAGTGCACTGGGCAGTTGCGTACACAATTCGATGGTATTCCCGTGAATAACGGAGTACTTGCAGCAGACCGAATAAGAGCCCTACAAGAATATCACAACAAACTATCTACCAGCAACAAGCGCGACAAAACGCTGCTTGTGTATATATCAGTGTGATATTAACGTATATTAATAAACTACCAACAGCATTTTATTCCAGCCAGCTTTCGCGGGAGGCTGATGTTCGCTTATATGCAAGAATACCATTTGGGCCAGCACTCGACTAGGTCTGAAAATATATTTCAGTCTAATAATATCTTGTAAGACGTCGTTTATTTCTATAAAATTACTTAGTATTTTCAGAATGTACCGCAGAATCATGAATATGGAAAATGTAAACTATCGTTAAAGTATAAGACATGAAGTCTTCAATTATCAAATCTGGCAGCAACTCTCTGAAACTGACATGCATAACAGCCTCCCTAGGTACTAAAACGGAGTACAGATTGTAAGTACATATTGATCTGTAGCTACATATGTAATGACAATAGCTAATATCAATACATAATATAACCCATAATGTTCATGTCTACGCCTTCAGCATCGCCCAATATGAAATAGTATCGTCATCATCCTCTGAATTCTTACTGTCAGATGAGCAGTTTAAAACCAAGGTTTTCACAAAAGGAAATATTGGACCTTTTTGTACACTCTAAGTAGATGAGGTTCTGGCCAATATAGTCCAAAACCGCTTGCATTGTTTTTTTCCCTATCCCCTCTACCTTGGAGCGAAGGGTGAACTGCAATAACCTCCAGATACCAGATATCATGTCGGTTTAGCTTCTGTTGAATCTCTAAGATCAAGGTGCTTGTGGACATCTTCAGCATCTCATATCAGCGCTTATCGAAAAGTAGCCACTGAGATCGTGTATTATATATAGGGTAAACAGTAGGTACCTCCTCTCTAGGCTTCAAATCGTACGCTCTACCAAACTAGTTCCCTAATAAGAGCTAGAGTAATAGCCACGACTTCCCTATCGACCATGTCGACTGGTCCCTCGGAGGATAGAGGGTAATAATAGCATCGGCATCTGAATAGTAGTCGCTAGTGCAAGTTACCATTACCCCAGAGAACCCGCAAGACAAGAACAAGAACCCCTTTATACAACTGAACGCCACGGAATCTAGAATTGAGCAATCATTTCAGCTTAGATCGTAGAAGGAACAATTAGCCTTGGTCACACCAACCAGCGAAACCATTTCTCACCATTTCTACCAACCTTTTATTGTCTTGTTTTCCTTTTCAGCCATGGCTTATACCGCGTTGACATATGGCTCGTTGTTGGCGTGGATATCAGTAATGAGGTCTGTTGAAAGTCAATTTGCCCTGGGACCCCCATACAACCTCAGTGCGGCCGGTGTCGGGCTTTTGAATCTTGCGCCGTTCATCGGAATGCTTATTGCAACTCTAATATTCCTGGCAGTAAGTGACTAGTCTATTCTAAAACTAGCACAGCGAAACAATGGCGTCTATGGGCCCGAGATGCGCCTCTGGTTGAACATTCCAGGAGTCATATTGACTGTAATTGGCCTCATACTGTTTGGGACCAGTTTTATATATGTAAGCCTTTCTTTTCTTACTCCTGGTGAATCACAGAGCGGCGAAGAGAGGAAAAATTAACCAGATTCGATTAGTCATGGGCGTTGATAGTGATCAATGTTGCATATGCGACCTTTGGGGCAGGTTGAATTATCTGCTGCGATATTGCGATCACATATATAATTGATTGCTATCCAGATGTACATGATAACAGGACAATGTCCTTGGTATTATTTTTTTTTAACTTTTTTCCCTCTTATTGGTCCTCAACTTTTTAGAATAATCTCGAAAGCTGACTTGCTTATTCTATACAGAACCTCGGAGATGCGATGGTGTCTATTGTTTGCATCCGCAACCTTGTTTCAGTGCTTGTGATGGTCGTCTATACTCCATGGATTACCAATATGGGAATTCTCAACACGTTCATTTTGATGACCGTTCTATTGTTTTTAGCAAAACCACCCACAAGGCCTTGTCCACCGCGCTATTGCGCTCATTGACGAAGGACTGGAATCTTTCCACGGCCATTTTGCTAGAGAGAGAAGAAAACCTATGGCTGAGCTTGGTTGAAGTGAAATCGGTGCATTATCAACTAGTTCAGTGATGCTAACTATATATCATCTGTGGAAGTTGGATCGATCACGCAGAATATTTATTTCGTCAACTGCGTTGGTGAAGCATGAGGGTCAACTCCACGAAACATACCGGAAGATCTTGTTGAATCGCATACCGCAGCATCATTTACTGGCTACAGACAATCCAAATATATTGTTAAAAGGATGTTAGCTATGGTAATTAGCAGATATTGTCCCAGGTCTCAGAGCCAATGAACGCCTGGAATAACTTTCCAATGGTGGATTCCACGCAACTGAGTAATCACAGAGAGTCCCATACTACCACTCATCCAATTCCCTGGGTAAGTACGACAAGTCGGTCTGGTTTGATAGTTGAATTATGTAACAGACTGTGGGCCGTCTAAGCAAAGGCAGAAGCCGTCTCGAATGACAGCTTTGCAGTTCTTTCTCCTGAGACGTCAGAGATCCACGACTGATTGGGCAAGGCTGCCAGGCGACGTGGCAGCGTGCCCGGGCATGAAGTGGATCACGGTGATATTGTCAACTCAGCATCACTCTGAACAGCACTCAGAGACCGTGCCATGGGCTGTTGATACTTGATAACTAGTTAATAGTTAATAGTATTTTGTGTTATTGTCACGCGCAAGCATTGATTAATAAGATTGTCAACGGAAGGCACGGCCCGCTTCCGCAAGGACAGTGGCAGCACACTTCCAACCTCCTGTCTTTTCTCGCTCTATCACCAACTTTGAATTCATCCTTGCAAATGCAAAGAATGAGGCTACAAAGGATGCCCGCCTACATCCTCCCGTCTTCTCTTGTCGCATACTCATCCTCACCAAGAAGTGTGTTCTGGCGATGGCCAATGAGCACCACTGTGGGTCGCAGGCTCCCGCTCCACCAGCAACGCCGAGTTGCAAGTTGCAACTCGCCTTGCTCAAGTCGACGCTCAACTCATCGCATCGTCGATGCTGTCAGACCATCGCCTCTCCTATTTACCGCCTGAAAGCTGGCCTACCGCAGCACGAATGCCCAAAGCGGCTACACTGCTGACACCGGCCAGTCTGGAATCTTGCTCATCTTGATGTTTAGCGCGCTATCTGACCTGAGTCACACTTCTGAGACGAAAGGCGCTTACCCACTCTTCACCGCAATTCATTGGATCGCAGTGGCAACCTCTACTCGCGTTGGCCGTCTCGATACCAATACGTGACAGTGGACACTGACCTATGGCTCCACTCGTAGTGATTACAATCCAGTTTGCTGCTTTGCTCTCGGGCTCTCCCCATTCGCGGCTTATGCCTGCCTAACTCAGGGACACACTGACACAGATGAGACGATGAAACTAACAGCGACGTAACTGGGCCGCAGAGAAGCCTAACCATACAGCATCAAACCCGATAGAGCTTCTTTATAGGAGAGGGCAGCCAATCAGGCGACTCACCAGGCTATGGATTGGGCGTTCTGATGCTGCCCTCGCCCTCGCCATCTCTGGAGCACGATTCCATGACTTCCTTTTTAGCTTGCCTACATCCTACAAAACTGGGTCCAGAACATCGGGATCAATGTGGATGTTTCGTGGACTTGAGATTCCTCCCTTTGCCCCGTGGATACTCAGGCGGGTGTCCACGCATTGCTCGTTATCCGTTCCCCGTGCCAACTTGGCGTACAACACCGAACACCCATTGCTGTTGTTTCTTTCTCAATTCATGATAAGTTGCTAGTTTAGCCCCGGTTACATAATGCATGTTCCTGAATTATCTTTGAATAGTATATTATACTGCATGTAGGCTCACCTGTCTTCCAGTCAATCCCTTGCTCTCTGCCGACTTTGTCAATCTATACACGATATCACTGATACACATTTACATACATCTCCCCTCTTTCCATAAGACTTGAGTCCTCATCACTCTATAACACCATTCTCTTTATACTCCCAGTTACAGTTTCAACCTCCTACTTTGGCCTCCTTGACTTCGGCGGCCTGATCCTACACAATCTATCTAACAATAATGCCCCTCTCACACCTCACACTGACTGTCTCACATCTACCCACCTCGACATCATTCTTCCTTGCATGTCTCCAACCGCTTGGATATCAATATATCGGACGACATGACGAGTTTATTGGATTTGGATCCAAAGCCGACGAGCCGGCCGATTTCTGGCTTTCGCAAGAACGGCCAGGGTAAGATAACCCTCAGTCCGACCAGCCATCTGTTACTAACATAAAGAAGAACCCCTGCCGGTGCAGTTCACATCGCCTTCCCGGCACCATCAAAAGAAGCCGTGAACGCTTTCTTCGTCAACGCCTTAAAAGCCGGCGGTAAGATCCATGGTGAGCCTAAAACCAGAGACCACGAGAGCGGATACTTCAGTGCCGCTATCATAGACTTTGACGGCAACAGCATCGAGGCCGTTTATCGCCCTGATGTTACGACACGCTCGCAAACCGGAGGACCAACTTTTCAAAAGGTCAAAAACGATACTGTGGTCTCGCGTGCTCGGTCAACCAAGACCGAAACTGTCGTACGTGCCAAGACTGTCTATGCGATTAATGATATTCCCCCGTCGCAAGTCAGATCGCTACATGATCAGCATCTGCAGCAGTCATATCCGTTGCCGTCGCAAGGGGAGAACTCAAATATCACAGCAAAGACCATCATTGGCACTCTCCTCGGCGCAACCGCTGGTGCCGCTATCGCATATGCCATGGTGAAAGGCGACTCCTCAAGCTCTCAACCACCAGCCCCTCCCTCGGGTCCATCTCCGCCATCCCAATATGCTCAGCAACAGCAACCAATACAGCAGATGCCCCTGCAACTACCCATGTCGATGCCCATCATTCCCATGCTAGGACCTGCACCCTCAGCGCCAGCACTACAAGAACCCCCCACCTACCGTGCCCTCGAAGCTCCTCCGCCCGCTCGAAGCACATACACAGCCAACGACGCAATATCTGCCTTCACACGATCTGCCACTTCCAAAAGCCCACGCGCCGACACCATATACGAGGATACCGAATACTACCCTCCCGTCGACGGGCCGCGCGGAAGCGTCTATTCCCAAGAAACCAGCGGAATACGTCGCTCTTCCAACGGAAGCGTGTACGCAACCCGCGACATCCCCATTCGAGCAATCGATTATCCCGGATCGCAAAAGGGGCGGTCGCAGTCATATCCCTGCGACCCCAGTACCTTGATCAGCAGTTACGCTGAGAACTCGCGCGCTCAGCTACAGGGCCATATCATTGGCGACGCCGAGACGGAGTTTTCGTCAATATCAACCATCAAACCGGCCAAATCGATGCATTCGTCATCATCATCGTCCGCCCATCGCAACAAATCATCCCACCACCATTCCCATACCTCCTCGCATTCTCCACCACAACAATCGCAATCAATCCTCTCTCAATCCCCATCCTCACATCGCTCCTCCAAATCCCACGCGAGCAAACACTCCCACAATCATCGCCACCTTCATCCCGACGAAACCTACTCCTCAACCTCATCGTCTCGCTCCGCCCACAAGACTCCTTTACCAGACAGCAAACCAACCTCCGTGGCCTCCTACTCACATCGCTCTAGCACCTCTAAACGCAGCAAATCCCACACATCGCCGCACGCCATCCCCCTGCCGGCCTCCACAGCCCCGAGTACCATCTTCCTTGACGCCGTAGACATCGACGTCGCCAACACCGCACTCACGCCAGACGACAGCATCAGCCAAGTGGGCATAAACCCTTCCCCTTCAGACCACAAACAATCTCGCTCAAAACCCAGCTCCTCGTCATCGTCGACATCCAAACGATCATCGAACACGAAGAAATTCGACGAGCCAGTGCGCCCAAGTGACAGTATAAGCCAGGTCTCAAGCAATCATTCGCGGACGACCGAGCGGACTGTCAAGGCGTATTCGAAGAGCGGGTCGAGGGGGAGTCATTATTAATGACACAACCCTTGCATTGGACGTACAACCGACAGTAAGAGTATGAATATAAGCAGTGGTAGACAGAACAGGCCGATACGAAGTAGAGTAATGCTGCATTGTTGGAGTTTGATGTTATTCTTGTTATCGATTATTAATATTTGTTGCTACGTTCTGACTTCATAGTTCCAGTCATTATTGAAACTTTATCTTACCAGCTACATCATAAATAATTCTTATAAGTTCAGGTATCAGGAACTAGTTCCAGTAAGGATGTGTTTACCCAATTACTAATACTTCACAGAACAAACCTATTAGCATCAACATTTGAGGCAAGGAAAATAGATATCGTAAAAATATGAAAGTACTTTTAATATTTAATGCAACTACACCTATATCATGCACCCATCCATCACCGCCAGGTACCAGCTAGTCAGTCACACTATATCATATACCCGATACCGCTGAATTCTTAATACCGAAAGAAAAAAAGTTCAGATCATGAGATTTGATATTGATAGAGTAGTCCAGTAGCAAAGTGGAAAACGAAATCCCGCCGATGATGACAAATGAGGAACGGCACAAACCGTCCGACAACAGAAAGGAGAAAAAAAGTGCAACCGATTACCAACAGAGAGAATATAGAGTACGCAATACTTTAAAAGGTTGAACATAAAGAATCAATCAACTCGGGCTCCAAAAACCACCACCACGGTACGCCAGCGCTACCTCCGATCCGGTCTAATGGTCAATGGTCAGGTCTTTTTTTTGTTCACATTATCAGGTCGTTGCCAAGGAAAGGATGCACTATGCACTATGTATTTGTTTTTTTCGTGGCCATTGGAAAAAAAGACCGAGTTTAGGCCGTAACGATCGTTCATTTGTTGTGGTGGTCCAAGGGTATCAAATTGCGTATTTGCGTGTCCATTCTCGGGCTGTGGCATCGTATCGACCGCGGTCTGTCTTGTAGACATGCGCAATCTCCGGCACCAAGGGGTCGTCGGGGTTGGGGTCTGTGAGCATCGAGCAGATTGACAGAAGAACTGTAAATCGTTAGCAAGCATTCTGTGACTGTTGGTTAAGGAGTAATCACCCTTCGAGATCGTAAGAGCCGGACTCCACTGGTCTCTCAAAATATCCAGACAGATACTACCGTTGGAGTTGATATTGGGGTGATAGATTCGAGTCGTAAAGTTAACCTTGGGGGCCTTGAACGGGTAGTCCGTAGGGAAATGGATCCCTAGGAAGAAAACACCGCCAGAGTATGGGGAGTCGCCAGGACCCATGATCGTAGCTTGCCAGTGGAACTTAATATCTCAGTTAGAACACAAATAGTTTCGACTGCAAATCTGAATTAAAGATCGCCACATACCAAATCATCGCCAATAGGGCCAGCAGAGCAGGATGAGGGCGGATCACTGTATCACCGTTAGTTAGCCGTCCAAGTAGAAAGATGAAATCAAAGTGAAAAGCGACGTAAACGTGTACAGAATGCAGGTAGTGAGGTGACGTTGGGCAACGATATGAACACATGCCCCGCAGCTGTGGTGGGGAGGCACGCTTGAAGAGAGACGATAGGAAGCAGGACGAGGCAAAAGAGGGGAATTATCAAACTCACCGTCCGAGATCTGTGAGTTCCTTTTGAATGCGCTTAAGGGCCATCGTGAGATACGCTGTGTGCAGTGAGGGGATACAAGAACAGAAAAGACCGCAGGAGGGACGAAGAGGGGCGTTTCAGTCTAGCGAGGCGATAACGCCGTCAGTTCTTAATCATACGACGGATAGGATCGACCTTGCTGTCGAGGCCATGAGGGTAGAGGGAAGTACATACCGTAAGGAGAGGGGGATGCCAGGGAGAAGAGTCTCGTTGGGTATGACGATGACAGAGATAGCGAGAAAGAAAGAGAGAGAGAATCTAATACGACGATGGAAGAGGACGGAAGAGCAAGAGAGAGAAAAGACCCACTGAAATACCGTACCGTCACGGGCCGTAAGGTCCTCATCACCTGACGCCAGTCGCCACCGAAGTCATCGCTGCAGAACTCCCACAATACGGTAATTACGGTGTCTCGGCCAGGGCACTATTCCATTGGCTGCTGGCCATCTTCTTTACGTGCCGAACAGACATTTTATTGTAAAGACAATGTAGACATTTTTTTATATCAACAACTCTTACAATGATGCATTATACTATTTATTTACCTTCCCGCTCAGACAAATGCCTGAATGCCGGTAATCGCCCGGCCGAGAATAAGAGCTACGCTTGAGGTCAGCAGGATTCGCGCAGACAATCAAAAGCGGACAGCCAGCACTTACAGTGAATATCGCTTTGCCCTTCATACGTCTGCGTGACAAATAGATTCGCTACGTGTCGCCCGATATGGTACTCGTCGCTCGTGGCGTTGCCGCCAAATATTTCTTGCAGTCTGCAGTCAGTCAGCAGTCAGTCAGCGTGCTTCGAGAACATTCGGAACAAGAACGTACGTCCTCGCATTCGCCAACGCCCTGTCGCAATTCTGTCGCTTGACCATGGAGATCATTTCTGGCGCGGACTTTCCGGCGTCCTTCAAGCGAGACACCTGGGTGGCAGCCAGCGTACCATATGCAGCGTCGGTGGCGGCATCAGCCAGCTTCTTCTGGATAAGTTGGTATTTGGCCAACGGGTTCCCTTTGAACTGCTTTCTCTCCAACGCATACTCCCTCGCCCGACTGAGCGCATCCTCTAACGCGCCCGTGACACCATAGGCAATCCCCAATCTCGCACTGTTGAGGCAGGTGAACGGGCCAGCCAAACCCTCCACATCTGGAAACATATTCTCAACCGGCACGGGGCACTCGTCCAGCTGAATTAAACCTGTGATTGATGCTCTCAGCGCAGTCTTGTTCTTAATCGCCGGTGTCTCCAGCGTTCCTGGCGGGCACTTGCTCCGCTCCACCAAAAAGCCCTTGATCTTCCCCGTACTCTCCAACTTCGCCCACACAAGCAGAACATCGGAAATCGGTGAATTCGTGATCCACGTCTTTGTGCCTGATAGTGAATAGTACCCTTTCCTTGTCGGATGCTCCCGCGCAACAGTCTCCATTGATCCAGGGTCAGATCCATGATTCGGCTCTGTCAGACCGAAACAGCCCAGCAACTTGCCCTTTGCGAGCTGCGGTAAGAATCTGTCTTTTTGCTCTTGTGTCCCGAATTCGTAGATTCCCGTCATTATAAGCGAGCTTTGAACGGACATTCCCGACCGATATCCCGAATCCACGCGCTCGACTTCTTTCGTAATCAGGCCTGACGCAACGGTGCTCGCGCCAGCGCATCCATAGCCGTGGATTGAGGCGCCTAGTAGTCCAATCTCCCCCATTTCCAAGAGTATATTGCGATCGTAGTCTTCATTTCGGTAAGCCTCTACAGATAATTTATCGTCAGCATCAATCTCTTCCAGTCAAGATATGACATCACGGATCTGATCACAGCTCGTACCAAGTACTCTCGGCAGCAAACGCTCCTGACAATACTGCCTCGCTGTATCCTGAATCGCCAATTCCTCCTCCGTAAACAACTCCGACGCCGCCAATGGATCCTCCCAGTTGAAGACCGCCGAAGACGCCCATCGGCAATTCTGAAGCGGGAAGGACGTCGTCCGCACGTTGGCGGATCTGCGGAGTGTTTGGAGTGGGCGCGAAGCGGCACGTAGCATTGAGCAGTTCATTTTTAGAGAATGGCAGGCTATAGTTTCATGTCAGGGACGAAGTCCTAAACACAATCATTGAGGCAATTGTCAGCGATCCATCTATGTGTACACACGATCAGAGGAGGAGCGGCAGCGGAACGAAGATCGATCATGGCATTCATGACAGACAAGGCGGCACAATTGAGGACTTACGTTCAGTTCAGTAAGTGTTCGTCCACTGTAGAAACTGTAGAGTTCAAAGCAAGATTCAACGAGCTTCCAAGCAATGCTCTGTTCGCCATGAAGTAAAGCATAGCCGATCGTGTCCCGCACTGTCTCGACCTACCTCGGCCCTGGCAGCCAATCAGCGACTCTTCCCCACATCAACTCCAAAAGAATCGCCGTGGAGTTTACTTTTACTTTTATATCACACATTATAAATATAAAATAAATAAGACTGGCATTGACAAGTTGATACTGATACTGATACATCTATCCCTCTAGAAGTTCTCCTTGCCCCAGACATACTGGAATCCCGGCTCCGAGTACTGATTACACTTTATATGCAACTGACTGCCCAGACCCTTTGGTCCACAGAAGAACACTCCAGCTTCTGCAGGGGTGTGGATCTTACGCACCGATCGAAAGATCATGTCCCAATTCGGGCGCCCAAAGTTCGTTGGAGCACGCAGGCCCGTTATAGCGTCGATGTCCGCATTGGCGTCGTTGATCATGATATTCGTCGCATCGTCCGCTTTGATTTTAGCCGTTAGATACTAACCCACCATCGTCAGCCAGCCCTACCTCTATAATAATTATATTTGGAGTGACTCACCGTATGAATCTCAATCTTACTCTCCATATCCTGCGACTCAATCGCAGCGAGCAACGATTTGAACCACTCAAAGGACCCAAAATCACGACAAACCCAGAAAAAATACACTTTCCTCAGCCTGGTGCGCTGCTGCGGATAGTTCATTCTGTACCAGACACTCTTCAGAATCGACGCAAAGGGGTTACGCCAATTCCCGCGCCAACCAGCATGGCGACTTCGTACTTGAACACGTCTTCGGAGGCACTGCCAAAGGGGCCATCAATATACACTCGTGGCAGAATGCGGCGGATGGCAGGGTCCACGTTGTCGTCCGGATCGCTCTTGTTCACGCCCACGACGGCAGACCGGTTGGCGTCCTTGTTGCCCTTGGCAGCTTCAAAGTCGCAGCCGAGTGTTTTGGCGAGCGCTTTGGTGAAGTTGCCCACGCAGCGAACGTGAACGGAGATGTAGTCCTCTTCGGGGGCGCTGGTGAGCGTGAAGGGGTGGTATTGCCAGAGTGACACTTCTGGGCAGCAGAGGAAGATGTACTAAACGAATCAGAACAAAAAATATATGTAAGATCAAGAGAATGTGGATTACCTGTCCAGCTCTGGTTTTGGTCCGCGCCTTTTTGATCTGGATCTCGACCACGTTGCTTGGATGCTGAATCACCTTTGAAATATAGGTCTTGTGCCATCCGCGAATCTCTCGCGCAACCCGTTCAGCCAGATAAATAACCGCGCCATAAATCCAGTACTGATAAAACACACCGATCCCCGAGCAAAACGGGGCGAAGTCAGTGGGGATCATACAAAAAATGCCATGCATAGACCAGAAAACGAAGAACACGATGAAGAGGTGATGCGTGTACCAAAAGCGCTCGAAGTTATTTCGCCGCGGCTTTTCGATGGACGTAAAGACCATGGCCATCAATGCGATCAGCATGATCCAGCCGGTCCAGGTAGGGCCAGTTAAGAAGCCGGCGCGAAGAAATCCGACAAACCCCTGCCCGTTTTTGGCGGAGAGCTGGGCGACGTTGTTCAGATGGGCGATTGTGTGGACCCAGGTGAAGAAGACGATTGCCCATGCCACCACTGGAAGATTAGTATAGGTTTAGACGGTAAATTTCTTGGTACTTACGTTTATGGAATGTGATGTTTTTGTCTGCACTCGTCAGGCATTGTTTTGACAGGCCTTGCTAAGGCGAGAAACGACTTACCAAATTGTATAATTCCATTCAAAGGGGTCTGTCTCATGAGAGAGATCAAAGTCCGACAGACAGCTGGGTCACCATCAGTAACTCAGATCAAAGACGTATATAAGATAGACCTCACGGAACAGGATTAAGGCGACATTGGTATGCAGAACCAAAGCAGCAGCTCGTGCCACCATATATGTCCAAGTATAAGTTCCCCTTGCATTATTCAAATTGTCCTAGTCATTATTAATCGAGACAACACCAAAGCGCTTGTTTTCTTCTCACCTTAAACCCATAATTCAAAAATCCAAACACGAAAATCATAATATTAGCCAGGACGAAAGCGAGCACGGTACTATTCGCATGTCATTATCAGCATCATCAACTCGAATACATGTACACCAACATACAATCTTCTCCATCCCTCATTGATCATCCTAGCCATCACATCGTTAGCAGCTGATCACCCGACATGACGATCAACTCACCAGCGATCGAACTTTTGCTTTGTCGTCAGCTCCTTTGGCGCGAGACCGCTCATCTCGCCGGACATCAACATCCTCGTTAGAGGCGGGTATCTCGCACGCTCCTTCTTGTAGCTAAAGCTGCCGTCCTGCGGCAATTTGTCTAGTTTATCCATGTTGGGTTGTAATTAATAATATTGGCCTTTTTGACAGCTGCTTGCAGTATCGAGGAATAAAATATCGAGTCTCAAAGCCCGTTCGAGGCTCGATAATTAATAAGAAGTAAATGTATGAACGAACTGTCAACGTTAGTGTTGTATAGCAGGCGGTTAGGGTTAAACACTTACTGAAGCAATGCAAAATGCAGTCTAACAGATCAAACAGAAGAACTGCTCCAGAAAATCAAGGCGAATCACTGCATTAAGTAAATTTATGCAATGCCACAGAGGATATTCCCCAAGGAGACTCCCGAAGGGGCCGAGTGTGTGTGATACACCGGGCCGAACATAGGTCGACACAGAACTAGGAACAAGCCGGTTTCAAGGTGATTTTAGAGGAAATCTGTTCCAAAGTGTAAGGGATCTACTTAAGGTATCTCATCACTAGCCATGAATTCGCTCGATCGAGTTAGATAGAACTAGTCAAAATGCATGAGACGGAAGCCCCTGACGGCCCTGCCTAGAATTATCAATGCTACAACATATGTAGTCAGATTTGATAACCATTTGGATGAAGTGAGCTATCGATTAATACTTTTCATCTTATTGGCGGTCGGATCCCATCGTGTTTGAGCCTCTGTCGTGGCGGGACAGGAGAAGCGTGAAGAGCGTCTCACAACTGCATCGGGCGGTTTCAACCCGCGTCACGCTGGCGGCCTGACCTCACCACATCAACAAACCCTACTTTACTTAAAGTCACTGCAATACAATAGTTATACAGCTCTCCATAATAATACATGACATAGTCGAAATAACGAATTCCGACTCTTTGCAGCTATTTCTACTTCTCTTCTCTCCATATAATTGAGATTTGTTATTTTAAATAATTCAAATTTTCAAAATATATCAAAATATCAGTTTAAATTTACAAAAATATTCAAAATAAAATAAGAATATTCAATGATAATCCTACTGGGAGACTCTCTGGAATTGATATACTTGTCCTAAACCTAGGAGAAAAATTTGTAAGATTTACTTGCGCAAATCTAGAAATCCATGCAAGCCAGGAAATATTATGATTACAGAATACTATGACGGCACAATAGAAGCATTCAAGTAACCTATTCATACGCAATATTCTTATAAGTTCCGAGTATCTACTCATCAGTACTCTTCTTTTCTTTAAAAAAATCCACATTCAACGACAAAAGACTCCAAAAGACTCCATTATGGAAATGCCTACTCTGTTCCATTAGGGACAGGCCATTGATAACACAGAAGCTAGTCCATATTAATACAGGACACTAATGAGCAAATCTTACCCACCCTCAGCTCATCTGTATACACAAGTTAATAGATTAATAGTTGACTCTCTTCAATACATGCTATATAGATATACGATTTATCATCTAGAAATCGGTATATTTCTTGCCACAATTGTCACTGGATAGGCCCGGAGTCCTAGCTAGCAAGAGCTAAGAAATACAAAAGATTTCGATAGGAAGGAAAATGAATCACACTCCTCCATACCAGGTGACGCTCCGAAGCTCGCTTTATATACTCACCATATAAAGCTCACGCCTTGGAGCCTAGCAACTTGTACGGACTAATAGAAACTCCTGCGAGTGTGCGTTTTTGGGGCACGTTGGAATAGCTTCGCGAGGGCAAGCGTGTGCGTGACCCAAGCAAACTATATACAGTCCAATCCGTCATAACAATTACGAATGGGGCACTCATAGTTATCAGTATACCAAAGCTAAGACGATTCAGCGACGGTGGCCAGGTGCGAATGTAGCGCAAGAGAGATGGTAAGATAACGTTCTAGTAAATTGTATTAGAAAAAACCCCCCTAAACAAATCGGAAGCACAAAAATAGCGCCTCAAATAGCTACCAAAACATCTACTTCATCAAAAATATAATAAAATCATATATTCTTATGTGTATTTAGGAAAATGGAGGGTGTATGGATCGAGCCCTATATCAATTGATATGCCGAAAGTTAGCTTGAAATCCCGATGGCATCGCTACTACATGTGTAAAGAAGGACTTGCTGATTCTCCTGCCAAGCAAATTGATTGATTATCTGCATAACTTTAAGCTAACATTACGTCAAAAACTATCCTTAAAAAAGTAGCATGCTAATACATACATAGTTGCAACACTTAGTCGGTGGGGGCGTAAAAGAGTCCCCATGAGGGCCTTTTCATGTTGATCGAATTCAGCACCATCCAATCGTATCGCCACAAGGTCAACGATAAATATAAAGCTGAAAAAAAAATTTTATTTAGGTTTGATCGTATCCTATGCTGTCCACGGCTCCATGTTGAGAAAAGCGTAAGGCTGATCGATTATGTAAAAGGTTTCTGTCTAACAATGGTGCTCTAAGACCTCTATACATAAGTATAATGCCTATTTATTCAATGTAGTTCAGGCAGTAATCTGCCAATATAATAGGGTATATTTGATAGCATTCTTCGCCTCTTAAGTATTCCTGGTAGTGATCAGATCACCACCATGCTTGGCCGTGGCATATCGATGTATAGGTACCTCTATTCACAGGCACTCGATATGTAGTTGAAGCAACCCGCTCTCGGGGCTGTATTCTCCACCGTGAATGTATAGTAACACTTCGGTCCTTTACGTATTTACGTACATTATTGGTTTTCCTTTTTTCCTAGTTCGGCAACTGGTACTGAAAATAGTTTCAATTCACAGAATGTAGGAATGCATAGCCCTGGTTCATTATTGACCATAAGAACTATAAATACTGTTATCTCTCACTCATTTATTTACAGGAAAATACACACAATAAAACAAACTCATCTCAATTATCACTCATCTTTATCGCACACAATTAAAATATCCAATACTCACCATGGCCATTTCATCCTCCGTCCGCAATATTGTCCTCACTGGCCTTCTCGGAGCCACCGCAGTTCTGGCAGGTGGAAGTGCACAGGTGAACTATTACACTGACGCCGGCTGCACTCAGTACCAATGGAGCGATGCATTCTCCCTTGGCTCCTACGCCGGACCGGGATACTCCTACTCCTATCAACTTGAGGGCACACAGTCGGCCAACGTCGCCAACTGCAACGACTGGACCTGGTGCGTCTGCACCTTTTACGACACGAACGGCAACACGCTCGGTGAAGCCCAGAATGCCGGGTCCAACTGTGTACATGGCGACGTAGCGTCATTCTACTGCTATGGTAGAAATGCTTCTTAATCCCCTTCGAGTAAGGGTTCCATGCATCCTCATTCGATATATAAGGTCATACTGAGTTCAGACTGGCAGAGAACTAGGACGGACTGAATTGATCGGATTTGGTCAAGCATTCAATAGAACTGACCGATTGGTGTGGACTGGAAACCGGAGTCGAGGGATTGTTTTTTGTACTTTGGATTGCTTTCTATATAGTCAACTTTCCGAAGCCTGTACATAGCGCAAAATTAGACGGCATGACTTTGTCTCTGCTTGATAACAATGATATTTTATCCTCTCACGATAACGAACACTTTATTATAACGTAGGAGATAGAAATAACTCATCTTTAGTGATGCTGAATCAAATAAGTCAATATCAGTACACATTATCCAATAACTATCTCCTCAGGGTTCAATTTGAGCCGTAATGGACATAGCCGCTTCGTACCATCGGTCCTGCTCATGAAGTTACCGGACACAGCCACGCAGCATATACTGGTCATAAACCCATCAATTGCTTCACATTAACATCAACGACACCAACAAATGCAGCACAAGACGGAGAAATGACGCTTATATATCGTCTATATCTAACCACCTCATCTTATCCACCTCACACAACATATCACTACAACAAGTTAACCATTCCAACAAGTCAACTATCCTAGCAAGTCAATAAAATGGCCACCACCATGGACATCTCTTCGAACCCCCTCGCCAAATTCTCCCTGCGAACCCGCCAAAATACAATCCTGCATACAGGGTACATGGGGACCATCAAGTACATGCTCCAGACCCTAATATTCGAAGAATACAGCACAGGTCTACACGCGCAAATCGGTGTTTTCGAAGGCCAGCGTGTTGACGTTAATACAAACGAGGAGGTAGACTGCATTATCAAGGTTCGGATGCAGTAAGCTCCCCACTCTACACTATCTATATTTGTATATATGAATATCTAATGCTTTAGACTCAACCCCGTCCTCATCCCCCACGCATCCTCGTCCTCCCGTGCCTCGTACTTTCTCGACCGCGAGTGTCGCGCACTCCGCGCAGCGCAGTACTCCGGTCGCACGCCTGACTTCGTCGCCTGTGCGAGCGAAGTGCAAGACCGCAGCGGGTTTTATCCCGGTGGGTATCTGGATATTATTGCCATGAGCAAGTTACCAGGGAAACCTATCGCACAGTGTCTCGGCGCGTTGACGGCTGCTGATTTGAAGGTTATCAAGAAGGATCTAGCCGTACTCCTCAAGTAATCCTCCCCCCCCCACAAAATCCCTTTTCCCGGCTTCTTTGCATATATATGTATGTTAATGAGGGATCAGATACATGGATCAAATTGGCTACAGCCTCCCTCTCGACGCCAGTACCAACCCTTCGGAAGAGATTGGGAATCGGGATCGGAGTGGCTTGCAGGGCCGTCTAGCGCGCTGGGTCATTGATGACAACCACGTGTCGTACGACCAGGCCAGCAAATCGGTGTATTTGAGTGATCTCTCACGCTTCGGGTTCTACGGCGAGACGTTTGGGGGAGCCCAGCACGAGGAGATTATCGCTCGCTCCGAGTTTTGGCAGAAACTGGTTGCGTTGAATCAGTTGAAACGGCTGGGGTTGGACAATAGTAGTGGTGTGAGGGGTGAGGAGGGTGCGTTTACGTTGTGTTCTAGGGGTAGGAATAGGGCTGTGGACAGGGATCCGTGGCTTGTGAGGGAGCGAGATTTGATTGATGCGTAATTGGTATGCGATGGATGGCGATAGCGAGGGTAATGAGGGGAATCTACTTGCTAAATGACAGGAGTTAAAGAGCGTTAGATGAGCGGTAATCGATAAATCTTTCATTCATCTTCATCAGACATAACTCAGCCGATAGAAATCTATAAGCTAAAACATGCAGTCACGCCGGCATTTGCGACTGCAAGAAATCAAAGACTCCCGTCGGAAAATACTCTTCATCAAAACCCCACAAATCCGTCATCATTGGATCTAGTGATCCCGCCGAAAGTCCAAGCTGGGATTTGTCCATTGTCGCATTTGTTGCCACGGGGAATCCGTTGTTAGGTGGATTTCCATGAGGATTACTACGTTCAGAGGAGAGGGGGGCCACGCCTAACATGGCTGGCGGGTGGCTCAGTATTGTAGCGCGTTCCCCGATAGTTTGGGCGTTGCTCAGAGAGACTGTATTGTAAAGTGAAGGTGTGTCATGCAGCCAGCTAGGCTGCTGAAGGCGTGGTGTGGGCCTGGTTGAATGGCTTGTATGTTTTTCTTCCCATTCCCGAAATCCCTCCATCATCTTCCCCAGGCCGCGTGCGATGTGGTGGCTGAGGTGGCGTTCGCTGGCTTTCTCGCTAATTGATATCATCAGATCGACAATCTTTTCGATTGTCCGTAGTACGCTCGACACATTGATGCGTAGAGCTGCTGCCGCGAGAGAGTTTCGCTGGCTAACGGAAGCGTTTACGCAGGAGGGATGCACTTTGACCGCGATTTTGAGCAGAAATACAGCGGCAAAGGTGATCATGCTATGTAAGAACAGCGGCACTCCCACAAGACTCCTTTGGATATCAGGCTCGTCAAGCACCGTCTGCAAAGTCGACATAGCACTGTCGATGGCGATCTCAGCATATTTCTTACGCTCGGCTGAAAGAGGTCGGAAAGAGTTCGCCGAATGATACGTCCTCAGAGCCAGTGAGTTCAACGTAAGGCGAGAGAAATGGTAATGTAGAGCCACTGCTTTGAACGGATAATCGCCGACAAAGGCATTTCCCACTACATCTGTTAGTACAGCCATTCAAGTTCATGAAAGAGATATCTCACCAAGCCGAGACGCCCATATCTTCTGCCAATTTTCTATATCTTTATCAAACGTTTCAATCTTCGGCAGCTCATGTTCAAGTACCTCCAGGTCCACATCCGGGCCGAAGGCATGGTAGATACGAGTTAGTGTGATGAACAAGGCAACTTGGCTATGAAGACGTATATCGCGCTGTTCGACAGAAGGCATATTGAGGAATGTTTCGTGTTTCACGATGCATACATCTTCATGAATGATAGGTGGCCGGCCATACGCTATCGAGAAATGATGTTCTAGGACCTTTCGGGCACATCAGTGATTTTCTAGTAACTGATATATTGTGGCTTACATAGAGAATATACCACAACTGAGCCTGTTCCCTGTGCTCAGGGGAGCTCTGCATAGCTTTGCGGTAACACTGGTGAAGGTTTCGTTCCGTCGCTATGCGCACTGCGTAACCGGATAATTTCCAGCTGACATCCGATAACCAAAATGCGCCAATACACAGAGCTCGAAGATCGTCAAGGCTATGATGTCGATTCAGCATCGAATCCGACGCAAGTCTAGCAAACTCGGCATAGCAAGTATCAAATATTCTTTCCTTGCTGGGTATATGAAGAGCGGTAACCGCCAGCACGGCAGATGTCAGCAGTGTGGACGATTGTCTAGCAGACAAAAGACGTTTATGAGGCATAACCAATCCATCCCATAGATAATGATTCAGCCGCCTATCGAAGTAGTTGAATAACTCTTCTGCCTCGGTGAGATCCACAACTCCTCGCGATATAAAATCCGCAGCGACCAATCGATCAGGCGCATATTGGCGCGTAGGCGAGTTATCTCGCGAATGGCTCAATTGTGTAACCTCAAACAGACTCCCCATCGGAGCCGTCACTATAGTCACCGTTCCAGGTTCCTCTCTTTCAGGAGAATAGTGCGACTGCTCCCTATGCGTCCGATATACAGAACTCAGGCGACGAGCATGTCCACCAGCGGTATTCTGCAGTGTCTCAATATGGTCTTCGTTGCGTGGTGTCGCTTCCACGGATGTTGTAGATAGCTTTCGATCTCGCTCACTCAGTCTGGTCCGGGGTGAGGGACCGCCGCCTTGATAGTAGGAAAGTTCAGGCAGCTGGGCCTTTCTTAACAAATCCGCCATCGCCAATTCCATCATTGTCTTCCACCTGCAAGACATAAAACCGTTAGCAGTCTTCCTTCAATGATTATTTCTACACTATCATTAAATTGGGTGCTCACTCGGCTTCGTCATCCAACAACGTCTGTAGACTTTTGTTGACCACACATTGTAAGCCCATGCGCTGACATCGCTGGCAAATCTGATTCCCCGGCTTCATATCACAGCGCACCTTATGGCGCTTGCACTCGGTACAAGCGCGGATCTTGCGCGAGATCTTGGGGATGTGTCGCAGCGAGCCGAGCCCTTCATCGTCGGGGGAGCGTGAGGGTCCTCCTCCACCGCCGCTGCCGATGGGGGAAGAGGACGAGTGTTCCCCATTGCCTTCGAATTGGATGCGATTCCGCTTCATCGTCGGAGATCGGTCGGGAGAGCCAGCGGCATGGTGGTGGCCAGCAACGAGGATGCGTACAAGCTCAGTCTCGAACGTATTGTACAACAGCAGTGTCTGCACTTCGGACTTATCATGCAGGCAATCGGCCACCAAGCCGGGGAGAGCGGGGGCAGCCGCGCTTGCTTAGGGCAGCCACGTGACCTGATCCGTAAAGCAGTTAACAAATCGACAAATCGTACGAATACGCAGTACTGTGGCTCCTGTCTTGACACAACAATATGTGCAGATTTCTACACAGAAAATACTTACCATCGCTATATCGATAGTCTGACTCTCAAGCTTGTGAATACAACAGCCAATCAGAGATGACTGTGTTGTGGAGATACAGCCTAGTCCCGATTGGGTTTAATAGCTTCACGGCGCGATTGCCCTCATGCGCGCACCGCGTACAGGACTATTTGCTTGTCTTGACCAGGCTGCCTTTTGTCCATTCCCCTCGATCCTATGTCCTTTCTCTTTTCTTTTCTTTCTTCCCTTTTTTCTCTAGTCCACCTTCCTTTCGATTATTTCTATCAGAATACCAATACCACTCTTAAAGGCTGACTGATCAGAGTTCATCAAACGCCGATTCAGCCAGCCGTCGTCACCATGGGCATCAAACGTCAGTAGCGCATAATATCTTTACCCCAGATCGAACCAGCTAATCAATTTCAGATCTGTACCAAGTGATTTCCGAAAACGCCCCTGATGCTATCAAGACTGGGGAAATCAAGAACCATTTCGGCAGAAAGGTCGCCATTGTAAGTGTATATTATTTCACCCTACAACAGTAGAACAGTATGCTAATCTAGTCATTCAAGGACGCGTACGGGCACTCCTTTCCTTTTCCTTGAACTATACTCACGTAAATCCTAGATCTATGAGCATTTACAGCTTTCTCATTGCGGTGCGCTCAGATGGCCAGCAGCTGATGAGCGAAACGGGCGAGACGACGTCACATCTCATGGGCATGTTCTACCGCACACTACGAATGGTGGACAACGGCATCAAACCATTATACGTGTTCGACGGCGCGCCGCCGAAAATGAAGGGTGGCGAGTTGGCAAAGAGAACTGCTCGGAAGCGGGAAGCACACGAGGCTCATGAGGAAGCCAAGGAGACGGGTACGGCAGAAGACATGGAAAAGTTTTCGCGGCGAACTGTGCGTGTGACGAGAGAACACAATGACGAGTGTAAAAAACTATTGAAGTTGATGGGGATTCCCTACATTAATGCGCCCACGGAAGCTGAGGCGCAATGTGCGGTGCTCGCTCGCGCTGGTAAAGTTTACGCTGCTGCGTCGGAAGATATGGACACGCTGTGCTTCGAATCGCCTATTCTACTCCGTCACCTTACCTTTAGCGAACAGAGAAAGGAACCGATTCAGGAGATTCATTTGAACAAGACGCTTGAGGGCCTAGACATGGATCGCAAGCAGGTTAGTACTCACCTACCGGCGATTTCCTATATTACCTAGACTGATTGTTATTGGTGATATTAGTTCATCGACTTGTGCATACTTTTGGGCTGCGATTATGTCGAGCCCATCCCTAAAGTTGGTCATCACACAGCTTTGAAGCTGATTCGCGAGCATGAGACGTTGGAAAAGGTAGTCGAGTTTATTGAAAACGATCCCAAGAAAAAGTACACGATCCCGGAAGATTGGCCGTACAAAGAAGCGCGCGAGCTTTTTTTCAATCCAGATGTGCGTGATGCCAGCGACCCAGAATGCGATTTCAAATGGGAGAACCCCGATGTCGAGGGCTTGGTCGACTACCTGGTCAAGGACAAGGGCTTCAGCGAAGATCGGGTCCGGAACGCGGCGGCTCGGCTGCAGAAGAACCTGAAAACGGCACAACAAGCTCGTCTCGAGGGGTTCTTCAAGCCCGTCGCAAAGTCCGAACAGGAGAAGGCCAGCTTGAAGCGCAAGCATGACGAAAAGATTGAAGAGCAGAAGAAGCGCAAGAAGGAGGATCTGAAAGCAAAGAAAGAAGCCAAGGCGCGACCGCGCGGCGCTGTCTGAGCCTCACCATCTCTGGTCTCGCATATATATTACATACAGTTGGGTCTCATAACATAAACTAACAGGCAGCGTGAATACCACGGGGATTATCATTTATGAATATGGGCTGATGCATGAAGGTGGTGGTGTTTGGCGTTCGCTTTCGCATCCCGGTCGGTCGGCTAGCGGGTAGCCCTCGGTTGGTATCTTTCTCAGTCGACGACAGAACCTGGGTATCTGCGCAAAATTGATTTAATTTTTCCGATATTAATCATATTTCGATTCTATTGAACGCATAGATTGATGCTAATGTGCAGCTGGGCCTTTACCAGCGTAGTTGCGCCGGGGATCAGAGGCGATGTTGTTGAGCGACGGTATCACCGACTCCAGTCGCCCACCTTACCATCCGTGATCTTTGGCATATTCAGTAATAAAATTAAAAATAAATCCTCTCATCCCATTCTCCAGTATCTATTCCATCTCTCCCCTCTTTTTCATATCCATATCGCCCACTAGGGAGGGAGAATACACCTTCCTTATGCTGGCGGCCGTTTCGTGAATGTATCAGCGAAACACACCCGCCAACTTCATTCTTGATGTCGCCCATTTTGCAGCGTATACACGCCGTGAATTTTTGAGTATTCGTAAATTCAGATCTAATTAATTCCTATTATTCTCTTAAAAATGCTAACAATGGCGCTGCGTTGGCAGGATCAGCGCTGGAAAAATGGCAGAGGGCTGTTTCGACGCTGACCACGGCAGGACATGATGTTGTAACAGTTGTATGAGAGATTAACTTTAAGTAGCCCCGCAAGCAAGAACAAGCTTGGCTGTGGCGGGCACGCATTCCCGCATGTGACCGGCCGGTGATCACCTGCTCGCGGAACCCTACTCTCTCCCTCTCTGTCTCGTTTTGGTTTGTCTCTGGATGGCGATCGGGAGCTATGTATGTGCTATGCATGTGTATGTAGGCACCCCTTACGGCTGAGGCAGGCGCCCATGCGAGAGTTACAGTATTCCCTGCATGCACGGAATGAGAATATATTGAAAAGTACATATGGTAGAATGCGCAATCATGACTACATAGATAGAGACAGCAGTAGGCAGTACCAGACTGGCGTGTCGTGGCGAGGTTGTCTCGTGACCAGGCAGCACCCAGGCAGCACCAGTGCCAGTCCCAGTACCAGTATGCTGGTCTGGTTTGTAGGAAATAAATTATGAATTATCGCAGGTTATTCGTGGGACACCAGGGGTTCATCGCATCATCCCATCTCGTTATGGTTATGGTTATGGTTATTGTTATGTTGCTGGTCGGTGGCTGGGAGGACATGTGTGTTGTGGAAGAACATTCTATGCAGTAGTTGTATACGCGATATTTAAGATATACGCATATGGACGGAGGATATGAATAAATAAAGAAGTGGCAGACAGCATGCCAGTGGGCGATTCTGGGCACTAGTATCATCGATGTCGAGAGCCAGAGCGCGGGTGATCCTGTCAACAGCGGCTGCCCTATAAAGCGCGCAGCCCCGCGGCATCCTGCCTCGCCCTCGCCCTTCCTCGTCTGCTTCTGCTTCTGCTCCCTCCACCACCACACCTCCACCCATCGCTCCACGCTTCCCTCGATTCGATTATATATAACGCTTCGGTCGATCCATCGTCTGTTCGTTAAGAATATTAAAGAGAACGTCGAAATGCCTCCCAAGAAAGCTTCCACCGCCGCCGCCGCCAAGAAGGCTGCTGGCTCCGGCCACGCCTCCTACAGAGGTACGTATTGCCTGATCCTCATCCCCCACCACATCGCATCGCGCGAGTGTGTGCTTCGCTGCGGTCGCGTGAAGATGCTGATTGTCGCTGTATAGATATGATCAAGGATGCCATCATCAATGTGAGTACATCCCTGTCGCGCCCGTGCGAGTTGTGTCGCCCCGGTCGCAAACAAGCGAGTCGGGCGATCGCGTGCCGTGCACCACAACACAACACACAACATGGCTGCATGCAGATTTCTTCTGGTATACTAAACCGTGAAACGAACTACACTAACGTGTCTCGATGTAGTTGAAAGAACGCAATGGTAGCAGGTACGTGTTTACGTTTGTCGCGTCATGGTGATGTGATGTCGCGTCTCAACTACATCTTCATATTTGCCTTCCTTTTCTTTCGGGTATATGCTGATAGAGTTGTTATAGCCGTCAGTCAATCAAAAAATACGTCCAGGCCAACAACAAGGTCGCCGTCGCGTCGCCGGCCGCCTTCGACTCCCAGTTCAACAAGGCCATCAAGGCCGGTGTGGAGAAGGGCGAATTCAGCCAGCCAAAAGGTTAGTTCGATCATCTCCACGTGTTTGCATGCTGTTGCGTGTCTCTGTCGTGGTCTTTATGCTTCGTTTGTCATGGTTGTTATGGTTATGGTTTGTATTGACGCGTCACAGGTCCTTCCGGCCCCGTGAAACTCGCCAAGAAGGAAGCCACCAAGCCAGCTGTCAAGGTATACCCATCTTTTCAGGACTACTAGAACTACGCTCACGCTCACACTAGAAGCCTGCTGCGAAGGCTGCCCCCGCGAAAAAGACCACCGCCAAGAAGACTGAAAAGACCACTGCCGCCAAGCCCAAGAAGGCCACCACCGCCAAGAAGACCGCTGCTAAGCCCAAGGCCAACACAGCGAAGCCTCGCAAGACCTCCACAGCCGCCCCTGCAGTTGTCGAACCCGCCAAGGTCACCACCAAGACCAAGTCGGGACGCATCACAAAAGTCGCCGCGAAACCAGCGACCAAGAAGGCTGCCCCCAGGAAGAAGGCCGCCAAGGCATAGATGACTGCTGCGGATGGCTCTGTTGACGAAGTTTGACTGTATTCCCTTTGTAATGCCCTAAGATATCTTTTGTTCAGGGTTTTTTTATTTTCGTCTCGTCTTGTTTTTGGTCTACGTCTTTTGGAAGACGACTTCTCCCATACGACGGATATGGTATTGTTGTGTCTATGTTTATCTATACTTGGTATTGGCTGGCGTCGCTTGGTGGGTGTCTTTGGGAAATTATGTTGATTTGGGTTGATGTCTGAACTGACTGGATGGATTTCAAATTTGCGGGACTTCAACTTGCTTGGTTTGGGCTAAGTAGTGTACAAATCAATGTTTTTATTAAAGCAGTCTATCCCGTATATAGGTGTACATATTAATTTATATGTACATGTACGTAGTTGATGAGTGTCCGTAGAGCAGATAATACCGTTATCCACATGTCAATCGATGGGTCAATTCATGTATCCGTGATGTCGCTTCCTGCCGACCACATCTTCTCAATCGATACATGTATATACTTGATAGATGACACTACAGCATTCGAATATTGATGTTAAATAAATTAATGCGACCTACATATACATTAATGTATCAATTGATATATATATATACCAATTGGTTGATGAGTGATATCAGCCATGGAGCTGAGTTTTATATATCCGTAACGATATATATTCCATTCTAACCTGCTTGACAAAACCGTGCAGCAACAAGAAAAATGTCATTAATTTTTCATCCATTACAAAATATACACTTCTACACATGTATCTGTAATCCACAACCAATAAGCAATTAACAGTGGTATCACCAGACTTTATCTCCTCTAAAGTCAATGTCACAGTTATCCTTTGATATTGACGACACTAAGCCTAATTCGGAAACTACCTTTTTGGGCGAGCGACAGACACATCCCACATACATCCTACATATATTCTAATATGGCCTATTCTAATATGACCAGAAGTATATAAATTATAGAATCGCAGAACTATGTGATACTCACTACATGTAATAATGGAGTAATGTATTGATTGATTGCATTGATCTCGGAATTTATACGATTTATGATATAATTTGCGATAGGAGAAATAATAACAAGATGCAACGGAGTGGGCGAATCAGAGAATGTGAAATAGTGGGGAGCTGCTCAGCCTCAGTCGCGGTCTCGTTCGGGCATGCAATTTTATATTGCTACAAGGATTACATTCTCCTTTTATTATTTTATTATTATTACTACTATTATTGTGTTTCTGACACTAGGTACCTCGCAGCTTTCTTAATCTAAATTAATAATATTGCGAGAGTCAACAGTTAGTGCCCAGTCCGGCTAGTTGCTGCCCCCAACAGGCTACTCCTGTCCGGGATACGGTACGGGATCCAGCCGTCATCACTCACAGTCTCGACTCCCATTCTCATTCTCATTCTCATTTCCAGTCTCCTCCCACACCTGAAGTTGATCGCCATCGGTGTGTCTTCTTCTTGTTGTTAGACAGTTCTGTGTTGAAACTGTCCCTCCAGTCACTCCTTAAGCCAACAGCCGCCGATCGCTGCGTCATCCGGCTGCACTGCACTAATCCTAATCCTAATACCAGCAATCTCTGAGCCCCCCTTCTCAGCGTTCGCCTTCAGCATCAACACTGCTCCAACACAACCATGCCCGCCGCCTGACCTGCCCACTCCGTACCAGGTCGTCCATCGCACAAAGCAGCCATTCGCCCGACATAAAGAACGCTGCTGAGCCAGCGCTCGCTTGCCGTGCCGTGCCGAGCGACGGCTGGCCTGTGGCCACGCAGACCTCACGTCACAGAAACTATCCTATCCTATTAGATCGCCTCTTCAACACAACAGCAGGCGTGAAATATGCCGTCGATTCTGAGCGACAGCCCGTACCAGCACCAGCCCAGCGTCAGTCCCTCGAATTCCTTTGATATTTCGCACCGAAAATCCTACGACAAGACCCCCCCAGTGGGCAACACCTTCCTCTACACGGCCGGCCCGAATGGCGATGCTCCAAACTTCTACCAGCAGGCTGACCACACCCAGTTCCTTACCAGTCTGAAGAATGGGAGTGTCCATTCGCTGAATCCAGGCCGGTCGAGCATTGGTTCTTATACTCGGGAACGGCCCTTTTCGAAAACCGACAGCACGCCTTCGCTGGCCAGCGGCTCGTTCCGAGAAAACACGCGAGATCAGCAGCATCATCAATTGCCTAGTCGTGGATCTTGGGCGATGGTCGATGGGTATGTGAACGGGTCTGGATCGGGGCCAGAGGCACCGCACCTGAACGGAACGACGGGCGATTCGCGCTCGCCTAGTTTGCGGCCTGTCCAGAATGGTGATTATTATCGATTATCGACGAGCGAAGACCGCGGCTCGTTTTTGGATTCGAGTCAATCAACTTATCATACGGCGAATATTCCCCTCTCGACTTCTCTCCCTAATGATTATTCCCTGTTCCCTCCTGAACCTGACCGACTTGCACCGCCGGGCAAGCGCTCGCAGCATCGATACTCGTCACCCCCACCCCCAACGGATTTCGAACCAACGTCGCCGTCTTCGCCGTCGCGTCAGTCCCAGCGAAGCACCCTGCAAGTGCCGAGGTCGGCTGCTCGACGAAGTCGTGATTTGTCGTTGGAAGAGACACGCGCCTATTCTACCGGTACAGCTGGGTCTCATTTTCGACGTAGCTCGTTGAGTCTGGTTCGACGAGCGACTCGCACTAGTACTGTTGAGCATCCCGATGAAGCACTGACAGACGAAGATGCGGCTCGATGGGCAGAAGCGATCAAGCAGAAACGGGCTCGCAAGAAGCGGCGCGAGGAGGAAGACGAGGATCGCGTTATTGTTGGCACAAAGGTCGATCAGAACCATGTCAACTGGGTGACGGCGTATAACATGTTGACTGGTATCCGATTCGTGGTCTCGAGAATCAACGCGAAAATGGACCGGGAATTGACGCCGGCAGATTTTGAGGCGAAGCATAAGTTTTCTTTTGATATGTGAGTCTCACCCCTATCCCCTAAATTTGGGAGTATTTACTGATGCGGATATAGTACTGGTAAAGAATTGACACCGTCAGCAAAGTACGACTTCAAGTTCAAGGATTACGCACCATGGGTGTTCCGCAGATTGCGTGCCAAGTTCAAGCTGGACCCTGCTGATTACCTGATGTCGTTGACGAGTAAATATATTTTGTCCGAACTAGGGTCTCCCGGCAAGAGCGGCAGTTTCTTTTACTTTTCGCGAGACTACAAGTATATCATCAAGACGATCCACCACTCCGAACATAAACTCCTGCGCAAGATACTTCCAGATTACTACAAGCATGTGGAAAACAACCCCAACACGTTGATATCGCAGTTTTACGGGTTACATCGCGTGAAAATGGCCTATGGCCGCAAGATTCACTTCGTTGTCATGAATAACCTTTTCCCACCACACCGTGATATCCACCAGACATTTGATTTGAAAGGTTCGACTGTCGGTCGTGACTTACGCGAAGAAGATTTAGAAAGGAACCCCCGCGCGACGATGAAGGATCTGAACTGGTTACGCAGAAACCGGCATCTCGAAGAGGGGCCGATGAAGAGGGAGATCTTTATGGCTCAACTCCGTAGAGACGTGTCGCTGCTGCAGCGACTGAAGATTATGGATTACTCGTTATTGGTTGGAATACACGATCTTGGACGTGGCAACGAAGAGAAGCTTCGCGACAAGACACTACAGGTCTTTCAGCCTGGCGGCGACCGAGACGACGATCCCGGCACAAACTTGTTAATACGTACGCCTTCGAAATTGGAAAGCGCCCGCAAAGCTAGAGAATTACGGTTAACGTTGAAACGAGAACGGCCGGTTCCGATCCAGCAAACGGCGGCAAAGATGCCTGATGAGATCCTTGATGAGAGGAAAAACCTTGTGTTTTATTCCGACGACGGCGGTTTTCGCGCGACGCATGAGAACGGCCAAGCAGGAGAGGAAATCTACTATCTTGGAATAATCGACTGCTTGACACCGGTAAGTCGATATATTTTATATTATTTGATAGTGGACTAATATAACTAGTACGGCATCGTGAAAAAAGCGGAACATTTCTGGAAAGGCCTTTCTCACAACCGGAATCAAATATCCCCTATTCCTCCGCAACAATACGGCGAGCGATTCATCCAATTCATGGAGGGCATCACCATGTCGAAAGAAGAGGCCGAGCGCCTTCAACAGTCTCGCGCGAACGAAATCACGTCGGAGGACACCACGCGCGTTAGCGAAGGAATGCAGCGCGACTCCTCAGTTGAACAAACCATGCAAGCCGCCGAAAACGAAGCTCGACAGAGCGGGCCAGAGCCGCACACGCGCACGCTGGCGACGATGTGGGATCCGCATGATATTAATAGCATAGGCGGTCCGTCTACGCTACCGATTGTTGACGAGGCCGGCGAGGCTGCGAGCCAGAAGAGCGGACGCAGTCGACGTGCTAGATATCCGCTTGACCCGACGGCGCAGGTTTCGGAGAAGACGGGGGATAATTCTCCTTCGCGGAAGTCACATCTTTCTTGAATTACGCTATCTCATTGCACATTCGTTCGTCGTGATAGAATGATGCATTTGTACAAATACTTTGGACTGATCTTTCAGTCGCAGGTTCGTGCTTGGCACGTTCCTCAGACTTGTATACGTATACGTATGGTCCCACTCTCATTCCTGAACATATTTCCTACTCCTTCTCTTTTGATTGATTGATTCTCATGCAGACGCATGAATACCATCGTTGACTGGCATTCGCCAATCTTTCTCTTTTGCTCTTCCCTTTTTGTTGGTTTCTGCTTGTATCTATTGATGTTGGATTGTCCCAATCCATCTTCTCTTTTTTTCTTTTTTCTTTTTTCTTTTCTTTTTTTCTTTTGATTTCGATTATCCGCGTGTACATGCGCTCGGATTCGCTTAGCAACTTTATGTTTTCAGTTTGGTTTAGTAGCCAGCGATGCATCGCATAGCATAGCATCTGTCTGTCTATCACGGACGCAGATGGATAGAGACAGACAGATACGTTCGCGGGTTTTAATGACAGTCGGCTTGACTTGGCTGTTGATGGATGGATGAATGGGTTGTATTTAGTTAATTATACCAGTGAGCAGCACTCGAGGTGAGGAGTGGTGAGGAGGGAGGGTAGATAGATAGAATTCATTGATGAGATTCATCCTACTTTACATACCTACGCCGGACTAAATTGAAGCTAGGGACAATGGTAGAAAGGTGGACCTTATTGCCACAGACACATATATATGCACAAGTATTGATTTTATTAGATAATATATTATACTAAGTTAAAGGTTAGCCATTTGCTAAGATGAGAAAACAAGCCCAGTAGAAGGCTCGCGTGTCCTTGCGTGGCAATGATTGTGAAGTCAGCCCGGTAGTTGGAATCTACGCGTCGTCGAGGTAACCCACTCACGCCCACAATTGTTCTCTTCCTCTCCCTCCGGTCGGTTCAGGGCATTTCAGAAACAAGTGGTATGGTATCTTTCATGACTAACCGCATTATGTTTCTTGTATTCTATTCATATCGGCCATTATACAGATTTCACTACTAATACACCCCTACCGCCCCACGGCTCCGTACCAGCATAAACCAAGTATAGCACCAATAATAATCGACACAGCGGGAGGCAATCGGAACCACGCGTTGCCTGCGTACGACACAGTCGTGACGACTAACCACCACGGCTCATTTGCTAGACTTTGTCCAGCGTTATTGGCCGGCGTCAAGTAGCCAATCTGCCATAGCCGGTAAACAGCAGTAAACACTAAGCCAATCGCAGTAGCATTGACGCCTCTCAGGAAACGAGTCACAGATCTCCTCTTCCGCAACACGCTCCAGAAACTCTGGACTGCGACAGCCAGTGTAATTCCGGGCACAAAAATACCCAGCCAGCCTAGAAAGGCGCCAAAGACAGTTGGGAATTGCGAATGCTGTAGGGCTAACGACCCTAAAAAGACAGCGAAGTTGAAGTTGGGTCCCGGAAAGGCTTGGATAATGGCCAGGCCAATTAGAAAGTCACGACTAGAAACCCAGCCTGGACCAACGACGTAAGAGCGAAGGAGCGGGATCACAACTGGGCCTCCACCGAAAATCACAGTCCCAGCGAGGTACATGCTAGCGAATAGATCAAGTGGGAGCGGAGGAGGGGCCAGTTTAGCTCTAGCGACAAGGATTGCGATGAACGAGGCTATTTCAAACATTAGTTCTGGGTGATACTACTGTTGCAGTTTTAGGGTACAGAATATACCAAAGAAGATAGTTAGGATAGCAAGCCCAGTCCGAATCCGAATACCATATTTCGGTGATGATCGACTCACCCCCGTTCCGGTCGACTGTATCGGGTTCAATAAAGCCCCCGAGCACTGCGGTGGGGTTCCATTGTGGTTGACTCTCCTCGATCGTATTATCGGTTCATTCCGCTCCACTTCTTGTCCGGGTGGTGGGATGGACTCTATCACCATAGAGTTTGTATTCGCCTCCTCAGAACCTGCTGGACGTCCATGCCTGTTCTTCCAAGCAATCCTCATCCCCTGTATCTGAGAATACAGCCACCCATCCCAAATAGCTATAACAAAACCGCCAATAAGCATCAATACCGGAAAGAACCATAGAGCGTTATAACAAAGACCTGCACATGCACCCCAAATAACAAGGATGCGGGAAATATTGTCTTGAATTGCTTTCTCCGAGAGCTGCACAGCAGAAACAGCGACAATGCCGACGGTCGCAGCGTTGAGCCCCGAGAGCAGAGCGTAGACTGGGCCAGGGAGAGATTGGCTAACGTTTTGGATACCAATTGAGAGGCAATACATGCCGATTGCACCCGGGAGACTACCGCACAGTTAATAGGGTGGTTATACAGAAAAGTGTTGCAGACCCTCTCACCTCCAGAGCAGAAATGCCATAATCGCCGGAAAGACTCCAGCATGAAGCAGAGTGAGACAGAATAGCATTTTTGTGCTGCCTGGACCAGGAAGGCCTTGACAGATGGCGAAGAGTTCCTGATACTATGCAGGTGTTAAGAAAAAAAAGCTAAGAAAGATATATATAGGCAGTCAAACAGTCTGCTCATCTACCCATTTCTCTTTCCCCCCCTTCCCTTCCACGAATCTGCCATGGAGAATTTGGAAATGTACAGGAGGACCTCCGAATGCAGTGAATCCCAAATCCCATGTACGGAGAAAGACGTCAATCATGCGGCGAGCGACGGAATTTTCACTGCGGTTTTGCTGCTCGGATTCGGTGTGGCGGCGCCATTTTTGCTTTAACGAGCGAATGGACCCGACATATCGTGAGAGAGGGGCAGGGAGTAGCATATTGGAAATCCTAGTGATCAGATTGTAAACTTGACAGCTAAAGACACCCCAAAGAGCTCAAGGAGCTTAGCACTTTAAAGGTTGGCAGGTATCTGTCATTGGTGACTAGTGATTGGCCACAAGACCTCTTAGCACTAGTTAGTGGCACCCCATGGCAGGAATTTGATTGCTGATTGGCAGAGAGCTATGATTATCTTGTATGCTACTACTGTACCAATTAGTGAGGCTAAAATCAAAGTGAGAAAAAAAAGCGGAAACTAAACAAAGCTTCCCGCAGAAAATTGTGGCGACTAGTTAGTTATATGGATTTAGCTGCCTCCCTCTGCTTTCCTGAGACCGCAGTGGCTGGCCAGAAAAGACCAATAAGACCAACGAGATCCTTCCATGCGGCAGTTAGCGAACTCAAATATGAAAGCAGCAATCCATGGGTGGAAAAGGCAAATGGATTTGTCTCTTCTTTGAAAGGAATTGTTTAAAACCATACCTGAACTGCATTAAACATTGTGGCTACCCTCGGTCTCGACATCAAAACCGCCATATTATGAAAGGGAATCTTCCCTACTGTCAAAAGACTTCTTCAATAAGGATGTTCATATCTCTTGGCGCCGCGTTGGACGAGATAACATAGTCGAGGCGAAGTGGTGGAAGTCACTCAATGTCCATGCCTCTTTCCTGGCAATTGTATAGCCGTCGGATACAACCCTTGGATACAACCCTTGAAGCAGAAGATAATTTTGAAGAGTCTGGGGTCCTGGTCATCGGGTAACAAGTATTTAATCTTCTGTATCTCTGATTCCGGGCTGAGTTGCGCTCCGGCAGATTGCCGCTACATGACACGACTGGACAGTGTTGTCACTATTCCCATCGTTTACTTTAGCGTCGACATCTGTAAACAGCTTCTCATCACTATGTATGAGAAGGAATGTACTTTTTCGAGAGAGATATTTGCATACAATATCGAACTGAGGGCATCCCTTAAGTAACGGCCAACTAACAGCTAGTTGTCTCAGATCGGACAGCTCCGTGCGACTGTTGAACTTTTTAACCATCGCGAAAGGGTAGATGTGGGCAGCGGCGATTTCAAAGTCACTAGTTAGGATGCAGCGCTCTGCTATCTCTAACTTGAGACTTTTTGGATCAATCAGCGGCGTTTGGTTATAACTAAAAAGGAGTAGAAACATACATCTATTTTGGCCTTTCCAGAACGCCCATCTAGCCATGGCTTGGTCAGCTTTGGGGTCGGGTTCTAAGTCGAGATCGAAGTTGAGGTCAAGCCCTGTGCATCTCTGGAGACGACAGAAGACGATGTCGCGGAAGCGGCTGATGTGGAAATGGCTAACTTTGGACACTAGGTACGAGGAAGCCCTATATTTCAAGTCAGTCTAGGAATTAAATCCCTAAAAAGAACAGAAAGAGCAGACGTACAAGCTGGCAGTAATTTACTGAGATCTTGGTTCCGAAACGAAGATAGAACAGTGGGCAGAGCAAGTAGGATTGGACGGGGATGGCAGAACAGCGCCTTTTTTGTCTTGCAAACGAAGCTATACAACGTCATTGACATCAGGGCCAGGCACCTACGACCACGCGTTGCCTAGACGCAGGAACAGCCCTCTAGGATTAAGTATTGGTGCGTAATGATTATATGAGATCCTCACTAATTGTTGAGTGCTAGAATGTAGTAAGTGTATTATACTCGTCGAGGTGTAGGAAGAACACTTACATACTGGTATGTAATAATGGTGGCATTAGTACGCCAAGATAGATAAGTAACCGAGACATGAAACAAAGAGCTTGAATGAGTGCCCAGCCATAGGTCCTCGCCCAGCAGCTGTTCCGTTTCCGTGTACTCTCATTATTTCCTCTTTCGGCACCGCAGAGGCAGTAACAATCGGGCTCTTTGGAGGAGGAATTTAGAGTCTGTATTGATCCTTCTGTAGGCCATCCAGTTGAGTAAATTAGCCAGAACGTAGCAGCCGAACGCGACACATGTAACATTATGGATTATTACTAGTAGTATATTCCATTCTACCAATAGACATCCGGATTTCCGGGTCAATTATTTGGAATTGCAACGCGTTCCTTTCTCCGTGGCGTTTTGGCGCGTAATATTGGGTATTTCGAACCTATCCCAAAAACGCTTAGTGCCAAATTGACGATCGAAAAACCACTACACCAAAAAGGGGTCCCCTCATTAGTGAGGGTAATTAATCTGGTATTTATTGGCCGACACGAATCTTCCGACAAGGCTGCAACTACTAGCAGTCTTCCAGTCTTTCATGCCCAAGACCTGCCACTGTAGAATTTTTCATGCCCAAGCCCCGTCACTGTAAAGCCCGTCATTTAATACTTCACGTCTTGAATGTAACACGGCGCGATAGCATCCGAACTTCTGAGATTCCGAGCTTCCGATATGGAACCTGTAAACGTGTTCGACTTTTTGGTCGAGGACACGCCAGATCAGAAGGATGTCGATTTGCAACGTATCACCCGGCTCATAAAACCAAAGGGTCCTTTCCTCGGATGGCGCGCCAAAGTACCAATTTCGGAAAGAGTCTCAACGGTATATCAAATGTATGACAAATTCTTTTCAGATGAGAGAAATATGCATGTAATGTCAACGCTAACCAGTGCGATCACATGTGTAAATGAAGCTATTCCCAACCGAATATTAACACTATTGAATCTGCATTGTCCATCGAAAGAACAGCGTTCCTTCAAGCCGAACGGAAGGTACGTTTCCTTGCGATTCGTTGAGGTTGTAGCGCGACGTGAATCATAAATTGATCATTTCGTTCCGAATACAGAAGGACTACGATAAATCTATCAAGGGAGGACCCGCCAATATCCAAGAAACTCGAACCCAAAATAAGGGCCATTCGGATCGAAGGGAGCCTTGGGGACGGGCAGAGGGTGATGGCACGCCAGCAATAGTCCGTCGTACACTTAACCCACGAACAAAATCACCGAGGCCTATTCTGAGCCCTGACTTGGCAGGGACAGACCTGGAAGAGGTATCAAATGTCTAACGTCTGACTGCGTACTTCACACTTATGCTTTCTTAGGGCGCTGAAACTGTCCTCCAAAGAAAACCTCTGTCTCCTTGGGTGGTCGAAAAAAGAGATACCACTGTGAAGCAAGAAAAAAAACGTTGGTCAAAATGTGAGATATAAAGTGACTCAAAATGCTTTCACTGTACTGACGCTTGTAGCCGCCACAACGAAAGCGATTGGTAGCTCCAATTCCCGATCTCCCCTTACCTTCGACATACAGGAAGCCTTAGATGACTATGAGTCAGAGATTAGATCTAAATCAGATCCTTACAGTGAGAGGAATAATAGTGGCACACCATCTCGTCGTCAGAACCATCGCGATACGAGGATTACCGTAAAGGTTCTAAAGACTACTTCGCATGAAGCATCAGCCAAGCCGGCCATTCCTTCAACAAACGAACCAACGTCCTTCTTATTGTCCGTCAAAAGAACAATATCTGAAGACTGCACCCAAGTCCATGGAACCGAGCCCCCACTGAAGCTTCACTGCCTTGAGGTAGAATCCAGGCGACGAACAGCGCTGCGGCTTGACCATCTCAAAAGGGTTTCTTCAACTTCTAACCTTCTGACGAGGAACGGCACAAGGGAACTAGATGGACCGAAAACCCTATATCTGTAACCCGGGTGTGTCCTCTTATTATATGCACGAAACGTCGCCTCTTACGATTATCTGTCTATGCATCTTCGCAGTTATTCCTAACAAATCGTTATGTCGAGGACATAGTTATTTTTTCGTTGGAATTCTATCGCTACTAGATTTCCTGATCATATCAACTTCGATATTTGGCGGGGAAAGGATCCGCTGGGTCAACCATCGTCGATGGCGAAGAAAACCGCTACCTTCTCGACAAGGTTTGCAATGCGCTAATACCACTACGGTGCTCCACTGGAATGCAGATGTATTGGGTGTGAACTTTCTCGAATTCAAACCGAGCGTTTTCCCACGCTTGACCTTGACAACAGAGAGCGGCCTATAACGCTAGGTGAGAAACGGGAGAAGAGGTTCTGTTATCCATTCGGAAGTGGATGGCACTTATTCCCTGACCAGTTCTTTAGCCTTCCTGAAATATTCGGGACTCTAGCGGCTTTGATACTAGGGTTCGAAATAACTGATCCACAAGGTGTCGAAGTGCAAGTTCTGCGAATGGAGATGATGAACATAGGCCAAACAACAGCTGGACCGCAAGGTGCAGTGATACTGGCCGGGAAGATTCGTCGAATGGAGAGATGCGAGGATGTACAGTGTTCATTCAACAGTGAATACACAATTTCATCTGATTTTCAAGATTACTACGGGGTTCAACCCGTTCAGTTAGTATTCATTCAAAGATTATAACTACCAACATTCTATTTCTTCATCCTATTTCTTCATCGCCTCAAAACGGCTACAAACATGATGCCCACGAGAAACAAGTCTCCACCCTCTGGTCGCAAAGCAACGCCAACTGGTGCATCAATGGCCGAAGCTCCACTCAGAGATCGGCCCGTGGAGAACAATCTCTCCTATCTTATCAACAATCAAAAATTAGTGATATCCACACCGATGACTGATTGCCTGCCGACCGGCCGATGCCGGCGGTGTATTAGTTCGGCAAGCCGACGCAGAGCGTTCTCTCTCTTTGATTTGATATCCATTCCAGTATGAAACATACGAGAGCCATAACGAGAATTAAATCAAAAAATGACAGAAGCCAACGGTGCTATCGCCGTGGCTGAGATCTCTCTATCGCATAATCCAACGGGACCGGAGATGGAAAAAAATTGTGTTGCAGATGAAAGTGCACCAGCACACAAGCCCTACCGCCCTACAAAATTTCAAAGCAATATCACTATTCTGAGCTGCGTAAATATTTCTCAGGAAGAAAACTGAATTCCTCGCTGATTATGTTTCTCTAGTATATTGCGAATTTTAGCGACGGTTATCAAAATTCCTTGGCTAATCCAACCAATGTTATATTCAATAAGTTACTAGGTAAATCAGGTTACCCAGCCGAAATGCAGACGCGGATCAGTAACTCCCTCCTTATCGGGGCCATCCTGGGTATTGTTGCCATGGGTTATGTATCAGACATGTCATCGCGGCGTGTCAGTCTTCTGCTTACATCTGCGTTGGTAACAATCAGCACATTAATGGCGACTTTGGCCCTTCAAGTACACCCTTCTCGAAATATGCTATGGTATTTTGTCATTGTCCGGGGAATTTGTGGGTTTGGCGTTGGAGGGGAATGTCCCCCAGTGCGGCAGCAGGTTTGGAAGAGTCTGACGACGTGCGTTTCTACCAGGCATTCAATTAAATGCCCTTTTCTATTCGGTATTATTACAATACTGATACTTATACAGTTTAAACACCGTTACCGAGGTCCCATATTTGTCTCTTTTACCACACTAATGGCAACCCTCGCCGCACCCGTGCAAATGATTATCTACCTCATCTGCCTGAAAGCTAGCAACAATAACTTCCCAGTCACATTTCATGCTCTATACTCCATTGGCACCATCATTCCTCTGTTCATTATGATACTACGGTTCTTCATGACCGACTCGACGCTGTTTCACAATTCGAATTTTAAGCACCAACACCGGCCTCTTCGATTCTACTGGCTACTTGTACGGCGTTATTGGCGAGTCATGTTTACCACCTCATTGGCATTCTTCTTGTACGATTTCATCAACTTCCCAAACAGTATTATGAGCAGCACCATAATTTCGTCTCTCGTTAAAGACGGCGATGTGCAAGAAACTGCCATTTGGCAAGTCATTCTCACCGCTCTCCCCGTCCCTGGAGTGGTAATCGGTGCATGGCTTTCGAATATAATCGGCCGCCGCAACACTGGCATCGTTGGATTTGCAGGCTACGTTGTTTTCGGCTTCATTATTGGTGGAACCTATTCTAAGCTGTCCCAACACATCGCCGCATTCGTTGTGATGTACGGTTTGCTCCAGGCCTCGGGTCATTTAGGGCCCGGTGCCACTATTGGGTTGATTTCGTCAGAGGCGTTTCCTACAGCAATGCGTGGCATGGGATATAGCGTGGCTACAGCGTTTGGAAGGACCGGAGCTGCCGTGGGTACGGAGTGTTTTATGCCACTGGAGCAGGCAGCAGGGAAGAGTGCAACGTTCTATCTGGCAGGAGCCGTGGCTGTTTTGGGTATGATCGTGTATTGGGTTTTACCCGAGAGCGGGGAGAAGAATTTGGAAGAGGAGGACAGGAAGCTGGAATTGTACCTGGAGGAGAATGGGTTTGGAATGAGGGGTAAAAGTTAATAAGGCTACATATCATCCATTCTGAAATGGTAACCCATCGACAGGGATTGTCGTGGTCAGTTCTTTTGAGATAATAGTAGCAGGAGGGGCGAAATTAGTCCCAGTTTCTGAAAAGACGGTGGTCCTGTCGGTGGTCCCCATGTGAATAAGCCATCCAGCCCAGACAAGATGTCATGACTGATCGCCAGTAGATATCACTTCGAGTACCATCGCCATCGCCCGGCCCACCGCCCACACGTTTCTCTCGTTGCAGCTTTGAATCATGAGTATAATGAACTTACGCTCAAAAACCTTAGGATCCTCAGTCAATTCCAAGAGACCCAGTTGCTCCAGGTTCCTAGTTGCCAGAAGCGTCCGCTTGTTCTTGAGGTGAATCGCCAGCGCGTCTTTGACAGCACTATAGATAACATGCGCTGGATCAAAGCTTTTTGCCGAGGAGAATGTACCCAGGACGGCGCGCTCATGGATGTCTGTTATTGCGAGCCTGAGAACCCGGTAGAGATCTAGCAGGACCCTGAAGCCCAAGACACTGATCCACGGGGCTTCTCTCATGGCTTTTTGCGCGTCCGCGCCCCACATAGCGTTCATGACATTCATCAGCTCCTCAAATATGAGCAGGAAGCCATGGTCACTAAAGGTACTGGATTTTTTGAAGATGTTTCTCGACCTCCGCCCGAGAACTTGATTTCCAAGAGAAAGATGTACGGCTGTCGCGAACGCGGCGGTGATTTCGGTATCCACAATGCCAGAAATGAGAAGGTCGTCTGGGATGCAAAGGCTAACCTTGGTCACCCAACAAACCAACTCGACCGCATCCCACAGCCCATCCCCTTGGCCGTATGTATTCAAAACGTTCTGATCAGCACTCCTGAGGCCCAGGATAACATTCAACGCCGATGAGATCTGACTGTTTTGCACGTGTGTTAACATGTGGAACGGAGACGGGTTGGCAGGATTGGGGGGTAGCTGATAGAGATAGTGCGTGAAGCCACGGACGAGCCGGTAAATGTTCGCCGTGACACAGAAGAGGGCAAAAGGTGACGACGAAAGGGATCGTAAGAGTGGCTCTGGTGGTGCATCAGACAACAATGACTGCGTAACCAGGAAAACCGACTTCACGATGAGTCCTCGGTCGCTCATGCGACCGTCCATACCCTGGTAGGTAGAAGCCTCCTCGACTATTTGCTTCCACCATTCCTCCGCAGTGTTCGCTTCCCAAGATTGTGTCGACCAAGGCAGGTCCCACACGATTTCGAGAGGTGAGATTTCCGGTCTTGTGTTACATGCGAGAACCAGCTGGAAATCGATTACGGAGACCCCATACAGACCAAGCTTCAGGGACTCCTCGTCGACGAAGGAGCGCCAGGCTTCTTGTAACTCTACAGGCCCTAGCGACATCCCCGAGTCCAGCTCCTGTCTCCATGCGGAGTAGTAGTAGCCGTAGATGTGTTGATGGGCCATGCCAGTTTCTCGGATATACTTTTCGAGTAACAGATTAGTCAGGCCCGTAGACATGCTCACTATGGAGAATGCTCACGCTGATAAGTCGGCTCAAAATTTGGCGGCTCTGGGCAAATCTCTCCGCCGCGAAAGCACCGTATATGACACAAAGTAACAATGCCTGGATAATCCAGTTCTCTTTCCATCGCCCTTGGTCTGAGATCGCCTAGATGGTGTAGGGTTTAGTCGCAGAGCATATGTTAGCTTATGATAGGGCCGCATACTGTTCCTTGGAGGCTTGTTACGCTGGCTTCCCAGAGCTGATTGCTCTGCCAGTGTGCAGCACTAACTTCGACCGCGGAGTCTGTCCGGCAACGGTAGAGGTTCCCGATTGCGACTACGATGTTTGCCAATGGCTTCGAAGTCGATGCCAGAGAGAAGGTTGGTCGATGCAGGACTGGAAACGTCTGGTGGAAATTCGCAAAGTAGGCCGTGACACAGAGTGCAGTGGCCTCTTCGGAAAGACTAGAGACCCGTGCTCTCAGAAAGGGACGTCGAGGCCTCGTGACGAGGATTCTACTTACAAGGACGATTGGGGCATTGGATTTGAGGTCTGCGGAGCTGATAGCAGTGGCTCAGTCACCGGTGGTAACGCTTGTATAGAGCTAGGCTTTCTGGTTTCCGTAGTCAGGCTCTCGGATGCCGCACGAATGTGTGTGCACCTCGCCTTTCTTAATGTCCGGCGCCCGTCACATCGTTCTCGATGCCGCTTGCAGATGTCCCTAGAACGAGAAGGTCATTGTCAGAGTGCACTCTCTCGAGAAGTGCTCTAGTGCCAGCATTCGTACCTCCTGCTGAAGACTGCGTGACATAGCGGGCATTCAAAGTTCTTAGATCCGGAGGTGCTATGACCTGTGCTAGTCAGGACTCTCTTTGGGATGCCATGAGCATACTGCCAAAAAAAAGGGAGACGAACGTGTTCTCTTGTGGCGCTCCAGATTTTCCTGTGAACATGTCAGTTAAAATGCCAAGAGCGCCTAGCCCCCTGGGTTGAAACTGACACTTCTCGTGAATAGTTGCGAGCAAAAGGGACAGCCAAAGGGTTGTGAGCTACTCATGTTGTGTCCAATAAGTTCGATGCTGAAATCGTCGTCTCATTCACCAGCACTCGTACCATATGCTGCCAGGAGGTCCAGCACCGTAACCCGAGGGCTATCTGTCCCTTCTTAGTCCCCGAGGATATCCAGGAGCGGGGTTTCGAACACTATCTCTGCCTGCAGCCAACTATTACCTCCGTTACTCGTGCGCCCCGACCCCACCAAGAGCCACTTATCAGCAGGCCTTATTGATAAGGGAGGACTTATGCAAAGGCTCAGTGCTAATCGCATCTTCCATAGAGACTGTTTTATCCGCGATCTCGGGGGCATCTGCTGAGCGTTGCCCTGCAAACTTGCCTAGGTAAACACCTTCCTCCTGTCTTTTTTTTTTCTCTACAAAGGCCCCCCATGATGTCCGCTCTGCCGTGCGTATGTTATGTTAAAAACGGGTCGAACCGAGCTTCTTAGTGGGCTTTGGTGCAGCTTTTGGGACTGGAACAACGAGGCATGGCGATTAAGCGACTAAACCAATGTTGAATTTGTATGGGTAATCCGCACTCAGTTATTGAGTGCAATTAGGGGGAATTTACGAGGTTATACACTCCCCAATATAGTGTTTATTTATGTTAATTCTCTGACGTTTCTAATGAGAGAGATGTACCCTATATTGGAGATTTACAGCCTCTCTTATTAATATGTCGCAGCTTTCGATTGGCTATTGCAAAGTGATCCAAAGTCTTCCTAAGTCTTCTGGAATTATCCCAAATTATCTAACAATTAATTGCCTACGTGTGGAGTTCTAAATTTACACAACTTTTACTAGTAACTTTGGCCCATTTAGGAAAGACCTTGGACAGCCCAAGCAGGATTTTCGTCCATACAATATTTGTGCACTCTTGGCTCCTATTAGCACCTACGTATTCTAGTGTCAGTTCAGCCTGGTAAGACTTGGCTTCAACCCACTGTCTCTGACATGTGACAGCAAACAAGTGTATTTTGAGTAGAAAGTGGTATATATTGCTTCTAAACGGTCATGACTCATCCCTACTTAGCTCCGCTGGATTGGCCATTTTACAAATGTAGGAACTCTTTAATGTCTTCGTCCTTATACTGCGGCTGCTTATCTACACCGTTCAGCAGCCCGAGATACCAGCTTAGGTCGTGCCCATCAAACTCGCGCTCAGTAAATCCGTTACCAAAGTAATAGAACCTGTTCCTGTTGGCTCGGGTCAGGCGGTAGTCCTCCCATCTCGGGGTCCTCATTGCATCGAAAAAGTGGATTCGGGAGCCAGGCCACATCATGACCTCTCCCTTGACACTGCCCTGCTTGAACCACGAGTTGCACGATCCGCTCCAGGCAGTTCTTGGCAGGAAGTCCCGGCGATGCTCGGCAAAGTCGGCCACAGCCTCTTCAGTCGGCTCAAAGGCCGTGATCCACTCGTCAGACATCTTCTCGATGATCTGCATAAAGTGCTTGCCGAGCAGCTCCATGACTGGGAGGATGCTTCCATGACCGTAGACGCCAAAAGGTCCATTGAAGACTTGTGCCGTTCCGTCAGTGAAAAGAAAGGAAAAACAGAAAAAGAAAATAGATTTCAACTCGGTGGTCGGGAAAGGATGGGCGCAGTGCACTCACTGAGGTAGTTTGGAAAATGTGGGACAGATATCGATAGATAAGTGCTCGAAGCCTCCTTCCATTCATCGCTTAGGTTGCGTCCGCCACGGCCTATTGTGGGATATCGCGGCTTCCATGTGACGTCAAATCCGGTAGCACAGACGATGATGTCGACCTCGTGCGCCGTGCCATCCTCAGATACGATTCCGTCTGCGGTAATTCTCTTGATCTCGCCACTGATGAAATCGACGTTATCCTCGCAGAGGGCTTCAATGAAGCCATTTCCGGGAGTCGGCCGTCTACAGCCAATATCGTAGCTCTTGGGAATAAGGTGCTCTGCAATCTCTGGCTTCTTAGCGGACTTCCTCCTCATCTCCTTTTCGGCAAACTGCATAGCGTGTCAGTGCGGTGCCCGAGTCTAAAAATATATCCGTGTTGGCACTGTACCTCTCGGGCTTCTTTCTGTTCCTCTGTGCCGTTCAAGATGAGCCTGAACCTTCCGTTGAGTTCTGATTCGATGTTTTTTCGGTACATCAGGTATCGCTCCGGGTTATTCTTCATAATCTCCCTCTGCTCCTCGTTGTCTACGTGACGATATACTAGGTAAGTGTGCCTGTCGTTAATCAAAACTATACAGAAGTAGCTCACATTTGAAGTTGGTGCCTTTCGGTCCGGCAAATCTCTGTCCAAAGCCTGCCGTGATCCAAGTAGTACTTCTGATGAAAGCCTTAAGATTCTTAACGACTGAAACTTAAACGTTAGCGTCCATCTTTCTCTCAGTATAGACACTTGAGCGGAATATACTGGGCTGGAGAGCTGGAATGATTTGGATTCCAGAAGATCCTGCACCAATGACAGCAATTGTCTTATTTTTGAAGTCTACGCTCTCGTCCCAGTTAGCGCTGTGCATCATGGGGCCCTTGAATGTTTCCCGTCCCTCGATCTCCGGCCATTTCCACTTGCTAGTTGGAAACAGTTAGCCACAATCTCTAACAAAACCGGGGAGAAGGGAGGGGGGTGCCATACTTCAGGACACCCGTGGCGTTCAAAAGGACGTTGCACTCGTCTTCAAAGACTTCATCCGGCTTGTCCACTCTTTGCACCCGCACACGCCAAGTCTGAGACTCTTCCTGCCAGAAGCATCCCGTGACTAGGTGGTTGACACGGCAATACTTGAGCAGGTCGAAGTCTTTCGCAACCTTCAAAAAGTACTGGTGGATCTCGCGAGCTCCGGAATAGCTTTGAGTGTTCAGTAGGCTGCAGCCAACAAGTCTCCAACCGGGGTCACTCACAATGTGGTCCATTCTGGGGAAGGAGCCCAGGAGAACTGGTAGCAAACTGAAGGGATGTCACAGGCGCATCCTGGATAACGATTCTCATACCACGTCCCGCCGATGACGGGATTCTTATCGTAGCAAACGTAATCGATGTCGAGGTTGCTCTTGTTAACTTCGTGCCCAAAGTTCAATGCGCTGGCACCCGCACCAATAGCAATAACCTTTATCTTCCTGGGCTTGCGAAGAGGCTCCTCTTTGATCTTGTACGGGATCTTGTCTGCAGGGGCTAGGCTAGTGTAGAAGTCGTTGTTTGGATCGACAACAATTTCTTGTGCAGTGGTCACTACGCTCTTGGTGAGTGGTTTTACCGTCTTGACGGCAGCACTGTTTATAGCAGACATGGCGTTATCCAAGTACAACAAGACTTTGTTGATTTTAGAACTGCGTTTAGACGATGTGAGAAGTTATTGGTAAATGTAGTTACTGGCTTTGAGCTAACATATGATTCTTAAACAATATCTGTCCACCATTAATGTTCAAGGAGCACAGAGAAGCTGCAGAGGGAGGGATTTCCACGGAGCTCCACTGCACAATCTGACAGCGAAGGGCCCACGGAACGAGGTAAGCTGGGTAGCATGTGCTCCGGTGGATGCAAAGGTCGATATCTCCAAGGCCAAATGGCCCGTACAACAGTAGTACATGACTTATCGGAACTAGTTCGGCACGTTTGTCGATTTTGAGGTATTGTCAACACATAGCTTCGGCTAGTATCCGCCTGGGAAGTCAGCGTCCGCCGCCGCCGCCGCCTCCGCCTCCACATCGCCTGGCTTTGTACGCGTTAGAACAAATTGAGCTTAGTGGCAAATTCGCTTGGATTGAGATACAGGCCTGAGTTGCAAAGAACTCATCTATCTAGACGGACTTGTATGCGAATTTACACTAATATTTGTCATTTGGGCATTTCGAATCCTTTCCCAATTTGCTTAGTGCCAGCTCAGGGTTCGCGTTAAGCATCATTGCGATATATCTCCTCCGCCTCCACCTCCACCTCCACCAAGCTAGGAGCCCATTACTGCGGTTCATGCTGATTGCTGTGACCAATCCCACGAAATCCTCTCTCCACACACGTTCTAGTCCCTACTCTCAACATGTTTTAAGCTACAACCCCAAGAGCTCTCCCCGCAAGCACGGCAACCCCCTCCTTTTGGCCATGGCCTTTTCCCGGGTTAGAGTGAAGCCTTCGCATCTTAGGCCACTCCTTTCATGTCCTGATGAAGTCGAGAGCGAGATCGTAGATGCTAGCTTATCATGAATAGCTCCTTTGCTTGCTCATGCCGTGGCCAAGTGGAGCAGTGCGATTAGACTTTACCTGAACGCTGATAGGTAAGCACGACTCCGGTCGTCTAGTCGAGATAAGGTGCTGTAATGAGATGCATCTCTAGGATTTATACGCCGCCCAGGACTCCAGATTTCGAATATATCTCATTGACTTGTCATCATCCATGAGCTGCACCGAAGGTATTCCGCACTGCGAGCCGGCACCTTTGACATTATCTAGCTGTTTGATCCGATGCTAGTGTCTTCGGTTCTATAATTCGCGACTCAAGCAGCTGCTCCATCATTTGCTTCTAAGTCGCAGGTCACAATGACCACAGACAACACTCCCGAGGTGGCCCCGACGGCCGGTACGCCTGTAGAGAAGTTCGCTATTGAACCCGCTATGGTGTCCACAGAGCTATCTGCAGTCTGTTCTATCAAAGTGGATATGAACGACTCGAACCTCGACCCGGCTCTCAAGGCCACCGGCGGTGCGATCAGGGAAGTCTCTGCAGAAGCAAGTGCGCGTGTCTTAAAGAAGATTGACAGGCATTTGCTCCCCCTCATGTGCTGGATCTATATGGTCCAGTTTGCCGATAAATCCAGTCTCAACTACTCGTCGCTAATGGGTATCAAAGGCGACACCCATCTCACCGGGTACCAGTACAGTTGGCTAGGAAGCATCTTCTATGCAGGCTATATCTTCTGGGAGTGCGTATCCCCCATATCCTACTCACCACGACGAAGAGATCACTAACCAGCTTGCAGGTTTCCAACCACCTATCTCTTCCGCCGGCTTCCCGTCGGCAAGTATCTGTCCATCAACATTGTGCTTTGGGGGGCGGTCTTGGCCTGCCACGCTGCGACTTCCAACTGGGCTGGTCTCATGACCACACGGTGCATCTTGGGTGTCTTTGAAGCCACCATCACACCAGGGTTCGTTGTCATCACGTCGATGTGGTATAAGCAGAATGAGCAGGCCCGTCGTATGGGTTACTGGCTTGGCTGCAATGGCGTCGCGTCTATTATCGGTTCCCTCATCGCTTACGGCCTCTCGGCTGTTACGACCTCGGCTCTGGCCCCTTGGAAGATTCTCTTCCTCTTATTTGGCCTGGCCACTGTCGTTACTGGCGTTTTTTATCTATGGTATATGCCCGACAATCAACTGAATGCCAAGTTTCTTAACGAGGAGGAGAGAGTCATTGCCATCGAACGGATTCGAGATAACTTCCAGGGTATTGGGAACCGTGTCTGGAAGTGGGAGCAGTTCTGGGAAGCTATGCGTGACCCCCGTACCTGGCTCTACGGCCTTTACTCTCTGATCATGAATATTCCTAACGGGGGCAACACCACTTTTGGAGGTGTCATCATTAACTCGTTCGGCTTCGATTCGCGCACCTCGCTACTTCTTAGCGCTCCAGCCGGCGCTGTTGATCTCGGCAGCAAACTATTCTTCCCCTACCTCTCGGACCGCTTTATGGACCGGACCCTGTTCTCTGGCATCGCCATCCTCTTCGCCATGCTAGGTGGCATCCTTATGATTGTCATTCCACTCGAGCACCGGGGCCCGCTCCTTTTCGGCTACTATCTGATCGCCACAGCTGGCGCGTCATGGTGTCTCGTTATGGTCCTTATCTCTAATAATACACTCGGCTATACTAAGAAGGTTACCGTCAATAGCGTCCAAATCATCTGCTACGCCGCTGGTAACTGGATCGGCCCGCAGACCTTCCGCAGCAGCGATGCTCCCGAGTACCGGACTGGCAAGACCATAATTGCATGCCTCTATGGGGTGACAGCCCTCGTCCTCCTGACCATTCGCCTCGTCAATATCCGAGAAAACAAGCGCCGCGATAAGCTTCAGACCCGGTCGTGCGTCGACTTGAATGACCCCGAAGTCAAAGCTGAGATCGAGAGGTCAAAATTCATGGACTTGACGGATTATCAGCAACCCCACTTCCGATATGTCCTGTAAAGCCACTGCAGCACTTGGCGACACAGATAGGTTTTGGTCAGTACCCCGAGGTAGAGATGTGGTGGCTCGGGAAAGAATCGTTAGTCGTATTACGTCGCGTTATATGATATCATTTTTGTCATTCTGTTCTTTGAATGGTTCAGGCTAGTGCAACACGCACCGCTGTTCAACAGCTGACACACATTTGGCCACCTGGCCGTATCAGCCACCCTGTACCTAGATATACTGCAATATATGAATGCGAGCACGTCTCATCTGAGTCCCTTTCTAGCCGCCCCCATCGATGTAATACTGCCTTTAGCAATAATGTATCGCGGACGAACCGTAATCCTGTCAACGAGCTGGATCAGGCTAGCACGGCCTTGGACCCAATGTTGAGGGAAGCTGAGAGTAATATCTTTCCTATATTAGCCTACCGTCGAAGCGTTGCTTTATTCGGCCCTGGGTATACTATTATTCAGTTTCGAACAAATTTCTTTTGCTATTATTAGTATAATAAATAGTGCTTTGAATATTAACTTTACAGAACTCTCTAGTTGTCAGTAGAATATCTTCTATAATCTCCAATCTGGCGAGTGACCACTTTGACAATATAAAGGCGGGGGGTCGGCTGGCCGGTGAAGGGACTAGGGCTTGGACCTCCCTATAGTCCGGCGTGCCCATGGATCGATTTGGCGCCAAAAGCGTACACCCAAGTTAGGTAGACCTCGCCTCCCGTATTAGTACTCCGCATGAGCCCTCCATAAGTCTTTTTGTACCCGAGCCCAATTACGTCGCCGGTTAATGGAGAAATCTGAAATGCAAATATTCAAAACTGGCCAAGAGGGCCGTGATTGCTCCTGCAGAGCACTATGCATTTTGATTTCAGCCGCAGTGCGGCCACGAGCTACAGCCCGGAATCTGTCCTGATTATTGTATGGCTCCTTTTTCAGCCATGCTGCTGTAAGCGCTCTAACATACGTTTTCACAGGTTTGCTCGACTTTAGCACTATACAATGCTTTTGAACTCCTTGCTCTTATTATCACGACCGTTAAGAGGCGTAAGGGTCTCTACTTTTGGAGTATATTTCTCGCATCATTGGGAGTGATTCCCTACACCGTAGGTTGGATACTCGTCTACTTCAAGCCCACTATCGCTTATGTCGGCATGATAATCGACAGCATCGGCTGGGTTATGCTGGTCTCGGGTCAATCTGTCGTCCTGTATTCGCGATTACATCTCGTACTCAACAGTGCCAAAATACTCCGCGCTGTCCTCTGGATGATTATCTGTAACGGTATTCTCTGGCACACCTCTATTACTATTCTCCTATTCGGTTCCACATACAGTCCGTCCCAGAGCAGAAGTGGCTTCAACGGCGTGTACAATGTCATGGAGAAAGTCCAATTATCCTTCTTTTGCCTCCAAGAGTTCATTATCTCCGGTCTATACATATGGGCCGCGGTGGATATCCTCAGGACGGCGTTCGGCAATAAGAGACGATTCACATGGCAGCTTTTTAGCATCAACGTATTGATAATAGCCATGGATATCGCGATTCTCGTGGTCGAATACATGAGTTACTTCGTGTGGGAGCAAGAACTCAAAGTTGTCATATACTCTATAAAGCTCAAGCTCGAGTTTGCGATCCTGAGTGAGCTGGTCAAATTTGTGCAACATCATGGAGACGCTAATTCCATATCTACTTTGCCACGTCACATTTCTGGTGCTGTAGAGCCATCTGCTGCCCGGCAGCGCACAAAACACGGGAGAGCCCGTTCCCCAAGCTTCCCGGAGACGATGCACGTAGAAGAGTCTCTATTCAACGCTGCGGTGTCTTTAAGACCAGAGACGTCAAACTACCAGGAGAGTGAGAATAGTCAGATTAGGGTCAGAACGACGGCAGATATAGAAGACTGTTCCATAGATCTCGGGGATCGTAGGACCATGCGCCACCTCTACGACGACGCGGTTCGGCAGATATCGAGATCATAGACTGCGTCTTGATACCGCTGTCACCACTTTTTCACATTTCGAATCATACCTACGATAGTCGGAAGGCAGCCAAGTTCTAGCCCTATCCGTTGACACACTCAATGTCCAAAGCTCCCACCCATTGTAACATTTTCAATGTTGAACTTTCTCTATTTCTAAAGGTCCCAGGCTATATATAGAAGCTATCTGCTGGGTCTCTTCATTCGCCTGCAGAGCATTGATTTACCACCTAGTGATGTCGCCTGAGCACTCCCCCGGGGGGGTGGGTGGTTCTATCAGGGCTTCCCACGCTATAATGATAAGCTTATAGTCTGATATCATGGGCTTATCTTTATCAATTTCCCAGGCCTGCAAAGGCCCTAAAGCCAGTGAGGGCAATACTAAGTTGACAATTGACACTCCTTCGGTCTGCTAATACCGGGTAGCTTAGCTTCCTCTGGGGTGTTATTAATATATAAGGAGTGCCTGTCAATAAGTCGTTCTAGAGGCTCAGTATTGATTTGTGATGGGGCCTAAGCATTCTAAATCGATTTATGAGCGTTAAAATCATCCACTTTTAAGTACCTACCTACTATGAGAGACTATTAATATGCATTCTTAATAGTTCATTAGTGTTTGGATGAGGCCCCCTGCTAGTAGTAGCTAGCCTTAACCTATATATTATAACAGTTGATGATTCTCATGTATCTAGGCGTCTGTCCACTAATTATGGGGGGTTTCTCTATATCTAGGGCTTTCAAATAGGGATGATCTACTAAATCAGTGCGATTCTCAACCTAAATAGCATCTACAAGGTCTTTGCAGACTGTTATAAGCACTCGTTAGTCCCTTTTATCCCTTCTTGGCTAGTAAAAAGGGTAGCTTAGATAAGAAAAGTCATTAAGGATATAAGGCTTATGTAGGCATATAATATCTATATGTTCTTTTATCCTGGTCTCCAGAGCCCCTAGAGTGGTGGGTATGTATGGTCACAGTTATGCTGAATTATTATAATATTTATAGGGGGCTCTAGAGGGGGTTATTCTTGGTAATGCCGCTCTGGGCTTTCCACTTAGGGTGGGATAGTGGTATAATGAATAGTTGTACATATATTATTACTACCATCATTTAACTATACAACTGGCTATAGAAGCTTTATATTCTAGAATATTATTGATATCTTTCTTTAGAATTTATGTGTTAGTAGATTGATTAGAATATGGATGCCATTTAGACATACACTGGTTGTTGTTGTTGTTGTTGTTGTTGTTGTTGTTTGTGAGGCGGTTACTGGAAAGCAGGTAAACATTGGGATTTATTGGTCGAACGTAGGGCTTGGTTAGATATAGACTGATTGCTGACCTGTGGCATATATGGCTGCAGGTGTAGATTATATAGTGTCTCAGCTAGCTAGTGTTTTGATAGTGGCGCTATGAGGTTCTCTGAAGGTGCCTTAGAGGTGCTAAAAGGTTATAGACCTTTTATAATATGTAGAGTCTTACATTATTTCTTCTTTTAATGGAATCAGTGTTTCTGAGCTGATTCTAGGGTATGTGGCGGATTAGAGATGATCTGATAGGTGATGGTTTGGTGTTAGTATAGCTATACTATATGCTGATTGTTGTGTATATTACTTAGTAGGTAGATAAATGGGTCTATCACTATATGCTGCACTCATGTTATTATTATTATGAATATTTATCTGTTTGTTATATCTTTAGAAATTTTTTTTTTTTTATAATATTATTCTGCCTAGTGTATTATCTCTTTATATGATTTTTTTATTTTTTTAGTCCTGTGTTGTCTTTGTGTGAGTAAGTGAGGCTATATGTATGTATATGTATATGTTTATGGATTTATCTTTTTATGTGCTTATATATGTGTCTATTAGGGAGTCTAGTATTAATATGGAATAGTGTCTCGCCATCTATGTAGAGGTTTGTGTGTCTGTGTGTTTGCCCATGTGTTGTCTCTCTCTGTCTATTTTTTCTTGTTCTTTTTGGAGGATGAGATTGTCTTCTTATTTGTGAGGTGGGATAAGAAAGTAACTGATATTATTTGTAATACTCTTATGAACTAAGGTTGGCTGATAGAAGAATAGAGCTTTTTGTGCCTGTTTGTTACTCGCGCTTGTTTGGTTTTCTTTGTGCGTTCTTTGCCTGCTTTTGTGTCTTGTATTTTCTTGTTTGTGCCTACATCTTGTATTTTTTTGTCTATGTGTTGCTCGCCTGCCTACCATGCTTGCTCTGCCCTCTGCTTAAAGTCTATTATGTCTCTATGGTTTTATGGATATAAGGGCCTTTTGCCCTGCTAATGATGCCTTTGGGCCCTTGATAATGAGTCTGATCTTGTCTGTGGCAGTGCAGTTGTTGGCCTCTATGTGTGTTGTAAGCACTTAAAAAAGTCTATAGCCAATTATAAAATAGTAAGTGTCCTTTTTTATGTATATTATTATCTGCTTAGCCTGTTTAGATATTTAATTTTATATATTGAATGTCTTTTCCTTATATATCTGAATGCTCTATTCTACACGTTTAGATGTTTATTAATAGATTATAGATGTTAACTGAATAAGAGTCTTTTGCTCATAAGATAGTTGGAAAGATGCACTCTCAGTTTAAGGATTGGGAGGAGGTTGTTATAAGTCTTAATATAGCTATATACTGTTAATAGGCTTCTTAGTCAGCCGACTATCTTGGAGAGTCAGTTAGTGCAATCTCTATATAATAGACTGAGTCTATGCTCATGTTGGGTGTTCTTAATTGGGGGAGTGAACATCTATTAGCTTGTTATAGCGTTTTAGAGTCTCTGTTCAATGTAAATCAAGCAGCTAGGCCGGATACCTTTATAGATCTCTATGGTTTATGCGGCTTATCCGCTCTCAGTTACAGGGATTTGATAGGATTAATACCTGTGTAGAATGACTGCTTTATGTATCTGGTTCGTTGTGTGTCTAAGGCATAGTGCAATCTGGACAATTATGTTTGGGTTTTTTATGGATAGTTCTTTTTGCTTGACCTTCAGATATTAAGATTTGTTGGGTCTTCGGATATTATAATATCTTTAATGCATTTTTTAAGGCTTCTTTTATGAATGTGTTTAGATTTCTCTTTGGGGATTTAGGTTTTTAGTTTAGCTTTTTGTATTATAGATGTGGCCTATAGGCCTAATTTTAAGAGTTATTCTTTTTTGGTCTCTTCCTCTGTGTCTAATATATAGCTTTCCTATGATAGACCTTTTAACCTTATGTTTAAGATAAATATCTAGGGCTTTAATATCTTATAAAGTCTCTACTAGCTTTTAGATTGTTTCTTTAATGGACTAATCCTTTTATTAAACTAGGTATTAGGTCTACCATCTATAGATTTATTCTTATATAATATTCTGTATTATATATTTGGGTATATCATCAACTAGAATTGATTCTATCAATATAAAGTTCCTCGCAGCAGTATAATATAGTTTTAATAGAGATATATAGAATATTGAATATAAGTCTCTGTATCTTGGGGTTAAGTCTAGATGATAGACGTTTATTCTCTATATTTTTAGTATTTAAAAAAAGCTTATCTAATAATCATCTAGCTTTCTTAAATATTAAGATGATATTATATTTTTTATTTGAAATATAATCTAATTTTCTACTTTATAGATCTTTTCTATCTTTTAATAATTATAGAATTTTGTCTGGAACCCTTTTATAACTTTTAATCTTATTTGGAGTTATGTTTATATTACTTAGAGTTTTTCTATTTTTTGTTTTGCATTAAGATTCTTATTTAGAGATTCTTTTGTTATATCTATGCGAAAGTCTTCTTGGAATCCTATCAGCATCTTTATTAGAGTTTTCTTTGTAATACTATAGCGGCTGTTATTATATACATACTATATTATAAAGATCCACTGAGACCAATCTATTTATTTATAATTAATATAGTAATACAGATAATATTCTATGAGTTGATTTTATTATTTGGTTTAGTTATCTGACTGAGAGTGAGCTATGGTGGATAGCTAATGGATAATTCTGAGATAGAAATATATGCTTTGCTAGAATCTGTTGGTAAAAAGCTTATTATAATCTAATACTATGTATTTTGATAATATAATCTATTAAATTAGATATTTATATAGCAGTTTTACCAGTTTTTTGGCTATTAAAGCTTTCTAGATAAAGAGATAGATATAATACTTTAAGAAAGGGTCTATTATAATTAGAATAGTATTGATTGTTTTCTTTTATTATTCTGCTGAAAGTAGTTTGGTGATAAAGTTTATAGTCATGATCTTAAATAGTTTATTAGGAACTGATAGGGACTTTAGTAAGCTATATTCTTTATATTAATATATCTTTATTTTCTGATATACTGTATAGATTTGGATATAATATTCTATATTAACTTTTATTGCTGGTTAATAATATTTTTAATGTACTATTATTAGGGTTTATTTTTTTCTAAAATGTTCTTTTTAAGTGTTATTATGATTGTTTTTTATGATTTTTAACTATAGGGTCTTGTTTAGTGGCATATAGGCTACATTTTTATACTGAAGTAGACTACTGTCTTCAATATTTTAGTTTGAGTTTTTGGCTTTATAAATATCTTTTTGAAGATCTTTTATCTTCTTCTATATAAAGATATCTCCTTATTAATAGGTTTGAAGGAGAGTCTCTATATCTAGCTTTATATCTATATAGGCTGTCTCAGTCTTTATAGTTTTAATAATTAGAGACTATAGTATTAGGAGCTCTAGATTTTTTATGATATTAGTGGTAGTACTTTTATCTATAGAGATATTTTTTATTTTAGATTTGTGGGAATCATTTTTGTTAGTAGTGAAAAAATTTTTTTATTCTTCTTCTTTATATACTGATTTACTTGCAGATTCTCTATATCTAAGAGAAGGATTTATATCATTTTATTTAGCTGTGAGTATCCCTCTTTGGAGCTTCTTCTTTAAGATAGAAAGAAGGGATTCTTTCTTTTTTATATCTTTTATATAGTTAGGTTAGTGGCTAGATGTATCTGTGAGATTCTTTAATCCTAGACAATATTCTATATTGAAATTGTATGCTGATAGATATTCTGTCTATTGAGTCTGATGTCTAAATAATATTTTCGTAGTAGTGAAGTATTATAGGTTATTATGGTCTGTTAAGACTCTTATTATGTATTAGCTATTTTTTAGGTATTATTGTTAGTGTTTAAAAGTATTAACTATAGTTATTAGTTTGGTATTATAAGTCTTATATCTAATCTTTGATCTTTGTAACTTTTAGGATCAATAGGTAATGGGGTGTTATGTATTATTTTTAAATAGTTAAGTGATTACTGTATCTATAGTGCTCTTAGAGGCATCTATTTTTAACTGTATAGGCTGGATAGGGTTAAAATGTCGCAGTAAGGGCTCTTGATAGAATAGATCTTTGAATTCTCTGAAAGATTTTAGGGCTTTAGGGATAAGCAGTTTAGGGTTTTTCTTCTGTTTCTGATGCTTTGACGCTCTGTCTGCTATTCTTTTTATGAGTTTGGTCAGGGTCTTCATAATCTTAAAGAACTTTGGTATGAAGTTGTGGTAAAAGTTTATGAATCTTAAAAAAAATTGAATTTCTTTTACTGTTTGTGGTTCTGGCTATTCTTAGATGGTTTGGACTCTGTTCTCCTTTATTTTAATATCTTTTAGGGATACTATGAATCTTAGATATTTTATAGTATTGGTGCTAAAGCTATATTTATTTAGTTTATAATATAATTGGTGTGTTTGAAGTCTTTTTAGGATCTCTTGAATCTAGGTCTTATGATTCTCTAGGTTTTTTGAATATATGATTATATCGTTGAGATAGATCATTATATAGATGTTAAGTAAGTTTGATTTAGCCTTATTAATATAAGTTTAAAAGGTAGTAGGGGTATTAGCTAGTCTAAATGGTATTATATTGTATTTATAGTGGTTATATTTGGTTCAGAATATTGTCTTCCATTTGTTTCTATGTTTTATTCTTATGCAGTAATATATATTCTTAAGATTGAGTTTAGTAAAGTACTTGACCTCTAATAGTTGGTCTAGGATCTCCAATATTAAGGGAAGTGGGTATTGGTCTTTCATTATTATAGTATTGAGGTCTTGATAGTCTATATATAGGTAGAGACTGTTATCTTTTTTTAGGATGAATAGGATAAGGATTTTTGCTGGGCTTTTCGATGGTTTTATTTATCTTTTCTCTAGGGCTGTTTTTATATATATTTTTAATATCTCTTGTTTGGACTTGGTGAGCCTATATATTGGTCTATGAAAAAGAGTTGTGTCTGATTTAAGTTTAATAGTGTGGTTATGTGCTGTATATTTAGGCAGTATATCTATAGCCTTCTTTGAGAATATGTTTTTATACTTCTGAAGATACTCTGGGACCTTCTGGTCTAATTTTGTTACTAATTTTTAGTTTAAAGATTCATTGAGTAGTATTTTTATATGGTTTCTATTGTTGATTTTGGTTATATATAGCTGTAGGTCTCTGGTTTTGAGGGTATTAGGCAATATCTAGTAAGCTAGATATCTAGCTAGGAGCTCTTTCTATGCTGTAGCTATGGTAAGGATCTCTATTTTCTCTAGACTGGTGTAGGCCCTGTATTTTTAAGTTTGGTTTTCTTAATTTATATCTGGGTTGGCGGCTTGAAACTATGGTATATCTAGGATAATGTCATATCTATCTATGTTTATTATATTTAGTGAACATCTAGTAGTTCTAGATAGTCTTTTGGTATTTACAGTTTTAATGTCTATATTATGCTAGCTATAGAACTGGATTTAGTGTCTATTAGTAGCCTTAACTCTTTGAGATGTCTTATTTGAGTATATTCTAAATCTCTTTATAAGAGTTTAATTTATAAAACTGTTTTGAGTACTACTATCAATAAGTGTTTAGAGTAAGGGAGTCTTTAGTATGTTAAAGAGTTCTATCATTATAATTAATAGTTGTTCCTGTTATAAATTCTTTTTTAGTGTAATATTAGATTTAATCTCTAGTGCAGCTGCTGTACTCAATAGCTAGGGTTTCAGTTTTTTGACTTATCTGTATCTCTTTAGTCTATTTCAATCTTTGGTTTAGGACAGTTGCTGGTAAAGTGCCTGGGTTGATTATAATTGAAATAGTTTTGACTATTTATATAATTTCTATCTTGGTCTTAGCTTATATTAGATCTATGGGATCCTTCTCTTAGAGGTTCTGGGTTTGTTTGGGGCCCTTGTCCTCTGTATTCTGGCTGTTTTTTTGAGCTATTATTCTCTTTAGATCCCTTTATAGGGCCTTTAGGCTTTTATTATCTGTTGGCTTTAGCCTTCTAACATTTGGATATAGTATTTTCTATCTTTTGTAAGAATGCTATTATTCTTTTATAGTATTTTAGCTTTTTTGGATACTTTTAGGTTTCTGTTTGTATGCTCTAAAGAATCTTAATATTTAATTATTTTATTTATTACTTTTTTATATATTGAAGATCTATCTATTCTTTTAGTGTCTAAAGGAATTAGGCGAACTTATATATAGATTATTCTTTTTATTACTTTATATTAATATATTGGTGTAGGGCATTGATTTAAAGAAGTTTGGGGTCATTAAAGATTTAATAGAGATAGCTCTTAAAGTCATTCTAGCTTATATTAACCACACTTCTATGTTTCTTCTAGAATAGGGAGTATTGTAGGAATTGAGGTTGATCTAGGTTATCTGATGTTTTGCTAATCTTATGCTCTAGATATATATTATATCACTCTGAATATTTTTTAAATCAGGATTTGGCTTTTTTAATGAATATCTTATACTTATTATAGCTTCTTCCATTATAAAGATAATCTAGTTTGAATTTTAGAAGATGTTTTTCTTTTAATATTTTGATTTAAGGATGCTTTTCCTCTATATCTGTATTTTTAGAGGTAGGATCTTAGATTTAATTTTGATTCTATAGTATATTCTATTTTAGTTCTGTTATTTAGACTTATTACTCTAAACATTTATTAGTTATTTCTAATTTAGAGAGAATTATAGAGTTTAACTACTCTTTAGTAAGTTAAATATAGATTTTATTTATGATTGTTAGTTCGGAATTATATTCTTGATATTCTCTTTATAGTATTTTCACGAGCTTATCAATATCTTTAGATTTATATTAAGATGTTGTCCTCTTTGACTTACTTAAGAGTTGCTCAGGGGTAGCGGCTATTAATGTGTTTCTAATAATGACTATTTTCGAATGATCGCTAATCTTTTACTCTAAGGTTTAAAGTAATTAGAATATAAAGTAGTTACTGGAAAATAGATAAATATTAGGATTTATTGGTCAAATGTAGGGTTCGGTTAGATATAGATTGATTATTAATCTACGGTATATGTGGCTGCAGGTATAGATTATATAGTGTTTTGGCTAGCTAGTGCCTTGGCAGCGGCGCTGTGAGGTCCTCTGAAGGTGCCTTAGAGGCGCCGAAGGGTTATAGACCTCTTATAACATGTAGGGCCTCACATTGTTGTTGTTGTCTGGCTTGATAGTCACACAATCCCCTTGTCCTTCCTAGGTAGTTGCAGCACTATACCAGCAACAGATAAACTATTGTATCCGGTTGAGTGTAGAAATAATTATTGGTGTGGGGACTCATTTGGTTTCTTAGTGTCTTAAAAAATTTGTTTATTCGTCCATAAACGCCCTCCGTATGATCCCTGAAGTCTTGGCTGGTTTTAAAATACCTAGGTAGACATTGTCATGTTCCTATCTGTAAACATATTAACCCTAGCTTCATTATATACACCTAACCATCCGAAGCCTGTACCACTTGAGCCCAATCTCCAAAACCATAGGCACCGGGTACGTTCTCTCCGTCAAACAAGCTAGCCAAGATAACACGATCGGACTGCTCTCCCTCCCACGGTTCCCGTCCATGTTGGGCAATGATATTATCGTACACTAGAACATCGCCTTCTTGCCATTTGTGCAGGACGCGGATCTCATCCGTGATCTTAGCCAGATGAGCCAGATACTTCTCGGGAATCGGGGTCCCGTCGCCGAAGAACTGATGCGCGACATTCTTCCTTCCGGCCGCGCTTCCCTCACGGGCCTGGAGGGTATTCTTATAGTACGCCGCCAGGCCGGTGAAGAGTGTAGGGAGGTTAGTCCCGGGCTGTGTTCGAATGACAGGCAAGCGATGCGTGAGTACCAGCCCCTTCCCCTTTCCATCCTCGTCATCTGTCCACTCCCACGTGGTGTGCTTGTCGCGTCCGTATCGGGCGATCTGTGCTTCGATCTTCTTCCGTTGCGTCTCCTCGCTATCACCATCTTGGACTTCCTTACCAAAAGCTTGTTTGAGAGTGGATCCGCCCACGTACTGTTTCTCCACCTTGTATGTCACCTTACTCAGGATTCCCTTCTCAGCCAGTAGATCAATAAACTCGGGGATCTCGGCCTGGGCGCGATGGAACAACTCCAGGCTGGACGAGATGGGAGTCTCGCCGCCCTTGGCAGGAGCCTTATGAGAGTAGAAGAAGATGTACTCTGGCGCATGAGGCACCTGGGGAGACTCGTTGTGGTTGTAGATTCGCACTTCCTTGGGGGCTTCGTTCGCTGGAGCTACATTGGGGGCGAGCAGCGGTCGGTCGACGACGATGCCGATGATCTCGTGCGGCTTGTAGCCAAACGCGTGCGCGAATTTACTAAAATCGGCGGCGTTATGGATGGGAAGGTTGCGGAAGAGGAGGGTGCCGTGTTTGGCTAAGAGGTTCGTCAGCGTTTTGTCGCGTTGGAGCGTTTCGATCGCTGAAACTGCGCTGTCGAGCGAGTCGACATCCTGAGATGGGCGAAGGGCAAGGGGGATCTGGGTGTTGGCTGGATGAGGAGATCCCAGCAGGCGTTGGTTGGAAGAGGGTAGATCGAAGGGTTCGAAGGTGACGGCCGAGTCTGCAGAGTCGGCGATCTTCAGCGAAGAAATCGGCAGCTGTGCGACAGAGGCAGCCATGATTGATTTTTTTAAATAAAGAGTACTACTGCTCTATGATGGGAAATAGAGTAGCTCTCTCTCGATGGAAAACGAAGAAGGAGGTCCAGATGTCCTGCTTATCATTATTATCAGTGAAGAGGGGTATTCTGCATTGGCTCATCTTCCCCTCACATGGCGAATCCTGGCATTTTTTCTGATACCGGCGCCATGGATATAATAATTATTAATGTTAAAAAGAGTTTCCCCCATGACTCATGTACCATCGGCCCATCCCGATATTCTGGGTTTGGGTTTGTCCCGACATGATGGGCAGGTCGATATTCCTCATCCGTGGCTGCGATCACGACAATCGTCATGCACCTCGGCAGCCGGTTTTAATCGCGACGACTACCCGGGATGCAGTGATGTATTTTCTCATACTTTTGGCCCTTCTGGTCTACTATCAATCTTTTTAGTATACCGAATTAGTCATGGCAGCCGCTTCAGGCAAATCACCAGAGCCAACCCAGGTTCTAGCCATCAAGACAGACACAGACGACAAGACAGACCCAGACAACAGCGCCCAGGAGGAACAGGTACAGGCACAGCACCATGGCAAAACCAAACCAGTCTTCTTCCGAAGCACGCTCTTCCAGATCCTCATTGTAGGACTCTGCGCTTTCTGCGCCCCCGGAATATGGAGCGCTATGAACGGGCTGGGTGTTGGAGGCAGTCAGTCGCCCAATTTAGTCAATGCAGCTAATGCTCTGCTCTACGCTTTCATGACGGTCACTTGTTTTGCAGGTCCATGGCTTACCAATGCCATTGGCTTCCGGTATACTCTTAGCCTGGGGTCAATTGGATACCCACTCTACGCAGCTGGCCTATACCTCAACAACCGCACGGGGGCTACTTGGCTGGTCTATCTCGGCTCCGTAACCTGCGGTATCAGCGCTGGATTCTTCTGGAGCGTCGAAGGCGCTATCGCAACTGGGTATCCGGAGCAGCACAAGCGTGGCCGCTATATTGCAACTTGGTAAGAGCTGCTCCCATGTTATATCTCGAAAGGTAGTCTAACCTGCCATAGGTTTACATTTCGCAATTTTGGTAATATCATCGGCGGTGCAATCTCCCTGGGGCTCAACCATCGTACCAACAAAGTTGGCAAGGTTGGATACCAGACATACCAGGGCTTTATTGCGATCCAATGCCTGGGCCTGCTCTTCGGGCTGTTATTGTCCAACCCAGACAAAGTACAACGCTCCGACGGCACCCGTATCGAAACCTCAGCCAGTCCCATCGACTGGCGCACTGAGCTGGAGGCCATGTGGAAACGCATCCGGAGCAAACCTATCCTGCTTCTGACTCCGCTTTTCTGGTATTTTGGCTGGATCCAGGCATATCCTGGAACCTATTTGGCAACGTACTTTACTGTTCGGTCGCGTGCGCTAGGAAGCTTCATGTCTGCTGTTGTTGGTACATTGGCGACCTGGCTAGGAGGCGCTCTAGTTGACATTCCCTGGGCGCGAGACAGAAAGGTCCGAGCCTTGAGCACGTGGCTGCTCATCGCATTGCTCAATAGCGCTACCTGGATCTGGGCAGTGATTATTCAGAATGAGTATCGACACACCCATCCAGTTCTAGACTGGGGTAACCAAAGCGCCTTTGGGCGTGGGTTCGGACTGTATCTCTTCGAACGAATTAGTCTGGGCATGGTCGAGAATTATATCTATTGGTGCATTGGTAACCTGTCGGATTCTCCCGGTGAGCAGATTCGATACAGCTCGTTGTTGCGCGGCATTGAGACGGCCGGCGTTGCTGTCGGGTTTGGCGTCCAGGCTGTTCCTACGGCGCTGATTGCAACGGCCAGTATCAATTTCGGCTTGTGGTTTTTCGCTCTGCCATTTAGTTTCTGGGCCACACTGCAGGTGGTAAAGAAGTTCGAACAGGAGCAGGCGAAGGAAGGACAAATTGAAAATGACCAGGAGGCTTCGGCTTGAAATAAGAGTTATTATGGAATTTGTCATGCTTTATTTTCCGACTGAAAGTAAAATTTCATCTGAGTCATTAGTGTTGTAGATTGTAATTCCGAATATTCATCATGGAGGTGAATGTGTTTAAAAAGAGTCCACCGTCAACCCCCTCCAATGCCTCTTTTCCTTACTAGAGCCCTTCCTGAAAGATCCAGACCGGCTTACGGCGTGTTGGGTGCTGAAGACGGCTCTGGCTCAAATCATCATTGAAGATAGAGTCCTAGGCCCCTTTTCGCTCTGTCATCTCGATCTCCATTTCGGCAACCTTCTTTTTGATAACGAATACAATCTGACGGGAGTCATCGAACAAGCGCCCCCAAAGTTTGGTAATATAGTAATATCACTGGAATAATGATAATAATAATCTCATTGTAAGAAAGAAACTCACTTCTGGTTCTACAGCCCACTGTGGTAATATTTCCTAGATAGGATAATACAGGAGATGGGATGATGCCCGAGTCAGTTCGTTATTAGTTCAGAAATAAGCTTTCGTGCACGGCCATGCTTCACGACTGAGGAATGTGTCGGAAGGAAATACATTTGAGAATTCGGAGCAATATACTTACTAGCTCAGTCCGTTCTGGATGTTGAATATACAGTTTCTTCATCGGGGCAAATTTAATCCGATATTCTTCAATTCTGTGATCTAGATTGTCTGGGTCTGGGAGAGCGAAGCCGGGAGGAAACCTGTCAAAATGCAATATTTAGAATTATTGTGCCATCTGTATACGTTCTTTGGGATAGTGCCATAGATCTAGCCCATGTCAGATTTCCCTATGCCTCCACTAATTCAGCACCGTGCGCGGCTTTCTCTGCGATGTTCTGTTGAAAATGCGGCATATTCCGTACCACCTTGAGTGATCGCTGGCGACAGTGACATTGTTTTAGTTATTTCATCGCAAAGGAGACAGAAAAATAAGCAACCAAATCAGTCGAAGATACAGGATTCTTCTGGTTTGCTTGTATCTACCATTCTTGTCTGACACTCTGACAATGTTGAAATTGCATAGCAGAATTTCAGAGCTCCCCAGCAACGTGCAACAACTATACCCCCGCATAGTCAATATTTTTTTTTTTCTTCTTTTGTTTACACAGCTCGACATATTGGCTGACGGTTGAAGAGTGGAGTGCATTAGAACTGCATAGCCTCGGATATATAATGACTCCAAAATCGTACATTATTACGTGCTCGAGCTAACCGGGAGAGCATCTAGCAACATCGATATGTTGGTCACATAGAGGAGACAAATCGCGCCATAAGGCAGGCGTTGAAAGTTTGTTCTCAATTGGTAAAAGTATGTATGTCCATTGTGCATGTTTATTACCTATTCGTGTGACGACTGGAAACAGAAAATACTACAGGAGATATACCACGTGTAGTAAATGACCTTATTAGAGCGCTTAAATAGGCGCGGAGAGTATATCTCGAGACAATCGTAGACTCTTCTATCGTTTGAACTTCACGCTTTTCTTTGTGCTTGTCTATTTTTATTCAAGTCCGAGGAACGATGGGTGAACCAGATATTTTTAAGAATACCCCAACGGTGGATGAAGGTTCTATATCTTCTACGAGAAATGGAGAGGAGCCACAACGAGATGTCTCTGGCGACATCATCGAAGACGGCCTTCGCCGAGGATTGAAAGGAAGGCAATTCATGATTATCGCTCTGGGAAGCATCATCGGACCCGGTTGTTTCTACGGATTAGGATTGGGCTTCTACGAGTCCGGTCCTCTGGGTGTTTTAATCGGCTTTGTGGTCACAGGTATTTCCATGTGGTTTCTCATGCAAAGTGTGGGAGAAGTAGCCACTCTTTTCCCTGTGCATGGAGGCTTTGTCGAGGTATTTACCAATATCGCTTGTTCATTGCAGTCAATATTCTAACTCCTCCAGCACTGCGGTCGGTTCGTGGACCCGGCTCTCAGTTTTGCCATGTCATGGATGTATTATTTCATGTGGAGCGTATTCCTGGCCGCAGGTAAGTTCCTTTCAAGTCTAGATTGAGATTAAAGAATTAACCTGGCCTGCCATTTCTAGACTGGAATAACGCCGCCGTTATTCTTCAGTACTGGGTTCCCACCACCCAAGTCCCGGTTTGGGCATGGTATATCATTTTCTGGTTTGTCTTTTCGATAATAACGACTCTTGGAGTTGGCTTCTATGGGGAAATCGAGTACTACTTTGGAATGTTCAAATTTCTGTCTTTGGTCGTCCTCTTTTTCATCTCCATTTTGGCCAACGTGGGAGCGTTTGGAAATGGATATGTAGGGTTCCGCTACTGGACAGAACCGTATGGTTTGTGCAATCTTTTTCTTCTTCTTCTTCTTCTTCTTCTCCGGCCTTTGAGTTTCTCGCTCTAACGAATATCTAGGCCCTATCAGGAATGGAATCAATGGATTCGGCCAGGTCTTTACCCTGGCGGCAGCCTTCTACGTTGGGACAGAGATCGTATCCGTCGCCGCTGGAGAATCCAAAAATCCAAGGCGCGACGTCCCTCGGGTACGTACCGAACCTCTTTGGAAATATTTTGCTAATACATCTCGTTTTTCCTTTTTTTTAGGCAACCAATTCCATTGTATATCGCATCTTGTTCGTTTTCATCGGCATGTCTTTCTTCCAGGGCCTCATTTGTCCGTCAAATTCCGACGAATTGGTAAACGCTACCTCAAACACTGCCTCGTCGCCTTTTACCATCGGATTTGTTCTTGCCGGGTGGAAATCTGCTGGCCACTTTGTGAATGCTCTGATTCTCGTCGCATTCATCTCTGCTGCAAATGGGGTGGTCTACATACAGTCTCGAACACTTTACTCACTGGCTTTGAAGAAAAAAGCTCCCAAGTTCTTTGCAGTCGCGAGCTCTAGAGGCGGTATGTACCAAACCACATGTTCGACAGGGTTTGTCTCTGTTTCATCGCTAACTGTATTTCTATAGTCCCCTACCGGGCAATCCTCTTCTCTAACCTCTGGGGGTTCCTCTCTCTCATGTCCCTGCAAACCAGCAGCGGTGCAATCTTCACCTACTTCACCGACTTCGGCGGAACTGCAGCATACATCGCCTGGGCGGCCATCACCTTCGTCCAACTCCGCATCCGAGCAGCCGCCCGCCTTCAAAGCATCGACCGCAAAACATTTCCCTTCACCGCACTGGGCGGGTCGTGGGTCTACTGGCTGAACTTTTTGTTTAATATTTTCATTTTGCTGATTCAGGGATATACGTCTTTTGAGACGCCATTTAATTATAAGACGTTTATTGCATGCTATATCAGTATTCCGGCGTTCTTTGGATTGTTCTTTGGGTATAAATGGTGGTTTAAAACCAAGTGGTCAGTCTAACACTCTTTTATTTCTTTTCTCTGCCAGCCGGCTTGGAAGGGCACAGTTGCTGATCGAATACATATCAGGGTTCGCCTAGACGAAATCGACTTCTCTGACAGAAGAGTGTGGTATGACGAGGACAAGAGCGAACGAGATACTCGTTCCTGGAGTAGAAAGGTTTTGGACGTCTTGAAAAGTTAAGGCTACCGATTAATTTCAGAGTCACAGATATCAACAGGTTGTCTATAAGGGCCTAGGGAGCTACACAGAGTTCCAGGCATAAGGCTCTGATCAGACAGATTAAAGATAGATAATAGTTTAACTAAGATAGAATGGTCTAATATATATCTACATGATCACCTCTGTCAAAATAATCTATTAATGGCCCATTTTACGCAAGGATTTTTTAGTACGACCCTAGATCCAGTTCTGGCATCTGCAGGATGTCCTCTTCTGGCTCCGGGATCCAGCTTTGGGCGCACAAGGCTTATATCTGTGGCTTTGTAAAGGGAACAATTCTTCGTTTCCACGTCCGCGCTATGGTGAAAAATTTGTCCCTGTGATGTCCTTCTTCGAGAATATCCTGACAACAGAATGGCTTGATCTGAGTAGCACGATCTTAACGGCCGAAAGCCTGAACATCACTATCAAGACATTGGAAGAATGGGCAAGGATATATGAGCTACCGGATATAAGCGTGACCACAATATAGAGAGCCTTTATAGGAGGGATATCATAAATTAGTAATAATTAGGAGAATATACCTAACCGGCCCCTCCACGTTACTACGAGATCCTCTGCGCGACCCGATTCTACCACGGAGATGGTTGCTTAGGAGGTTTGTAAAATAAAGTGAAAACCATAGCTGAAAGGAATACTGAAAAGGATTTGACAAGAAAGTCATGCTATCATAAACTATTCTATCTTGTGTTCAACATCTTGTTATAGTTTACCTATTCATTTGGTGATAATGACTGCCTCCGAGTCAGCCACAGTCACGTAAAGATTCCCACTTGCATCGGAAGTCACTTTCTCATCGCTGCTGGTCGAATTATCTCTCGTTGGTAAGCCTAGGGTCCCATACTCGTATGAATACCCGTTGAACGTAACGCCAGTGTCGACATCAGCGCCTGGTGCAGTCAAGCGTTTCACAACCCAAGACTCGTTTGGATTAACGCTTATAGTATAATTCTGTGAGCCCCGATCGGAACCCGAAGATGATGAAAATTCGCGAAGGTTAAGCAGCGCCACTCTCTGAAGTGTGCCATTGACATACGCGCCATACCCTGAATCTTTATCGGCATCACCATTTAGATCAATAGTTTTCACTTCAATCGTCGAGCTGTTGGCGAGAAACGTTGCAGCAGCGAGCTTTCCATAGTAGGGAGGGTTCGTCTGGGGGTCTGACGAATCTTTCGACACAGGCAACCACGCAGAATACGCCGAGCCGACGGCCTGATGGAAATGCTCTCTCTTAATGAAGCCAGTTGAGGCAGCATAGGCGGAAAACTCCAAAACCCAGAGACCAGCACCAAAGACGTTGGATTTTCCCGATGCACCTCCCCCATAGAGACTGTTATGTTCGCCGAGAATGTAATCTGCGTCAACGTCGCTGAGAGACTCGGCTAAATTGACGTGGCTCTGCAACTTATTCGCGACAGCTTTGTGGCTCATTAGTGTGTTTTGTACGGTCACGCCACTTGAACTAGCACCGGCCATGTAGTTGTGGACAGAGATTTGCTTCACAAAGTTTTCACTGTTTTCGCCGTCGTTGAAGATATCGGTGACTTTGATTCCAGACCCAGGAGAGCTTACAGATGGTGCCATCAGACTGAAAGAGCCATTTGCTGCCATGTCCGCGCATGCATCTTGTAGGTATGTTTTCAAGCTGTCGGTAGCATTCTGCCAGTCAGCCTCATAGTCTTCTGCCGGCCAGTCGGATGGGCGCCATTTCCCTCTGTACAGATCAGGTTCGTTTCCAACCTCCCAAACATTTAGTTGTCCACGCAGTGCATCACATGCAAGTGGCACTGTTTCTCGAAGCGTATCATAGCCAGAGCTATTTGATGCCGCAAGATTAAAATTATGCGAATACGTGGTGCCATTAGGGAACGCGCCGTAGGAGTCGAAAAACGACTTGCCAATGCAGAGAATAGCCTCAGGATCGGCGTCGCACGAGGATGCAGTGGCTTCAGATTGGTTGGCATCGTATATTGCTCGGTCACTAGTGTGGTAATATTTAATTAGCTTATCCTGAATACCATCCTCAAAGGGCTACTAATGGAAAAACAGAGCATGTAATAGACATACGCTGAGTTCCCTCCGACTCGAATGACCAGGGGACTTCCTTGTGCATCAGCAAGAGCCTTTATTAAGTTGTACGAAAATTGGTTCGGGCTTTCTTTCGTGCCTGTTCGAAGAGTCAGAAAAACACAATGTCTTCCTCCTCACTCCCCACCGCTTCTTTCTACATATTTACTGATGGTTGGATAGACGTACCAGCAAACGAGGGAAAACCAGTGAGTTCGATTGATAAAGAGACGAATGAATCATACAAAGGCCCTTTGGAGACAGCTGCAGCCATCTGGGAGAACAGGAGGAAGGAGAGAAGAGATGCCATGGTCGCTATCTCAATGTTCACTATAAGGAATGAGTGTATGTGAAATATGCATTCAGTATCAACTCAATTCACTCCATTATTTGCCGATGCTCCTATTTATGTATTTTGACGATTGCTAGACACCAATTGATATTTATTCCGCCCCAGTTTCCGAATTAGGTATTAGTGACCAGAAAATAAGCATATCGCCGGCATCTGGATAGTCCGGGGGGCCAAGGCTATGTTCTATATAGGAAGGATCGTCGGGTTAAGCTCTTGGTCTTAACTACCGTGTTTTACACTCTGTACGTAAAGCAGGGGATGACCACCAAGAGGGTTACATCCGGCTCTGGTTAACGCCTGGCCCTGGCCCCTTACTAGGTACACTTAAGTGGGTAGGTAGCTTCCGACACGAGAACTTTCAATGTCGTACTCTCTCCCCGCTTTATCTTCTAATTATGTTAACTCGTCTCTCATAGTGATACGCAGCGCCATTTCTAGTATCTTCATACCCTTTACACAAGAAACAGGTTTCGATATGTACTGAAAATATGGACCATTTTGCCAGCTGAAATATGAATTTCGGAAATCAAAGTGATACTGTAACGCACCAAGTCCAGGATCTTCTAGTAAAAACAGTTAAAATATCCTGAGATTGCGCCAGTGCGCAGCAAGTCGTAGAACTAGGTGCAATCTATTTATGTCTAGTTTATATATATATATTTTCTTCAATCGGCCATATGAGAGAACTATTTAATGCTGCACGGAGTCAAACATAAGAAAGATGGCAACAGTCAAGATAATTGAACACGGAGAGTAGAGACGCCAAAATTGCTAGTGATCAATCGAATGAACAGCGCCAATTGACAGTGATTGGAAGATATGTGCATTAACTGATATTTTAGGAACCACGAGATACTACCTATTACATAATTTAGGTCTCGTCAAACAAATGAAGCAGTTATATATTTAGCCTTCTTTTCCTTGAAGATTACGACAGGGGCATTGACTCTTTACCGTAGTAAAAACAGGGAGAGGGGCACATATTTATATCTCAATGCTCCTGGCTAGATTTCCCCTTTCTTGTGGTAAGTTCCCGTCCTAGAACTTCCGTATCCCACCAGACTTTGGCTTCTAGAATCTGCAGCCCGTCCGTTCCCTGACCGTCCACCTCGCTTTTTCCGATGAGGAACATTAGAAGCCTTGGGACGATAATTGGATCCCCAGCCAATAGTTGGTCTTTCATCGAAAAGGACGTTTCGGTTTCTATTATAGCCCAATATGCAGCTTTCTCCGGATCTGATTCCGTAGGTATAGCTTCGACTATTCCGTGCGAGTTAATATTTCGGTTTCTCTCAATGATTTAGAAAGATTAAATTGACTGCAAACGATATTTAGGGGATACTTGGTGCTTGTAAGGCTTCATAAAGTGGAGAAGGATGTAACATACCGAGGCGAATTACTTTCACGTTATGGCAGACAACACTAAACGGCCCAAAGAGGCTCTTCATCCAAGTCCAAATCTCATCGCCGCCATGATAGACGGTGCCATTGGTGTTGAAGAAGGTGCAACTTGGAGCATACCAGTCGTGGAATGGGCCAGATATCTCGAGGGAATCAATTTTGTCACTGTATTTTTCCACAAAAGCGAGAGCAGGTATGTCTCTGGTCGAGGCATCGTATGTCCCGATGTGGGTGATACACGTGGAGGACACGGACATGTTTAGCCGAACAACAACAACTGTATTCCTCTGAGAATAATGTGATATGACATTGACGCTTCCTTGCTTGAATGACTTTGGACAAAAATTCACTGGATGAACGGCTGGTATTTAACCTGTGCAAAGCGTACTGTACATTATTGTGGATGTAAATAATAATCTTTGCCTACGTCACCAAAAGCCACGGCTGCTCTAAGCCCAAATTAAGCTATTCGAACTCCGACCCTCATCCAACCTTGCGGGCGTAACTCTTCGAGACTGGCCGAGGCCTGCGACCTTCACACTGACGCTTTTCTCATGTGGGGCTACATAATCGATCGGTTCTGAGCACTGAAGGATTTAATTTAGGAGATTCGGCCGTATCTTGCTAAGTCCTTTGAACAAAGTGGCGATCGTCGTAATCACAGTTGATATGCTAGCACATCCAGCGATTTTTCTATCAGTAATCACGATTATTAGGACTCGGGCCATTGTCGGCTTCAGCATAATCATTGGTATTGTTGATTTAGTAAAGCCCTGAATTAATAACATCATCGCCGAGCACTTATCTCCTGTCCATACATGCGTTAAATGTAATTATCCACGCCCGTTATAATGTCGACGCACTTTAATATAAAAGGCAAGATATAACGCCAGAAATTCAACAAAGAGGCAGAAAATTCCAAAGACAAAGCCCAAGGTCGATAACTAAAATCTAAAGTTCTCTTCATCACATCCTACGCAACCAAGCATTTAATCTACAATGGCACACTCTGATTTATTCTACGAACCACCCAAGGGAGAAACATCCGGTCTTCCCCATGATCCCTTCAAGAGCTTTGTGATCCCCAGGCCCATCGGATGGATAAGTACAACAAGCAAAGATGGCCAGGACAATCTTGGCCCATTCAGCCAATTCAATAATGTGTCGTTTGACCCCCCGACGATTTTGTTCATCGGTCACCAGTCTGCATACAAACGTCGCAGTAAGGATTCAGTTGTGAATGCTAGCGATACTGGCGAATTTGTATGGAACATGGCAACGTAAGTGCTTAATTAATAAATTTCTATCAACAGCGTTGGAGGAAGCTTACACTCTATGCGAATAATAGATATGATCTGCGTGACGCTGTTAATGCTTCCTCGCTCGAATCATGGGATGACGAGTTCCCAATTGCCAATGTTTCAAAAGCGCCTAGCCGGATTGTGAAGCCACCTCGGGTAGCAGAATCGCCCGTAAGCTTTGAATGTAAAGTTCACTCTATTGTGAGGGTTGCTGGAGACACCTTCGTGGGCAATTCTGATATCGTCATTGGCCGTGTGGTGGGCATCCACGTTAAGGGAGAATATATTACACCAGACGGGGTGAGCATTACATATTATTAGATCTTTTCGTTCCCGCTAACTTTGTTACATAGCTCTTTGACGTATTAAAAGCTGCTCCTCTTGCACGGCTCGGCTATAATCAATATACTGCTATCAACAATGTGTTCGACATGCGTATGCCGATGATGCCAGATGATAAATATAGTGCTGGTGTACTCGGAGGATCTATTAAGGATGTTCATGAAGCGGAAGAGGTGTACCAGAGAGACAAGGCGGAGGGAGCCAAATAGAAGGAGAGGAATTAGTCTTTTATCATGTATGCTGTAACTATTATACTAATACCTGTAATATTCTGGCGTTATTTTATCCTCTAACTTCACTTTCACTACCAAGCATTGGAAACGAACTTATATAGATCTGCAATATATCTTCAATAATAAATTAACGGTCATAGATGTCCTCAAATCCGACCACGTCCATTTAAGATTCAGAGCCGTAGTTCCTAGGATGTCTTTATAGTTGCCATTTGGTATTATTATGGTAGTAAATCGCCCCAACAGTACACCAGAATCCCAATTTCCCGTTATTGTCTATGACAGACCGAAGTGAATGAGGGATACATATCAATTGGCGGTTAAGTAAAACCACTCACTGATATGGAGAACTTCAGATGTTTAATTTCAATATTCCCAATATTTGGATTCTGATTCAATTATGTATATTAATGTGTTCCAAAACTAGTATGTCAACCATCAGCTGGCTCAGTCATAATAATTACGCATGTTTCATTATAGGAGTTACACAAAATTTATATTACTCAAAGGAGCCATGTATGCTCATCAAGGATTTGAGGAAATAAGTACACCGCTTTGACTCAACATGGAAGTGTGTTTGACTCATTCTCTCTTGGCTTATGTCCTATCAATTGATGTAATAGTTCGCTTCTTTACAAAGAAAATTGAGAAAGTGACAATGGCCATTATACTCATCTCTTTTATGTAAATGAGTGTACACTCCCAGACTCAACATGATAGTGTGACGTTTGATTCATCCCCCCGATTCAAATCCTATCAATTGATCTACCAGTTTCCTTTTTTTTTTTTTTTTACAAAGAATAGTGGAAATATTACACTACACTCATTTTTTTTATGTAATGAGTATGACTACAAGATCTGACTCAGATATACCGTCTTCCGAGTCACTCTTGTCTATAACTCCAGCACGACTACTTCCTGGTCTCATTCCTCTTGCATATTCCCTCGACTGTTGCAAAGACAGACATCATCCCCAGATACACACACATGTTCATCTTTCAAATAACCAAGCTTTTGATCAAGCCCTAATTCAATCACGCCATGCCTCTCGACCCGAACGGTAGACTTGATATTACCGGTTGGCAATGGCAGTTAGTGAGCAGGGACATTAACGCATTTCGTGAAAGTATACCGGTGTTGAGATACCCTGCACAAAATTTGAAGATCGACGGGGGCGATCTAGCAAAGGGAGGATTGCAGGTTTCAATGGTATCTGAAGAACAGCGGCGATGGAGAAAAAGTCGAAGTAAATCCGAGTCTAGATGCGGGACCTTTTGGATTCAAACTCGAAATGTTCTATGTCGATACCGTAGAGAAGCATGCAGATACTCGAGTGTAGGTCACCACATTCCATACTGTTGAGGGGGGTATAGACATATGAAAGCCTAGGGCGAGATACAATACTGAGACCAGATGTTTTGAAGCCGCTATCTATTCCCCGTATTTAGCTCCACGTCCAGCATTCTATCTCATCGAGTTGGAACGGGGCGCTGTACGTATTGGAGTGGGTAAAAGCTGGGGTTCTATCAAAGGCAGATTTTTGGTCGACGTGCAGTGATCGATGTGCGGGATCACTCAGGCACGTATATTCCCAGACTGGAATAAATGCCACTGGAAGGTCAGAAATTATCAAAATATTTACGAAATCGCCAACAATAGATTCTTCCTCTGCTATTTAGGCTGATTAATGGCGGGGTTAATTGTGGCTATTAAATGCCGTATTTCTTTTCATACAGTCACTAGATTTTGATTAGATACCATCACAAACCAATTGATTCCCATACTCTGGAAGTTGTTGAAAGACATGTTTATCACAAAGCCAGGAAACGTAGTATCATGAAGATTCTGACTGCCATGTACGAGTTTCGAGTTGACTTAATCAGTTACTACTAACACATTTGATTTAATCTTTATATTCTACATTTTGATACTCTCGATTGATGTTATCACAAAGCCAAGAAACGTAGTGTCATCAAGATTCTGACTGCTATATACGACCTTCGAGTTGACTCAATCATTTCCTACTGAGATATTCGACTCATTCTTTGTATTCCATATTTCATACTATTGACTGATTTAATAGTACATTGAATGAGTACAAACCTTGACTCATTGCCACCTCTTAAATCCCCCTAACAGGATTACTTTGAAAATTGAACCTTTCAACACGACATAGCACCTTCTCAAATTCTGAGTTCTCGATATCTTTCAATTACTCGATATTGTTGTTTTAGTTCTGTATCGATTAAACCATTCAAGCCATGTCAGGTCTATCAGGAATTCCGTCCTCTACAGGCCGCAATTTCGCATGGGTAATAAGAAACCCCATACGCACACCGAATGGTTACAAACTACGTGTTTGTTTGACTTCTAACGGACAGTTTGTCCCATTTCATGGGAACCCCAACCAACCATATAATTTCGACATTGTATTCCGCCACCCTGATCTGATATTTGGGGTAGTTGTTGCTATGATTCCGGGGTCCCTTGAACAGCAGGGTCATTTTAGCCTTGAAATTCCAGAAGCGCATCTTCCTAGATGGCCTGGAGAGTACCGCCTCGAGCTCAATAAACCGCTCGTAGGCTTTCTCCCGGCGGCTGATGCTCATGAAGGAAGCAGTGCAGCCACAGCTGTGCTTACCGTGCGTTCGCGAGAAGGTCCGTATATCCCTGTATCTGTATAAAGACCGCATGGAATAATCATACTATCTTATCAACAATAGATCCTCCTCCTCCTCCTCCCTCAGTGAATGGCGTCAATTACCAGAATGGAGTTTCTTGATGGGGCTTATTTTGGCTCTTGGAATCCACTGGGTTGCATCTGTCGGCTGGTAATGCTAATAATGCTAAGCTTGAGTGCATCTATGACCATATTTTACTTCTTTCTTCGTACTCTAAACTTATTAGTTTATGGAATACAATGTTCCTGAGGAGTCAATGTGGCTGACGCTTTATGACCTAACACTATTGATTAAACAGTGTAGATATAATGATCACCTGGTTATCTGGGTTACTACTCAATATGAAGTTGTTTCAAGGTAGGCTGTGGGTTGTGTCAGACAGCAGAGGTACTATTCTGCGTTAACCCATATGCTGTCTCGACTGCTCCACCTCCTGGGTTAGTATTCTTGGAGATTGCAAGTTATACAATTAATAACTTTATATAGAGAGATATTTACATTTTATCATACGCGTACAGGAAGGGATAACTCGGGCCATTTTAGAATAGTCTTACCGGCTGAGAATATATACGTCGACGTAGTCAAGGACATGTCGAGAGTACTACCACCACCATAAAAATACATTCTGTTTTTCATCTTGGCATTGATGTACTAATGTATAGAAAAGACCTATATAGAATAACAAATGGAAGAAGTATAATAATTCACAAGTATATGAAGATTATATGTATATGCATAGCTGAGCCGAGCTCGGCCGTCATAAAAGTCCAGTAAAACCAGCAAAATCTGGCAAAATATTACAAAATATTTACTTACAGCACTGTTTAGCTGGCTCTTGGCTACAGTATATGCATACTGATGTAATTAGCATGAACGCGAACTCAGCCCTAAATACGAGCCGCCACTGTACACTGTACTCCAACTAATGATATACAGCGGGGTGTATGTAATAGTAAGCCCTAGTATTACTTATTATCACTAGTAGATCAACTGACGCCAACGCCCGACGCGCGCCGCTTAATGATCGTCATCAGCTGGACTTAAAAAACAAATAAAATCCCCGTTAACCACGTTTATTTTTTCCAATCCATTCTCTATTGTACATACGTGGATAGAATGGCAATGGCGATTCACCATGTCCGACGAAAACACTGCTACTACTAATACTACTATTACTACTACTACTACTACTAATAATCCTCCCCCGCTAACCGTCACCGCATCGTCCTCGCCGACAGACGAGCGGCGGCCCCCTCTTCCTCTCCCTGGTTCGTGACATACATACATTCATGTTAATAAACGATAATTAATGAGATTAGTGAGCGTGCCTCGAGACACTCCCACCGACGAGACAAAGAATGACATCGAGAATGAGCGGAAACGCGCCCCGGAGCTCAGCGACCGTATATCCATCCCCCTTAACAGAAATAATGTATATTTGATGTATTGAGCGCTAATAATCATGTAGGAAATAGACGCCTCGCCGGCCCTGGTCTGAAATGGCACAAAGCGTACAACGACCTCGACGTCTTTGGCGGGCGGGTTCTCGTCGTTGATTTCGCGAGAAGCGGTACCTACCCCCTTACCCTCTAACAGATGTAAAATATGTATAATATGTATTAATGTATGTAGGCGATGCATCACACATCCGCAAAGTCGCCGCGCAAGAAATCTTCAGCCTCTCCAACCTGGAGCGGCTATACAGCAAAACACCTTCTGGAAATACGAAAACGCCAGCGATGCGCGTCATCCACGTGCAAAACGCGGACTGGGCGGTGCCTTTCTTACTACGCAAATTCCATATTACTAGCAACCACGACGACGGGAACAGTACTCTAGGTGGCGGTTTTGGGCGGTATTTGCGCTACAAAAAACCCGAAATGCGTGGCGGAAAGCCCTTTTTGACGGGCAAGACGTGGAAAGTGCAGTATGATCCGTGGAGAGGCGTGAATAGGACGAGTTTCGGGTTGGATTATATCAAGAGCTTCCCTCACACCAGCAGTAGGAGTAGAGGGGAGGTGGATATGATGATGCAGTTGAATGATTTCGATGAAAATGGTATGTCTCTCTCTCTCTCTTCTTTACTTTGATAAGTGGTTGAAAGTGTTGTAGATGAGCCGATTTGTAGCCAAGATGTGTACGTGCAACGGGTAAGCTGCTATATCCAGCACGCCCAATCACCCAGCGAAAAACGACTGTCGGTGGACGAGCTCCCTCTGCGGAAACATTTCTACCCATCTGACAACACCACCGACGAGGGCATCATCAACGGCGCGCTCAAAGACAAATCCGAATTCCTGCCTCGCCTGCGCAGTCTGGACAACGGCAACGTGATCATCATCTTCGACAACTCGTCCTCGGGCAGCATCGACGACACATTGATCCCCGCACGGCGCGATCTCGAGTGTCGATGGCGTCGACTACCCTTTCACTTGGCATTCGAGTCGCGCGATCCCATTGAGAATGATGACGAAAAGCTCGCGTTGAACTGCTCCAAGGCGATATTACGGGATATCTTCAAGGCCGTTGTGGGCGCCTGGGATGGGTTTCTGGATCGTGCCGTCACGCATATGACGATTCTCGAAGATAAGATTTATGAGCAGCCCGCTGATGAGAGTAGGGCGCCGGAGTTGTGGGCGAATTCGAGCGCGTGGTTGAAGGTTGAGAAGCTGGTGAATGTGCATAGGAGTGTCATGAATGAGACGAAGGCGAGGTTGCATGAGTTGACTGGTACTTTTCCTTTATCCTATTCTCCTTCAGTTTAAAAATTTTTTTAATTGATTGAGAATGTAGACGACGTCGATGCAGAGGATAACTGGCTCGACGACAGCCCCGGCGATTTCGAGCGTCTGACGAATCTGATCACCGAGGACCTGACCAAGCCGACCGAATCGCTGATCTCGCTTCTATACCAGAGCGTGTCGATCCGGGACAGCAGACACAGCCTCGAACTAGGCGTTAGCAGTACGTGTCAAACCTATCTAACCTATGCATATACATTATACATACTAACAGACCGTATCAGTGTGGCGGCTGAGCTGGATCACATTCATCTTCCTCCCGCTGACCTTCATCGTGGGCTTTTTCGGTATTCCACCCCCTAAGATATGAAATAAAATATCAGTACTGATTGAATATATGTAGGAATGAACGTTGACACCTTCTCCACCGACCCCAGCATAAAATGGTATTTTGTCTCTGCCATCCCATTCATGCTCGGCGTAATCGCCATCTACTTCTTCACCAAACGCCTGGCGACCAAGAACCGTCGCACGCCGCACGAACGCGCCGTCTACGAGTCGTTCTTCCAGGAAATGGCCACTGCCAATCCCACCCTGTGGACGCGCCACGGTCCACGCACACACATCTCTCCCAAATCAGGTCTTACTAGTGTTATGCGGCTGAAATGGCGGTTTGTGACGAGATGGCTGAGGCCCGAGAATACGATTATCCTCGACCCGGAAGACGCGGCCGTTGGTGGCGGTCTAACGGCGGATGGGTTGGGACTGGTGGACAGGATTCAACGGTGGTTGGCGAGGCGCTGGACGGGGGAGATTGCGCGGGCGAAAGTATGGGCAGGGGATGAGGAGGAGGGGTTGATGATGGAGGACGTGGAGGAGAGGATGAGTGGGGAGCATTCGATTGGGGAGGCGTTGACCGAGGTTGCGGAGACGGTGGTTGCGCCGGGCGTGCCGTTTGTAGGGCGGACAGCCATCGTAGCTGATGCTGAGGAGAAGCATGATGTGGCCTTGTTGACGGTGCCGGGGACGAAAGCTGCTGCACAGCAGACAAGTCAGGACCAGGACGAGCTGGTAAACCCCGTTATTGCAGCGGCCACGCTGCGTGATGAGCGCCGCGCGAGGAGTAATAGTGGCAGGAGTAGGAGTAGCGGGAGGAGCAGGAGTAATAGCGCGAGGAATAGTGGTTCGGTGCTGGTGGAAGAGGAGGATGCAGACTGGTTGCAGGAGAGAGGCAGGAAGGGGAAGAATTGGCTCTGGCGGCGGACGGCGTCAGGGGGAGAGGCGGATTCAAGTTACAGGGAGAGTTGAGATAGATATATATAATATAAATGATGGTGGTGTACAATATACTGTTGTAAAGTGATATTACTAGTTTCCTGATAATAGATAACTCCAAGACCCAGACCTAAGACGCCATGCTAACCAGCCTATACCATCGTAACATATCCAGCCTGCGATGCAGTACATATGCAGCAAGTGCTGTAAACTATTCGGCCTTCCCTTGAGTCACCTTAGCTGCCTGCACTGCCGACATCTTCTGCGTCCAGGCCTGCGCCGGCTGCGGCTTCCTGACGGTGCGCAAGTCGTCCGTCGAAAAGCCCGATATGCGCATGTTGTACTGGCGCTCAAGAACAAGCTGAATATCGCGGATCTCGAGCGTCGACGCTGGGCGGAGCTTGGCGAGACGACAGGCAGAGCTTACCACGTCGTCAACAAAGTCGTCTGCCATTTGCAGAATAAACTAGAGAACAATTAGTTGTTGACTAGATAGGAGAGAATATAGGAGAGAGTAAGTACCTCTTCAGCATCTGGCGTCAGTCCCTCCCCCTCGCCGCCACCAGTGACCTGACGAACAAGGATGTCCAGCATTTTCTTGCTCAGCACACGCTGCCCTTCGCCTTCGAGCACATACCCAGGATGTTTCTGAATCGCAGGCTGACCCATCATGCCCATTGCACCGTGACTGGGCCCGCCAGAGAGTGTTGGACGAGGCGTTCCCATTGCGACGGGTTCAGGGGGCTGGACGTTCAGGTTCTTGGGAATGGCCATGTTGATGTTGCGAGTGGTGTTCTCGGCGGAGCGGTTCTGGATGTAGCCGGGCGGGTTGGCATGCGCGCTGTTCGCTGCTAGTGGCGTGCCTACCTGTTGGCCCTGCTTATTGTTGTTGTTGCCCTGGTATGACTTTGCAGCCTGCGATATGGCGGCCTCGTGGGAGAGTGGACGAGGCGGATTGTTCGCGGCGAGGCCGTCGGGCTGCTGGGCTGGGACTTGGGCTGGGATTTGCTGCTGGCCGGCAGCAGCTTGGGTGAAAGCGCTCTTTGGTGCAGTCTGCGCGGTGGGAGTCTGTGTCTGCGCTTGCTGCGGCGCCTGCGTGGATGGCGACTGGCTCTGGCCTGCCTGGACGCGGGCAGCATTGACGGCAGAGTTGATGGTATGTGGTGCAGGCGCCTGTGCCTGGCTAGTATGCAGCTGGGCAGCCGGGGCGTTGACGTTGTTCGTGGTGGTGTTCATGGCGGCAGTGGTGGTTGCAGAGGTTGCAGGAGGAACAGCTGCGGTGTTGGCGGGCGCCGTTTGGCTTCCTGCCTGTCCTTGCGCCTGTACCTGCTGCTGCACCTGCTGCACCTGTTGTTGCTGCCCGCCCGCCCGCGCCGCCTTGAACACTTCTTGCTGCTCCTGGAATTTCTTCAAGAAATCACCGCCCTCGCGAAACAGCTTCTCCGCCTGCTGCTGGCGATTGCGAAACTCCTGCATCTCCTCCTGCGCCATCTGGCCCGAGGCCTGTCGCGCCTGCACCTGCTGGCGCACCTCCAGACTTCTCTGCCTTCCCATCTCCTGTTTCTGCAGCGCCATGCCATACCGCAACTTGGCCTCGTTGAGCCAGTTGGCCGCCTGCTCGCGGTTGACGTTGGGCGGGAGATGGAACTGAATGGAATTGACCTTGGCCTGGACGGCGGGTAGCAGCTGGTTGAACGTCGTCGGATTATTCGCTGCCTGTGGCCTCTGCTGCCCCTGTTGCTGCTGGTTTTGTGCTGCTGCGGCCTGGGCCTGTGCCTGAGCCTGGGCTTGTGCCTGGGCCTGTTGTTGCTGCTGCTGCTGCTGCTGCTGCTGCTGTTGCTGTTGCTGTTGCTGGAGTCGCTGCTTGTACAGCTGCATCCCCTTCATCAGCGTCTGCGAGACCTGCATCAGCTTCATCTGCGCGCCCCGGTAATCATCGCTGGACGGGTCCCGCGACCCGAGCATCTCCCATAGACTGCGGACGTATTGCGTCTGCTGCTGTTTCTGGGCATCGTTGAGATGCGGCAGTTTGGCGACCTGGTCGGTGCGGATCAGCGAGGGTTGTTGTTGCGGAGGGAGCTGCTGCGGAGCGGCGGAGGGCTGGCCTTGACCTTGGCCGTCCATGATGATGGTATTATTATATTATAATACGCTGATTATATTATAATAGGCTGATGTGTGTATGGACTTGTCGCGATGGGTGCTGGCTGCGTGAGTGCGATCCGACGGTTGGAGCTGGCGAGTGCCGCCCAAGTAAGCGGGTATAGGTGTATATATATTCTGCCAAGTGCGAAAAAAGAAATTTATCTCTCTCCCTACAGCATCAGATGAAGATATATATGGCTGGGCCGGCGGTCGAGCATGTCCTGTTCTAACTTCTATGGAGGAGGGAGGTGCAGGGAGCAGAGCCGCAGCCTTTCCATTTTCGGATTAGTCATGGCTTGGCATGTATACTATTTTCATGTATGCGTCACTTTGGGCTGAGTAATAACTTTGTTCTGGGATTTACGATGCGTCTATTCAATATGTACATGGATTCTGTTCGTAGTACAGATAAACAGATAGTAGCTGGGTTAGATGAGCAGCCTGATGGTAGTGCCTGAGCATAGCTTTTGGTATAACTTTGGAGGACCTTGGAGTGAGATGTGTGTGGGATTCAAGTCCTGCATCACAGAATCTCCTATTTCAAAGCACATCATATTTCTAAGCAAGAAAGCAGGTCGTTGTGTCTTCAGGTGCCGCTCATCGAAATTCTTGCATCTCTCAGACCTGGTCTAGTTAGTGATGGTTGGTCTTATAGAAGTGGTAATAGAATATACATACGATCGCAAGATCTCCCTCTGCAAGTTGAACATGTATGATGGAATCGGGCTGGTTCTCCTGCTCCAGGACGGCATAAAGGCGTGTTGTAGGCTACCAAAAATCATAAATCACCTCATCAACTCCCCCAAATCCCGCTCGATCCCCGTCACTCGCTCCTCCAACGTCCTTTTGCGTCTTTCCAGCTCCCGAATCTCTTCTAATTCCTTCTCAATATCGTCGTCTGTAACCTGCGTATCTTGTGGTTGAGAATCAGCAAAGTCGAATTCATCCTTATCATACGCTTCATTTATTCGCTCTAGCTCTGCAGTGTTCTCGGCCACGCGCGCTTCGAGCTGCTCGAGCGATGCGGTGATTTGGGAATAGCGGTAGCGCAAATTCGATATTTTTTCGGGTGCGCCGGGGACAGGGCTGTACCATAGCATATTCAGATTAGACGCGACCTAACTTGTAATGAATGATGAGTGATGAAGGGAGGTTTACTAGACGTTGCATAATATCTCGGCACCTTTCAGGAGAACGTCGATGTTGATCTCCCCCCGTGCAGCACGTGTCGATGACCCCGTTGAACGTTTGATTTCGTCCATCATGTCATTGCCTAGCACCCGCGCAACAGCGGACTGGTGCCGATTATTTCTGGCCGCGTAGATGCGACTCGCCATGGTCTCGCCTTGGGGTTCAATGGGGAAGGAAGTCCCTCGTCGTGTGGCGCGTCGCTGGGACGGTTTACTGGATTGGTCTAGCGTGAAGAGTGCCCGTTCATGCACTTCCGTGTCGCGGATCAGCGTGGTGATGTCGGGCGTGTTGAGTAATGCGTTCGTGAAGCGCTTGGGCGGGGGGAATCTGCGGGGGTCGAGTTGTCAGCGCCGTCTTGATAGATTGTTGGGGACACTTACGAAAGCTCGGAGATGGCGTGCGCTGAGAGCGAGATTTGCTCGAGATGGTTTTCTAGCAGGGACATTTTGGCTGGTCGTGTATTATGAGGATATACATTAGTAACTCGTTGTGATGAACTGTTGTTGGTAAACAGCCGCGCCAAGACTCGTTCAGTTGCTATCAAGGTGAAGCTCGGCCTCTGCCTCAGGCAGAGATGGGGCCACGACAGCACTCCGCACCTGCATGCCAGCACAGAACACGCAGCACACGCAACACCCACCTGAGTGGTTTCTACCAGTACACAGGCAATCTAGGACACAGCGAGTCTTTATGTTAGAAGCAGTAGCAGCGTAGGAATAGAGATGACCACGCGGACACTCTGCCTGGCTTACTTAACTCGATATCGGCCCCTACTAACCGCTTTTGGATGCCACTGCTCGTCGCGTGCCAGTCCAACAGCCTGATTGGCCCGGCGGCTCACCTGGTCCACTGCTGGCGGTCCGCGTTGCTAGACAGTTCCAAGCATGCTCTGCTCTGCTCTGCCGCCGTCCTCCTGCTTCATCACCTCTGCCTGACATCACATCACTTACTCACCCATCCCCATCCCCCATCATCACAGACCTTCTATCTCCTCACCTACCTCCCCAGTCCCCTTCTCTCTTCTCTATCTGCATCCATTCATTCTCTCGGCTCGTTCGCTCTCGCTTGCTGCGTGACCTCATCCCCAACCCTGTCGGTCCCCGTCAGCCCCGAGCTATCACAGAATGCCAGTTGAACGGCGCTCTCTGCGGTCGAACAGCAAGGGTGATACCTCGTCCTCGACCAACGGCGAAAAAGCCCGATCCAACTCCAATTCTACCGCCAGCAAAGACAAAGCCGCCCCAACAACCCGGTCGGCGGCCGCGAACAAGGCCAAATCCGCGCCCCAGCTGCCGAAGAAAGCCGCCACCAAGGGCGCAAGCAGTTCGAATAGCAGCAACAGCATGAGTGGCGATCAACCCCAGCGAAATGGGACAGACCCTGTGGAGAACGGTGTGAATGGCGCGGAGGACGCGGAGATGGAAGAGGATACGCCAGGTGGGCCTACATCGTCCATCAAAACCAGCTGGGAGCATGATGGTGACGAGATGACTGTTGTAGTGCCACCATCAAAGGGTGCCAGATTATCTGGCACAGATCACAAGAAAAACGAAGAGAAAAACGAAGAAGATGATGTTGCCATGGAAGGCACCGAGGAGGACTCTGCCAAGGAGCCAGAGGTCGATCCGAGGGTCAAGGCCGTGCAGGGTGAGTCGACTCTATTATATGTAAATTCCATCTTAACATACTGCCATTAACATACTGCCACTGCTTAGATATCAAAGCCAACTTTGGCTTGCTGGAACGTGCTGTGACACACTTTGATCCTCGATTTACACTTCGCGTGCTGCGATCAATATCCTCGATGCGGAAACACATCTCGCCAGACTTGCTCGCTGAAGTCATTGTCGACACTTATCCCAGCTCGAGCCAGGCGGCAACCTTCTTGTTGGAAGCGATCGGAAAGACAGGCGCATTTGATAGTGTTGTCTCGAAGATGGACGTAGACTCGGAGAAGCCCAAGTCCGGGACTCGTGAGATTTTGCCAGAAGTCGATACGTACTTGTCCATCCTGGTGCAAATTTTGTTTTACGATCAGAAGGAGACCCAGCGTGGCGCCGACTTCTCCAGCAAATTGGTGGAGAGATTGCGAGTTTTGAATCGTCGTACCTTGGATTCTCTGACGGCCCGTGTATACTTTTACTTCTCGTTGTTCTACGAGCAACTGGCTCCTCTTCCCCCGTCCCCAGCTGCTGCAGTCATCTCTATCCGCAAGCCCTTGCTCGCTGCTCTACGTACCGCTGTCCTTCGCAAGGATGTCGATATCCAGGCGACCGTCATCACGCTTCTGTTGCGCAACTACCTGTCCACTTCACATATCTCCCAGGCTGACCTCCTAATTGCTCACAACGAGTTCCCAGCTGCTGCATCCAACAACCAGATTGCCCGATATCTGTACTATTTGGGACGTATCCGTGCTATTCAGCTACGCTATAGCGAAGCCCACGAGCATTTGACCGGAGCCACCCGCAAGTCTCCTACCAGCTACAGCGCTGGTGGCTTCTACCAAGTGTCGATGAAACTTCTCGTGATTGTCGATCTGCTCATGGGTGATATCCCTGACCGTTCTATCTTCCGCCAGCCCCCTCTGGAGAAGGCTTTGCATCCGTACTTCCTTCTGGTGCGTGCCGTCAGCACTGGAGATCTCGATGGATTTTTGAACATTGTCAACACTCACAGCGCCACGTTCCGAAAAGACGGTACTTATACTCTGATCTTGCGTCTACGGCAGAATGTCATCAAGACTGGTATCCGTGTCATGTCTATTGCATATTCGCGGATATCGCTACGTGACATCTGCCTTCGCCTGGGTCTGCACAGCGAGGAGTCTGCCGAATACATAGTTGCCAAGGCGATCCGCGATGGCGTTATCGATGCCACATTGGATCATCAGAATGGATATATGAAGAGCAAGGAAGCGGGCGACATCTACATGACCAGCGAGCCTGGCGAGGCCTTCCACGCGCGTATTCAGGCTTGCTTGAGTCTTCATGACGAAAGCGTCAAGGTGAGAACACTTATAAACTAATATATACTACATGTACTGACGATTTAGGCCATGCGTTTCCCCATGAACCAACACCGGCTGGAGTTGAAGAATGCGCAAGAGGCGCGGGAACGGGAGCGCGAGCTGGCCAAGGAGATCCAAGAGGGCGACATGGACGAAGATGACGCCGGCGGAGACTTTGACGGGATTTAGTCGGACATCAGGATGATTCAGCAGGATAGAGGGTTATCCCTACACTACATGTATACTCAGAATTCATTTCGTATGTTACCGCTTGCCATCTTAGACGTACTTCTACTTGTTCTACTGTCTATTCTCTACTGTTAATGCAAATTATTAATTATAGTAATTATCGTATTATCTGAAGATGCTAAGTGGGTCCTAGGAAGAAACCGCGATGCCTTCTAGCGTAGTGTTAGCGGTTAGAATTCCTTCCCGGTTAAAACCAGAAAAGTCGGCTGAGGTTGCCGCGTCTTCAATTCCTGGATTACTGCTACTTGCAAATATCATTTGTTCACGTCTACCCGATCTACTCATCTACTTTTACCTTCTCTGCTCTCTTCTTTTAATTCATGTTTAATTTATTGGACTAATCCGCTCCAATGACTACGAGAGCTCGCAGCTGCTCGCAGCTCCTGCTCTCAGGTCGACCAGTCCCTCCGACATCGATATGCCCTCAATGCCGGCACCACAACATCCTTTACACCACGGCCAGTTCGACGCAATTACGCAAATACCATCCCAGCCGCCGACGAAATGTCTCGCCCATTGGCGCCGCCGTGTCCGCTGCCCAGAACCTGTTCACCAAGGGCTTCCCCAAAGCTCCTCCCGGTGTGTCGGTCGACCCATTACGCATCGTGGGCAAGGAATTGAAGTTCCTCAGCAATAATATCCGCAACCTGCTGGGGTCAGGCCACCCCATGCTCGACAAGGTCGCTAAATACTACACCTGGAGCGAAGGAAAGCACGTCCGGCCGCTCCTCGTGCTGCTCATGTCCCAAGCCACTGCGCCCACCCGGGACACCTCTCGCTCTCCACCCTCCACCCAATCCTACATCAGCCAGCCGATCAGCTCGCCTCTCGTCCTCGCCGACGCAAACCCAGATACAAGCCCACTGACCGCGCCAGCAGCCGACCTTGAAGGCGTGTTTGGCGAAGACCCCAACATCCTCCCCGCTCAGCGCCGCCTGGCCGAAATCACCGAACTCATCCACACGGCGTCCCTGCTGCACGACGACGTAATCGACAACGCCGTCACCCGCCGCTCCTCGAGCTCCGCCAACATGCAGTTCGGCAACAAAATGGCCGTTCTGGCGGGTGATTTCCTGCTTGGTCGTGCCTCTGTTGCTCTCGCTCGTTTGCGTAATCCTGAAGTTATTGAATTGTTAGCCACCGTGATTGCGAATCTCGTCGAGGGCGAGTTTATGCAGCTGAAAAACACGGCAGCGAACGAGACATACCCCGTGTTTACAGACGATACCATCTCGTACTACCTGCAAAAGACATACCTCAAGACCGCTAGCTTGATCAGTAAATCATGCCGTGCGGCGGCCTTGCTCGGTGAGCACACGCCTGAGACAGTGGAAGCGGCGTATTTGTATGGCCGGAACTTGGGATTGGCGTTTCAGCTGGTTGACGATATGCTGGATTATACCGTTACCTCGACGGAGTTTGGCAAACCCGCTGGCGCAGATCTGGAGCTTGGCCTGGCCACGGCGCCGTTGTTGTTTGCGTGGAAAAGAAATCCCGAGTTGGGCGCGCTGGTGGGGAGAAAGTTTGGTCAGGATGGGGATGTAGAGAGGGTATCTTCCCCTTTCCTCTATCAAATATAAGTAATTGCTGTGGTGTGTATGATGCTGATATATGTGTAGGCCCGCCATCTTGTCTCCCAGAGCGACGGCGTCGAGCAGACTCGCCTCCTGGCGCAAGAATACGCCGATAAAGCCGTCGAGGCAATACAGATCTTTCCTGATAGTGAGGCGAAGAATGGGCTAATTGAGATGTGCAAGAAGACAATGAACAGGCGGAAATAACCAACACCACTAACCACACCAACTACTACATGTACCGATATGATGAGTAAGAGATATCACCGCGATATACACTCATTCACTCATTCACTCTTACGGCCGCTGTGTTGCGTGCATTTATCACTGACCACGAGGTCACGGAGTCGCGGGTTGATTATCAATTGACATGTATTTTATTATTCATGTATTACCAGCTCAACAATACAACAATAGAATAGACCTCCCCCTCATCCACCCTGTCCTAATATTAATTCCGACTCAACCTCTCCCAAGCCTCCGTATACTTCTCCGCCGTCTTTCTCACCACCTCGTCACTCATTTTCACCCCCTCTTTCCCTTTCAACCCTTCTCTCGTCAACCAGTCCCTCAAATACTGCTTATCGAAACTCTCCTGGCCCCGCCCAACTTCATACCCATCTCTCGGCCAAAACCGCGACGAGTCCGGCGTCAGCACCTCATCGACGAGAATTACCTCGTCCGTCTCGGTATCGAGGCCAAACTCGAATTTCGTGTCTGCAATAATCAACCCCCGTTCGTACGCGTATTCATGCGCGGTTTTGTAGAGTGTTAGCGCGAGATCGCTGATGCGGGTGGCGTATGGCTCGCCGATGATTTGCGCCGCTGTTTCGTTCCACAACATTAGCATTCCACCAAAATCACACACTTCCCTAGGGGGGGTAAGTGAGGTTACCTCGATCAGGATGAATATTCTCATCATGGTCACCCATCTCCGCCTTTGTGCTAGGCGTGTATATCGGCCCGTCTGGGAACGCCTGGCTCTCCTTCAACCCTTGCGCAACCTTGATTCCGTGCACCGTGCCATGCGCCTGATACTCTTTCCAGGCGGAGCCAGTAATATATCCGCGTACGATTGCTTCGATCGGGAAGATTTTGTATTTCCGTACCTGCATACTGCGGCCCTCGAGAGCGGGGCGTAGGGACGGCGGGATGGAGGGTGGGAGGGAGAGGGTGAGGAAGTGTGTGCGCAGAGACGGGTGCGCGGATTGGAGGATGCGGAACCAGGTTGATGTGCAGGATGTTAGGAGGATGCCTTTATTTGGTATGCCCTTTATATTAGTTAGTATATATCAGTTAGGATGAGGACGTGGATGTGGATTTGTAATGGGGGGGTACGTTTTCCATGATCACGTCGTATGCGGAGATCCGGTCTGTTGCGATGAAGAGCAGTGTGGAAGCGTCGATTTCGTAGAGGTCGCGCACTTTGCCGCGCGCGATGAGCGGGAGGATGCCATGAAGGTCGGTGGTTGTGAGAGCTTCCTGTGCCTGTGCCTGCGCCATTGTGGTGGTGTGGTGAGGAGAGGTGAGGATGGTGTTGAGGAATATTTTTGCGGGGTGGATTTATTTGTAGCCGCTATCGGTGGGGTTATTTATCGGAGGAAGGAGGAAGGGTCCGGTGTTTACATTTATTGTTAGCTTTCTGTCCGACAACAGTCGACGGCGCAGTTGACAGGATCATGCCTGGACTTCTTTATAATTGCGCTTTATAATTGTTTATAATTGCAATCGGTTGACAGAATCGCGGTTAAATTGAATACAGTGTCGGTCGAACGTGTTGTGGCAGCTATCATGATCACGACATAACAACAATATCTGGATTTGATGGATTTGATGAAATGGCCCGCTATCTCACGCCTTCAAAAGTCGCCCTGCTCTGCCTAGCCACGCTCTACACCGAAGGCACAGTCCCCAACACATCCGCTGTCCCCGTGCTGTCCTTCCTCATCTCGCACATCCTCCCTCCTCGCTCCTCCGACAAATCGCCCGCCGCCTACAGACGCGACAAGAAACACGCCGTCTCCATCGACGAACTCGAAGAAGTTCTCTCCTACCACTCCTCCTCCATCCCCGGCCGCTCAGTATGGGATCTACTCCTGCGCAAAATGTGGCTGCTAGACTGCTGCGACGCCCTCGAAACCTTTTTCGGTGATATCCACTCTATCGTCGAAAAGTCCCGTGAAGAGCAGATCCAAGACCGCGATAATGGCCTTGTCGTTCAGGATACGGGGATGCTGCTGTCCAGGTCCTCCCCGCTAGGCGCGTTTGTGCGTCGCGCGCAGCTGGAGTTTACACGGCTGCAGTTCCATGACTCGGTGAAGCTGTGGCGCGGGTTTATCAAGTATCGCTTACCGACGTATAGAGCGTGGGCAAGACGGCATCCGTCGGGGGAACAGTCGGCGGTGGATGTGAATCTGGTGGATCTCAAGCTAGATGCGAATAGCTATTTGAGCCAGGTGGTCTATCGGAATATCGAATGCGACGACGACGACGACGACGACGCCGTCGACGACGAAGCGGGCGTGAGCACCAAGGACGTCGAGCAGCTACTCACATTCCAAGTCGACGAACTCCAACGCATCGGCGGCCGCGTTCCAGATGAAGTCAAAGACCAGCTAGAATACATCATCTCAGCGGGCGTCATGGTCCCGAGTATGGCTCACTACATCCGATTCTTAGACGCGTGGAAGGCAGGAGACTATCCCTCCTCGTTTGACAATCTGCACCGCTACTTCGATTACACCGTTCACAGCCGAGATCGCAGCTTCTATCAGTATGCTCTGCTGAATTTGGCGATTCTGCATGCTGCTTTTGGCTCGTATGCTGAGGCTGTGTCGGCCATGCAGGAGGCTATTTCTATTGCGAGGGAGTCGCATGATATGGACTGTTTGAATTTCTGTATGAGTTGGTTGTATCACTTTGGCAAGGCGTTTCCGGAGGAAATGGGGGATGTGCAGAGTACAGGCATGTTGGGGGGTGAGAAGGAAGGGTTGGCGTTTTTGAAAGCGAAGGCGAGAGAGAGTGAATCGTGGGGCTTGCTTAGTACGACGCTGTTGAGCGAGGCGAAACTTGAATTACAGAATGTGAGTTCAACTTTTGTAACGGTTTAGGGTAAGGGTTTGCTGATGATGATATGATAGGGCGATAGTTTGGCCGCGGCGTTTGAGAATATTGTCAAGTCGTCGTATTTGAATGTGACCAAGAATTTGAGGACAACTATGGGGCCGTTGCTGCTGCTTCAGGCGTCTGTATTCTCCCGAATAGGTGAGTTTCACCTTCTATGAAGTTGTAGAGTTGTGTTCTAACAAATATGTAGGTCTAACGCATAATGCTTTGCTTCAATGCGAGATCTTCCGTGAGTGTTATGCTAAAGGAGCTCCATTGGATGATTGTCTCAAAATTGCCTATCGAAGTAGTCAGTTGGTAAGTAGTAATCTATCAGTATACGATGGCATAGTGCTAATAATGTAGCTGTCGCATAGTGGCGGCTATAAAAGAGCCGTAACTCGTATCAACGACGTCTCGCCAGCAGACTTGCGTTCTCTCAAAGCGAACCAAAGCTGGGCATATTTCTGTGGCATTATAAAACTAGAACGGCAAATCCATAGGTAATACATCCTTGTAAGACCAGTCTATCCATTTTGACAAGTATAATATAGAAACGACTCAATCGCCGTCGAACATTTATTTGCGCAACTCCAAGACATGCAACTCCCCGACACCGACCTCGCCCTGCAACTATCCTTCCTCGAAATCGAATACCGTCTCCGAACAGGCCACTACCAAGAATCCATGTCCATCATCGACGGCCTCGCCCAGTCCATGAAACAAGAAACCTTTGACATATTCACCCAAATCCGTCTGCTATGCTACAAAGCCCGCATCCTCGACAAAACCGGCCTTCCGCAACGAGGCTTCTCCATGGCCATGCGCGCCGCCGCCATTGCCTACCGATCGCGCGTTCTGCCGGGTCTGTGGGAAGCTATCACTGTGCTTGCCACTGTTTTGCTGAGCCTCCGTGAATTCGAAGCTGCGTTGGAGATGACAGAAAGCATAATGCCACAGGTACTCGAGCTAGATAATCGGTATCTTACCGCGCGTTCGTACTCGGTGCTTGTAGATGCGAATATGGGGTTGGCGGGTGAGGCTTCCCACCATAGAATAAAGGCAGACGTGATTAGAAAGGAGTATGTGACCAGGGCCCTGACGTATATTGATTGCGCGTACGATGAGTACGAGGCGATTGAGGATTTGCCCGGCCAGTGTGAGATGATGGCTAAGAAGGCGACGGTCATGCACTTGTCTGGCGAGCCGGTGCTGGCGAACGACTATGCAGCTAGGGTGTTGGATTTGAGGAAGACTCCCTATTAAATTTATATTTAAATATAAATAATATCAAATATCAAATCAAAATATCAACATGCCCGAACAAGAAGGTAATTGTAGATGCATTCCGAATCCGGTTAGTGTGGTGACGTCGCTATCAATCGTTTTCTCCGACAACATTTGAACCTCTTCCTTTAGTGCTATCACAACATTGAAATGTGACAGCCTTAACCATGTTCCCTACACCACGCTGTCTCGCAGCCAAGGCGCCGGGCTTCTTCAAAAAAAGCACCGGCGAGCTCAGCCGCCTCGCACGCATCGGTAGCTCCTCCCTCACCGTCACCATGGCATCTCAGCTAACCGGTATCCAGCTCTCAACGCCGAAGCCATATCGACACCCACAAAACCCTACCCCCTCCTCGACTTCTCCGACCCCGCTGCCACCGCCTCCTGCAAAACCATGGCAGACCGTGCGGTAGGCGGGTTCAGTACTGCACAACTCGACTTCATCCCGGCTACTGCTACCGACCCAGCTCACACCCGCTTCCACGGCACAATATCCACCAAACTGCCCAATAACTGGCGCGTAGAGCGCACCGGCTACGCGGCGTTCCGGAACCGTGACCGCGGCTTCTGGTTACTCGGCAGGCTATACTGGGACGCCGATCCGTATGCGTATCTCGCGCTGCGGGTCAAGAGTGATGGGAGGCGGTACATGGTGAATCTGCAGACGGAATCGGTTGTGGAGACGGATATTCATCAGCATAGGCTGTATACACGGCATCACCGCGTCTATCAGCCACCACCACTGGGTGAGGGAGACGAAGGGAGGTACGGCGCACTTTCAGATATCCCCCCCGCAGAAACGATCATCAGCACAGCCACGACGACAGGGAGTTCGGGTTCAGGCTGGGAAACGATTCTCTTGCCCTTTCACTCCTTTGTGCGCACGAATTACGGCATGATTGTCGAACCGCAGCAGAGCTTGATCAAGCAGAAGATCAAGTCGATTGGCATTGGGCTGATTGATCGTGTGGAGGGTCCGTATGATTTGAGAATTCATAGGATTTGGGCGACGAATGGGATGAGTGAGGAGGAGGTGGAGGAGGAGAGAAGCATTTGTGGAGAGAATGCGTTAGGTGTGGATGAGGGGGTGAGGACGTTGTGGGGGTCGAAGAGGGATGCTCATGGGAAAGAGGGGAGCCATACTCAAAGAAAAGAGGAGGAGGAAATTGGGAAGAGGAAGAAGGGGTTGGAAGGGCTGAAGGGGGAGTGGGAGCAGTAGTCTTCTTCTTCTTAATTGTATAGCATATGGTGTATTTATTTAATGTACTGTTGTGAGGTTAAAGGAGATCGCTACATATGTAGGGGAGGGTGAGACTGATTTATGCAAACGAGCGTTAATGATGCCTGGAGCAAACGCTGTCTTAGCAAACGCTGTCCACAACACCAGTCACTCAATGATTGTCGGCTCTACATCTACTCACCAAGCTCTATCATCGATACAGCAAGCACTCGTTCACATGTAACACTGTCAACTCCACCACTCTCGTTATGTTATCGTAGCTCGAGTAACTAGAAATGTCCCTCTCCACACTCAGACCACCCCAAACACATGGTGATGATGACCACGATATCCTCACACCATGCTTCCAACACCAAACCTTCTTCGACCACGCCTTCACGCACTACATGACCTTCCGCCAGCCCCTCCGCTTCTGGTACGGCCATCCCCTACGGCGTATCATCAAAGGCAACCCAGCCTACGCCACCAAACTCTCCTCCTACCCCATCACTGAACTCTTCAAATTCCACCAGTCCCTGCAGCTCCGTCTAATGAACTACTTCCCTGAACGGCTCTACTTCGAAACTCACCCTCGTCTCCTCCAGCCCCTGATCCGCGCTGAAAAAATGCCTGGGCTAGTGAAAACCGCCTTTCAGGGCCGAGACCGGTTTCTCAGCGTGATGACGGCGTATATCGATCTTGTCAAGGACGGGGCTACGGATGTGCAGCTCATCATGGTGCGTCCGTTTCCGCGGGATATGCTTGAGGATCAGGATTGGAAGGCGTGTATAGCGCCGCATTGCCGGATCTTCTATCTGGAAGTCCAGCAGACCCTATTCCTGCGCATCTCCACGGAGACGCGCTACGCTGAGTCCTTCCCGACCTGTCAATTGCGATATGACGACTCTGGCGATGGCGTCGAGGGCCACGCGCTGTCGAGGATTACGTACGGTCTCAAGAAACATCTCGCGGCTATGAATATCCTTGAATACGAGATTCTGTCATTGCAAACCCGCCGCTCGCAGGGTATTCCCTCCTACCCTGAAGAACAGGAACACCTCGCCTCGTCACACTCCTGCGAGCGAATGTTCATCTCCCTTTGCACCACCAACCTCGACGGCGACCTCGACGAAAATGGCAACCCCTGGCCATCGCTAGTCATCGAAACAGGCCCAGCCTTTGACAACACCGCCTCCCGTTCCCTGCTACACTACGCTGTAGACTGGTGGTTCACGCAAAGCCGCGGCTTGACGCGAATCGTGCTCCTGCTCTTCTTCAACTACCTGGAGACCGAGACCGTCGTCGAGAAATGGGTGCGCAGCAAACAGCCGCCGTTCAGGAAGCGTCTAGCGCAGACGATTATTATTAGCGTGCATGATTGTCTCCCGCACGAGACGCTGGCGTCGACGTGCGAAATCGAGGTGTCCGGGGAACGATTGGTGTTGGGTATAGAAGCGCTGCTTGGACGGCCGAAAGGGGCGGGGGAGGAGGATGTGGTCTTCGATAAGGGGTTTTTGGCTGGTCTAGCGAATGGGTTTTTGCTTGTGTGGCCGAATATTGGGCCGAAGAGGTATGAGGCGCTGCATCCGAAGCCGATGCCGGGGGAAAGACAGGTAGAGTCTATTCGGATGGCTGTTGAGAGGCAATGACAACAGGAAGAGGCTAAGGTGAGGGAGTGTGTCGTGGAAGAGTTTGAAGGTAGTATGATGAGAGTATTTCCAGTGACCTGCTTCACAAATTAATCCAGAAAGCAATACCCCCCTTGGCAGTGGTGTGCACATCCAAATACAACGCGGAATATTTTTCTATCATGTTGTAAACTTCTTTCGCCCTCCTTGTCTTGATTCTGCCGGTCAAGTATACAAGGTTGATCATCTCTGTGTCGTGCCCATCTGGCACAGGGGATACATCTTTCTTCATATGAGGATTTAAGAAATCTCAGTAGTTTCTCACTGAGAGTTATAAAGGAGAATCGAATTTGGCCCGACGTCTGTCTTTGGTGGTTCCAAAGCCTTTCCAAGTGGTTAAGTGATTCAAGACATGCTGACACGTCGGACTTGGCTTCTGCTGCGTCAAGCCTCTCGTTAATGAGTGCGCCTTCACAGAGTTCTCTTATAGCGACTAATTTGTCCTGGTGCAAATAGATTTCGCTGATCAGCGAAGTACCAGATCGCAAATTCTCATCGCAGAGATTAAGACCATCTTCCCACTGCTCTGTGGCTATCGCCTTTTGGATCATCCACTCCAGAGTTGCTGTGAGAAAAACATCCACTTCCTTAACGGGGCCGAACTTTTTCATGCTTTTCCAATTTTTCACATACTCGCCACACAACGTTTTCACTTTCTGGAAATCATTGCAACTTTTGGCCTCCTCTATGCCAACATAGAGCGAGGCTTGTTCAACAATTACTGTACGTAGCTCCTTGAGAGCTTCTAGATTTCCCTCATCAGGTATCCCGTCAGGGATAAGGCTTAAGATATCGTTGACATAAGACCGAGCAAGATTAAACTCTTCGTTAAATAGAGCACTCCGAATAGCGTCAATTTTAAGCTCAAATTTGCAATAACATCGAACCTTCTCTAAAAAATCGAGTTCCGCAAAGACTTCACGTATCAACTCGTCCTTCTCAAAGATCTCCTCTACACGGTCCAAGTTCGCAAGAACGCTGGTGTATTTGTTTTCTGTAAAGGCATCCCTTGATGCCACCAATGCTTCGACAAGAGCCTCATTATTGGCGATGCTTTGCGTCACAGAGTGTTCGTCCTTGGAACACTTTGCATGCATTCTGATGAGCCTTTGCATCTTTCCCCTAGGCATGTGTGACAGATAAATACCGTTCCCTCTCTTGAATGCAATTTGATTAAACCAAGAAGTGTTGATGAGAGATGCATGTTTGGGTGCAACATCAGCCATCAATGTTAACAATTCTTTACTCACTTGTATTGCGTCTCTCCTGCCTCCACCTCCTTCAGACGGGAATAGGCTGCTTACTAACATCATGTAAAGTCTGTCCTCATCGATCCCCTTCTTCATCTGATCCAATAATGGGCCGAATATTTCAAGTGTGACAGATCCTTTACATATATCACGCAGGGATTCAATGTGCTCATCAGCCTTATCATATGAGAAATCGTCCATTGCTTCTTCGAGCATATTTTGATGGTGTTTAAAGGCTTGCGAGACATCGCCTGTATCCGTGGCGTCTTCAAGCTCCTTGAGTATCGAAGAGAAGCCCTCATTTTTACTGGGTACTTCAAACTTCACTTCAAAGGGACAACAGCGGATCGAATTTTCCAGCTCGACTCGTCTCGCAGGCCCCTCTGTATATTTCCGAAAAAATTCCTTCAGCTTGCTGCGGTTCTCATAATAGACATCGAGGTTCCGTTCTGGGGTTTCTTCATGCTTTTCCGTACTATATTCGGATGCTTGACTATTCAAATTCTCAATTATGTCATCAAAAAACCTATTCACTAGCTTCACATCAATATCAAGCCGTGGGATTAGTGAGTTCTTGTCTTCTGGCAAGTCCACTGGAAACTTGACACTCTTCATGTAGTGACGATTGTCATACTTTTCATTTTCCAGCTTTTCAGTGCCACGGTTGAGCTGTTGAAGAGCCTTGTACCGCAACGCACTGACTATCGGAAAAGCATCTTGAGCAAGTTTCCGCTTGTTAAAGCTCCTCTGGTGATCAGAGAAATTAAACATGATATCTCCGAGTAAAAAAGCCTTTAAAATTGGAGCCACGGGGCTTGAGTCTTCCCCGTGATATTTGTCTAATAATTGCATCATCCTGTTGCTTAAATTCAGTAGTTTTGCGCGGCGCTCATAGCACCAGAGCTGTAATTTCGAGCTGCAGAAAATATAGCCTATAGACTTGATACAGAATGTGATGATATCAATTGACCCTTGTGAATGCTCAATAAATATGCATAGGAGTTCGAGAAGACTTTCTGTAATGTGGATCGATAGTGGGTGATCTGCGAGGTAGGTGCTGACCAGATGTATTGGCCACTCGTTTGCAGATATCTTGGACGGGATTTGAAGAAACAGCTTGATACAAGTAAGCACATTTGCGTCGCCACCGCAATTGGTAGTTTCGATGTCTAGCCCATCTTTGCTTGAAGGTAATGTTCTTTCCATTTTCCAGTGGAATGGAATCAACTGAATGGATTCCAATATGAGTTTATGCATATGGGGTTGTTTTGTATATGGGCTGAACTCGAGCACAAAAGCACGGGCATAAATAGTGAATAACGGATGCACCCAGGCAATCTCCGACCGTTGATCTGTGCGTATATATCCTCTATCAATAGCATATGATAATGTCAGTGCTGCCCATTCAGTAAATGACTGTAGCTCGACCTCTTCTTGTTTATTAGGATCAAAATCATTTCCCGAAGTGGCCATGAAAAGCGTCTGGAGCACATATAGCGGGGGTGTTTCGTTCCAGTAACAGCTGAAAATTAATAGTAAGACAAAGCAATCCCGGGGAAGTGCCGAAGAGAGGTAGCAAAGTTCCTCGAGAAGGGAATATGGGCCTAAACCCTTCAGTTCTGATAATGAATTAAATATATCACTATGCAGTCGGTGGTAAAACTCCCGCCATGGTATTGAAAGTGCTCGTTGAACGGGAAGAATCTCCAATAGGGCTGAAGGGAGACCTTGTAAAATGTCAATTACCGCTTCTAGCCAGTCGATGTCCTCAAAGCCCCACTTTGAGGTATCTTCACCAGCGTCGCAGAGAATCTTTTGAGAAAATTCTACGCTGTCAGACAGATCTAACCCTTGAAGTTCAAAACGCTGGATCTCTGGTTTCTTGAGACCTATTTTATTCCCCAACCATTCGAGATCAGGGCGCCGAGCAGTCAAAATTAACCACCCTCGTGTTGTAGCTTCTGGCCTGGTATGAGGGATAGCTATCGATCTTATCGTTGCATAGATTTCCAATGCTACCGGGTCTGCGTGTGCTGAGTTACCCGCAAAAGGCGTACGAAATGGTGAGGACAGCATATCGAGACCATCGAAAATAAGAATTACCTGACAGGCACAAAGAATTTCTGAGATTATAACCTCAAGAATATCAAGATTATGAGATTGCTCTGATAGGGAAGGGATGGTCCATATGTTTGATCTGTATTTTTTGCCCAATCCAGACTGGAAAAGTCGGTTCAATACGGCATGTGCCAAGTCACCTGCAGACATTATTCTTTCTTCAGAAAAATTGATCGTGATGACCGCATCTACAAAGAAAGTCTGTTTCCATATGGGAACATCTCAGCACGGATACTAATGGGGTGATTTGGATCACAAGTCGTTACAGATGTAATATCTTTGTTTGTCTTGATACATGTCTCTTGTCAATCATGTATTGCCTCAAAGAGCTCTTTCATTGCTTTGAAGGACTGGCAAACTACTAGCTGTCAAAATGCCAATTGGGATATTGTAACGAAATTTGTTCAGAGGCGTCACACTTCAGTTTTCCAATTGATTTGAGGGGCTAAGTAATCACTCAACTCCTGGGTGGACTCATTCAATCTCGCATAACTTTTCTGTGTCTTTGTGTAGAGAATTTCTAGTAGTCAGTTAATTAACATTCGACGAGACCTGTCAGATGGGTCAGCATTCTGTATCCAGAACCGATAACATCCTTACGGCTAGGAATGGACGAACCATTAGGTAATAATGATTATGATTAACACTGATACTGTCTCCCAGGTGAACTCGATTCTCTCCATTAATTCGAACATCACTGAATTGATGCCCTACATACGGACGGTTGCATATGCTAGACTCCGAAGGATTGAGAGTTTCCACGGTTAAATGGGTCAATTTTTCATCGATTCTTTGCAGATGGACCTGAAGATCAAATGCTGCGTCATGGATCAACTCCTTATATTCCTCAAGAGCTTGATGGGAACTTTGAGAGGTATGTCTCACGAAAGAGTCAATACAGGATGAAGTAGTCAAGGAGTGGCGACTTACATAGTAATAGTGCCTATGCCGATTGCGATCGTCGACTTATAACCTGCAATGGTGTCCATAAATTCATTAATATCGCCTCCCATGAAACTCATCTTTCTCCAGTCTTGAAATCCTATTTTGGATTTTGCGCTAAAGGCATCCATGGATTCTCTAAACTCGATGCATATGTGGTTATATCGCTCTATAGGTCGTTGAAGCATCGTTAAAATCGACTCTTCGGTATTTGTAATTTGCGTCAGGGACATCAGTTCACCGATAAGGTCTTCAAGCTCATCTCGAAGCCTCCGTAAAATTCCGTGATGATCTTTAAAGCGTTTTGTAGTTTCATAGAGTGATCTCGTGGAATGTATGGCGGATTCGACAAGTGTCTGCATTGACACACGAGGATGTCCCTTTCTTAACGGTGTTTCCATAACAGTTTCCATTGCCGTTTCTCTCGCAAAATTTAGTGGTGCATCCAAATTACCGTCTAAATGACAAATAAAAGTCAACAAATAAATAGTGAAATCAAGCAGTAAAGCTGAGCAAACATACCACAATTGAGCGAAAAAGCCTGTGTGGTCTGCTTGCAGCCTATGTGACCATTTCTGGATCTTTCTGCTCTTGGGGTATCCAGTATAACAAAATCTTGATCATTGGTCTCCTGGTCAGACTGATCCTTATTTTCCAGCTTAGAAGTATAGGAATTGGTATCTGTTATGCCTGTGGATAATTGGTGTCCAAATCAGTGAGTAGATCTTTGGTAAGAGTTCCACTACAGGACAAAGCCCTTGCCTCTTAACGTACCCGAACGCTTCTCCTTCACCAGCCGCAGTTTTGGTGTATTCGAACCAGGTTCTACTATTGTTTGTCCAATTATATGTTCCAACCTTTCATCAATACTTTCAAGATGAGCCTCAAGATCGCATTTGGCGGTTTGTATCAATATTTGATGCTTTTCAAGGTTTTCAGCAGTTGTGAATGATTTGCGACTACTCATTTATTAGCTTAGGGAAATTATTTTTCAAAAGTATGGGCTATTTATTGAAGACAGAAACTTACAGCTTTACATCACCAAGGGTGACCTCGATGGTCAATTTACACGCAGCAACTAGTCGCCTAAAACCGTCAATATCATCATTCATATACCTTATTCTAGCCCAATCACGAAAGCTTGACCGGGAGCCACCAGACTGTGATAAACAGATCATAATTTGCTGTTTAAAGTCTTTACAGGCATCACCACATCTTTTCAAAGGCACACGGTTAAGCACATAGAGGGACGACCCAGCTGGAGTCTTAACCACGTCACTAAGCGAGCCGAGAACTGCAATCAAAGCCTCCAGCTCCTCAAGGAGGTCGCGCACACGTTTTGGATGAGAGTTGAAAGTCTTGATCGTCTCATATAGAGTGATGCTAGATTGTAAAGCAAAAGAAGCCGGCTCTACAACTTCTGCCATTGTTGTGAATATGAGCTTGATAACACAGCAACGAGTAAAGACAGGTTAATGTTGGCGCCCAGTGTCGCGGAGTTCGGCTAGATTAATACACGTCAGTCGTGGAGTGGTTCGGCGGCCAATCATCCAATCAACTAAGCATGACTGCCAGCGTTTACCAACCATAAACAAAGGGGTTAGTTATTGCCCTGAAAGAGTGAGATGTCAACCAGCCCCACTAGTTGCCGAAGGTCTTTTGGAACTGATTAAGACAGAACCACTTTACAAAGGTAGATATCTGTTCCCCCGCTTGGCCACTTGAATTCACTCCCGCCACCGTCCCGCTTTTTTGATTAGGTTACTTAAAGAGCGAGGCTGCCTCTGCTTAAGTTAGCATGAACACAAATGCAAGTATTTAAATTCCTTCCAGACCGACCCTACTGCTCTCCCACTCGTCACAAATCTTTAATTTTGCCTCACAATTTGCCCTTATTGCCTTGAAGGCATCTGGCCCCAAAGGCAGTCTTTCTGGTAGCTGCTTGTTCGCACAACGTCCCTCGCCTTGAACTGCTTCAACAATCAGAGCGGCAGCCTTCCGGGGATCCCCTGGCTGGTTACCATCTGCAGCATTGCAGCCCGCTTCAATTAGTTTATTCATCTCGGCATACTCTGGCAAGTGATTGGGAGCACGGTAAAGTATGTTTCCAGGTCTAATGACTTGGGTACGGTAATATCCTGGCGTGACTAGGCAGGTTCTAAGGCCAAATGGCTGGATCTCAAGGGCCAGATTTGGCACAAGACCCTCAAGAAGGCCCTTGGACCCGGAGTACGCACTGGCACCAGGCGCTCCATAGTAAGCCCCCACGGAAGACATGAAGAGAATAGTTCCGGATTGGCAGACACGCATGTAAGGAAGTAAGGCCCTGGTCAGGTTCAATGGACCAAAAACATTATTACGGAGGGCGTTGGTGATAAACGGTTCGCTGTTAATATTTCCAGACTGTTACATTGCAGGCTTTTTTCTGAGGTCCGACTGGCTGGACTCACTCGATTTCTTCTATAACACCCGCGTCGATGTATGCTGCATTGTTGATCAACACGTCGATCTGCCCGGTGATCGACCAAGCCTCCTTAACTTTGGCATTGAGGACGTCAACTGGGGCGGTCACGTTGATTTCCATTATTGCTATCCCAACTTCCTTGAGGGGAGCTAGCCGTTCGAACGCACTATCTTGTCCAGATCGTGCAGTTGCAATAACATTGTCGCCCTAGAGTATCAAGTCATCAGTATCTTCAAATAGATGGAACATTGCTGGATTTACAGCAGCGAGAATTGCCAGAGCCAGAGCTTCTCCCAGGCCGGAGGAGCAGCCAGTCACGAGCCATGTGAGTTTACCGGCCATGTTGGTTGATTATGATATTTCTGCAAGGGGGGAATTGATACGATGTCGTGGACCTCGTGCGAGTTCTTGTGTTTATCGGAAATTTTAATAGAATTAATAAATATTATTGAGCATATATCCAGAAAACCTGTACGCATGCCTGATAAAAAATATATGTAATCTATTGATATTGAATGGGTGAAGGCCTGGTTTAAAAGTACATGGTTCAATAAATTGATACCCGAAAGACTAGCATTTTGCCCCAAAGGCCATGCGGTCCACCTGCCTTATATTATTGAGGCTGAGGAGAAACTTTCATATTCAAAGTGAGTCTGCGTGGATTCACCTTTTCGGAAGTCGATTGTCAATATCCCTATGAAATATTTGATAGGCGTAACGATGGGGCGGGAGGGTGTTGCTCGTGGTTCTGGGGTTGGGCGTGGGAAGAAGACTGGTAAGAAGGAGGCGAAGGAGGATAAGAAACTAAAGAGGATGTCGTGGAAGTTGTCCCTGGAAGTGATGATGAGCTTGAAGAGTACATATAGGAGCGCTGTTTGATGACATCTGAACTGGAAGAGGGAGCGAGATGTGCTGGTTGTATCATACGTAGATGAGAAGCGTCGGGCACATGAATTCAATGTTTATGTTGTAATTAGTTGAGGCTCCGGATTATTGTACGAATAATATTGACAGAGTCACGTTAAGCATACTCCAATCCATCTGATAAGTATCGAGAGTCTTCTTTCCATTCTACATATAGTCCCTTGTGGGTTCTCTCCTAAAGCAACATTACGTAGGAAATCGGGGTGTGCCAGCAATGGCCGGGATGTCAATTGATGGTTGTTCGGCATTGTTTTAATATTTCAAAAATTCTTGCTTAAAACGTGTTTAAAAGTTATCTATGTTTATCTATTCACTAATCTAGATATATATCTATATATTATATATTACTAAATTGCATAATACTATATAAGAAAGTATATGAATATAATAAAAAGTAATAATTACTAATTTAAAGCATTATTAAAGAAGTATTATTGAAGCTACCGAGTTAGATAAATGTGTGTCACTGTGTCTCTGTCTTTGCATATCACGCCTGCCTGAGGGTGTTCTTGAAGATATTCTTAAAGCTTTTTTTAAAAGTATCCTTGGATGTGTTTGTCACAGATTACTTTATAGTACATCTATGATATGTATATATTAGATGCATACAGCTAAAGTTGAAGAAATCTATAAAGTACTGTAGAATTTCCACTATGATTGCCTTGCTGACTCTATCAATATAATCAAAGTAACTTATATCCAAAAGTTATAAAGAATAAAATAACATAAACATATATCTTTATGAGTTCATTTGTCTCCAAAAGACAAAGTAACCGTAAATCATTCCTACCCCTTCCCCCCACCATATATCTCATATATCAGCTAGGGACTGTTGAATTCATGTTTCACTCCAATGCGGCAATCAAAGTACAAGTCTCTTGCTATAATACGAAACCACTACCTCCACCAAGCTGTCACCTTCATTACAAAGCTTCAAATGCCACTTGCGTACTACTTCAAGCACATTGTAGTCAAGGACTGTGACATGAATAGTCCCATGACACTTTTGGTGAAGTAGCCTCGCGAGAATTGTTTGAAGTTGTGACGACTCAGAATCATTAAATGGTATCTTTCTTCCCTCGGAGATCTTCTCCAACTCGCATCCCCAGTCAATACCAAAGCGTTGTCCGATTGCTTTGGCAGTCAAAGGTAGATGTTTTCGAATGGTAGAGTAAGATATTTTGGAAAAGAAGTAATTTCTCCAGATCACGTAAGACAGGTCTGTGAGATTACTGCAGTTAAAAGGTTCGTAAGCCAAAAAAGAATTAAAAAAATTAAAGTAAATTACTGGTTTTGTCATACGTACGATGATCCAAGGTGACAATTAACGGAATCCGCGCCCTGTTCCAGGAGCAGCTCAACAAATTCGAGGTTAAGACCCAAAGCAGCCTCCTGCACCAAGTTAGATTGGAAATTAGAAATAAAAACAAGTTTAACAGGAGCTGACAGGGATGCCATACGCAGAGAAGCGAGCGTCCATATTCAGTGTAATCAAATGGTGAGGCCTCTCTGGCTGCAAAGAGTCGTCGTAAGCCTGCCACATCATTTCGCCGCACACATTGAAAAACTTCTGACTTATAAGAAACGACGTTCACCTCATGGACGAAACGTGTTAGTTGCGGCGGCGAATTCACGGATTCCCAGCCCCGAGATAACAGCAAGAATATCCCTGCCGTGTCTCCTTTAGCAGAATCAAGCACTGCGGGTGAGAAAAGGAAGCGTGATTCAAGGTATTGATATCTCTCGTCGCATCCTTGCTGACCCTAATGTCTTTTGATGAATTCCACAGTGAGAAACCCACCTGGAGTTTTAACTGTGCCATGAAATCGGGATGTTCCGATTGCGCCGGTTTCAGGGAAATGTTTATAGAACGTCGACGTGGCAATTTTCGTTCTGCGACCACCTGTCTCGCAATCCATAGGCATCAAGGATAGAAAATGATGATTGGACACACTTGTTTGTTTCGAGTTCCGCAAAGAGCGCGCAGCTGCTTCATGAGCAGATGCGAGCAAATGAGTTAGCTCCGTACAAATCCAATCTCGATCGGCCCTCGAGAGTATTCGTCTCTCCAAGATCAGCGTTTGAAATACATTAGGAAGATAGAGCGGGACCTGGCTCAGCGGCACAATTAGATATTCCAGGCCTCTGCCCTTGAACGAAATATCGGTGGTTTCCATCATAGTACTCGACGGCGGTATGAGATGGCGAGATACCTCGTCGACCCTTGTAACAATAAGATTAGCCACTTGCAGGATCGTTTCATGATTGAAGGCAACACGGTAGCCCAGATCTGATATTATTTTCTGTGTGGAACGAGCCAATGAGATATGGAACCTGTTGGCTGGCTTGAAATCCTTTATCTTGCTGAGACAGAACATTTGCGATGTTTCTATCCACTGCTTTGACTTTTTCTCGCAGGATGATATCATGCTTTCTGCAAGTAGTATTGTTAGTCACTCGCATTTTCTTAGTAAAGAGTATGGACGTATAAAATTAACGAGACAATTCTCTTACCCGCTGGTAACCTTTAGATTCAGCATCATTAGCACCATCTGCCCCTGTAACCGGTCACACGCCTTTTTGATTGCCTCTTCTCTCGAGACATATCCCCACAGAAGCCTAAGATCTTGAAACATGGTTCTTGGAACAAGCGTAAATGCCTTGATGACGTTATGAAGCTGCTTGATTTCAGAGTCGCAGGTTTTGAGGAGGTTTTCGAGCTCTTCTAAAGGTTCGAGGCTGTCTTCTACGACGTATACCGAACTTCGATATTGTTTCGCGTATTTCTGAGCTCCTGAAACCGCCTCATTGACTTTTTCCAAGGTTGATTCCACTAGAAGACGGTCTTCCGGTGCCGTTGCGATTTGTTCCATGAAACCGTAAAGGGCTTTCGCCGAACGGATCACTATGTCTGCTGCGCCAAGCACCGAAGTAACGTTGGCAAAGTTTGACAGCTGGGCCATGGTTCGATCAGGGTTTTCAAGATATTAAAGAAATCCTCTACTATAGAACAACGGAGATATCGGACGACAAATGTATCCTAGAAGTGTTAACCATACATCCGGAAAAGGGAGGGCGGCCGGCCTCCGTAGTTCACACAAGGCTGAGCCTTGCACAGCCTGGTAGTCAACTGCTATTGGCGCCTCTAAAGACCAATCATCTTATAATGGAAAAAATAGGAGGCCTTTTCTGCGTTCGTCAAGTTAGGCGTTATTTACAACGGATTCGGCTGGCTGGGGAGAATAGGATTTCTCATTATCTTCATGAACATAGCTAATGAGAGTTTCTGCTTTATGTAATAATATTTTTATAGTAGAATATATTAATAAGATGAAAGTAACGATTACTAATTTAAAGTATTACTAAAGAATTATTGTTCTATTAAGTTGCTTATATAAATGTGCGTTACTATCTCTCTGTCTTGCCTATCTGAGCGCGTTTCCGAATTTGGGAACCCGCTCTAGACGCTTCAAGAAATAGAGGACGATACATACCTTGTTGAATGTTACGACCCTTAGAATCTAAAACAGTTTGGTGGTGCACTAGAATCTGATTTTAACTAGTATATCTGATTTGTCTTTTCGTTTTTAGTACAACAGTTAACTTCTTTGTCGCTTTGCTAGTTTAAGCAATAGCAATAATTCAGTTTAGCTCCATAAAGCTGAAGGAACAGGTCTCTAGAGGGTTCATATTGAGGATATCTTGCAAAAGAATAACTAATATATTGTTCGCCCCTCGCTTTCCATTGCCTCAGGGGCATACATGCACATTTATGTACGCAGCCGCTCACCTAGCCAGTTCTTTAACGCGAGTCCCTGTTGGGTTTCGTGTTTGTCACCAAACATAGGCCACACAAGAGGTGCGATATGACACTCATTTCGACCAATGATGAGAGTTGTTTCGGGGTTTACTTTCTGTAAGCAATCAGTCTCGCCGATAGATCGAATGAAGTGAACTTGTTATATGACGTACGCTGAACGTCTTAGTCCAAGCCTTGATAGGGTCCAAGAGCATCTCGTCGGTCCCGGCAAGGACGAGGATCTGTTCGACTTGGGCATCTTCCCACCACGTTTCAGGTGCTTCAAGCGCCTCGATATAATAGTTCGTGGATCTCCCATACAGGTATTCTTGTGCCCATCTCTCCATGACTTCCACTGCGTCGATATCTTTATGTTCATTGTCCTTCATGCTAGGCCAGTCATCACGGAAGGATAGCCAAGGGGATAGAAGAACGATAGCTTTAAGCGGCTCAGTGATTTTCAGTGCTGGAGCATCTTGAGATGGATGGGACAAATGGGACAGAAGTGCTAGGCATAGATTTGCCCCTGCGGAATCGCCAGTAAGGACCACCTCCGACGGCGAGCGTCCAAGATCCTCAATGACAGACCGTAGAGCTTCCACTGCTTCGCAGAACTGTGTTGGATATGTTGCGTGGGGTGTCAGGGTATAGGTAACATTAAACCAGCCCGTAGTAATACCATCATCGGAAAGCGTTCTTGCTACCTCCGGCCAGAATTCGAGATACGATTCTGTTGCATCCGTGGCGAATCCTCCGCCTGAGTCGCTCCTTCAGCACTGTTCTCTGAAGATTGGGCCAACGCTTACCATGAAAGTTGATCACCACATATTTGGCAGTTGGACTACCGAGCCAGAATCCCTTCAAGCCGCGCTCGTTCGATACGAAATTCGGCTCGATCCCAGTCTTCCTACAGTGTTCCAAATAGAGGCGGTCGTAGGACTTGAAAAGATATCTATCCTTTTACAGTCAGCGTCCGCATGCTTCTCCAAGACAGTAACTGATACGCACTGGAGCTGGAGCGGACTGAACCGGCTAGTGAGCTGGTATAATCGGTAAGAATTCTATTCGTGTATAGACATAGCTGCGAATAGGGTAAGGTACCTTTTTAAGTACCGCTTGTATCAGGTGGTGATGGTAGCTATCTGCCCCCGACGGGCCGCGAAATGGGCCGCATATAGCAGCAGATACCAGTCTTGCTCCTTCATGGCCATATTCAGCCGAATACCAAGAATATGGGAAGATATGGTTCGGTTTACTTACCAACAGAGACCCAGCCTAGCCAGGCATCTACCGTTTCCCATACGCTAAGGGTGTGTTTCATTGCACTGACGTTTTCTTGGTGGTTTTTCAGTCAATTGCTGGGCATTGGACCATGGCTGTTGCAAGATTCCATTTGATTTAAGTAGCTGTCGCAATTTCCAAGCTTTGTGAGCCTGCTTTCCGGCTTGATTAGTATTCAACTCCACTGCCGAGGTTTAACTGATTTTACGGTTTGGAGGTAGAAATGCTCCCTGCGGAAGTCAATATGTGGCTGAACTATCTAGCTAGAAAAGCATCGTGGATGGTATTTTATGGGAGCTGTTAGGGCGTATTAGGACGATTATTCGGAAGACGTTCTAATAGCTTATCCTCCATAGAAAATTTTACTTTTCCTATAGAAATGCCCGGCTATACTCAAAACTGCATGCATCCACATCAAAAATCGCCAGGCTCCAAATCCAGATATCGATTCTACCCTAAAAGTCACCATCCATAAAGAGATACACACCAAGGATATCTAAAATCCCACCTAGGAGGTCCCTGCTGCCCCTTCTCTGTAAACAAAAGGAGCCAATGATGTACCTGATGACCCAAAACATCGGATACAGCCAGTGGAACTGCATCGGATGATCAGAGGCCTCAAATCACCCAAAGTTTCTGTCCAGATTATAGCAAAGATAATTACACGTGCTGATAACCAACAACGACAAGATGCCAGTGAAATGAGCAGCCTTTTTCTCGTAGAAGGGGTCGACAAATATATATGATTGTATATATTCTACAGTATTTATACTTAAAGCTAATAACATAAAACCCGGTGGGTACCAGTCATCATGAAGACACCGACGGCAAGGAAAATAATTTCGATGATGAGGGAGTTGGCATAGAAGAGGAAGGGACGTAGATGATATGTCGTTTATGGGTGGTTTTGAAGTCATCTGGGCCGGGCTATGATGTGTTGGTATTGAGCCATGTTGACTAAAGATAGTGGCTATGACTGCTTAAATACATAAACTGTGCATTTCTCCATCTTCGATTAATCCAGTTCAGTTGCAACCGAGGTGCCGGTCTATACACCACGAGTAAATGTTAACTTAGTGATTCGGTGATTAGTGATCACTCTGGGAGCCGAGCTTGCACCATCGAGAATTCCCATCACCGCTTCACTCCTGTTTCTCATTCTCTACACATCTTCCACAGAAGGACTATGTGCACAATACCATCGAACAGCCATGGTCACTCTTCTTACCACAGAGATACCAACTGTAGAAGTGGCACCCCCACTCCCCAATGGTTCATCAGTGCTGGCACCGAGAAAACCTGAATGACCGCTTGGATCTGGGCAGCCTACGCTGGACGAAAACCTAGGCAAGACGAAGGTACACGAAAACCTCAGAATCGAGTCCGGAAAGGCAAAACCGTAGACTAACAGAAATCAGCGACGCATCAGGTTCACCAGGCCGCAGCCCTAGTTAACCTCTCGTACCGTTAAAATCGCAGGCCCGGCATGAGGAGATTATAGCCTGATGGGCCCCAGGATCCGGCCTTGTTTTGTTTGTATTGTTCTTGTTGACGAAATGAACCGCAGCAGTTCGGTATAGGATGCTTGTGGTGTAACCTCCATATGGTACTGTCCGTAGATTCCTTCTATGTCAACTCGATATACTTCCCATCACCTCGCGCGTTCAGCAGGATAATCCACACCTTTCCCAATACGCTATTCAGGATCGAGATTCTTTACGGCAGACATTAAAGACAATACTTTCTTTTAAAAAAATAATGGTTTTCTGCTGAAAATTCACTTTGTTTCCATGTAAACTCGTATTATTACCACTCATAAGATTTAATTAGTTCATATAATAAAATTAGCCATTAACATCAACTCAAGTTTATACCAGGTTATAATATAAGATTATTGATCATCAATACCTTTTAAGCTGCACCCAAGGCGCTCGCTAGATCTTTGAAAATGATACTAGTTGCCGTTGGCAGGGGAAAACCTTCTACTGAGAGCGTCGCAGCATGGTGTTAAGATACCTAGACATGTTTCAAAGTAACTGTTTGATAGTTTGCAATATTCAATAGATGATCATAGGGAATTGCACTGTACCTAGAAATAAAAAACGCGGGGCAATAAGTGCAGCAAGGATGGCAACATTTAGCTTAACCATCGTTACACAATCAACAATATGAATAACAACAGGAAATTTTAGAAAAAGCACCACATTGATCATCTAAAAGTATATTGAATGCCATAATGGCTTCCTAGAGTACAAAAGAAGGGTATTATATTACACATTCTAGTGCGAGCCAGGTAATTACAATGCATACTTGGGTTGTCCACTTCCCCATCTTCGCGGACATCGAACATGGAGGGGTTCACGGATTTCAGCCGCACGTTCTTGACTAGCCTATGTCTAACTTCAATTCATAATGGTCAGTGGAGACGATTAGACGGGAGGCTTCGCATTACGTGCAGATCATCGTATTCAGTGCAGATCAATGCGGGTTATCTTCCTACATCACGATCTGTAGTCTGAGAGCATCTCATGTGTTATTGATGACAAGCCAACGCCAAGTAATTTATTCATCCAGAGGATAGGGTAGGACTATGAGCCTCAATTCAATATTTTCATGGACAAGACTATATAGAGTTTCAATGCAACGCTTCTTGATCTCTCTCAAAACCACACGCCATTTATCGCTCGACGATCTATCCCATGCACATTCCGCTCGTGCTCCGCAAGCTTGTCGCGACGAGTGAACCCATTCTGTCCGGTACGGTTGCAGCCAATCCAATTACAGGGATACGGGCGTTGCATCTGATGAATGCGTTCATGGCGGTAGAGATCTCCACGACGGGTGAAAACTCGCCCGTTACAGATGGGATGACGACACATGTATTCATGACTTTGAGTTTGATCGATATTCAGTGGGAACGACCCAAGATAATCATCACCGAGAGAAGGCATAAATCTTGCCATCAAATTAGCATAATTGAATTCCGAACGGAATCGTACTTACGGAATCGTACTTACGGAATAATTGATGGATTGAGTATTTCGCCGGATTCTGACGGTGCTTGTTCGTTCACCATTGTGTTCATGATTTCGTTATGGCGAGCTAGTAGCAACGAAAGCGATTCAGGAGCGCTTGGCCAGGTAGATGGAAGCGATTCATCGACAGAACCCTGCACCAATGGCATCGAGGCGTTGTCCATTAGTGGAAAAGGACTAGATGTGGTCTCTGAAAGTATTTCTTGTTCATTTCCAGAACTGAGAGTTTCCAGATCGGCCAAATGCGGGGATATGGAAGGTATATAGAATGGCGACAAGTACATGCGAAGGCTACCGAGACCACTCTGGACGCCATCATCCAAATGAAAATCCTCCGCCGTGGTCACACGACTAGGACCGCGAATGGGAGCAGTCGTGTTGCTCAGCTCCTCCTCGTTGACACCTGGTACCACCGATGTTTGACTCTGGGGCGACGCATTATGAGTTGTAGGAGGCCATTCATAATTCTCCATCGTTAAATGCTTATGAGGATATGGCCGTAATCATCTTCACGAGTTCTAACCTATCAATAATAGAATTTTTGCAGTATTTATAGGTGCATCAACATCCTCCTTGGCCGATCAGCAAATCGTATGTTGCCTCCGACGACATTTTTCGGGCGCTATCGCGACTCGACTCTCAGCCTCTCCGAGTTTTTAGCACTCCATGTAAGTTATATCCGACGAATTAACTGGTGACAACTGGACAGGAACATTATTCCCCCACAATGCCCGCGCCCGCCAGGAAGCCCTCCCATGTTAGGTTTCGCTTGTGCAGATTGGTCTATCCATCAATAATCGGCGGAAATCAGTGTTAGTATTATTCGCAGGGAGACCAATGTGATGTTGTTGCATATTGAATCGACAAATCAAAAATGAAACGGTTCACAGCGGGAAGTTCATCGTAATAGCCTCGTCTGCGTCTCGGCGTATTGGTCAAACGACCCAACGAGCTGACCCTAAAGAAGTACACGTTGTGATAGGTTCTTACCAAATACGCTGTCCCGAGGGTCAACACTGCGTCGACAATGCCAGAGTACACGGTGACAGTCATAAACATGTGTAAGCCATGTTGGGCTGACATACGTCGGGCGTAGCTGCGTCGGGCGTGGATGCATCGGGCGTGAATGCATCGGGCGTGGATGCGTCGGGTGTGAATGCGTCGAGCATGAAGGGCTCGGTTGAAGAGACATCAGCATCAGTGCCCAGCAATCGTGATGGAGGCCATTTGGAAAGCAAGTCTCATGCTCTCACGTGACCAATTCGGACATTGCTTCATCACGTGCTCGAGATGACATAGCGAGCCACTGGGTAAATTTAGAAGCAGAATGATTCAACAGCGTAACGGAGCAAGAACAGGGTGCCTCAACAAAGGCCTCGGTAGGAAAAGTAGAAAGAATTCGACGAACCATCGCCTAGGAGGTAGCAATAAGATAGAAAACAGAGAGATGACCTGAGAGGGACAACCCTCTATTTAAGTCAATCTTGCCCAGGTGTGTTGCCTTAAGAATCCCGAGATACTGCAACAAGGACCTCGATGGTAATATAAAAAGATTTGAGAAACGAGATCCAAGGTTATAGCGATAAGATAGAAAACCGAAAGATCAGTTTTAATCGAGCACAACTCGCTCTTTAAATAAAGTCTGCCTTGCAGCCTGCCTGCCTCGAGGCATTAAAGGCCCTGTGACTATGCCGTGGAGCATAACCCGTCGGAGCCCAACACGGGCAAGTCTGGAGGCAGTAGAGCCAATCACATCGAGCAACCCGCGTCCTGTTTGGATGTTTGAGGGTGCCCGCCCCGCCAGGGGTGGCGTACTCCACTTCTGTGCATAACTGCTGCTGCCGATGACCCACCCTCAGCAGCATTTCTCCAGGGATTTGGGAGTTCAGCGTGCGTTCTCCGAACTATACAGTGAGACAGATTGAATTAGGCTTTGGAATCCAACTTTGGTACGTAAATTTTATACCAAAAAAGCAGAACCGTTTCTTATAGAATACTGAGATTTCAAATCTCAAAATTCACGTGTCATTGTTTCCTATAAACAATACGTTGCCGTATTGAATGTCACTGCAGGGGCACTACCATATGCTGTTGACGAAAGCATGTAGAATGGATTACGTGTATAAATCGTCCATTGGACCAGAATAATTGAACTCAGTATCTGTATACTTGAAATAAAAGATGGTGACGAAGCGGGCCGAAAAAGGTCATTGTTGGGCTCATGACTCCACTTCCTCTCTTACACTGGCGGAGCTCTCCAGGATTAACCACTGATACGAGAGCGACAATCATTTCAAGCTACAGCTGGGCAGCAAAAGCATCAGCACCCTTGACACGTTGACGGTCCCCACTGTAGACGTAGTGCAGAACACGTTGTTGGTCATAAGAAGTCAAAGATGTCTCGCATCCTGTAATGGAATTCCCACCGTAGCAAAATTCTACAAAGGTACATGGAGTTTTTCTTATGGTGTCTCAGCATACACAAAGTCTATTATGTCAACTTCGCCACTATGTAAAATTTAATTGGTTTAATGCAGAATAATACAAAGTTACATGATTTCTCCTGGTCAACTAGGGGAGTAAGTTTGGCTTGCTTATCACGATACTGGCTCTTTCTCTTTGTTACCCTGACTCGTCATGGGCAAAACTCGGCTTATAAGAGCAAACCCTTCACATAGAAAACTGTGCTATTAATATTATGATATGCATTTGTTTATTCTTGAATAGTTCATGTGGTTTCATACATTATCAAAACTAGGGCATAGACAGACAAATTTAACACTAGTTCCTCAATTCTTCAAGTTACCTCGCGCATTTAAAACAACTAAAACGTCTTGCTTCTCATTCTCACCGTCTGGTGAATTACCTAAATCCATCATTGTTACATATAATGGTTGGATAGAATCCTGCTGTGGCGCGTGCCTACTCAATCTCAAAATATAACTCAACGAATAGCTGTCAAAAATACTTCAAAGAGGAGCGGGGCATTACCATTGAGGCTCACAAAAACGAAATTCAACGGTTTATCAAGCATGAAATTGATGGGCCTAATGATATTGAGCCTAAAGCTATGCATGAGGGGCTGAGATGGATATTCTGGAGAGAATTGTCGACTTAGCTAAGGGACTGTTTGTATAGCCGCGCCTAACATCACTGGCAGTACTAATAATGATGCAATATATTCCTATTGCCTACATTGCAAGTCCGTGCCGTCCTTCAGGCTACAACCTTATATCACCATGAAAAAGCTTTGAATAAATCAGCACCTGACCTTGGTGAGGCATATAGTGGAACAACGACCAATTAGATCACAACAGCAGCCGGTTGCGCTAGCGGGCCAGGAAGGAAGATCATTGGGTGAATTCGTTTGACAGAATAGCGACTCACCATTGATGAGCTCTTACGCTTACTAGCAATTAAGGACAGCGACACTTGTTTTGACCCGAGGGATACGTCTATTCGGGGATACTGCTACAACTGCTACCAGCTGACACTGCGGCCATGGTTTGTCAGTGACTGCTCAAAAGAAATCCATGTTTGATTCAGTACTCTCTTTAAGAACACCTCCTTTCGCAGAACGAGATATTCGATCTTAATAATGCGCAATAGCACGGCAGAATCACATGCAATTTCCTTAATTTTCTATATTTAATTGGTTCTTAATCCGGTAGGTTGGCTGTGGACACTGATATATTTATTTATACCTCGAAGCTGTACATTTTGAGAAGAATCAATCTATTGTATCAAAATTGAAATATCCTCAGTATATGATTTGATTCATCATGCTTTCTCGCCCGGAATGAAAGGACAGCTACCGGACAAGCCACTGGTCTCTGCCTTCTGCTCGTTCTTGTCCTCACGCGCAATCTGGCGGAACATATCAATCGGATCAAACCAGACGTCAATCTTCTCAAGCTTGAGCGCATCGTTCACCTTGGCGACAACAATGCCTTGGATATCGATAGGGCCTCCATGGGCTTTGATCGTGACTTTTTCCCCAGCACTACACCGCAATCAGTCCGATATCAAATCACCGGTACTCAGTGAAAAGAATAGACTTACTTGTTATACCCTACATAATCACGTTTCATCTCCCCCCAGTGTCTCCACTTGAAGACCACCACGGGCGGCCCACTGTACACCTCGGTCACCTCCCATGCAAACGTGGGCATCATGCGCTTAAACGATTTGTGACTCTGCTCAAAGTCATTTTTTTCGGGGTCATAAAACTCGTTTGCCGTCAGAAGCGCATTGTACGTGCCAACCTGGAGCATATGCTCGCCCGTCTGCGGAGGGCCACCGTTGAGCGAGAAGGTGTATTTGGAGTGGTCAATGGTTCGCCAGTCGGAGAGAGAGGTCTTGAACGACGCCTCGATCTCCCAGTTTTTCACAAGATTTTCAACGAGGTTGGGTAGGCTGCCAGCTTCGTGGCTCATGGTCTTGGCTGTAAGAACAAACTAAATGTTAGCTAATCCTAAGAGATCCTCCTGCTGACGAGCAGAAGACGTACTCTTCTCATAAAACGATCTCGTGTTAGAGTAATCCGGAGGACTGCCAAGTCGCCATGCGGCGTCGGTGTCCTTCAAGACCGCATTAGGATCGAGAACGTAATCGGGAAGTCCTGCGTCGCCCATGTTGTATGTGTTGTATGTTTAGCTGGGTATGGAGTGTTGTGAAAAAAGTTAACTTTAACAGGGGAAATCAGGGGACATAAGAAAAGCTCTTGGAAGTAGCATGGTCTAGACCAGCCCGGCATATGTGATAATACATATGCTTCAAATTTAATTATGTTCAAGCCCCAGGACTGTAGTACACACGACTAGTGTTTTTTTTTTTTACCAAGGCCCTGTAAACAGATTGCTCGAACCAACATGCTATGTGTTCCGCAATTGGACATGTTTCTGAGTAAGACGGTTAGGCTAACGAGTGACAGCTGCGGGTCATGCAATCCAGATTGAGCGATTTAAATTAAAATGATAATTCGGACTGCTCCAGTTGGCCATCTGTAACGAGTGGCGTCTCCATACTGAAACGGTCCTTCCTATCCCTGCCAACGCATGTGTAATCGCGCAATTAGTACTGGTGCCGTTAATATTTGGATTGAGGACTAATGCACATCAGTATGTAGTTTCGTATAATATTCATGCTACTAGATTTGGACTTTCGGAGAATTCCGATGTTTAGATAAAAGACGTGCGCTAATGGCAACAGTACGTATTAATGAACATTGAAGTAATAAATGATGATACATAAATCCGACGCTGGAACCTATAGATTCAAGTTTCAAATATCCTACTGCCCCTTATTGCCTGACATTGAATTAAAGCTAGAAAAGGGAACTAGGCAGAAAAAAAAGCACCTTATTTTTCAAATCACGTTTTTTAATTCGCAGGGCAGTAGAATTTTCATTCTGTACATGTATAATATAGTTGCCACGAATTGTGCCCACCAACGAGTACCAACCAGACTAGTAGAGCTATTGAAAATATATGGAATTGTGTATGACACTATTAATTATGCAATCCCGTTAAAAATCCACTTAAGAATTAACTAACGCGATCGGACGCCCCCCACCGTTGCAAAACGGGCTTGCATGAAGCTAAATCCTTGGCTCATTTCAATGAATTTGAAAGCCTGGTCCAGCCCAAGCCCAGGTGATCCAATTATTCTAATATTTGTAGACTTTATAACAGATGCACCTTTCTCCAGAATTACTAGCCTCTGAAATATTCTAGTGTAATATTATCTACAGTAGCCTTCATAGAAGGAAGTCAGGACAGGGTCCGGAAGAAACTTCCTTGCTAATCCTACTCTAAGTGGAGAAATTGGAGTACCCAAGTGATCCTGTATACCCCAAGATAGTAACCGACAGTTGGAGAAAGGCCACACTCTTCTTTTATTGCAAAAATACTTGACTTGTAAATACATAAGTGAAAATCAATACGGCCATATATTGGCTAGCGGATGTTCCCCCGTCTTTCTGAGCGAGGCTATCAATATCGGAGGGCCAGCAGAGGATGCTTTTCTTTATGAATTGTAATACGGTGATTATATATACTCTTAACTATATTCTGAATTATCACTAGGTTGAGAATGTTACGATTAGCTCATAAAGCTCTTTGACCAGAACCAAATGTAGAGAAATCAAAGGCTCATTATGACATCAATTCTCCTATAAATAATCGACAGAGAGCAAGATTAATCCTTCCTTTACTAACACTTTCACCATCCATCTGGCCCTGAGAGATCGCGTCAAATGGTAAAATATTTCGGCTGGTCAAACCAGCCATATGATTGCTGCATAGCATGCGGATCAGAGCCACATGTTACGTGGTGGAAACCGGATATCATTTTTGACCATCGCCAGGACTGGAAGCAGTTCAAGAACCCAGCAAGCTTAAGGATACTAGACGGTGCGATCGTTGTTAATGCTGAGGATATAGAAAGCATGTCGTTTGAAGAGGCCCCCTGGATGTGGACGAATTTCTATCGAGCAAGTGAGACACCATTAACTGAAATATTGCAGCATAAGTTGACTGGATAAGTCATTCACAGACTACACATCGGTCATCTGGGTGTATCAGGGATCGGCCAATCGTTTGAGGAATCCTTCTGGGAAGCCGTTCCTCAGGTGCCTCGAGATCCACATAAAGCTCGCATTGGCGATGCAAACAACCTGGCTTACCGATCCTTGTGTACTCGATTCCAACCCATAGATATGTATCGTTCGGGTAAGAATAAGAACGCCAAACAGATAGGCTACATTGTGCATGCACACTGTTGGCTCCTGGTTGGCCGATATATCGGAATCGAAATAATTACAGAAAACCTCAAAATATTTGTCAAAGCCGTGGAACAATTCTGGACGCAAAACATACACCTGTGGATGACGGCACCGTATAATAAGGATATTGAGCTTGTGGAAAGAAGTGAAGATGATGGCGACGTGGAAAGCAGCGATGATGACTACATACCTGTTAGAGCATGGCGAAATCCAGCAATTGTGCCCGAAATTCAGACGATTATTGAACAGGCCACGAGGGTCGTCCACCAGTCACAGCCAACGACCACTATGTCTTGGATTCCTTTAGATATTGCCATACAAGTCGTTGAGATTACTAGGCTGGCCAGTGCCACAGACACCCAAAACATGCTAGCTGCCTTTGGGTGGAGATTGCCTGATAGTTACTGGCAGAGCTGTTGTGATATGGAGTTGATCTTCGAATATGGGGATCTCAGGAAGTCCAATACCGCGGTGGATTGGCAATTCCTCGTTCTTGAGACTGAAAAATTATCGGAGGATGATGACTGGTGTAAAAGAAGTGGGCTTAGAACTCGTCGTCGCATTTTTCAATTCCTCCCACAGATTAGAAGTATCTTCCTCGACATGCTTGAACAGGACAGAAAGGATCCTGGATCTCTAAGTGGTTCTGGTGCAAGGTTTTCCCTAAGGAAACCGTTTATCTAACAATTAAACCTGATCAATCATGTTGGGCGGGACTGGAGCAGCTTTAAACGTTTAAGATGCCTTAATACATTCCGTCATCAAAGAGACCAAGGTTGATACCGTTCTTACATGTAATCATATAAATTGATATTTGAAATAATACTTCACCTAGCATTCGATGTCTTCTCTTCGTAGTGCTCTTTATTAATCAAATATTTAAATCTACTATCCCTAATTTCTTATTTATCATATCAACTCTATTTCTTAGGGCTATATTGGAGGCATTTCATACTGCTAACCACACCACGAGGTATTTTCCTGCCGCTTGTACCGTATCTTCCGCAATTTTCGGTGAAATAAACTTAATTTGTTTCATCAATGATATTCGTGGCATTTTTCTTACTATCAGATTCGTAGGAGTTTCAAATTCCCGACTATAGATATTCTCACTCCCTACAATCTTAATCAGAGGGTGTGAGAATAGATCATCACGAGGGCACCACGAGGGCACCGCCTTACGCTGATTATTCTGTAGGCAAAACACGGCTCGTATTCAATATGTGCGTGCCTAATATAATATACGAAACATTTAAGAATGTCCAGCTGTTTTATATATCACGGAGTACATGACGTTGGCGATTCCGGCAGCGACATGTACTGGCAAAAGAGCATTGTGACAAAGACCAAGCATATTGGCTCTAGCTCTATTGATGAACGAAGATTCGATGATAAATGGTCGGTCACATTCACGACTTCTTCCTTGGCAGGGCGTATGAGAGCACAAGCCTCCCGAACTCTTCTGGATCTCGTAGGCTGGTGAACTTCACAGGAACATTCCTATGTGTCTTAAGAGAAATGGCCAAAAACGCATCACGAAGATAGATCATGACATCTTTTAGGCTATGGGGATCCCCACTAAAGGGAATTGGACATTCGATCACGGATCTGTCGAATGGAATGGTACCTAATTTTCGTTCTAACTTGTCAATCTTGTGTATGAACAAGACAATATTGGCCTTAGCAGTCAAGCGGGCGTTGCACAAGCTTTCAAACAGAACAAGATCCTCCTCTATACGGTTCATATCGTCTGCCTCAGGCGATACTTGGTCGTAAGAACCTGCATCGACAAAATACAGTATCGTTGTGGCCTTGTCCAAAATGTCGCCCCACTTTCTCCTTTCCGAACGCGAACCGCCAGGATCGCAGATTATTACCTCTACCGGACCATTGGTATATCGCGATAGGGCAATACCGGTGGATGTGGTATAAACCCACATGCTGTCCTGAAAACTGGGTATATATTCGGGATTTGTTATACGATCTGTCGAATCGAAGAAGCTAAATTGTGAGTGAAGATCATAGATTAGTTGGATTCATCTTCTCAGTATAGTGATGGAAGTACGTACTATTCAGCACCGTCTGAAAAACTGGAAAGGGTCTCCTTATCGAGAAGACCTGAATCCTTCAAAGCATCCCATAGAGCTCTGGCTGAATGATTTTCATCTGAACTCACTCCTTGTTCGCCGAGAGGCCAGAGGCGCTTGAGACTTTGAGCTAGGGACAGGTTGTGCTCGTCCGGTAAGGTCATGTTAGCCGCCCAGAGATTCTTTATTTGCTCATTGACTTCGGCCAAGATGGTAAACTTCTCCGATACCTGTCCTAGCTCACTGTCAATACCTAAGAGGAGGTTTATAGCCTTGACTGCGGTACTTTTTCCGCTCCTAGAGGAACCAGCTAATAACACTCTAGAATGCAAGGTTTCAGTTGCCGTTTCTTGAGGCAATGGGGCTTTAGCGGACTGAATACGTGACTGACGTCTGAACCATACATTGGACAGCTGTTGTATACCAAGCCTCTCAGTTTGTCTTCCCATTTGTCTCTGAATGGAAGTTGTCGTGGTTACCCAATTCTGCGGTCTAATAGAAGATCTCGTGGAACCTGGGTCAGACTTGATAGAGTTTGCTCTCTGTCTCTGGCTTTCGCTCACACTGGCAGCAGAAAAGAGATGTTTCTTATTGTTATCGACATCGATACGACGCCAGTCTCTAGTCTCCTGGTCAGTCATTATGGAGAACCCGTCGTCGGCTGAGGCTTCGATTTCGTTGTATACCCATTGCTGGGTAACAGTCACCCTCAAGGCCTGTTCCATGGTCGACATTGCCGCCGAGCGATAGACTCTCGAGCTAAATAAATCCGGATCGAATGAAAAATTGGCATCTATTCGATCGAGGTTCTCAGCGACGCTGCTCTTCTTGGTAATTTCGGATTCTGAATCTCGCAGCCATAATAAAGAAGAGGTATAATCTTTGACCTGATTGAAAACACTCCGGTTCTCAGCCCTCCGCAGGAAATTACTCTGTTCGATAACCGATTTACTAGTTGTTAATCCATCGTTAGCGTCGCACAGCAACATCTATGTATCACCAAAAGGAAGTGGGTAGATGAGAGCGTTCGGAAGTACTTACCACTGCATTGCTGTGAGAAGAAGGTTCAAGGCATTGACTTGAGTATTCAAGAGGGACTGAAACTCTGTAATGTCATTCTCACTCAACACAAACCGGGTCTTGCTCTGCACTGTCAATTGATCCCGCTGGTATTTTGCCAGTCGCTCATCAAGGACAGACATGACCGCATCACAACAGTCAAGGGATTGGGCGACATCTTTGGAGAGCTGTGAATCTTGTGCAATTCCGCCACATGGGAGAAGATCTAGGAGTTGATTGATCTGGGCGAGAGCAGCCTTCAGCGTACTCAGTTGCCCGATAAGAAGTTTTATTTTAAGACTGACACTCTTATAACGGCGTTGCAAATCGGCCAAAACGGTGATGCTTCGGGAAACCATATCTAAAAGGCCTAGTATTGAGCTACTGGCATTGATCGTAGATATCGCGTCCATCTCGGATGGAGCTGCGGCACGCTGATTCATCGGAACCGCTGATGAAGATCATATTAGTCTGACGTATATTTATATAGATAGATAGAGGCTGTGTCGGCATACTTTTCGGATAAATCTGATACAAAACCGCCTTAGCATAGGCTGCAGCCATGGCCGCTGCATATGGTTGCCATTCTTTGCTTTTATGATCATCCCCATAATCACAAACTCCTCGGATCACACCAACCGGGATATGGTTCATAGTCCCAGCGGCTTCCATTTCCAGGCCGATAACATTGTATCTGTCTCGCAACTCATTTCTCTTCTGAGGATTTTTAATTAATTTCTCACCCGACCCAATAGAACCGTACCATACGCGCGCACGTCTGGAGTCCGGGCGCCGCTCTCGATTAACTAAATTCTCAATCCCATATTCATCGACTTCGTACAGTTTATCTCGATCCTGCCCTGGATCAATAAACGTGCCATTCGCGTGTTCCTTGTGTTTAATGGTGTCATAAAATGGAAGACAGATATCTATATCATTAGGCGACTCCAGCTTAATGTTACCGATTGCCGCCCTGACAATACTTTCTGTTGTGGCTAACATATGTCCACAACGCAATGGCTGAAATCCATCTTTAGTCTCTTTACCCAGATCGTATGCGATAAGGCCTGCGCTCTCACCGTCCGGGAGTCCCACAAGCACATCGCCGAGACGAATATCACGATAGGGAGTTTGTGAGAAATTAGGAAGGCCAGCCGCAACACCAACTAGGAGCCCAAAGCGTATATTCGGAAAGAATGTTTTTATTTGGCTCGCGAGCGCAGCGGCTGAGCTTGTGCCGTACACCTGCCCACTTGGTAAAGTTGCAAGGATGACATTATGTCCGTTGATATCACCAGCATGGAACAAATAGTCATAGCCATAACTCCATGGAAATTGGCCCATGTGGCGGTTATCCAACATATGCAAGGCCGCTCGGGCTTCAATTTCCAGCGGGGCGATCCAGGCGACCGTATAGAGATCTGGGTCGAGCTCCATTGAGGGTTATTATTTAGGTTCCGGAGCAGAACCATAAATTCTATATTCCAAATCTCATAAAATAGCTTCGATGAGACGTTTGTTAGCCGTCTATACTGGCGAGGCGCACTTCGGCTGCGGGGTCGAAACAGCTAAGCCACTTCTTCAGCCTTGTCTTAGTGCGAAGCTATTTCGTGATGAAGAACCCGTCATTGTCGTGGATGGTAAATGGGTAGCTTTCGCTTCATGGAGTACGACTTTTGAGAATATCGACAAACTTTTCGAATTTAAAATCACGGTTGAGTGAACGAAGGGGGTACGGAAAGGATCCCATTTTGATGTAGACTTTGCTTGGGTGATGTATGATGATCTAAAATGTGTACTTTGGACGGAGGTACCTTAGCATCAATAACAAAGTAAAGACCTGGTGCTAGGGTTGTGATTACACTCCCAAGTACTCAAGCCTCCTTCGTCTGTGGCGACCGACTCAAACTAGGTTTATTCGTACTATATTAATAGCAGGAAATGCCTGAATCGTGAGTAAAAGTTGTGTACTTATATTGCTCAGCATTACAAGGTCGCTCTTGAGTTTATCTCTCAGCTCGAAGATTCAATAAGCGATAACTACCTGTATGGCTCAATCAATAATCACAGAGTAAGTCTAGTAAAGATAGTATTACTTTCCAGCCAGTCTCTCCAGCTCTTTTTTCTTCATCTCAGCCTGTGCAAGCAGCCGCTCGGGAACCACATCCTCTCGCCCGCCAACAATCCTCCACCCGCGAAGCTGATCGACCCCCAATGCCTGAAGTGTCTTTTGCTCAACCATGCTGTACTGTCTCGGATCCTCGCGGTCGAAATTGAACGGTTCCTTCAGAGAAACAGGCGGATTCGTAATGATGCGCGGGATCCGTAGACTGTTGATAGATGCTGAGTGAACCATCAGTGGATGCATCAAGACGACGTCACCGGCATTCCCGGTCATTTCACGAAAGTCATGACATTGTTGGATCAGTCCAGAGTAGAATCCGTCATTGTTATCAGGCGGGGGCTTCTGGCCTCGCGGCACCATACGGGGCGAAACACCTTCGGGATGATCGTGCTAGTACTGTTAATTAAGTTCATACACTGTAGATAAAAGCTCACCAGATACTTTGCCAGCAGTGGAATGGCATCAGGACTGATCATCGTGCCGCCCGCATGTTCTACTATATCGTTGAATAATGGAATAACAAGCAACCCCTGTTCTCGCGAGTCGAGGAAATGAATAAAAAAGTCCCCATCGACATGCCATCCATGCAATCCCTTCGGCTCCGGCCACTTCCCTTCCCACTCCTTCGTACCCAAGTTGACAATCAATGCATCGTTCCAAGTGGCAGACCATTCAGCTATGCGCTCTTCGCCGCCAAGCAGCTCGCATATCCCCGCCCATGCCTTGGGAGCAAACGTCTTGACATGCTCGTAGCGGTGCGACGGCATGTGGATTCGCTCTGATGTCCAGGTTTCTTTATCGGTGGGTGAGTAGCCCAGGCGTGTCCATACATCTGACGTCCATTCGGCTGCTTTTTCGCGGGAGAAGCAGTTGGTGAGACGGACGTAGCCATGCTTCATGAAGTGGTCTTTTTCAGCCTGGGTGAGAGCGTAATTTGACATTTTGCCGGACCTGATTCTTAATGCGCAGTCGATTAGCCCTTATATGATAGTCGGAGCGAGAAGCTGTAATTGTCCTTGGATAGAGTCGCTGATTAAATAGAACTGCAAAAAGCATCCGCGGAATGTCGGAAGACGAATCCCCCCACAAGGTTCCTTTCTTACTCATCCCGAGATCCAATTTCAATCGTCTCTATTATTGGTACATCTGAATCACATATCACGTGTATATTATTATTGCTATATACGTTTGAAACGAAGATGGAGATATGGTCAAGGCAAACAGCACAGCAAACGCGACAATATGTATCTTGCCGACCGCCCGCGGTTTCGCAAGGCAGGCCATGTCGAGTGTTTGCCTCTACAACATCATCTCTCAGGCCGTCTATTTTTCGAAAAATATGCCTCTCTGCGGTATGAAAACGGATGGAACTATATTGACAAGTTGAAGTTCACTAAATATTTACTGCTTACTTGCGGATGATGTCTCTTCCTAAGTCTACGACTGAGGTTCCTTTAACAGAAATCACAGAAGCCGTCAATCAAGACGAGGAACGATGTCCATCACTTGAAAGGCGCAGGGTGAGCTCCTGCCAATACCGAAATCTTCATCTGCTAACGATACGCTAGTTGATCGATGAACTGGTCAAGAAACTAGACCTACCTCAAGGCTATACTGGACTACTCAACATTGATCCAATGTTATTAGGAGAAGTGAAAGAATTCGTCCTCAACAACCTCAGTAAACATACCAATTTGGACGCGTCTGACATCGTTTTCAGAGTCATCGACATATATTGCGTGCGGCTTTATGGTCTCTTTTTCCATTCCTCAAAAAGCCACGTTATAGTCAGTCATTGGCACCATACAGGTCTAGGCATTTCACGACGTTTAGCAGAATACTTGACTCCACATGTTTCTGACGCTTTGCCCTTTGATTCTTATGACGATACTATTATTATTGACGACCACCTCCTACAAAAACCGACGTATTTGCTCGAAGCACCACCAAGCCTTGTCATTAAGGAGCGGATTATCTCGCTCCTAAAACGTGTTCCTGCCTCCAAAGCACCGGCGACTTCAATCTCACCAATACGAGCTCTGACTGGAGACAGAATCGTTCCTTCGAGTAGCACAAACGACGTTTATCTTTTTCCTACTGGAACAGCTGCCCAGTACCGATTCCATCAATATCTCAGCAATTCCAACTACCACGAATACAGCTCAGTCGCGTTTGGAAAGGTGTCTCGAGGTGTTCTTGATATATTGCGTCGGAACGGCAACCGAGACAAGCATTTCCCACAAGGTGACGACAAAGACCTGCTAAACCTGGAAGAGTTCTGCAAGTCTGAAGCTGCCGCGGATCGTAGGGTTCAGGCTTTATACGCCGAATTCCCCTCTGCTTCCAGTCTCATCAGCGCTAGGCTGGAGAATCTCAGAAAGCTCGCGGATAAATATGAGTTCGTTTTTGTCATCAGCGACCTTTTTGGAAGCTTCGCGAATGTTGATATCATGGCTACTGCGGACGTCCTCTTAACATCGTTAACGGGAAGTTTCAGCGGCTATACAGATGTTACAGGAGGCAGTCTGGTGCTGAATGCTGACAGTCGAGCTGCTTATCGAAAACTGAAGCCGTTAATGCAGCGCAGTTGGCACAACGAGTTGTTTGCTGGAGATGCAGTTGTACTGGCGAATAACAGCCATAATTATTTGCATCGATCGGCTATTTTGAATCAAAATGCTGAGTCTGTCGCGTCTTTTTTGCAAAGCAAGGTACATGATTCGAAGACTAGTGTGATGAAAGTCAATTACCCGAAGTTCAGCGAAGCTCGAAGTTCTCATGAGATGTATATGCGAGATCAAACGGGTCGTTTGGATCCTGGATATGGCTGGTTTCTTACCCTTGATCTCGCTGGGGCGGATCATGCGGTTGCGTTCTATGAGTCCTTGAGGGGGCGATTCGGAGTACACGTAAATACTGGGGTAGTATATGTGGCCCTTTGTGATGAGACAGAATTCGAATATCCTTATGAGAAAGGTACAGAGGATCAAGGACGGGGTGGCAACAGGATATGTATAGTAATTGGCATGGAGAACATAGACGAGCTAGTTGATTCGTTCAAACAGGCCCTCGATGTGGCTGATACTATTAAGACTGCAAATAAATTAGCCATATAATCACTTCCATCGAGAGATGATAATAGAGATAGATTACCTGATTCCTGTCAAATAACATCGTGCTAAAGTCGAGAATTGACCCTAATTTGACTTCTGTAGGTAATTTCCAAAACTTAGATTCACCATAGCAAACACTATCAGGGTTAACCAGTCGTCTTGGAATTCATCAAGATATTTGGTGAATAGCTATCATATAATAGACAGTTTATACAAGGGGATTCATCTAAGCTTGCCTGCCAGTCGCGGTGTCAACCCCGACGCTCTTTTTGGGCAGAATGTTCCTCTGCGCGAACATTGACAAACACATGGTATGTGCGGAGATTCCCAATAATCTTCTGTGTCTTTTGTCATATATTTTCTCTTAAGATTTACCAACCGTTTTTCCCTCATGGGTTCTTCTTTTCTAGAAGAAATACATATCAGATAGTCTGCTGCCGAAACAGACATCCAATATCGCAAGTCTCTTCTTTCATAACCGCTATTGCCCCTCTAATATCGATTTCCGTCAAATTTCACTTGTAATCTCTTTCATAACATGTCTACTACCTCCATGACACTATCTATACCGTCTCGCCGTGGCTGGGATCGGTTTAGAACACCCTCTCGCGTTTGCTTTCGCCTCTTCATACGCCGTTGCTACCACTATCTGTCTTTGTATTAATCTCTATCTCCTCAGATCTCTCTCTTTCAAATAAATTTCTACCACGCACCACATAGGTTATCTATTATGCTGGAACCTGCTCATCTCAGGAGGGCCTCTTGGTTCCATCCAGTGGGAAACACAACACCTGTGTGCCTGACACAGACAATCCCCCCTGATCAGAATGCCACTGTGCTTATGTTGGGGTGTGGGGATATAAGAAATGTGCTGTTTACAATATACTCAGATCTGAGTTGAGTTCACCTTCATCATTATCATTAGTTTATCATGTTGACAATACTGATAATAACAGATAACCGTCGCATCGACTTTACATGCTGCGATATTGAATATGAGATTATTGGTCAGTATACAAGTGACCTGGTTCTCGATAAGAACTTGCTTTTCTGATTGCAACAGCGCGCAATGTCATGCTCTACACGCTTCTCTTACATAAAAACAATAGCGAAGTCTATAAAAACATCTTCAGCATCTACTACGACGTCATGATCAACGACGCCGCCTTGAAAATGCTACGTTGGCAAGCCAGACGCTTATGCCAGATTGCTTCGTCAGCACAGGGTTGGAACGCAAGCCCGTATGCGAAATACATTCGTTTTCTCGACGGACCCACACTTTGGAATTGCCTACAGATGTGGAAAACCTACTGCACGAGTCCGATCAATGGAAACAAGTATTTGGAGGTACAGAACGGGCTTCGACGGGGCATCGCCACAGCACAAGATCTACAATCCTTTTTCGTTGAGGATCGCAAGTCATATTATGGGATCAAGGCTACGGCGCCGGTATCTTTATATACGACTGAGGTAATGGCGCTTCGATACGGCTATTACTGGCATCGAGGCACCACAAAGCTCAGTGATCCACCCTCAACGCCGTTGAGAAAGGGGCGTGTCCATATGAACCCAATGTTTGCGACGGGGCGACCAGAGCTGTTGATGCACTACGGTACCGATCCTTACAGTTCAATGCACAGTTCAATCGCATTTATGTCGTTGACAAAGAATTCACCGCTTGAGCCTATCGGAGCGAGTAACTTTGATCGACTGTACGATGCCGCGTTTACTCAATTCAAGGCCTATGCGGAGGTGTTCCGAGCGAACAGCCACAATATCTCTATTCGTGTTGCAAGTGCCGATGCAATCGCCTTTTGTCATGCGCTCCAGCGTTTTGCAAACTTGGGAGACCCCAAGAATTCAGGATGGTATCGCCGTGGTTGGGGGTTTGAGCCTATGACGCTGGGGTATATGAGACCTGGAGATCATGCGTCGTTTGATGTCATTGATACCTCCAATCTAGCGGATCATATTGGCTGCTTGAACCTGATTTCTGCTGCTTCTCCCTTGCTCAGGCCAAGCCACACATCGACTTTACGAGTTGAGACGGCCATCATTCGCGACAGGCAAGGTCCAGAAAGCGGTACTGATATTCTGGGAGGCCACTTTGCTGCTATGTCGTCTATATTTAGTCTGAATTGTATACAGTTTTGGACGCAGAATAGTAACACGCCTATCTTCCCTGAGCACATACTTGCAGATCTCCCTAGAAGCGACTTTTATAGCCAATCTGTGTACTGTCGTTACGCCATCGAGTGGCGGCATATGGGAGTTGAGAATAAGTTGAGGATGGAAGAAGAGGACCTGGCGCAGCTCATTGCGGCAGTTTATGCGCAGATGTTTGGTGATGAGGATCCCGAGAGCTTTAAGCCTCGAAGACACAGGTACCAGCAGTACACTCGCGCTAGCTTCGCGGCCGTTGTGGGTGCAATTAAGAAGGCTGTCCAGTTCTCAGACTGGGATGAGATTCTTCAAGACTTGATGGATATTATCAAGGAGAATAACACGCTTGATGCTAGGTACAAGGAGGATTTGTACTTGCAACTACACCTTCAAGGTTTGTACACAGAAGAACGCTTTCGTCCTCTTGTCTCCTTCTTGGATAATTTCCAGGAGATGACTGGGTTAATGTCTGAATGGACCTATATTCCATCCACCGTCTGTTTAACTATGGTCATTCCAAGGGGAAATCTAAGCTATTTAGAAGAACATTTCCCATCGACAGCTCTCATTGGGCAGATATGTTTAATGACTAAAAATATCTACAACCTCTCAAAGTATGATTGCTTTCAGAGCGTGCAGCTGTGTTTCGGTACCGTCAATGCAATAGGGAAGTGCTTCACTGATGAATACACTGTTAATGTGGACGCCGATCGTACCGGCAAAAGCTGGGAGGGAACCAGCGATCTCGTTGCTTCTGTCATCATCCCGAGTTGGAAACTGCTCGAGCATCCTGGTTTGGATTTTGACGTTGCTTTTGCTCTTCGAGAAACGACAGACTCTCAGGAGGCACTGAAGAAGGAATTTGGAAGAGACATGATCATTTTCCGTGACCGTGTTAGCGGAGAAAGCGTCTTCCTAACTGGACAGCAGCCTCACATGTCTGGGACGATGTGGGTTCCAAATTTGAATCCAGTCGCGAGTCATTCGAACCCACCGATTCAGTTCCAACCGCGCTACTATGAAAGGGACCTGACTGGGAATCATGATTATTTTCGGCCAGATCTGGATACTTCTATTGAAACCCCGGCACGTACGCTAGTGAACGACACGCCCATCTTGGTTAAATGCATTTCTGCATTTCAACACATCATACAAGCGCCAGGGTGGAATTCTGGGGAAAAGACTGAAGTCGAACTCTTCCTCCCCATGCCAGTGATCAGCGAGATATCCAGCTCTGAGCCTATACGTCCAGTGTGTGGAAAGCTGACATATTCGGCATACATGTCTACTGTAGAATGGCTGTTCAAGCAGCCCAACACGTTATTCCCAGTGTTCTTGGACCAGGGGAAGCCAATTTTACAAAATCTACATTACATCAACCTCGACAAACTGCCTATTTTGAGCCTGTCACAGAATTACAACTATGCATGGCTTCAAGACCATATCACGTCCACCATGTCCTACAAAGAACAAGTCGCCAATCACAAAAAGTCCCTGCAAAAACGCCGTGCTCTCTGCGACGTGCGAGTGCGCTTCAAAAACTCACTTTTCCATATCTTCCAAGTCTTCCTCCAATACCGTCCTGCGCGCGTTCCATTTGTCATTTCCAACAAGACAGAGGGTCTAGTATATTTAATCTGCCCATCCAACCTTCGTCTCGACCTATCCAACAAAACAATCGTTCTCGACTGCATTGTCGCCCATCTCAACAAACAAAGCCTGCCATACCTCCGTCCCTGGCTCGAAGGCCCCTCAGCCCGAGAATTCGAACGGATAAAAGTCAGAGACGACGAGCTGCTGATATGGAAACACACTCTCCCCGCCTTTGCCGAGCGCTGTCGCACTTGGTGCCATACGGCAGATTGTGAGTACCAATCCGTAAAGAAAATCCCGCCGTCGACGGAAATAATGCAGCCCGGGGCGTTTTGTTCCTGCGCATACGCGTTTTCACGAGATTCGAGCTATGATTTGGGTGATGAGCAGATATGGTCGTGTGTACGGCCCCATGCGGTGCGCGTGGCATTGACACTTCCCTTCCCATTCCCGTTTGGGCCAGCGAATGTCGGCTCGGATGTTGAGATGTGGGAGAAGTGCGTTAAGCCGAGGATGGCGAAGCATCCCATGCACGGGAAAGCAAGGGATGTTAGATGGTGTCTTTCCTGTGGGCGAACAGAGGATAAGGAGAAGGTCGAGTTGGAGGTGTGTGGTGGTTGTAAGAAGGTGTGGTATTGTTCGGAGATATGTGTTCATTGGGATTGGTACTACGGGGGTCATAAATTGTCCTGTCGTCGATTGAGGAAATCGTCTTGAGTGGAGCACTGATGTTGGATGTAGTCTCGTTGCATATCGGGCAAGGGTGGTGTATTGGTTTCGGTGTTGTGCTCTAATTATTGAAGTGGAATAATAAGCGCAATTTACTAAGATTTTAGAAATGGCCAATAGTAGGTTATGAACTAAATATAGTCTAGTAAAAGTACATGTAGATGGCAATCTGGGTGAAAAAATTGGTTCAATAACCTCAACAAGATCTAAAGCTTTCGGTCCAACACGCTTTCCTCCATTATTTACTCCATATATATTTAATTATTAAGGATAAATATTGAATATTCAAACATGTATCTTCAAGTTACCCTATTAATGAAATTATTACCTTATAAGAATTCATTATAATATTGATAGATAAGATGATATAAGCTAAAAGTGGATTTATAAGGGCTTTAAGGAGACCTAACATATATTAGGAAATATACGAGTAGATTAGTGATAGTTGCCCTTTGGCTTAGCCGCTGGGTGTTAACAAATTGTGCGTGTGTGTATGTTTGTGTGTGTATAATATAAACTGTATGTCTAGTAGGCGTGATGCATCTCTACGCAGAGCATCAGCGGGTGCTGGAGGGGGACTTTCCATCTAGTGTTCCTTAAGTTCCCTGACACTACTGCCTGTACTAAGTACTGAGGGCCATGCCCAGCATCCTGGCGGCCTTTTGTGATCAAGGTAAGGAAAATGATCTAGATAGACGCGGCTGTATGTTGTATGAGGCTTGCAGATTCCGAGGCGGATCCTTGCTCCTACTCGCTTGAGCCACAAAACCTCAAGTCTATCTTCACTCAGTCAAATGCCCAATATGCTTGGATTCCCCAGCAAAGGAATTGTTCCACATCCAGGCTCGAACGCTACTAGCACACAGTCTACAAGATATCATACAATGCTGTCGGTACACCGCTTCAGCCTCACCCAGTACCATTCGTCTCTCCCGCCGTGCTTTCAGACCGGGAAGCTTCGTTGGGTGCAGCCCGCAACTCACGCGGGTATGTCCTCACCAGATGGCGCACTCGTGCTGGTCTTTGACCGGGATGCGACCTGCTTCGCCTTGACAATATTAATCAAGTGCGCGCCGAGCTCTTCTCCGCCGTCAATCTTGCCAAGCTTTGCTCCGAGCAGCTCCGCGTCTCGCAGAAGTCTGCACATTGGTTAGCTAGCAACGACATGTTCTCGAGGAAGATGCTCACCTCGCTTGCCCGGCCTCGGTCCGTATCGCCGCGCTTTCGAATGCCTTGCTCCATTGCTCCTTGTAGCTCACAAAGACCCGTCCGACGATCATCCTCACGTTCAACGCCGGTAGATACTTGTTCAGCACTCGGTGTAGCGTGAGCGCCTCCTTTGTGAGCGTCTCCATGTGTGGGCTGACGTTCCTCTGCACCTCGTCTTCATCGTCCCACTTGACCTTCTCCATCTCTCTGGTGCAAACGGTCGCGCGAAAACTCATTATGTCGACGAGCTTGTCATGGATAGCGGACTGATGGTCCTGGAGCAGGCGCTTCAGCCGGTCGTATTCTGCCATGCTGGAGCCTGTGATGGACGGTCGACGACGGACACACTCGCGCACGTAGGGTATCAGAGCAATGAAGAAGGATAGTGACTGCGAGGCAAGGGCAAGGTGCTTCGTATTGATATTGGTCAGCCCAGCTGTTATTTTAGCACCGGCACCGAGAATAAGCTGTTGTGCGCGAGAGTTGTACAGTTTGAGATAGTCAAGTAGGATCGTCGAGATGTCGTTGGCCATGCCGGGGACCGATGCCAGAAGGACTGTGTATTGCTCTATGCCGCGAAGCGCAAATACTGCCGAATCGACGAGAATAAACTTCTCCTCCTCGATGACCGCTAGTGCCAGGGCTTTCTTGTCTTGTTTAGCAGCATTCGTAGGCTCCGCAGGGGTGAGGTTTGTCTGTAAATTCCGTTCACCTGCTTCCAGGCTTACGGTACTAGCGTCCGTATAACCGAGCCATGCCGGGGGGTCACTGTTCATGGACTGGACAATGTGCGCCAGAATCAATGCGTCCTGGGGCTTGAAGTCGATGCGCTCCCACTTCTCAGACTCCATCCTTTGCACCAGCTTTTGCTTTTCCACTTCGTGCAGACGAGGGATAAAGTCGTGGATTTGGTTGTTCACGACGCCTTTGAGCGCCGCTCCAGAGTATCCAGAGACTGCCTCGCATTCATTGACAAACAGGCGATTCAGTGTGAAGTAGCGTAGGAAATCGGTCAATCCAAGGCGAACCGTTTGCTCGGTTCTGACTCGCAGCACCTTTGTCACCTCTGATTGTGCCTTGTCCACTGCCTGTTCGAGGAGGTTCGACATGTCAAGGGCCAGAGTCATCTCTTCCTGCAAATTACATCCCGTCGAAAGGCTTGGGGAACGGATCGCCGGATTGCCCATGCTTCCCGGGCTTTGGACGGGCGTGAGTACGTTGCTTGGAGTATTCTTCATGCCACTTGTGATATCGAGGAGAACCTTGACCTGTACGCGAAGCCTCCGTAATGCTTCGCCTATCCCGCAGTAGACCTTGACGAAGAACACTTCGGCGTCCTCGGGACTGAGAGCACGCAAGTTGCGAGACAAAATGTTCGACTTTTCCTGCAGGGTCGGACGTCGACCGCTGGATGCAGATGCGACAGACTCATTATCGTCGTCGGTAGAGCTCGGCAGGTGCTGGCGGATAAGAGACTTCATCTCTCCGATGACAGCTTCGCGAAATGTGGTGCTTGCTGCAGCTAGATACTGCGACTGGCCAAGTCCCTGCAGGACAGGGATGAGTTCTTCGCGCAGCTTTTTTGCAGTCCTCATGGACGCAGGTGTCGATGAGGAGACATCCGTCACGCCTTGTACGCGTTTTGCGGTATCCGTCCAGCGCGCCAGAGTGTCTCTGGGCGGTACGCCGGACACATGTCGGCGCAGGTCGCACAAAAGGACGTTCAGCAATCGGGCTTCATAACCTTTCCCGATTCGTAGGCGAAGCTGGTCGATGCCTCGCAACGATCCTCCAAGAACGTGCAGTCGGCGTAGATCGGTAAGCCTGATGGATGGGTTCGGCAGAAGCCAATGCAACTCGCCGCCAATTTTCGGATCCAGTGTTTCGGATGCAAGCTGTTCGACGTACGAGATATGTTTTATGGCCGTCTCCAGCTGCCCAGAGTTTACGAGTTCCTCGCAATGACTAGCGCCGCTAAGAACACATCGAAGCTGTTCGGTAGCCTCGCCCAGCTTTCTCAGATTGTCCCGTCTTCGCTTCATGCTGCTGATCTCGAAACCGGGCACTACCATATTTTTGTTCAAATCCGCGAGGTCATCCCTCAGCTTCTGGATCTTTACGACAGAGTCAGCCGCCTCGATCTGGAGTTCACGAAGAGAGCCGATCGCGGCGAAAAAGGAGGCTGACAATTGCGAAATGGAAAATATCAAATGAATCTCTACAGTGTCCATGTACCACAATAACTTCTCTTGCAATATGGCATTAGTAGTAAGCGTCTTCCTAGCAGGCAGCTGGTTACCATTTGCAGCAGTACCATTCGCGCCGTTGCCACGGTCTCCGATGGTGGACAGTGGCTGCTTTACAACCTCCGCATGCTCACTGACAACATCGAAAGTGCGCGGATTCTCGAGGCGAAAGTTTTCATCGAAATAAACAGAGGGAATCATAGACAGCGGTGCAGGCGCAAGCTGGCTGCGCTTCGAAGCGCTCGTCTTCCGCCTTCCGCATGGTGCAAGTTCGTCGTCTTTGGCAGCGGAGATGTCTTGACGAGACACTGGTGCGCCGCCGTCTTCGGACTCGAGCTTCGTGCGTTGGAGAGCATCAAAGAGACTTCCGACCTCACTGAGGTAGTCTTCAAAGGCCGAGGGTTCGACATCGAGGATAGTGGTGAGAGTGACAGGAGGTATATCTCGGGAAGTTGGCGGTTTCTGCGAGGTCGAATGGATCGCGGCCCGTAATATCGGCGGTTGTAGGAGTGTAGATATCGCTTACAAAATCGTCAATACAGCTTCAGGCATTGTGTCTATGAGCTTGCCCACCATTCTGACCCGACTCTGCTACCGTGCCCCTGCTCCTTCGACTATGAGAGGCGTTATCCAGCGACACACTAATCGAGCTAGGGTTTGTTGCGCTCGCATTCGAAACCCTTGTCGCTGGCGGTCGAGGACTTCGCGACCACCAGTCGTGGCCGGGAAATGGGTCTTCCGCCCTTGGCGACGGTGAACCCGCTGGTGACTTGCCGCCTGAGGGGGTTGCCATGATCGCGCAGCGGTGTGTAGGGTTACGAGCGGAGGGGCTTGGGAATTGGTAAGGTGTACGGGCACGATCGTGGTTCAGCAGTTGTACTACTTTTGACGAAACGGTGTGGACTTGGCCTGTGCGGGTAGGAGCGTTCTCGATGTTGAATATACAGCTAAGCGCCGACGGTTTCATATTGGTCGAATCACTTCATGATTGGATATTGGAAGAGATATCATTTATACTATTTATAATAGCTAATAGCTGTATGGTATTATTTTAATATTATATAGTTAAAGTTTACTTTTTATTATCTCAGAATAATTCTTTATACAGATTCACACTATCATAGTGAGCTTCATACAACTAGCTAGCCTAATAGAATCAAGGAAGCACATTCGATAAGGCAAATTCATGATTATAGACAACTATTAATACAATTTACTATACAAATGATAGGCCTATATTCTTGATACCGTCAGAAAGCCCTATTTTCTAGATTCTAAATATATATTGTGTTTTTTCATAGATTTATTTATTGTTAAGATATTTAATAATAAATATATTTCTCTTAAAATAGAAAAGTTCTAAAAAAGAAAATTCAGACCTCCAACTGGCCCTCCGACTGATTCCCGAACTGATCCTGCATTGATTCTTACCTTCATTCTTCGCTTCAACACTCCATTCAGACCCTTGTTTCTGCTTTGACCTTTGGGGTTTCCCATGCTTCCCCCCATTCCATTAGTGTCGCCGTTTCCTTCTTGTTCGACTTTTTGGACATCTTCCAAAATCTTTTTTTCGCTTTCAAATTTTCCCGTCATACCTTCCGCCTCAATAGTGTAGTCATCTCCTCCGTTGCTGTAAGCTATCTCAAGAGATACATTTTGTTGGCGATTGGTTTCATCTTCTATTTCATCAGTCTCGTCGCCTTCGCTAATCATCACATCGTCGATCCCGCTGCATACAGTCTGGGAATTCTCTGCTTGTTTGTTGTGTGTCTCTTGAGATATCTTTGTTTTACCATCAACATTGAGCACTGGGGTTTCCATTGTACCAGTTTCGTAAGGTCCTCGGCCATATGGTTGTATCTCGTTTGATATTTTATCTTTAATTTCAACGTAACCTGGTCTGCCTTCTCTCCCAATGTTCTCCAAGCTCTTGCTATTCTTTCGTATCTGTTCGAAAATCTCCTGTAGATTACGCTTCGTTTCGTCCGGTATTTCTTTGACACCTTTTCTGGAGAAATACAAACTCTCGGACTTCAGGTACGGATTACAGAGGAGTCTGCTCCAAGTAATCCCTTCCATCGCTCGATAGTTTTTGACAGATTTAGGATTGTGGATTTCCCAGTTCCCACAAGCCGTGCGTGTAAAATTGCCGCCGAAATTTGTCGGATAATCTGGAGAATTGTCACTTTTCTCCACGGACAATCTTGCTTCTTCGCTGTTTCTTTGATCGCGGTTTCCATACCGAGTCTGAATGCTTGCCACCCTTCCGAAGAAGCTTGTGTATTCTAAGTGGATTATGTTCTCCCGGTAAATTTTGATAGATAAGAGGCTCGTTTTTTCTGGAAAGTCTGTGATCTCTAGGAACTTTCTGGGCGCTGGGCAGTTTGTGTTCACTATGTCATTTGTGTTTCCTGGAAGGGTTGCTTTTGCATACTCCCACCATATTTGACCATGATCAAGGTCGAGAGCGTCAAAAGAGAGACCACTGGGGAGTCGCCAGCTAGGAATCCCGGTGATTTCGACATGTGTGGCTTCGAGCTTACACCTTTTTGAGAAATTGGGGAATTCCTATTTCATTGTCAGCGTCCATTGGTATTTCGTACATTATCAAGTTAAGAAGGGATTCGTATACTTACCCTCACCGCAAGTTTTGCTTGATCAGCAGATCTGAATATCACTCCGAAAGAGTGAGTTACCATACCAGTGTCGGCTTGATTTTCAACTTCAGGAGTGTCTGATATGTGGGCTGTAATCTTCGTGTTCTTTTCCCTAGAAGCATATTCCACAAACCCCTTTATTTCATCAACATAAGCGCTCCTATAAATCTCATTATCGGCTGGATTCGACATGACCAAGCGGCATGTTCCTGCACGAGAATCCCAAGTCAGCTTCTAAACTCGATACAACTGGATCTGAAGAAAAAAGGCTCTTACTTTTCCCATTAGCTCGATCAACTCGCAGCCTACGCTTTTCATAACCTGCTTGCATAGCAAATCCTTTTGCCCTAGCTTTGACTAGGAATTTCTCTGCATCTGAAATTTTCTATTTCATTTTTTTTTAGCAACATGATACTATGCATTTCCAGCTTTGATACAAGGCAAGAATGGAAGGGAGGCTTACTTTGTATTGAATCCACGCCGTGCGCAGTTCTTTATGTCTCCCTGGCCCTTTCCTTATCCCCGGTGCTATATTAATATCAGGAGTAATTTTCCATGCATTTCTCCAACTCCGATCCTGTTCATAAACTTTGCTGCAATTATCTGTGCAATGCTCTCTGCAGCTCACTGCACAACGGGCGCTGCACGCCTTTTTGCATCGTTTACCATCGTATTGGAACATTTCAACGAGTTGATCCTTTAGCTGCCGATTTGAGAGCTGATTTGGTAAGCTGTGACGTTATTGTTAGCATTATTCTCAGCATGTACGCAGTAAACCTACTCTCCGACGAAAACTTTCGCCTCAGGATCGCGATTGTGAATTAGGGTCTGTCGAGAAGGGCTGTAATTGGGCGATTTCCCCGAATGAATTTGATATTGAGCCGAATCTGAATATGTTGGTATTCGTGGAGAATAAGAGGGCAGCCAACTCGGTCCGCGGTTTGAAAAGCTTCCCATCGGGTGCCCATATTGAAAAGAAATTGGAGGATCTGGACGGAGAGGGTTGTGGTCGGCTGCATTCCCCGGATACATTTGATACTGAGCCGGATCTGAATATCCTGAAATCTGTGGAGGATAAAAAAGGGAAATTGGGCCATCATTTGAATAATTTCCCACTGGGGGCTCGTGTGGAAAAGGAAATGAAGGAAGCGAAGACATATAATGCCAATCCTGCTGGGGATATTGATGCCATGGATTGCTAGGCGGAGGAACTGGATTTTCATGATAGAGTATTGCTGGTTGATATCTAGTTGGAGTAGCGCACCGGTATTCCATGTGGTATTGGTAGTCACTAACAGGCCATGTTGGCTCAGGAGGGTAGTTTAGAGTGGGGTGGCCTTGAGGAGAGTGACCTTGCAGGCATTGTTCTTCAGGGGATTGTTGACAGAAGTGTTTCTCAGAAGGCGATAGTTCCTCAGGAGATGATTCCTCGGGGGATTCCTCCTCAGGGGAATGGTCCTCAGTGGGATAATCCTCCGAGGAATGGCCTATCGGGGAGTACTCCTCAGGGGAGCTCTTTTGGGAGGCGAAAGGCTGTACTTCAGGATTCATTTTGATCAGCAAGCAATGTGGTCAATGGTGTTGAATAGCAGCAAGTAGTAGGAACAGAGCTATAGAAAGAGTTATTAAAAGGAGAAAAGGAAATAAGAGCAGTATAGTAAGCCATATTTATTAAGTATGGCGTATTGAACAACTACTTTTCCTATTTAAGAAGCTATTTCTACTCTTGTCTATGTAAGGCTGCGAGCCCAGCTGCCTGTTCAGATATGATATTTCCACGGTTATATTGATTGATAATGGATGCCTAGGTTTATACAAAGTCTACATAGTCGAGAATAAATACCACTAATTATTGAACAATATTGATGGTACCTTATCCGCGTACGTACCATGGGAGGGCGCAGTAGGCCGCCATTGACCCCGGGTTGATTGTCGCTTAAATGGGGAAAGTAGATATAAATAATAAATATGGTGGTCATGTTGAGAATTATTGTTTATTAGGTTGAAATTCATTATTTTGGATGTAGTCATTGGTTCAGGTTGCTGCCTTGAATATTGAGGCGATGATTTCATCACTACGCCCTTACCATCTCCTATGTAGTACGTAGGTAACCAAGACTAACGGGAAATCATCCAAGGCGTTTCTGTCTCTAAGTAGACAAATTTGAGTGCCTTCGTAGTGTTTTTAATCTGACTGTTAATGTACACGTGCAGAATTATAGCACTATGTAGCAAAACTTTGACGAAACTTGAACAAGTCTAAGTTCTTGGCTGAGACGGTACCGAACTATTCATTAATTTAATAATCTGTTTTAGTCTTTACACAGCCAGTTGGTCTGCCTGAGGTATTCGGTCACGTGTAGAGCAGACGCTCTTCGTACAGGCATGCCTTGTCCAACATGTGATCCTAAGGTGATGTCGACCTTTGAACGCTTCCTTAATACCCCAACAATATATCTAGCGATATAGTCTACAAAAGAGATATATATAATATATGCTAAAATAAGCAAGGCAAGGCGATTCAAGGAAGTGGCTGTCCGGATCTCAGTTCACACATACGAGACTTTCACGTTATCCATAAATTAGGAACAGATCATGAATAGGGTAGTAGTATTCCTCAGGGTGGCAGACAAAGGAGCAATGGTTTCAACCCTCACGAGGCAGAGTTTTCCCCATGGTCTACAAACGCATATAAATTGTATAACCTAGATAGCTGCAAACCGTGTAATAATAATAGTAATATAATTGTATTGCAAAAACTAGTGCAATATGTTGCTCTAGCAAATTGGACGAAAGGACGACTCCCTGTCGCTTGCAGCTGAAATCGTCGATAGTATCTTTTAACATCCCCACCCTCCCCCAAAGATTAGCATAGGTATCCATAGGTTGAGTGGGACTTTTTTGTATCTGCAATACAATTTCAAGAGCAACTTAGACACCCACACACACATAGTAACCCAACCATAAGTTGTCGCAAGCCGAGTCGACAGCCGGATTCCACGAGACGAACTGAGCTTTCGTAATGCTACTAGCTGCCTCAATAGTGGCACAGGTGTCCCCTGACTTGACTAAATGGAATTTCTTACAGTTGCTCACGATGCTGGGCATTTCAGGAGACGGTGCAGTAGATGTAGCCGTCCGCGACGTCGTCGTCGTCACTGCCCCAGGAACGCCGACGCAGACATAGTATCCAAGAAAGAGGTTGGTACAGTCTATCAAAGTATCTTACGTTAGCTTTTAGAAAGTACGTTACATGGTCAGCGGTATACAGTACCGGAGTTAATCGATGGGTTCCAAGAGTCAAATTCTTGCGCGCTGATCCCAAATTTGGACTCGATTGCGGCACAAGTATCGCCTGACGAGACCAGATAGAAGTTATTACAATTGGAGACAAGGCCTGACTGGGTCGGCTCGTGCGGAGACGAGGTTGTCGTCTTGGTAGCGGCGGTGGTCGTGGTCGTCGCCCCAGGGACGCCAACACAGACGTAGTAGCCGAGAAAGAGGTTCGTACAGTCTATTGAAAATGTTAGTTACTAGATATATACATTATATTGCTGCAGGTATACAGTACCAGAGTTAATTGATGGATTCCAAGAGTCAAATTCTTGTGCGCTGATCCCAAATTTGGACTCGATTGCGGCACAAGAATCGCCTGACGAGACCAGATAGAAGTTATTACAATTGGAGACAAGGCCTGACTGGGTCGGCTCGTGCGGAGACGAGGTTGTCGTCTTGGTAGCGGACGTGAACGTGGACGTGATCGTGGGCTTAGTCGTGGTGGTAGTCGTGGATGTGGCGGTGGTGGTGGGCGAGGTCGACGTGACTGACGAGACTGTGCCTAACACACAGTAGGACTGGCCGGCCACCAACGTCGTCGGGCACGCAACACTAGGATTCAGTGCCTGAAAACCCTCTTCTGTCAGACCCCACTCGGCAGCAAAGGTCGTGCAAGTATCTCCGCTGCTGGCGGCTACGGTGAAATCGCAAGTCACACTCTGGCGGGCACCCAAGACGTGAGCAGAGAGCAACCATGGGAGCAACCCCAATATCATGAACGACCTGAGGCCCATTTCAGCTTTGGCTTACTAGTAGATGAGAGACAAAGAGCAACAGAAAGAGACCAAGAGGCTGATCACAATGCGTGGAGATCGTTGAGGATGGGGTTCGTTCTCATCATGAACTACGCGATAGTTTGAGCGACTTTATACTCGTAGGAGGAGGAGCATGATATCTACGTTGGTTTGTTCGCATCGAGGGCATGTGTGCTTACTTCGTAGGATGTAGAAAATGAGGCGAATTAATGGGTAATTTCGGATATCCTGAATTGTATCCTGAATTGTATCCTGAATTGTATCCTGAATTATATCCTGAATTGTATCCTGAATTGTATCCTGAATTATATCCTGAGTTGTACCAGTAGTTCAGCGCTAACAGCCGCTTTTTCCACGTTCATGACTACTTTATATAACGGTATCGGTATTGTATGAAATGGTATTGGAGGTAGTCCGGCTGCTGGATGAAAGAATCGCTGGCAGCGTGCGGCCCCCGATGCTCCTGATTGGCAGCTTCAACAATCACTACTCTCTATGGACTAGCGTACCCTTAGCGTGCATTATACAAAAAGGCCGGGCAGACCCGAGAGCTTAGCGCTGGTTCATGGAGCTAAGGAACAGTTAGCTAACAATATACAGACAGAGCGCAGTGCTCAGTCTCTTCAAATGTTGGTCCTAGCAGTCCAGATGGCGTATCAATAAGCCACGCGCATTGTCAAATCACCCCCATATTTGGCTTTAGTTATGGATTGGAAGCACCTAGTGTCAGGTCTTTTGTTGGTGGGGCTTATAGGTGTTATGAGAGGTAGTTCAACTAGCATATTGGTGTACTAGATAGATTCTCGAAGGATAAGAGGGTTTATAGCCACATATATTATAGTATGATAGGATATTCTATACCCCCATCACCGAGACGCGAATGATCTACAAAGTTAGAATCCTGCTACTAAATGGACCCTGGAAAAGCCCTGTAAGATGCATCAACCAATCAATCAATCAATCGGCGTCGCTGAAAAGGACGGTGGAGAATATTATTCTTGGCAGGGCCGAGATTGCCTGAGAGGCTGCGGCGTGTCCTCCGATTTGCCAACTCTCATACAGGTCAGTCACATGCACCTGTTCCTTAGTTTATGAAGTAGATTGCTTGCTGGGACTGCGGCGTGTCTGATTTGCCAACTCTCTTGCCGTCCCTAGACTTACTAGCTTACAACGTTACGCCCAGTAACCCCATTTGAAACCTCGACACACATTTCTCCCCTTCTCTCTTTCGTTCTCATTCTCTGTCTCCCCTTTTCTCCTCTTCTATTCATTTCTTCTCTTCTTCACTTTTTTATTTCTTGCGCAACAGTCTAGCTTTCGTTCAGTCTATTTGCTTTCCATTCCCGTTCTCTCCAATTCTCGCAGTGGTAAAAGCCTCCAGAGCCAATCAACATGTCGCCTACTTTCTTGGGTCTGTTTCTTGCCTTTATTCTCGGCGCTGTCGGTGCTGAGGCTCTTACTTTCCCGGCCACCGTGGAAGTCGATCTTGTCTTCCCGCGCAACGATACATACGCACCTGCCGCTCTTATACCTGTTGTTTTCGCAATCCAAAACGCCCAGCTCGCAGCATCCCTCGACCCAAAGTTTCAATTCACCGTTACGAGTGCTAGCGACTCCTCCAACGAGATCACCACCGCAATACTGGATCTCACAAACGCCACCTTCTCCCGCAGTGACCCATACTATGCACTCGGCTATATTCATAGCTTGAATGGCATCGAAGGCCAGTGGGTGCTTGCCTGGTCCTTGAGCACTGGCAACTGCTCGGGATCTTCGGATGACACTGTAAATATTGGCCACTTAAACCAGAATACAAATGTCTTTTTCACCACCAAGAACGGCACGCAGCCGCCAGATCTCGTCGCGGCTTCAGCTGACAATAGCACCTGCGCCGCCACGGATGACAGCTATACATTCAATGTGACGGGGACGCTGGACGTGGCGGACACGATCAAATACGATGGCCGAAGTTCGTGCGCCGTTCTTTCGCCTACACTGCCCACTGCAAACCCTTGCGCCGCGGCTGTAAACGTAGCTGCTGCAGCGAGCATCTCTGCGGCTATCACGTCTACTGCTTGCGCTTGGCAGAATCCGAATGTGACATGTCCGTCCTCCAGCAGCAGTGCAGCTGGGAGGGTTATGATGTTTCCAGGGATATGGTCAGTGTGCTTACTTTGGATTGGATTGAATTTCCATTTTTGGCTGTAGACTTAAGTCAGACAAGATTATATTGTAATTGTACATAATGGAGTATTTACACTTGCGGCTTCCGTATGATAATAGCAATAGCAATTGATCGTGCTGCGATATGAAAAAAATCTACGATAAGAGAAAAGAGGCGTAAGCGGGCAGAAGGCCTGGGCAAGAAAACGCAGATCCGCAGATCCAGATCCAGATCCCCTTTTGAGTCCGCACGTGGTGTCTGCCACGGATCTTGGCCAAGAAGAGAGCCGCGTTATGCGTACTAAATCTCATTTTGGGAAGCAGGCTGTGTACGGAAGGTAGGATTAATTAAGTCGTTCCGAAATGGACTTACTGTTACAAGCAATGCAACCATACATGTACGCAACAGGAAACTCAGCAAGGCGTTCGAGAGAGTGTGTTCCTTGGTGCACAGGTATAGAACAGATGCGCCTTGCACATTTCACTAAAAACATTAGCTCCGCGGCAACAGCCCAAAACCTGTACAATCAGGCGCAGTACATCAAACACAGTCCTGTACCTGTCATTTGTTTCGTTCTTTTCTCTTTTCACGGGATCTTTCCTTATAAACTTCACGATTATTACTCGATTATAGCCAGCATCTTCGGGGCCCCGGCTATGTGGGTTGCTCCAGACCCCAGTTCATTTAGCACGTAACAGTGAAAGCAGGGGACCCTTCTAGGGTGGTATCGGTAAGCTCCTGGCGTAAGTCATGTCCTGTCTAACTTTATGCAGACTACGGTTAGCCTAGGCCTTGAAAATTCCCGTGAACCTCTTGCAAATTCACTCCCAACTCCCATGGAAGTTCCATATATATTTTGATCCCACCCATTTCCCAATTTCCCAATAGGTATTCCCATGAGTCCCGCCAAGACTAGAACTAAGCTTAATTCAATGTTATGCCAGCGCTAACCTAAATACGTACTTTTGTTGACTAGCGTTTACAAATTGCTCGGTAGTATATCAAGAAGGGTATAGCGTGTCCCGCTGAGCCAAATTAGTGGGTCAGATGAACTATATGCTCCATATTTTGTGGCGCAGATGTTGGAGCTAAGGATAGCCTAATATAACTATGATGCGGCTATACCGTCCGAATCAATATATACATGACAGACATATTTTGCGGTGCAGATGTTGGAGCCAAGGATAACCTGATATACACGAGTAATAAACGAGTAGAGTGCACGTGGTGACAAATGTGCCTCTTATTTCGACTTTTTGCAGGCATCTCTCGGTCCACCAACAGAGTCTTCATACTAATCATCTGGTCTACGATGCGTTGCCCAAATGAGGACACGTCGTGGTCATGGTAATCTCCGTATAACATTTGACGGTATGGCATAAGCGCTTGCCCATCGAGTAGCGTAATCATATGTTTTTTTTTGGCCTCGGTCACGGTACGAGGAAGGTGATTTCACACAGTAGCTCACGAGTGCTTGCGCTTATGCACGTCGTATGGTACGTCGCCGCGCACCAAAGGACTAATACTCGACTTAACCTCCTTGAAAGTTAGACTACCCCACGTGCTTACGGATGAGCCTCTTTGCCTCGACTAGAGATCGGAATGAGGTACACAGTATATATAGATACCATTTTTAGAATACCTTTTCTTTAGCCTATATGTTTCTCTATTTACTCTAGTGGGACTGTTTTAGTGACCCAAAATTCTCTCTACTGGTATAAGCGAAGGCTTAGGTGATCTCATTGTCTCTTTAACACTCTCAAATTTTTACCATATTACGTACTAGGAAGATGATTTGGATAAAACATAATAACTTCTTTAACCCAGTATTTGAAACAAGGCCTTAGCACCGCAATTTACCAACCGCGGTCGAACCCACCGGTCGTAATTTTCACTCTAGTAAGCTCAATACTTCCTAAAGCAAAGTTGGGCCTTCTAGGGGTGTGCTGCCAACTACATCACCAGGTCGTCTCCCTATTGGGCATGCGATACTACCCCTATTCTATTCCTGCGCAGGAGACTATTTTTGGCTCGCTCAGCTGGGAGAAAACCCAGGCTACCTCTATTATGTGCCGTATCAAGGGGGGATAAATATAAAGGCCACAAAAATGGACATCCTTGAATTCCCAGAAGACAAAAGTCCTTCACCTTTTCTTTTCTTACTAAGATCGGTTCATAGGAACACTGGCAAATATGCTTTTCTTTACCTGGCTTCATCTGGTTTTTGGGGCCATCGGCCTTGCCCTTGTGTCCCCAGGGCGAGCCGGATTCTCTTCATCACCCCGTGCCGCGCTCAGAATCCCCGCGAGCCCGGGTTATCGTGGTAGGGACGTTGCTTGTCCAACGCGTTGCAGCACTTCGGGAGCTTCGTATGGCAACTGGTCTGTCTATCACAACCTGGAGCAGACCAAATTGTGTGAACACATCATTTTCTCCATGTTCAATATCTATGATGATGTCGACGACTCTACGAGAAACCACCGGATCTATTCCTGCTCTTCTTATGGCCCGGATTGGACCAATCTACAGGCACAAAACGCCCCGGTTTCCATTGTTAACAATACGAACACAACGTATCAGCTGGGATGGTGGGCAGACGGTACATCCCAACCGGCTACCATCCAGAGTCTTGCACGGGAGATGGGCAAGTACTTCACCAGCGGACATGGCCTCACCAACAGTTCCGTGAATCTCTTCGTCCAAGCTAGCGGCGGCGCTGCCGGTATCTATATTGGCAAGGGCCTGCAGAACGAGGGCATTGTCAATTTCGCTCTCGGATATCTGCAAAACAACATCCTATCCCTCAACGTCCAAAGCGGAAATGTGGCTATGCAGCTTTGTGGCCCTGGCTACGATGCCGACCACACCTTTGGCTTCATCGCTGCTAGCAATGGCACCTTTTCTCAGGTCCAGGACGCCATCCAGTCTTGGTACAAGGGCGACTGTGTCTCCTTTTATACTTCACAAAACATCAGTGGTCCTTCCTATTTCACCACGACCACCGCCAGGTTAAGTAATGTCACAGGCTCGACAAACTCGACGTCGACTCATCTAGCCCGCCGTTCATCCGGTACGTTGCCTAACTTTGCGCCGTCACCCAAGCCTGATGGATCATGTGCTACGTATACTGTGTCACCTAACGATTCGTGTTGGGCAATCACTGCTACCTACAACTTGACCACCGATGAGTTGGACAAGTACAACAGCGACACCTGGGGCTGGGAAGGTTGCGACAACTTGATGGCCGGTATCATTATTTGTCTCAGCTCGGGCAGACCGCCGATGCCAGCGGCCGACAAGAACGCCGTGTGCGGTCCTACCGTGCCTGGGACGGTGGCGCCGACAAATGGGACGGCCATTTCCGACCTCAACCCCTGCCCGCTGAATGCCTGTTGCGATGTCTGGGGCCAGTGCGGCATCACATCTGAATTCTGCACCAACACGAGCACCGGAGCGCCAGGGACGGCCAAGCCTGGTACGAACGGGTGCATCTCCAACTGCGGCACCAAAATCGTCAAGGGTAGTGCGCCAGCCACGTACCGGAACGTCGCTTATTACGAAGCTTTCAATTTCGACCGGCCCTGCCTCTACCAGGATATTCGGCAAGTAGACTCCTCGTTAACGCACCTGCACTTTTCGTTTGGCACCCTGGACGCGAACAACTACTCCGTTAACATTGGCAATGCCCTCAGCGCGTACGAGTTCGAGAACTTGAAGCGCTTGTCAGGGCCTCAGCGGATCCTGACGTTTGGTGGCTGGGCTTTCTCCACCGATTCGAGCACGTACAACATATTCCGTGAGGGTGTGACCGCCGCCAACCGTGAGACTATGGCCACGAGCATTGCCAACTTCATCCACGACAACAATCTGGATGGCGTGGATATTGATTGGGAGTACCCTGGCGTACGTACAAGAGAAATCTCAAACAAGGGAGATGAAGAGGCAGATATATGCTGACCACACCTAGGCACCGGATATTCCTGGCATTCCGCCCGGCAACCCAGATGACGGCGCAAACTACTTGGCCTTTTTAGTTATTTTGAAGAACAAGCTTAGTGGCAAATCGCTGTCAATTGCGGCCCCTGCGTCCTACTGGTACTTGAAAGGCTTTCCCATCGCCGAAATCAGTAAGGTTGTAGACTACATTGTATTCATGACCTATGATCTCCATGGCCAGGTGAGCAGTATATATACGTACGCAGGCTTCTGATCCTTCCTCTTTTGCTAACTTACGTTCATAGTGGGATTATGGCAGTGCGTATTCACAAGAAGGGTGCCCAACGGGAAACTGTCTACGAAGCGACGTAAACTTGACTGAAACGAACACCGCATTATCTATGGTTTGTACCCCTTGCTTTTCTATTTTCGTTTCTCTTGTGGCAAAACTCGTCAATGTATATTCACCGTCTTCTAGATTACAAAAGCCGGTGTACCTTCAAACAAGATTGTCGTTGGAGTCACAAGCTATGGCCGCTCTTTTGGCATGGCCCAAGCCGGCTGCCACACTGAGGGCTGCTTCTTCACTGGATCTGCATCTCAATCGACTGCACAGCCAGGCCCTTGCACGAACACGGCTGGATACATCTCGAACGCGGAGATCAACGATATTGTGGGTAACAAGAGCCGAGTCGTGACTTCCTATGTCGACGAGAAAAGTAACAGCAACATCCTTGTCTACGACGACACGCAATGGGTCGCCTACATGGACGACAACATCAAGGCTGAACGCGTGCTATACTACCAGGTTCTAGAAATGGGCGGTTCCACCCTTTGGGCTTCCGACCTCTCGCAGTACAACAAGGTCCCTTATCCAAGCAAGAGTTGGGATCATTTTATTAGCCTCGCTGCGATTGGGGACGACCCATATGCGGAAGGCAACCGCACCGGCAACTGGACGACGCTGACCTGCAGCGACCCGTCCGTCGAAGACCTCACGGGATTGTCGCCAGAGGAGCGGTGGGATGAGATGGACTGCCCGAATGCGTGGACGGACGCCGTCAATGTCTGGCTGGACATTGACCAACCTGCCGGAACGCTGAGTTTCACCGCGTCGGTCTCGAACACCATTCATGGTCCGGAGGACGCCGACTGCGGGCAGTACGGGGACACCAGCAACTGCGCTGGAACCAAAACCTGCGCGGAGATTGTGGGTGGCGGCTCTGGCCCGGCTGGATACGAGATCTGGAACTCGATGGTCATTGTGCATGAGGTGAGCCAACAATAGACCACTAGAATCGCAAAAGTGCTCCAACCTGTTACAATGCTAATCGTTGATTCCCCCTTATTTAGATGTACACCACCTACATCGACGCCTTGCACAATGCCTTCAGCGACATCGTAAGCCCGGCGCTCCAAAACATGGAGAACACCTTCGCGCCGGTCTCTCCTCCTAAGGACAACGAATGGCTTGGTATTCTGCTGTCTGTGATTGGCCTCGTGGGTACTGTGGCCACTTCGGCATTTTTCAACTCATGTGCGTGCTTGCCCTTCTCTCCTTTCTTCTTGTGTCAAATTTGGATTGTCTAAGTCATATGCTTACATGTCTCCTCTCGCTAGTCCTGGCCGCCATGCCCTTTTTCAAAGCCAACAAAGCACTATACGACAATTTGAAAGATACCGGCAAGGCCCTTGTGTCCTTTGGCACAAGCCTTACTTCTGCCTTGGATGGAGGAAGCGTGGCAGGGTTCGTCATCCCCGTGAACATTTCATTTGTCTTCTCTATTGAGCCATGACTCACGCTAACACGGATTGCAGCGGCACATGGACTGCCCCGGACCAGGCTGTGTTCTCCCAATACCTGGGCCAGGCCATCTTTGGCTGGGCCAATGTGACCGAGTTGGCATTGCAGAAGCTTTTCGATGGCGACAAGGATGGGCTCACAACGCTCACCGGCCTTATCTCAGACGGCAAGCTCATCGCAGGCGGCGTCAGCGGTAGCGAGGCCGAGCCACCCACGAAATACAACGCCACGACCTTCGCCACACTAGAGGCGAGCGTCGCCAAGTCGTTTTTCGCCTTTGCCATCCCATCTCTCTGGAACGTCTCGAGCACGTACGCATTTGTCGCCGACTCCGGCGCCTCGTGCGACACCAGTGACCCTCTCTCCACATACATGCCCAGCGACGACATGACGGCTTCTGGGTATTGCTATAACAACAACATGTACTACCTGGTCTACCCTCACGAATCACCGAACAACGACTGCGAGACGAATGGAGACGGTGTTCGGACGTGCGGAAGCTATGTATTTGGGGCAGTGCCGGGCATCAAGTCACTGGACGGCACGTTCGGCGGCATCACCCTCGCGGACCTCATCGTCGGCGCCGTCAGGACGTATGAGCAGAACGGGAAGCAAAACGGCGGCGGCGTCGCGGATCCCGCCAATTCGGGCACCTTGGAAGACATGTGGAACCAGGACATCACGACGCCGGGATACGTCACGATCCCCGTCTGCAGCCCTGCCACGGCAGATGCCGCGATCAGTGCTAAGCAGAGCAGCGTGCCCAACTACCCGTGCAACCCACTGCAGGCGATCAGCGACTGTGGCGATTCAACGTTCGTCGACCAGACCACCAGTGGGTCCCCGACCATCGCCGACTGCCAGCAGATCATAAAGAACATCCAGAACACACTGGGCGAGTGGGAGGTGGAGAATGCCGTCGAGGAACAGCACCAGCTGGTGCAGTACGGCACCTGCAAATTTGGCGTCCAGGGCAAAGCCATCAACGGCAACGTCGACTTCCACGTCGGCGCCCAGGACATTATCGACATCATCAACACGTCGATCCAAAAGTTTTCCTGGAACGGTTTGGTCAGCGCCAAGGGCGAGATGGGCTGCAATGGCAACGTGAAGCAGCAGTCGGTGGAATGGGGTCTTTACTGAGCTCGCCCCCAAATCCACAAGTTACGATCCATTGAATGGGATCATGATATATTTCTGTAAACCATCCTTTCAGCTAGTCATCTCATATGTTTAAATTCTTTTGTGCTCAATTAGACTATGAAGTGAGCGAATCCTGTTAATAGCGTCAATCGCAAATCCTAACCCTAGCCCTAACAGGCCTAAACATATGTACTCCGATGTGATAGAGTATGAAACTAGGTACAAGACCTACTCACCCTTCAAATCCCTTTTTTTTCGTGGTACCCTTCATGCATGACTCATGTCCTCCCCGGCTCTCGAGAATTTCTTTTTTTTTGGGCCTATAATATTGAATTTACTTGATAGGTCCACCTTCCAGGAAGCAGATATAGTAGTACTTTTAGAAAGAGCTTATGAGTACAAAATCACATTTGTTTGTGATTGGAGGAGGCTGTACAACCAATCTTTTCATTCTCATGACGAAATCAGGGACTCTACTTACTCACAAAAACAGTGGACGGTGACGATATAAGAACGGGATTATAATCCTCTTCGTTCGAGGTACCAATCGTTATTGCCTTCTAACGACCGGTTTATGTGTTTACGCCTTGAGCCTATCACCGATAACTTTTTAGCGTACTGATTTTGGAGTGTTATACAGGGTCATCCAAACAGCGAGTGAGATATGAGAGCTCATTTTTAAAATCGCAGTTATTTCCCGTTTCGGCCAAGCCAAGTATTACGCCTGCAAGAATTATTTAACAACATAAGCATGATAATAGTAAATTTTTAAACACTGCAGTGACTTAAATGGTGAAGCAACTAGTAGAAGTGGAGGGAGTAGTTAGGATTTCCTGCCAGTTTTCTAATATTTAAAAATTTATGATCACCATGTGCTCTGTTATATAATCCCTGCATGTAAATAATTGACCCTTATCAGTGCTCAGGCATCTCGTCTCCCTGTATCATCTTCACAGTGAAATTTTGTCCAGGGTCTTCATGATCTTGTCGATGAACTGCACCCCGATACGATCGTCACCCATTGCCTCCAGCCCTGCGAAATCTTCATTATCGTCATCCAGACACGTCAAGCACGAAACCACCACATGTGCATATTTATCACCCATGCGCGGTGCCAGTCTCGTGGATGCCTGTTCCACTAGGTAATCCTTGAGCAGGATCGCCAGACCATCGAAAGAGGATATCTGGCCTTTTTTCTGACTCCAAGCAAGAAAGTCGTAATAGGTTTTGCCAAACTTGGACTGGAGACCGCAGTTAGGTCCAGGCTCGTCTACATATTCGACGAAAGACTCCCAGAGGCCAATTTCGAGTAGACAGACTCCGAGACTGTAAATATCGTGCTGCATGCTATACTTCTCGGACGGGTCCATGCCCTGTCGGTCGGGGTGACGGTAGACATTGCGAGCCCAGCTCATGTCCCCTCCCATCATTGTGCCAGCATCCGCAGCGCGAAAGGCATCGAATCCGACAAGGAAGGCGTAGTTAGACGTAGACCGTGCGTCCTCGAAGCAGAGTACTGATTCTGGTCGTACGTTCTTATGCACGAATGAGAACGTATGCACGTAGTTGACAGCTTTGCTTATTTCACGCGCCACGTGGATTTTGCGGGATAGTGATATGTTAACGTCTGAGTGAAGAAGCAGTTGTCTTAGGGACTGCAATACCTCCATTCCCCGGGGTATCCGAAAGACAAGCTGGAAATGGGAGTAGTCCTTTTGACCTGGGGAGTGTGAATGGGGACAAGGCGGCGCGGAATGAGAGGCTAGGGTTTTATCTGGCTGTGGTAGTGCAGGTGATACGTGCTGCCTAGTAATTGGGATAACTCCTTTGCAGTTGAGCAGACTGAAGGCCAGGGGATCAGCTTGAGAAAGCTTAGCCGCAAGGACACGCACGTCTCGCGCAATCTCGCGTACTCGGGTTGCCTGCCCAAGCTCAATGGTGTCGACAATATACCACTTGTTGTCCCCGTCCTGTCGCCTGCCTGCTTTAACATTTGAGAAGGGTATGTCCACCCATTCCATCTGCACCTCCGGAAGGAAAAGCGATCTCGTTTGTTCAAGGGATGGTGAGAGAACCTTTCGCAGTCCAGCGGCAAGAGCTAGTGGATTCTTAGCAGCATTTGCAGGTTCATGCACCCTTTCATCCGCGGCCGTTGCCTTTGCTAGTTCACTTTCCAAGATAGGGCTCGCGATTTTCATGAGAAGAAACCACGATGGGTCAAAGCGGCGCTGCCACGCCTCAAGCTCAGATACAACACTGTCAAGTGCCTCCTTCTTAAACACCCAAGCCGCCTTAGACTTGAATCCGAAATGGCGAATGCTCGACCGAACCGACGAGGTCTTTTGAGTCACTCCCTCAAGAGTATTCTTAGCAAGGGAAAGACTGAGCAAGAGCTGTTTCAAGAGCTCGTCCATGACACGGCACTGGTCCGGATCCATGATAGATGTGATGCGGACCATAAAGTCCACCTGACTTTTCGTGCGATTCCAGCAGGACTCGACAACGATTACACGCTTTTGTACCTCAGTCTCTGCATGCCTCCAGTTGGAACATATGTCAAGAATTTGGACACCGATTCTGGCAGAGTCAGGGCTAACCATGCTAATTTAGAGATCGGAATACTGAACGTACGTGTAGCATGTCTTCACGACGGTGATTATTGCAAATGGGTCCATGATGCTCGGTTACCACTACGGGCAAGAAGCCTGTGAGCGGGCCTTTACTTGTCTGCAGGTGAGGCTTGAGATTGCGTCCAACAGAGCGGGTGGAAGTAACTAGTAACATCAGAACAAGCGCCGACAACGGTATCGCTGGTCTGGTGAGAGTCACAATCGTTCAAAATTGCCACTCCATGAACTGCAATACGGTAATAATTTGTTGGATTTTTAACCACCATACCGAAAAGGGCGCAACCCTTGTTTAGTAAGGATTCCTAGTGGTAACTATTATAGTCGCATATTTTTTCTGACATAATCTCTCCTCTCTCGTCGGTTGCATTGTGGGCCCGCACTCTAACGTGTCTGCCGCTGGTAACCCAATTAATGATCCATGGAGCAGTTCATGAACTGGCCCCTGTGTAACTGGAGGCTGCAAACCACCTACGATGATAATGGGGACCGGTGCCACCAGGGGTCGACCGGCGACGAGTCCTGGCACCCCGTTAAACGTCTAGGTAGTGGTTCTTTCGGTGATGTCTGGCAGGAGCGCTGCACGTCGGGACCTTCGCAAAACGGGGTTCGCGCTGTAAAACACCTTCACAAGCGACAAACCAAATTCTTGGAGATGTCACAGCGGGAGCTCGATGCCCTTGACACCTTTTCTGCGGCTGAGGTAGGTGGTGCAAAGAGTGCCCAAGGCCGGCGGCGGACTAACCATGTCGCAGTACAAGCGGCATTTAGTCCAATTCCTCGGCTGGTTCGACGACTCTGAACATCTCTATATCGCGATGGAGTTTATCGAGCATGGCGACCTTCAAAGCTTCATAACTGCCCCCTTTCCAGAGCCTGAAGCGGCGTCAATTGTAACTCAAGTTGCCCAGGCGCTACAGTACATGCACCGTAAGAATTTCGTTCATCGGGACGTCAAACCCTCGGTACGCCTGCCCCCGAAAGCCACTGGTGACACGAATGTCACTAACATGCCTAAAGAATATCCTAGTTTCCTCTCCAGGTCCTAACTGGCATGTCAAACTCGCCGACTTCGGAATCGCGAAAAAGACAGATGGCACTGCTCTTGGCACGCACTATATCGGATCCCCTGGCTATATGGCACCCGAGCTGTACGACAACCTGTCACCTCACTATACAGCAGCTGTCGATGTGTGGGCGCTTGGAGCTGTGGCATTCTGTCTGCGTACATGCTCTCCTCCTTTCCGGACAATCAAGCACCTGCTAGACTATGCTCGGGACCACAGGATCCAGTTCCCCCTTCGACCATTGGGAACCTCGAGTGGTTTCTGCATGAACTTTGTGCTGGGAACAATGGCGGAACTTCCTGAACGACGATTGACGATTGAACACGTCCTCGCTCATGACTGGCTTTCGGAACACGCGACTGTGCATCAGGGGTGAGCACACAAAGTCCTCAACCCCATTCCGAGACACTGTACTGACAACGAAAAGGGATAACATGGATATAGCCTCGCTGACGAAGTTAACAACATGGAGCACGTCGCCGTCTAATGCCTGGTCAAACACGTATGATGGCACCGAAAAACAGCAGCCGCCGCCTCTTTCAACCACTACACCGATAACAGCCCCTTCCCCCTTGCCCCTTAAGCGGGAACAATCTATGGAAGGTGAATTAGCGAGGAATTTGGAAGACATTCGGCTAGGGTCTAGTGAGCAGGGGAACGACGACAAAACCAAAGGCCATCCAAATCTCAGACTCACGAGTACGCATCGCCTTGATTCTAATTGATTTAGCTAACAGTTGACATAGTTATTGGTACCCATGGACTTCACAAGAGACATATATTTCGTGAGCTGTTGACTGTGAATGAACTGTGCTGAGCTCGCTAATTGTACTCTGTAGGACCTGATCCCTTCGCTGTAGTGACGGTTAATGGGGAAGAAACGCATAGGACCAGCGTCAGATACGGAACCGTGAATCCGTATTGGAATGAGAGGTTTGACCTGTACGCAATTCGACCTCCTCTACACTGTTATTGTACCCTCCTGCAACGCAACCAGTATTAACTTCCCACAGCAAAGTAGAACCAGATAGTGCCCTGACTGTGCAAGTCTTCGATCAGAAGAAATCCAAGAAGCAAAACCAGGGTTTTCTAGGTCTCGTGACAATCCGGGTTGGCGATGTCATAGATTTAATAATGGGCGGTGATGGTACGTACGATAAACCTCGGTCCTCGTATAGTCACATTGTCCCTAATGTCCAGCCTACTAACTACTGTAATAGAGTTGGTTACCCATGAACTCGAGACAGACGAGCAGGGGAAAGCAGTTCATGCGAAGATTTTCCTCCATTTTTCTACTAATCTGCCAAATATACCAGCGCGTCGAGCAGTTGCCAGAGCTAATATGACCCCATTTGAGGATGAGTACGGTTATCTTCCAGGCGGTTGGGAGAGGCACAAGGACGACAAAGGGTGGGCTTATTACATCGACCACAACACGAGGACGACAAGCTGGATTAGACCCTCTGGGTAGAGGTATGGATTGATAAGCTGCGAATCGCGTTTAAGAGCCAGGTAGCAAGCGGTGATAGTTTTGCCAGCCTGTAACCGGGCGACAACCCATATTGTTGAGCAGCACAGTACCGCGCCTGTATCTCCAGCGAGGTCAATTGCTTTCGGGCAAAACGAAACCGATCCCATTTTCATCACTGATTGTTTCGGCTATATGTGCAAATACGTTCCTACGTGTCGGCCGTACACGCAGCTGCATCAATAACTGTTATACCGCTGAGGCCGAGCAATCATTAGCATCAGATGCGCAACGCATTGATAGTGGCCATGACCCGTGCCTTCAATCTATCGGTTTATTTTTGCTTTTGCGTTACTTTATGTTACTGTATCAGACTCTTCGCGGCCGTGGAAAATATAGAACTCCCTAGCGAGTGTCTGGCTGCCTGATAGATGCTCTACGACGGTAAACACAAGCCACGACGCTGTGATATGAGAGTTGCCCCGTAAATTACATCCCTTTTCATCTTTTATAAAAAGCGATTGTATTCATCAGAAAATCAGAATGACCAATGCTCGTCATTATCCTCATGATCGAGGCTTATAGTGGGTCGAACCTGTGAAATTCTATCCGACCCAACTTCGTGACGGCCAGTAGTCGACCTTCTGAAGGATCACAGGGGTCTAGGCTAGTTGTGGACAATCCCAACGGCTGTCATATTTGGTTTGGTGCAACTTTTTTGACTTGTGCAAATTGTGGTTGCTAATTTTCAGGGTGTAATGAAGTGATCTATTATGTGAAGTTCAGTGGCATGTTAATTTGAATGGCTCTCGTAAATGGGATAATATTTACAATTGTTTTGAATTTGAATACAATTAGCTCAAAGGTTGTTTTATACATTATTGCAGGTTTAAATTCATTTGTTCATTATACATCAATACATCGTCACTTCAACAAGGAAAGGTGACCTTATCCTTTAATTTGAAAACGCCCACCAAATTGAACCCCGCGTACTCCACCAGATACACAAATCAACCGATACTACAAAGACTTCCTCGACAACCAACTCTCAACATTCTTCCGTTTCGCGATAATCTTTACAATAAACTGTCCAAAATCATCAATCTCTTCAGGTTTATTGTGCTCTAACAAGTGCTTCTCCGTCTCCAGACTCTGTAAAAACAACACATCCTTCTGTCGACTTCTCTCCCACCATTCCGCCGCCGACTCTGCTTCCCACAGTCCCGCGCGCGTCGTAAACATCAACCCCCCAGGGCATAGCGAAATACCGTATTGTAAAAGACTATAAATGCACTGCGCATGTCCTGCAACAAGCCACGTACGTCGCACACTTTCAGCGAGAATCCACGCCTGCCATTCTGACTGCCGTTTCTTTTCGAACGGCGCTTCGTGAATACTGGTAAGCTGTTTAGGCGCGGAGCGGACATACTCGCTCGATAGCAAGGCACATTCGAGCATTTGCATACTCCACAGCTTTAACGTCGGAATCACGTCCTCGGCCTTTTCGCGCTGTTGGTCGTCGGGCGAGAATAGCCGGAGAACCTGATATACCAGCAGGGCTTGGACGCGAGCTAAATGCTCAGATACGCCGAATACAGGTATGCCACTAGTATTGCTGCTGCTGCTGCCGTCCTCTAGATGAGGTAATTCGAACAATTCGGCTTGTGCGGCTTGCTCGTCTAGAAGCATCGATACTCTCTCCTCTAGAATTCGCATCACCATGCCTCTATTATTATCTGTACTGGAGAAATAAGTCGCACAGGCCATGTATGCGTCTTGAATACACTTCGGTAAGTGGTCTTGATACAGTTGCTTGTGGATGAACATCGTGCTTCCATCCCTAACCCACTCCTTGAGCCAGCGCAGAATCTGTTGGATGCTGTGTTGCATATCCGGAACCCTATAGTCTTCGCGCGGCGCTGCTCTGGTGAATTTCACTACGAGCCACGACTGCGGCGACAAGAAGAATTGATTCGGGCTTGCGATTGCGTCATATGGATCAGAATACGAGCTTGTGACCGACGCCATTGGCGAGGGTAAAGCGAAATTTACAGAATCAAGAAAAACATCGTCTACAGGCCGCCTCAGCGAAACAGCTGTCTGGTCTGCTCCCAGGGCCTGAGATTGATTGCTGGAACGATCATGGAGTCGCGTTGAAGAGTAGAAGCATTCGATTCCTTTCACAACGCATCGGCGACAGGCGGGGTGACGCAAGTCGCACCGCCGTTTGGCTTTGGTGCAGGCACTGCACGCCTTTTGACGAGTTGATGAGGATTTATTGTTTCGGGATGTTGAGGAAGCTTCGGTCATTATTGTGGTCTTATTGGATCAACGTGTGAAATGAAAGAGGAATGATAATTCGATATGGACGATGGTTCTGGAAGATCAATCGTTGATGACAAATCACGCTACGCTGCAACGGGCTTAAATCGATCTTCACAACACAATACATCTACATCTCAATCGATACATAGATAACCGTGCCACTCTTTGCACTAACCGCTCTAAAAGCGGGAACAGTTGGTGCAAAGGATGGCACAGTTAATTATAGGTGAGATAGTGGGCTGTACTGTACAATATATTACCCTGGGCAACCCGTTTTCTGGTCACTTTATGGGCTGCCTGTGAGCCCTTCTTATTATTAAATGTAACATTCCCAAGAAGGAGTCCGCCACCAATTAATCCTCTGATTTCCTGTGGAGAGACGTTCTCGCGATCTCCTGCAGATTGTTACAATGGTTCCGAAAAGCGCCAATCATGCATTTCTGCCGCGTTTGTGGTCGATCGTTCACATATCCTTATGAGCTTCGCCGACATGAAAACTGTATCTCAACATATCCTCTCATTCTTGTCGTGGAATAAAGTTAGCAGTCTGATAGATTACTGGAAAAAGCAGCCTTACTTGTGAGGAATTTGTGGTGGCATCTGGTTTCGTGCGTACGCAACCTTCGGCCCTGGATGGCCGAAGGCTCACTCGGTCTTAGTTCCACAAAAACTAATAGGATGAAATTGAATTAAGTCACAACTGGTCCGGCACTGAAGGTGGCCTCGCAGATTGCTGACTATGTACGGGAACACAAATTCTACTACTGTCATCCAATATCCGGCAGCCCTCGAGCACCTAAATATATGAAGATTTGATGCGAAATCTGGTGGGAGTAAATATCATCCGCCGTCAGAGAAAGGACTTATTCTGTACGTATTAAAGGGTGACAGCATTCGGTCAGCTTCAGGATCCTACAACAATCATCACATCTCACTCGTAAATGGTCCAAAAAGCCATAATATTGTGCCACGCTCCATCCACTATTCAATAAAATGCGCCATTGTCGTGTTTCTCAGCGTCAAGTCACTCGGTCCCGGGGCATTAATCCGATAAGGTCTTTGAAATTGGGCAGATCAGCATGTAGCAATTAGGTCGCCTTTCTCAAACAAATGCTAAAAGTGCTATCAATTCAGACGTTAACAAGTGCAGTAGAACGAACTTCGTCATTCCTAGGCTGTATTCTAAACATTTTGAGCACGTAATTCACCGTCATTGCATCCATCTGAGCCACCAAGCTAACGATCTGATCGACCAGAGATAGGTACTCAAAACCAATCCAATCAGACACCTTATTTCGAGCCAGAGTGAGTCCGGGACCTAACAGTCCTTCAGACGCGTTCGATATGAGTGACTTGATAATCAGTCGTAACTCTTACACTATCACCGACGGCCTGTGCGAAACTGTTTGATACATCACTTGTATACCCGTATTGTGGTGGTTGACTGGCAGAATTGACATATCCCAGTTCGTACTGTTCGTCCCGTGTAGACGGAGGCTGCTTTTTTTTGTTCGTATTGGTTGAAGGTGTATGCTGGTGGCTGGAATCCGTGAGCCTAGAGGCGCTGACCCAAGTTGACGTGTTGAATAGAGGTTTAATTATAGGTGCGTTGACCGCAACAAAGGCGACGAACTAGAAGATAATTACTTAGGAGGTCAGAGCTGTCTATAACTGATATAAACTCAACTGATTCCCTCGCTGCCCAAATTGCCGCCACGTTGATGTTCTTGATATTCACTAAGGAGAGAACACATCGCAGCAAGGCAGAGACCATAATGAAGATACCTGAGCATAGTAGAGCGCCAATTGTTAGTTTTCTAAGTACTTGAATATTAGCATTCCGTTTTTGCGATTTAACGAGGGCCATGTTAAGACTTCACCTTATCAGCTTGATTCTCAGTTTGATAAGTATCGGAATGGGTATAGCGATGATAATCATGTCGGTGCTAGGGATCAGTTAGTATGACGCAACCTTGTCATGGCCAACTTGTCCACTGTGTGATAAAACAAACGCTGACGTAGCATACAATATATTGAAAGCAGCGACAACAGGATAGGCACTGTAGTGCATCGAGCACTCTCCTAAAAGAATGTCAGACTAAGCTCTCTCTTCACCAGGCCCTTACTTACTACCAGGATCCGGATTGACCTGCCAATTCAAATGAAATGGCTGACAGTGAAAGGCAATCGTGAAAACGACGACCACATAAGAAAGGCAACAGACAATAGCGGATAGCCTCACTGTCTTTCGTTGAAAGATGCCAGATCTGTGCCAGACGTTGTTTAACGGACAAGCCCCAACCATAACAAGCATATTCTGACTTACGTGAGGCGTTCATAGTAAAATAATACCGACCCCTTCAATGACCATATTATACTAACGTACATAAACCACCCTACTATGACCAATTTTGAGCCGGTCGCCATTCTTTTAATTTCAGCTTCACTGAAATTGGACCGCTCCTGAGACGTCCATCCAGTGTTACTGCCATAGACTCGACCTAGAAGGGGATAAGTCTCAAAACAGACTTTGCATCCTAGGAAGGGGCATGGATATCTTACCGACAAGGTAGACTATGACTATCTCCGACTGTACGTACAAATTAGCAACTCTCATCTTATTCTCTACAGCTGTACTCACCGTCCAGAATAAAGCAGCCAGTATGCAGAGGTAGTCATCACCACCGAATCCTTTGAATCCCATTAACTTCCACCTTGCAAATACCCGTATAAGAACAACAGTGATGCTGAGTCCATATTCTACCCAAGCCTCTGTGATGAAAGGCGATTTAGTTACCATTGTCATTACAGGCATTGCACTCCAAGCCACAGAGGGCCGAGTTGTGCTTCAGCGTCTGGATTGTTGCGATGAAGCATTTGGTTTAGAAAATGCCACAACAGAGGTTAGAGCTCTTTCATCGAGGTAATCCATGCAGAAATCATGCTATAAGCATCTAACGATAAGACGAGATGGGATCATTCCCACAATGAGAGATTTAACTCATAAAGTAAAAGATTGATTCATCAAAATTATGACTAGTCAGAGAGAGGACTCGGGCTGAGTATGCCTAAAGCAATGATCAATTTTGCCACTGATACTTAAGTCTATTATATTCATTTCGATGACCCCGGGTGTACGTGCACTCCTCCACTACCCGCCACCGAGCTCCAGGTAACCATGGACGAGCGGCTTCTACTCTTGGTTAGCTAGAGTTACCAAAGTTATGGAAACACGTAGCTCACGATCAAAGCCATCCAACAAGTAAAAGCTATCAATGTAAATGAGCATTTCGAGCAAAATACTTGTATGTGTGTTTTATACCTCTGTCATGACAGAGCAATAAATACATTATCCGCGGGACAGCCTACAAACCAGCACCTGAAGCTTCTCCATCGATCCAGATCTAAGGAAACCTAAGGTGTTCATAAGGTGGGGTCATGTAAGTTAATTTGCCACCCATGAAATGAAGATGTCTAGACAACAGAGATTAAATTAGATCCCGACCCAGACAACGTGTCTGAAGAGCCAGGAATATTACAGAAATTCCAAATCTTACGGGATTAATGTGGTATAGAATAACTGATTCCGTTGCCAAATTATTTACCAACTGCTGCTGCTGTTCCAGGGTCCTTCTTTATTTAATCTTCTTGGATCACGATAATTACAATAAATTAACAAGGATAATTGGACCTCCTACTTAACACATAAAATATATGTTAATGGGTAGCTGTGCGTGTTGGACGCCGCAATGTTAGTCAATATGACGTAAATGACACAACGGGAGCTACAGGTGGACGGTCCGAGTTGGTGAGGTCTCGGCCCCGATAATAGCTTAGAATGTGTTGGGTTGGCAATCTGCCCGGATCTTCTAAGTACCCATAGGAATTAATTTCCTCTCCTTTTCTTTATACCTAAATACTTTGTTGGCTGTCAGGATTCTCTATCAATACGAGACGATGACATTCAGAAGAGTTGCGAAACTCTCGCTTCTATTAACTAACCCTTTTACCCAATCTATATGCCAATTAGCGTGATTGAGAAGAGTACTCATGTCGCTCCTGCTCTAATTAACTCCGCCATTCTCGATTTGATCAAGCTTGACAAATTGACAACTAGATATTTGTAGACGCTCTAATGACCCATATTACAGGCAGCTTCAAGACAACAAAATGAAATATAGAGTCAGTGAGTTATGAATTGATTTATTGTTGGAAAAAGTCATTAGTATATATTTGCACGAAATCACTGGCACAATTTACCGATGACTCAGGGGCTGAAAGTTTTGATATATTTTGGTTTGAGGACGCCTAATCTTGTAACTATATCAAACATGATGTATCACCCCTCTTGCCACAGATCAATGACACGTCCTTCCGTATTTTCTCAGACGCGCATAGTTATATGGTAAAGGAGCCAGAAAGCCCGCCGTCACGGACAACAAGGCTGCGATCCAGAATTTGGGATCCTCAAATGCCACCACACCGCCGGTGAGGTGATAGTCAACTGCGTTCTCTGCCAGCTCCATCGCCACCATGGAAACCATACTCATGCCCATTGCTGTCTGGGCTGCCCTTTTCCAAGACATATTATCTGGACCCCTGCGAAGCAATACTGTCTCGAGCATGATCGAGGTTGTGATACCAGAGACCACTTCACTCAGACTTTAGCATCGGTAAGAATTTGTATCAACGATTATGCAGACTTACTCGACAAGACCATGATTGTATTCATGCCAAGCTCGGGATAATAGGATTGCAGCATCCAGAGTGCAGAGAAGTCCCCAATCGTACAGCCTACCAAGCAACGCAAGGTATTGAGCCCAGACCTCCTCCACGTCGAGCGGCAGGTCCAAAAAGGTAGGCTTAGCATCGACCTATTACTTGACGAAGGTAGTGTTATACTGGAAGCATTTTTTAGCATCTCATTTTGTTTGCCAGACCCTGAGCTTAAGTTTGGCTGTTTGTTCTGGCTAGAATGGCAGGACGATCCCGGGCTAGTCCCGGAAAAGGCACAGCGATTCAAGGAGATTAGCCGAACGGCGAGACTGTTGGACATCTGCCGAGGGAAAGAGTATAGTCGATTCATGTCGAGCATGGATTTCAATATTAGCAAAGTTTCCTAAAGGTTGCAAGGGACGTACTAAGAAAAACGAGTCGGTTTAAACGTAGAGCGCAATAACCGCGCACAGTCATGCTTCGGCGTTTCGGGGCTGCCGAGATTATCACCAGAGCGGAGCCACCCGACCTATGGCAAAATCACCTCATATAGATCATGTGTGCCCAAAAAGTTGTATAGAATATTCTACGATTTTACAAATGATATAAATGGCAGACGGTACGGTTTTAGAAGGTACCATGTCAGGATCCTCTCAAATTCTTCTTCCTCCGCTGGCGACTCCGAGATAGGCTTTTCGGAATGGCCCAAAATCAATACAAGTTCGGTGTCCAGATGCGATGCAGTGGCTGTTCCAGGACTATTGAAGATGCTATCAGCGGTGTCGATGGTCAGATAAATTAGTTCCTAGTATTTCTCTCTTGTAGCGATTTGAGTTAACTAGCAGGCGCGATAAATAGACCTCAAAACTTTAGATGTCAGTCTCGAGCACAAGAGTGTTCTAGTCACCGTGAGACCCTCGCTATCATATGAGGAGGTCCTTACCATTATTAAAGAGACAGGTAAGAATGTCCGTAGCGGTGAAGCGAACGGTCAAGCACGGGGATTTGAATCAATTATTTGGGGGAGAGAGGCCCAATTGTCCTTTCTTATGACTTTTTTGCTTTTTTACATGAGCGTACGCTGTTTTTGAAAAGTAATTTGAAGAAGAAGTAGAAGAATATCATATCTGACCATTCGATATCCTACACAAACATAGCCTGTAGTTCATTTCAAGTTAGACAGCCCGACCGGGTTTAAAAATTGGTTCAGTGTTGATCATTAGGGTTTTGAAGATGGGTTATGAATATTTGGCTATTTCACTTGCCTCCAGCATTTGCTCCACAGTATCCCGGTTGCGTTCGACCCTCTATCATCGGATACTCTGTACTACCTCGATCCGTCTGCTTAGCCAGACTGCCAGCGGACATTCCTGGCTTCAGTAGAGAGATCACAGAGGGCTTTCGCTCACTGCTAGGCTTGAATCCTTCATCACCTCGTTACAGAGCCTCCTTGTGCTTCACTGTTTATTATCTCAAAGAGACATGTTTCCAACGCAGTGCGTATCTATATTTTCAACTTGCAGACTATCCCTTGGTAACAGGGAGCCTCTCTTCAGGAGTGTGTCCATAGCTAGGGAGGGTATCAAGGAGATAGCCAGTCGAATTACCATCCTCAGCTTCCTGGAGCGACCGGTCACTTGCATGGCGGGACTTCCCATTCTTAGCCGCATGCTTCTCAAAGTCATAGTACTCTTTTCCCTTGCTGAGCAGTTCCACGATGGCAACCCCTAGAAGGACAACCGCCGTCGTCTGGCCAAAGTCCCAATCATTCTCCTGCTTATTGTCGCCATCAAGCTTGCCATCATTTGCCTTCCGAAGTGCAATCGCCATGTAGAGGTGCAAGGGGAAGTGTAATGAGGAGAACAGCAGAATCCCACGTCTCCTCCTAACTCCACCGAACACGCCAGCAATGGTAACAACTATAAGCCAAGAGCTAGTAACAGCCACGTAAATCTGATCGCTCGCGGGATGTGAGGCTGTTATGTTGGTGACCAAGTGCGTATGGTAGCAACGGCCAGGTTCCTTATTAGGAGCCCAGTCATTGAGTCGGATGCAGAGGAGAATGGTAAGGGCAAGGTATAAGGCGATATAGAGGAAAGTGGCTCGGTAGTGACCGCGGAAATAGGACATAAAATCGGTGATGCGCTTAGAATGACGCCCGGAAGGACGTTTCGTATCCGGTGAGTCGATCTTAGCACGGCAGAATCTCCAACAGACGAGGGCGGCGGTGTTAGATACTCCGACGAAGCTAACAATGTCGAAGACGAGGTGTAAGTGGTATGTATCTATCAGTTGTACCTGCGAGAAGACGGTGATCATATATGCTATCCCCAGCGTCAATTGGATATCAGACCCGATCATTAAAATACTAGAAACAAAGTCCAAGCGCTTGCGCTCGATCTCACGCTGAACAGAGCCTTCTGGATGCACGACATCTATGTTGCCGTGGGTGGTTAGGAAGAACACCCACGCAGATAGACCTAAGGATAAAGCGGCTTGGCCGGCGAAACCCACGAGAATCTACTTATAATTAGCATGGACAATGTATCGGCGTTCATTATTGTAAGTGTATACGAACCCCATTGCCCACCAAGGCAGCCATTTCCTCTCCAACTAGCTCACATCCATCATCTCCTACTTCCCTTCTCCAAAAATCCATCATGCCAGGTTGTTATGTGCAAGGTTGTCATTCCTAAGGAAGACACTGCATCGGAAGCTGCAGAGAGATTTGCTTAACCTCTTATAGTCTCCCACGCCAGACCGGTTCAGAACCAAGATGGGGCCAGTACCTCTTTTCGCCTTCAAAGGATCATAAATTGAAGACAACAACGCTTAAGGGGCTCCGCGCAATGAGACTATGAGTTCTTGGCGTGAACATAGTTAATCGGTATGATTGCGGCCCAATTACCTACCCGTCTACCTTATGCAAATCCTCTGCCAAGCCGCTATTGGAAAGCATCGAATGAACGATGATGTAAAGTTGCTTCTCGATAAAATCGTTGTTGTTGTTGAATGGACTTGCACTTGACGTAGTTATTTGGAATTTAGCGCGCCAAGAAGCCTAAATAATTTCAGCCCCTACTCACTAATTATAGCTACCTCCCTACAAGGCTTATATACACGCACAACTCAGTTTAACTCTCCCTAAAATATCATTCCAAAGTTCGTTAATCCTCCCTACCCTACCCTTAATCCTTTCTAATTCTTACCCTAATCTTTCCTGGGTAGAGGATGCGGCAATAATCTACACAAAGTGAGTGGCCATAAAACAATAGCCAAAAAAACTCGCCCTAAAAATGAGCGCTTGCTAAACTATTTTTTCCTGCAGCCGCCGCGCACTAAATTCCACGTAGCGGTCAACTGTTCCCCCTGATTGGATCATGATCAGGACCACGCGGTGATTGGTGGTGCATCTCCCCTGCCTCGATAGGTCTAGCCCTATGGCTCTGGCCCCCAATTCCCGCAGTTATATGGGGAGCAGAATTTGATTCTATGACCTCGACGGTTATCTCTAACGTCATATTCCCAATTACATAGAATCTCACCCTCATGTATAGTCCGTAGCGAGAAATATTGGATTGGAAGAAACTCATATATGTCTGCATTTAGAAATATTGGAAATATTCATTGCTATATACTCTGTTCCTTTGCCTTCCCCTTTCGCAGCAGTTGATACAGGCCATAGACAGAGCCTTCCCCGTACACGTACTAGCTCTAGTTCTTAAATTACTACATTCAATCCTTTCCCATCCTCATGGTTCCTTCGATAGATCTCATAAATGATCACCTCTCTTCGACCAAACGTAACACGTTCGCTTTGTAAAGGACACCAAGTGGTATCATACATCTCCTTGAGAGACTGGACTGATGGGTTATTGCCAAGGCCACATATCCATTCACGCTAACAGACACAGACACAGACACAGGCTGCAGAAGTTTTCAATATACCGAAGGAAACACATATTCCTCCACATCACTTCCTTATTCCTTATAGAAGGAGAACCGCATTAGCAGCCGCTGCTAGAACACCGCCAGCTAACAATGGCATGGTAGCTAGCTCTATCGCCATACCCTTAGCTGCTCCACTGCTTGCTGAAGTAGCTTGTGCTGAAGAAGATTGTGTGGCATTGCTATCCGATGTGATTGAGGTAGTAGTGTCACCTTGGCCATTGTTTGCGCCATTCGTTATTTCGGTAGGACCACCGTTTCCTTGGCCACTGCCTGTGATGGTAGTTACATCGGCGGAAGCCGTAGCACTCGCATCTTGCCGTCTCTTAAACCGTTCAATCATTAGTAATGATGAGAAAAGTCTTAGGTGTAAATGAGCTTACATCAAGATCAGCAGCCCAAGACCCAGCAATCAATAAAGTAACGATCAACCTGTTTGTGAAAGATTTCATTTTATTATGAAGACGACCAAAGATGTTTTTTTTTGACCTAAAGGTTGAAAATCATCTAATGAATGGATTGTGAGTAAGCACAGCGTTATAGTCAAGGAAAGTTTATGATAAAATAAAATTATAGTGCTATCCTATACAATGGACTTGCAGACATTTATACTTATTCCCCCCCCTTGAAGTGCTGTATTATCCCTAGCAGAGCTTTTACGGCTGAGTGCTCCGTAACACAGCTAGGAAACATAGATCTACAGTATTTTGCGATATTACTGGTTATATTGCACCAGTATTGATAAGACCGGAAATTAAGACTAAGCCGAAAACAGAAAACCATTCGTATACTTTCCTAATACCATATATCCGCCTTGATGGTTGCTTATATCCAATGTTTCATTGTTTCTGATGAATCATTTATATAGCTAAGGTCATAAGCCTTTAATTTACATAGTCAAGACCGCATTTGAGGTGTTAATTCGCATCTTGCAGTACAAGGAACGAGACATCTTGACGCGTTTGAGTAACTTCAACAATTAAGTTAGTAAAAATAGTGGAGATTTTACAGCAAAAGTTATAAATAAATATCAATTGATACCATAAAATAAAAATAATTAAAGCAGCATGTACTCCACTCCGTACACCTCCCATTGTTATTGGCACAAGTACTTTAATAACGTGTGATTTTCGGCCTAGCGTCTAGATTAGTTGCGCATAGACCAATTGATTCTGTTTTAGCCCTCGCCTAAATCTATAGAGCTTAATCCATGACCTTTTTAGATTGGAGGACACGGTAAAGAGATTCCGTAAGTACAGTTATTTTGACATGAATTATATGGTTAAAAGCAGTCCCTATTTAAGCCCTGTTTGATACTAATAAAATTGTAAGAGAGACATTGTTACCAGCGTTTGTTTTATATAAAAGGGGTCAGGCACTAGCGTATATTAAGCTCCAAGTTCTTAAATAGCTTTGGGGCTAAACTGCATATAATAGGTCCAATCTTGTTAAAGAAAGCTATTCAATAAATAAGCCAATCATGCTGCCAGGTAAGTTATTACATGTCTGGCGTATTGCCCTACCGATGGGTTGCCTAAATAGGAACATTCCATATTAACCTGTCAAATGAGTCTAATATACGCCACTACGGGGCCAAATGGAATCATGATTTTGTCTGCCCTGGGGGCGGGGGAGCATAAATCAACTTAACTTTATATTGAACTATCTAAAACGCTAAAATCAATGTTTCTTGGTGTTGCAAAAATGTCCTAATTGCTAGCGTTATTAGAAGCGGCAGTACGCTATTTCCAAATATCGATATAGTGGTAAATCTGGTGTTAGATTGAAAGCGTGCGATATGACCGACTTCGGAATCGCTTAATACTAAGGAAAATACTAGTGAATTCGAGTTAATAAGGTCTTACTTTGATTGGAATTCCACCGCACTAAGAAGCATGTTTTATAATGTTAATAATAGTTTGCCCTTGTAGTTAGTTATAATACTAAGGTTCTGATACACTTAATTTCAGAAAAGTATTAATATGAGGCTTTGAAATCTTTAGATATGCTTCAATCTAAGGATAAGACTGAGGATGAGGCTTAGACAGTTATCTAGAATATTATAAAAAAAAATTTTATTTTTATGTTAGGTAAATTGGCTTTAAATTAGAATTGATATGTGCACCCTAATCTAATTTATGATTTTGATTTGGCAATGAATTTTTGATCTTTCATAAATTTATTATGTGCATCTTAATCGCTGCAAAATCGAGGAATTAAAAATTTCTATAGGAGGTCAAAAAGCAACCAAATTTGTTAGTATTTTACTAAGAAAATTGATTTACAGGTAGGCTCAAAAAAAAATTAGTTCGGGTGTACGCAGTAAAAATCGGGACGCACGTATCAACTTCCTATATGAAGTACAGGTTCCTTCCGCTTATTTTCTAAATTCCACCAACAAACCAATTTTAAATCCGTTTCTTTGATTATTTAGGTATTCGTCCAATGAAGAGATAGATAGAGATCCGTCTCCTACGCGAATGTTTTCTCCTGATGAGATAGTCATGAATGACCGTTCAATTGTTGGCGCGGTTGAACGTGATTTTGGGTAATTTGAACCTATTCCCAAAATGCTTAGTGCCAAATATTCCGACAGCTAACAGGTACTATTTAACTTCGTAGGTAGACGGAGCTCTCTACATAGTAGAGACTCAAGATCTAATATCTAGAATATCATCAAGTTTCATCTGTCCTTTACTTGCTTCATAAAGTCTAATTTGCTTATTATCCCATTCATCTCCTGCCCAACTCCTCAGGACGGGCGTCCTCAGTACGAGTACTATAGGCGAGCCAAAACCCTCCGAGGTCTTTGTCTCGTACTTTTCAACTGACAACCAACGTGCCGCATCACCCACCGGCCTAAAAACCAATCAGTCATGTCTCCTTAAGCATGTAACTAGTCTCTTTAAATACCTACCACCTCCCCATCACATGAATATGCCAAGGTCGGCAAAGCGATCCGCCTGCGACCTGTGCAGAGCGAAACGAGTCCGATGCCCGCGTGCCGAAGACAGCACCGCGCCATGTGCGCGCTGTATCCACGTCGGCGCGCGATGCGTGACCGGTTCCCCTGGCTACCCTGGAAGACCGCGAAAGGCGCGTCTCATTGATGGCACTACACCTAGAAACCTGGCCATGACCTCTGCTGACGACAGCGCTTCGCCTGTGTCCTGGCCGACGCAGCGAGACGGCAACCATGTCGAGTTGCAGACACCTCCGGTGGAGGAGCCCATTTCGGTGAACATGAACATGCCTATAGGATGGTCCGGGGCAGATACCGCATCATTGAATCCGCTAGATGGTCTCGGAGGAGTTGGCCACTCAGATTTCTGGACAACGTCCGCCAGTACAAATTTCTTTGACTGTTCATTGACAGACGAAAATCCTGTGTTGAAAAGCATCCCCACACAGGTACAGCAGTCGAGGAAGCCATCACAGCAGCAGGAGCTACTAAGCGCATCTGATACCCTTGACATGATGTATACGGGCCAGGCTTTCAATAACATACTTGATGTTGATTCATTTCTTTATTCATCTGAATCCCTGTCAGACCAGAGTAGTCCCGTCCAATGCCTGAGTGCAGTGAGTTTGCTGATGCGGTTCCAAGAGAAGATGGAACAACACGTCACGACCATGGGTGCCTTTTTCTCAGAACCCCGCAACGTTGTGGAAGACTGTAAAGAGAAGGATTCCATGAGCATGGATACTGAAAATCCTGTCGCAGTAGTTCTCATGTGCACTAAAGAGTTTATCGATATTATCCAGAGTTTGGCGACAGCGACTCAGCATGCCACCTCAGACTCATCTACCCGTAGTGAGCTCGTCCAACCAAACGCAGCTCCCTGGATTACTCGAACCAAGTCCCTCAGCACGGAAACAACACTCTTGGTACTCTCGAGCTACCTCGCGCTGATGAAGCTTTACGATTCCCTATTCCATGGCGTTTACCACTGCTTCTGTCAAATGCCGTCCGAAGTTATCAAGTCGATCAAGGTCAAAGAGGTGTTCCGTATCGGGGGCATCTCTTCACTGCAGGACATACCAGTAAAGGTGTATGCCATGGGAATAGTCGATGTCATCCAGAACCAGATCAAAGCTCTGGAGCGTTGCATGGGACTACCAGCGGCATATTGCCTCTCGAGCGAGGTGACTGCTTCGCAGTCGATCAAAGGGTTATTTGCTAATGGAGATCGAGCACAGTTGTTCCGTATTGTCATGGAACAGCAGGATGTTAAATCACAAGGAGGTAATAAGTCGTATGTGGAGTCGATACGAGAGAATATTAAGAACTCAGTAGCATATTTTGATGATTAGGAATAGATTGTCGCTATTCCTAGCAGGGAGTTCTAGGGGGCTTGCATGTAAGGGATTAAAAGGAAGTGATATTTTTAAAGGCTACATACTTAGTCATGAACAGTGTAAGTTAATTACTGTAGGTTGAGCTAGCTTAAAACTAACTACCTCTATCAGAACAAAAGAAAGATATTTCATGACATGCACTGGACAATGCTAGGTAGGTGCTCCTGCCGTCTCTATTGGTACTGTATCTGCCCGTTTCGACCTCTGAAACCTGTGTCTTATTCTGTACCTAGGTAGATATCACGGTGTGGCCGCTGGGCGCCCCCTTCTCAGTGGTCTCTGCCATCTCGTCATTGGAGTTGTCTTTCTCCGTTATGCCAAAGTCACTATCAAGTTCTTTTCTAAGTGGCACCTCCTTGACCACTGCAGCAGCGATGACCCCCAGCCCACCAAAGGCGATAGCAACCTGCCACGAGCGCTGCAGCGCGATACTTTGAACCGCAACGACCTGGGCGCGTGTCTGCGGCGAGAGCGAGTCGAGGAAATTCGCGGTGGCATCCTGGTACGCGCCACCCGCCATGAACTGGGCAGTGACAGTGGCGTTGCTGCCAATGGCACCCGAGCCAGCGAGCTGGGCAGCGCGGTTGCTGAAGATTGTACCAGCAATGGCAACGCCCCAGGTGACACCGAAGCTACGCATAAAGGCCCAAGTGCCTGTGGCAACGGCGGTGTCCTTGTCTGTCATGGGGGCCAAAAGGGCGGGGAGCAATACGGGCAAGGCGAGGCCGGCGCCGAAGGACTCAATGATCTGGAAGGCGACCCAGGCGCCCGTGGAGGAGTTCTGGTCGAGGAGCGAGAAGAGGCCGAAGCCAACTACAATGAGGGCAAAGGCAACGAACAGAATAGGCTTGTAGCGACCGAGCTTTGTGAGCAGGACACCGCCGATGATGGCGCCGGGGACCAGAGAGAGGATTGTGGGCAGGAGCATGATGCCGGATCGGTAGGGGGTTGCGTTGAGAACGCCCTGGAAGTAGACAGGGAGGAAGTAGAAGGCCCACATGGTGACAAGACCGTGGAGGAAGGTGAGGAGGAAAACGGCCGCTGTGATGCGGTTGGCAAAGAGGTGAAGGGGCATCATTGGGTTGGCGGTGAAGGGAGTCGCTTCGAGCGCAACGAAGCCTACCAGGCTGACCATGCCGATTATCAGTGGCACAAGGACCTTATACGAAGACCATGGATACTCGCCACCTGCCCAGCTGAGAGCGATAAGCACCGAGGTTGAAGCGCCGATGAAGACGGCATTGCCCAGCCAGTCAAGGCTGGAAAGCTTGGTAGCTAGGGTCATTGATTTGTCGTATTTGACGTGCAGGAAGACAACCAACAGCACCAGTGCGGGACCGCCGATTGGCAAAGCCATGTAAAAGGCCCAACGCCAGTTGCTATAGCTAACAATAAGCCCGCCGAACAAGGGGCCAAGTGCCGCTCCCAGAGAGACCATGCCAAACACGATGGCCATGTACAAACCTCTCTCGCGGAGGGGCACCAAGTCGCATATTATGATCTCGCAAAGGACACCGACGCCGGACCCTCCAACACCCTGTATAGCTCGGCCGGCGATCATCATGGCCATGTTTGAGGCTCTATATTAGGTAGCCCTATCGTCAGCATTTGCTCATGTTCATCGAATAAGGTACTACAAGTTGATAATAGTAGACTCACCCCCCACATATACCACTCGCAAAGACGAAAGCGACCGTCGACAAAATGATAGGCCACCTCCGACCGAATACGTTAGCGAGTTGCCCAAACATAGGTTGAAGAGCAGCCATGGTTAAAAAGTATGCATTGGCAACCCAGATGTAATTGTCGCCTCCGCCCAAATCAGCGACGATGACCGGTAAAACCGTCGAGGTGACCGTTGCTTCCAAAGAAGTCAGAAGGCTCGTCAAAGCGAGGACGACCATTATGGCCCAGAATCGCAGCCCCTTCCGAGTCTGCTGAAGAGTCTCTTTTGACGCCACTTCTTCCAGTTTGTCCACAGAATCCATGTTTAGAGTCGCCGCTGCCGCGTCCTGTTGAGACATTATGTTAAATTAGTAGGCAGTAGGTAAAGATTCAAGTCGATGTTGGTAGATTGAGCATCTAGACACAAGCGATTTTCAGATTCTCTCCCTTTTATTTAAACCTTGGATTGCAGAGAGCTCGACAATATCTTCTATTCCATTTCGTATGTTTTCTGGGATCCTGCACCGAATATTGGTTGGATATAGTAGCCGGAGGGTTGTTGGATGAGACAGGCTCGGAGGGTTTACAAAACCCTACGAACTGATAGCCTACTCCTAATACAATAAATAGACCCAAGTACCAGCACAAATATCTACGTACAATTGGAGAGATTTATGACTCCTTTTAATCCTTTTAGTCTTGAATAGTCTCAGACGGCTCTGCTTCTTGAGGCCTACGCTTTAGCTGCAGCAGACGACCCTAATAGGGTTGCCCTACCCGCTCATAAAACCAAAAGCACCCAACTCTAATCAATCTAATATGTTGGGAAAAAAATTTAGCAAATATTCTCTTGTATCTCAGATCAAGACCACTAGCTAATCACCGTACAGATCATTGAGCCTGGAAAGTTTGCTGCACAGTGCACACTTCGAGGTAGTGCAGTGAATGCGTACATAGACTTCTATTGGTGACGAAACTGCTTCCTGCTCTACTGCTCCTCTCTAGAGAATCCCCCGACCCCATTGTCCAATTCCTATTCCTCATTGAGACCCAGCGGAGACTGCGAGAAATAATAGTACTACTCTCGCAGCAAATACTGCTGGCAAGTTTCTAAAAATGGCTTTTCAGCGGTGTCTCCAGGTTTGTAGAAGTAACTGACGTAAGAAGACTAAAATGGAAAATGAAATTATACAGCCCGAAGCTACTGATAAGCGAGTAGAAAAGTTGAAAAGTCCCGACCTACCAAGGAAATATGGACAGCTTGGGGGGTTCTAGATGCTTCGGAGGTTGTAAGATGCCCGAATGCTCTTGTAGCTTGGAAGTCTAACAGTGCATATTGGCAATGGCCATTTTAGGAAAATGGGTTATAGCAGTGAGCCGGTGCTCTCTAGCAGTTTTATTCAGTATTAAAGCTTTATTTGAAAGCAAAGAAACATTTACCAGCTGGAAAAATCTCTCATTTAAGAATATGGCTACTCTAGCAAATGTCACACTCAAGAACCTCAATAACCAATACGGCATGGTAATTCCCCCCATAAGTCTACCTCTATTTCGGTATTGTATAATATCCTAATAGACACCGCTGTAGAACGCTGCTGCTTGGCAGGCCTAGCGGCGGCTTGTATTCGATGAGGAAGTGCGTCAGGCCCGTTGGGCTGTCTGTCCATGTCTTCACGGCTACTGTCATCGAGATCCAGCCCAGCAGTTTACAGAGGAGCCAGGGGACTCTGTGGAGGTTAAGCATAGTCTCGGAATTGTCACAGAGGCTGCAGCGGGTGTTCAACGTCGAGGGCGACAAGTTCGCGGTCCCACCGTATGGGAAACCATGCGTGCGGATGCGTCTGGTGACCGCCAAGGAATTCAACGAGATCGATGACTCCTTAGCTAGAAGATTTGAGAAGGAGACAAAAATTCATATGATGACGGAAAATATAGACCTTAATAAGATGACGAATCCAGAATTTGGGTTTGAGATTGGGGGAACAAGGTTCCATACTAGGCATTTCGTGGTGGAGAGAGGAGAAGAGATCGAGAAACTGACACTGGTATATGATTATATTGGGCCTCAGCCTACCCCAAAGACCTAAGCTTGGTTCTTATAGTTTCCATTGCAAGATGCTAGGTAGATATTGAGTGGATACTGTAACCGGGCACTATCTCAATCAAGCATTTCCATCAACAATTTGACAATCCACATAATAAAGGGGAAAGAAATGACCCAGGCAAGCATCACATAGGTTTAAGTCTGGCATGTCTTTTAAGTGGCACCTCCAATAGAGGCTTTCGTTTTGCCACTGAGAGCCTCTCCTCTGGCGGACGTTAGCTTGTAATTACTTTTTCTGTGTCTTTCTCCTCTTTTTGACATCTTTTAACAGATGGATTGGCTATCGGTGGTTTCACATTTGCCTGTCACTCTCGCTTACTGTATTTAGTAGGTCATATAATATATTTAATGAATCAGTAGGCTTGCTTGGCTGTGATCCTTTCAGAGATAAAATCCTACCTTCCCAATCAGCTGAATGTACTGCTCATATTCAGGTCCAAATCAAACATGAAGGTACCCCCACTGATCGGGATGTATTCCTTTGTGAGTTTTAAATGAAGACACCTCCACTGATCGGAGTGTATTCCGTGGTCGACATGGGTGACAAAGAAAAAAAAGTGATACCTGATACTTCTGGTTTCTAATTGCTTCCTCTATCAGAGCTCGAGCAAGCCAGCTTTCTGTCTCGACCACTCCCACCGCCGATCCATCTCCCCTCTGCGCCTTCTCTGAGGGTGCATTTGGCTTTGATTGGCTCTCTTCCTCACTCCCCAGTCGCAATAGCTCCCAAGACTGTCGATGGTCTCAAGGACATCATCAACAAGCTCGAATCGCGCGGTGCCGATTTATGGGGCTGCCTGCTCAATAATATATAAACGGTTTCTCCCGCACCTAAATATGTCTACTTTCCAATGTTTCTATCGACCGCGATTTATATCTCTTTATATAGTTTTTCACTCCATTACTCTTTACAAAAAGAAACTTTGACATGTCGTGGCAGGAGATTGATCCGGGACGCTATGAGCGTCCCTTTGACACGATTGAGCGCAATTTCTGGGACATCGCAGCTTTCGGCTCACACTTGAAGAAACAGCACTACCTTATTTCCAGCGCAGTGCAATTCAAAAACTTACCATCAGTTACAGCTGTGAAACAGGCCTGGATGATGTTTCGTCATAAACACCCGCAAATTGCTGTCGTGCCGGATGCGAACCGCCAGCAACTGGTCTATACAGTCCCTTCACCAGAGGATCTTGACGCATGGGTCCAAGAGACGCTATCAATATATGCCGACAACGAAAGTCGCTCTGCCGAAGATCTCACAGCTGAACTTTCGCCATGCCATCTCTTCATGCTCCATTATCTTCCATCCTCGCGTGAGCTGCTTTTTCGTACGCCGCATTGGCGCACCGACGGGGTCGGCTTGATTCATCTGCAACATGAATTTTGCAGTCTCCTCGCCCAAGGTCCGTCAGGAACTCCTCTTGTGTTTGATGGCTCAGAGATATCGCGATTCCCACCCCCCATGGATAAAGTGACAGGAATCCCCCTTAAAGTCACTCCCCAGATGAGCCAGGCGGCTGACAGACAATCTTGCATGCCGGCCTCGTTCAGAGAGGCCCTATCTAGCACCTCACCAGCGGCTCCCCGACGTATAGGAACACATTTCACACGCGATGTGAGCCAGCAAATCATCACTGCCAGCAAGGCGCGAGGCGTAACCATCACAACATCCGTACACGCTGCATTAGTGAAAGCAATGCTACCTCACGTCACCGCTTCTGACGGCAGACTGATAGGTTTTGGCTCATTTGACATTCGCGGCCTTCTGCCTCAGCCGTGGAATGGTGTAGCCGGAGGAGCCGGCTTGTATCTCGCAGGCAAGCCGAGCAGCATCGAGTTCACCAATATGAAGGAATTTACCTCAATTGCTGGTTACCTAACTACTTACTACCAACGGAGAGATTTGCAGCAACTTCTAGAGTCCACGGCGGATTGTGTTTCACAGGTCGGTGCGATACTGGCGGCACCCCCGGAGGTAATGCTTGATGCGCCGGGTGCTGCTCACCCAGAACTCAGCTCACTAGGAGTTATTGAGCAGCGGCTGCCGAGTAGGTACACAGGTGCCACAGCCATACTTGAAATTGAGAACTGGTGGCTCGGTGTTGACATCATTAATCGGGTGTTGCAAATGTATGTCTGGACGCGCGATGGTCAGTTGCACCTGACATGTCATTACAACGAAGCTTTTTACGAGCGCGACTTTATCAAGCGGTTTCTGGAAGAGTGGGAAGCAGTGTTGGTCACGGAGCTGATTTTTTGATTTCAAACCTAGCATAGCATACTTAGCATGTAATAAGCTAGAAGTGAAAGTAGACAAAGTGGTACAGTTAGAAAGCAGTAAAAGTACATGATTAGAAAAATACTAACCCTTGAAAAGATGGATTGATGGGACATGAAAAAATATGTAATAGCTGCGAATAGGCTTCTTGGAGAGTTCACGCATGGGAGATGGAGTGATTTCAAAAAGGTCCCATGGGAATTGTCACTAGGGCTGTAAATGAGTAATACTCGCTTGATTTCATGTTTGCTCATACTCGTATTCGTAAATTGAGAATCTTACTCATTACTCGGCGAGCAATTTGAGCAATCCACATATACCAAGCCATGGTATTATTAGATTGGCAGTTATATCAACGCCTAGTTATTCTACTTCTACAGACAAATTGCATAGAGAGGTTCAATTAATCAATTAACTTAAGCAGTTCTGAATCTACTCTCTTGTCCAAAATGTCAGATGTTGGTCGATATTTTGATGATTCTTTTATATAAATCCTATGTTACGATTCGAAGGCGAGGATTCAGGAAAAAGGGCAAATTCATTAACAAGATGACCTATGAAGAACCAAGAAGGAGAGTATTTGCTAGGGAGCAGGCTCAGTCTATATAAGACTGAACCGTGTGAGGGCTTTCGCCAAAATCCATAGAAGTTTCAACCCAAAAAATAAGGGTACCCAAAGAAATGTGACAGGTGAAAACTGACGTATACGAATACAGTGCCGACGGAGGCATTCCGCCTCCCGTTAGAGGAACCGCCGTTCTGTTGATACGAACTCGGAACGGCTTTATGAAACGAAGTGCTTCTTACAAGTATCCTCTTGCCAAACCGCGACATCCTAGAAGAGACTGCAAATAATATGAACTGGTTATCTATTTAGTAGAATAACCATAGAGACAAGTACTTATGTATGGCAGCTGCTACACAAGATTATCTTGCAATTCCTGCATCAGAACTTTAGAAGTATCATATGAAAGAATATTTCGTATAGTTAGAAAGATGTGATTAATCATTGAAGGATTTCTCTTCATTCTCGTGATATACGTCAACTTTCTCTATTACGAGCTTCTATTCGTCACAGTTATATTAGCTAATAATATATCTATCTATTAATTTGCAGAAATTAAAACACTCGCAATAGTAGGTTACACGATTTACTCGAATTACTCGTCGAGTAATTCGAGTAGCAAGTCCTTATTCGTACTCGTAATGGTCGAGTAATTACTCGCCGAGTACGAGTACTTTTTCGTTTATTCAAGCTCGAATCAAAGCCCCAATTATCATGGTCTAATTACAGGGCAAGCAAGGCAGCAGCAATGACTACTCCTCCGCCAATGACAGCATGTGCAGTTGCGATAGGCAGAGCGCCATTTGAAGAAGAACCCGTAGTACCAGTAGCCCCAGAAGAGATCACAGAACCAGTGGCAGTGGAAGCGGCCGTCGTTGTGACAGCAGGATTTGTGGCAGGGCTGGAAGATCCAGAGGCAATCGCGGCTGAAGCAGATGAAACCAGGTTCGAATAGTCGCTTGCAGTAAACGGAATCGGGGTGGAACAGCTGGATTGTGAAGCCGTGAAGCTAAAATCGTCATATTCGCCAACACAACAATTGGGATCACCGTTACTATCGTTGTACAGATCTCCATAGCAGCACTTTCTGTCGCCCTTAGAAATAATGATGCTCCAGTTATTAGGGCAGTCACTGGCATCATTCTTCACTAGGTCCTGGTTCTATTAGCAAGTCTTCACTAGTTATGATAATTGGTTCAGACATACAACGCCTATGGCATTTGCAGCAGTGGCAAGTGCTAGGGTCGTCATAATAAGAATATTCTTGAAAGATGACATCTTAAAAGCGATTAAAGCTAGAATTGATTTTTGGAGTAGATGGACTGATTTTTTGTCATGTTTTGTAGAATTTATAGGGGGTAATGTTCCAATTAAATAATGTTCTAATTAAATAGTTTTTAGCTGTGTACAAGAAGGAAATTCAAGCTCTTCCATTTGGAGAGTAGTTTATCTACTGTCGTTCTCTTGTACAGTGAATATGCAGTAGTTTGCGATATTACTGGTTTACTGCATCTCTAGTGGCATGGCCAAAATTGAGACTAAGCTGAAAATTGAAAAGCATTCGCATATCTTTAGGTGCAAGACCAAAATTGAGACTAAGCCAAAAACTGAAAATCATTCGCATATTTTACGAGCCGAAAGAGCTAACTCTTCACTAGGCAGCGGGCTAAACTATGAGGCTTAGGTTTAATATTTACTAACATGACGGCCATACGATCACACCCTATGATTTTGGTGGACGTGATTTGGTGGCTGGTCTTCTATCACATTAAGCTTTTATATGGATGTAGAGTAGCTATGATTATTATTAGTTCCTGTGCTGACGGTGCATTACTATATTAAAGCAGCTTGTTTGGCCCCGCGCCACACTGGCTAATTGCCGGCTGCCCTACTGGTCTTGGTCAATGTGAAACTGGCGAAGCGAGGACTGAGGAATGGGAGTGGTAACCTTTCAAAAGGCTAAGAATAGCCGCTGGCCTGATGCTTTTAGAGCTGAAAATGCATTAACAGACGTCAGATATCGACATATGTACACAATGCCAGCGTACGTTGCAAGCAAGATCTGTCATGATATAAGTTAGAGACGCAAAATGTAATCCTTTGCAATAATCTTTTAATTGCTGATATAGGCATATACAGTGGATTTGTTACGGGTTTAATCCCGCCTGACTGCCTAATCTAGGTACAGTGAATTGAGCAGAAAATAAACATGGGGCAGGGGGGGGGGTAACAAGAAGATGGCGTGAATAGGGGTTCGTAGACAGAGAGCCGGAGAAGCGTAGGTCCGGTGCTCTTAAGTACGGGGGGGCATAGCCTGAGCTGCCAACCTCGCAAGCACTCGTAGACCGCCAATTTCGGTGTAGTGAGTGTTATACTCTCGGGTATAGAAGACTCTGCTGACCATTGCCCATTGGCTAATTATTGTATTCGAATAAAAAAGCAAAGGCTAAGCATGAGTTATTTAATGGAGTCTAGCTGCGTTTCATGACATCTCTCCCTCGCACTCGGTGTCGATATAGAATGGAGACATAAACATAATTATGCATTATAACTACCTACCACTTTACATGATTCTCTTTTGTACACCAGGAAGATACAGTATTGTGACTCTCAATCCAAAATACTGACTTTTGGATGGTAATCGTTGCGCATTTCCGCAAGGTGTTTCCGTGTCATCTTTTCTGTTATTCACGATAATAATTTCGTGTTGGATATTACTGGTTTTTAACGATGGTTGAGTTTACTGTTGCCAATGCTGCTGCACTTATCGTAGCGGGCTTTTTCCTAGGTATAGTGCACGATCCTATCACCATCTCTCAGCGATTCTCATCGAGAAGACAGCCCGGTAATTGAGCCCCAATATTCTCACATTAATCATGTTTAGAAGCATCGGTCACCAAAACAGTTATGCAACATGGTAGGATATCCCCGAACAGCCCCGGTTCCTAATTCTATCACCGCTTGAATTTTACCGCCAGTTCATATACAGCTGATAGAAACCAAAGTAAATAAAAAGGACCGTAGCCAACCGGATCATCCAACGGTCGCTCTGGCCTGATATTCTCCAAACCGATGCAGTGCTCACATACGGCGTCAGAGACAAAGTGATCGCTCTTATCGCAACTGATAATCGGCATGGGAGTACTCATGTCTGTCGCTAGTGTTATAACGCCGCTGGGACTGTATGACGCCACTATTCCTGGAGCCCAGGAATTGCCTTCTTTCGAATATGTGCCTGATAGATCTCCCTTCAAAATCGGAACCCTGCCAAGAAGCAGTCTTCTCTTTTCACGATTATGTGGTTATGATTACCTAGTGCCATGCCCCTTTTCTGATACAGTCATCAATATAACGGCGATTCAGGGCAAATGATTCTACAATGGTCACCGACACATATCCTTACGGCTACGACACAAACGTTCCGTCAATAGTTACAGAGATATGCTCCAGTAGGACGAACAACCAACCGACCACTCTTTCAAATTTCTTTGACATTCAATGGAGACGATATATAACTCAGATTGATTACAACCATATCATTGATAACGGGTCTACATATCTTGCGGGGGCATATCGGCCTCTGCAGAGCGTAATATTGAACAATGCCATCGAATCTGTGGAGGGGTTGATAGTTGACACCGTGAATGGGGGCATCGGCTTCCGCAATCATACCGTTCCTTCAGGTGTTTTCGCCAACGGCGGCTCCTCTCCTGGGTGGAGGATTTGCTGTTCATCACGCCGGAGACAGCTTGCGTAGACACAAACCTCACTATCGATTTTCTTATCACTCAGAGTCCAAACAGAAGCACCTTCGTTGAGAACGTCGCCTTGACTGACCCAGGGGGTTTCGTAAACCTCGGCCATCCATACCCAGAACCAAACCAAAGCAATCCTACGACAGATGCACAGCTGTGGATGCGAGCGTCCAAGGCTGAATACATGAGTAACGGTAACTCCACGTTCTACTATAACGTATCCAACCCCGCGGATGAACCAGAGGTAGGCATGAAAGCCTTCTCATATGTTGACTCCTATGTCGGCAAGACATTTCCGGTGCAGACCGCTACGGCCAGTAGTGCTTATGACTCGCTCAGCACTGACCAATACTTTTCTGACTTCTTCAGTCTGCTCCTAAACCATTCAAGCTCCCAAAGCCCACATACGAAACCGCCGCCGAATCCATTCGGCATTAACAGCACCCCGTGGCAGGATCTCGGTAAGTTAGACGCATATTGATCCTTTTCAACACGGTTGGCTTGTAGATAGATGTGTTAACGACAAACTTTTCCTTTTTCGTTTCTCCAGAGGATCTGTGCAGCCGGTACTACGGCAACGACAATACCTATATCAACAATGGCACCAATAGCCTTCAAAACCTTATCGTCACGGACATCCTTGACAAACTGTTTACTAGTGACACTGATAAACCCATCTGGGGCCTCATTTCACAAAAATTTGAGGATCATCGGAACGTGTCGTCGCTCGGTATGAGTTTCTCTATTTGCCAGGAATCAACAATAGCATTGGTATCACAAAACCTTATCTGGACGGACTATGCTGCCTCTGTTGTTACTGGGACGAAGGAAGTTCTTGGGGCTGGAAACTCTGGAGTGCAGAACACTTCAATCGCCGTGACACCCCTCGTGAGAAGAGTCTGTTATCAGCTCCTTTATGCCCTTCCGGCCCTGATTACTGGATTCATTTTAATTCTATTCTCAGGTGTTGCCTTAGGGCTGTCTGTGCTTTCTCCAATATCCATCGCGACCATCCCCGGGCAGATTAATCTCGCTTCGACGGGAAGAATACTCACCACGTGTCTGTATCCTCAACAGTGCGATATATATGCTCAAGTCGTGAATGGAGCAGAAGCATGGGTAAAACCATTGTTGAATTTCCAAAAGATCCAAGCTATGGGGTGGAATTGAGGTCTTACATTTTTAGAGCTCAAGGTTATAAATCTAACATCGGGGAGCAAGTTGCGCTTCTCGCGGAACAGACGACTGAGGGAAAGTAGTCAATCGGCAAGGATATCGTATATATATGAGAACGTTAAATATGATCTGTCCTTAAATAAGAATTGAATGACGCCAATCTGGTCGGCATGAGCCGCAACACTAAAAATAATAGAAGCTAGATGGTGCAGATATGGGTATGGCACAGCCCATGCTCAGGGAACAGAAACTAACGAAGCTAACATGATCAAGGATAGATAATGACGGAATTTTGCTGCAGGTTGGCAGACATGATAGCATGATAGTTGACAATGAGTTAGACGTCTTCAGTAATCGACGTTATCAATTCTTCGACTTTGTTTCCTCTGCCGAGTCTTCGTAGAATCATAAATAACGTTTCTATGTACCGCTTTAACCAGGTATCACCTTTTCAAAAATTCTTTTTAGATTGGAAGCTTTTTTCTTATAAGTATTAAGACTCTTGTCTAATGCTTCATATATACCTTTAGGGATTGAGCTCTGTTTCAGTTCGAGTTGGCTTTTACAGGTTGCGAGAGTGTAAAGAATGACTGGGAGCTGTCGTCGAAAACAACTCTCAGACGTGATTGCTCGCGCATTAGTTCGTCTTTCAAGGACTCTGCGAGTGTCATCAAATTGGAGACGATGATACGAGGCTGAAGTCCGAGGTTTTTGAACGAAATTTGGACATTCACTGGTTTCCGCCATTCGGGATGAATTACTGATTTTAGCTGAAGGGCTAAGCCATCCGTTCAGGGGGAGGGCGGCAATGGATTCAGGACAGGAAATGCAGCAAAAAAGTGTGAAAAAACAAGAAAACAAAAAGTAAAATTTATATACAACAGCTATAACATGATTTTGCTCACTATTATTGTAAATAGACGCTGCCACTTTAATTCAGGCCATTCAGAGCTTACTGGCTCGTCACTGCGTACCACAGACCACAACCCTATACGACATGGAGCCGGTCAACAAATTGTAAGATGGAGATACGTGACACAGCAGGTAAATATTTCAGAGTAATAAGTTTATTTTCAGAGTCGGGATTTGCAGTTTTGGATGTGTCTCGATTGACTCCGAATTTTGCCGACCGCAAGCCGACTTACTCGACTATCAAAATACCCGTCGGTTATTTACGACATGAGATGCCAACTGTTTTAAAACAAAATGTGGAGATTCTGCCGGCTGGGCGACAAAGCACTATGCCCACTATATCCTTACAACTCCTATACGGGTAAAGTCGATAATTTCTATTGGTTCCGCGGCCTTAGTGCTATAAATCCTCCTTTTATTCAAGAATCGCGCGATGGGAAATCTCCGTGAGTTATCCCATCTTGCCGGTGTTTGAAAACAAATTAAATTTATCAGCCAAACTATTTTTGACTATGATTTGTGGGTCCTACCCATTGGAACTGTCAACATTGATGCGGAAGACTGGCACTCCGTGAGAAATGAAGAGGTCCTGCGAATTTAGCGGACCGTTTGTGAAACTTGCATAATATATATACACCACAGATGGGTAATACTCTAAGTAGAATCATCTTTTCCACATAATACTTTGACCTTATAGATGAAAGTGTAGATTCTATTTAGAAGTATGCTTTTCTTAACCGTCTTGACTGTGGCTCTTGCCTCAGTGGGTGAGGCCTTCGTCCATCCCGGTCTCCTCCAGAGCTCAGCGGACTTCGACCGGATTAAGAAGAATATTGCTGCAGGCAATCAACCATGGGTGGCAGGCTATCAGAAGCTTCTCAGTAGTGGATTTGCAACTCCCACATACCAACCAAACCCAGCTCCAACTATCTACCGTGGGTCAGATGGGGTTCATGCCGACAACTGCGGTCAACTTTATGTTGACGTTGGCGCCGCTTACGCCCTGTCACTTCTTTGGGCTATTACTGGAGAAATTCAATGGGGCGATGCTGCAATCCGTGTTCTTGATGCGTGGTCTTCAACATTAGTAGCTCTTGGTGGAGATACTGATGTATTTCTTGCAGCTGGAATATATGGCTATCAGTTCTGCCAATCTGCAGAGATCATGCGTGACTACTCTGCTTGGACGGGCTTTAGTCGATTCCAAGACATGATGGTGAACGTATTCTATCCTACGATCAATGACTGGTTTGTTGGTCATGAAAACTGGGGGAGCTACTCATCAGGCGTATATCCAGGCTGGGACCTTTCCATTATTGCTGGAGGGATGTCGCTAGGTGTTCTAATGGATAATGAAACCATCTACAACCAAGCTGTAGACTGGTTCTATAATGGTACCGGTAATGGGCAGATTAACCGCGCTATTCCATTTGTCTATTTCTATGACGACGAATGGCTGGCTCAGCCTATGGAGGTTGGTCGGGATCAAGGTCATACCATGCTTGATATAGCACTACTGGGGGTTATTGGCCAAACCTCATGGAACCAAGGGCTCAATCTTTTTGGATACAATGGTAGTCTGATCTGGGCCGCGTAAGTCCTGCCTCCTTTCATAACTGAGCTGTATGGTATCTAATTTTCTGTGCTAATACCTCTAATTCAGGGCTGAATATGTCGCAAGATATAATCTTGGATATGACGTCCCATACACAGATTATAATGCTTGGCCTATTGAGCTTCCTACCATAAGCAATTCTAGTCGGGGGAATATCCGTCCAATATGGGAGCTGCTTTACAATCATTATGGTGTCGCACAGAATTACAATGTCACTTGGACAAAAAAATACCGTGACTTAGTTGTGTCGGATGGTGGTGGCGCAGAAGGAGGCAGTGGAGATTATGGCACTGGTGGTGGATATGACCAACTTGGCTGGGGTACCCTTCTTTACACACTCGAAGCAAGTTAGCTAAGCTCCGGTTTCCCCTGTAGCCACCACCAAGTCAGGAACCGGAGTTCTCATGGTCGACGTAAGAATGTAGGCGGCGGAGGATAGGGCAAATATGAGCCGCCCATCCGGCCGCCGTAGCTTCTCCCGTTGGTGGCGTTATGGCTTTGGTGTGGAGACTGGCATTACGTGTGCTGTGCGCAGTACCTACAGTGATATTTGCAGAGAAACAACTCCGCCACTAATAACATCGTCCTTGTTACTAATGCCTATTCGATTTCAATTGCTCGTGAAGCACCTTCATCGGCTCCTGGCAACGAGAATATCGTCTCTCTTTTCTTTAGTAATAGTATAAATTTCTCTTTTTGGTTTGATTGTCACAAACACGATCCCCTGCCATGTGCTGGCCCCTGGATCTCTCTCCGATTAACACAAAAAATTGCACCCATGGCCCGTGAAAAAAGGACAGTAATCTTCAAAATAGAAAAGAACATCTATTTGATGTCGTCGCGAGGCGCTATCTCAAATCACTCCACTTTCTATCCTGTTTTCACAGCAGCCCAATATTGCATTAACTCGCGTAAGTATAGCATAAAAAGTCCGCCTCCGTTTTCCAAACATCAGCAAGAGTTGTGCCCCCGGCTAAGATCCCATCGGTTGGAAGCACCGATTTCATTGATAGATAGGGCGGTGCACCATTGGGATATTCTAAATACGATGCGTAAGTCGTTATATTCTGGACGCTTCCACCAAAGAACGCATTTGTGTTATTAGGGTGCGCATTTTGCCATTTCCACCACACTCGGTCGACCATCTGTATTGTGTTAGAGATAAGCGTGTAAGGTGGGCCTGTAAGGTGGCTTGAAAGGGTGCTTACCGCATGGTGCATCCAGAAAAGGGGTTCATTAGCAGAAAAGGTGGGACTAGGCTCATTCTCAAAACAAGACTCAGAGGCATCTTCAGGACAATAACCCGCAAGATCGCTACGCCAAACTCATTAGCATTATTATCCAACACCGGAGTCGCAGAACCCACCCTCCTAATATCTCATGCACACTACCATGTGGACCCTCGAAGCCCTCGATAAACCTTTGAAAGCCTTTATAGTCACCGGTATAATTGGCAATCGCGGCATCAATGACCTCAGGTGTAAAAGTGGCATTTGCATCCAAGTCTAGTTGCGGGAAAAAGTCGCCAGCACTTGCGAAATTGATGTATGGCTGCAGAGTGAAGTTTCGGCGCAGCCCATGAGATACAGGGTATGCAAGGGTGAAGTTGGAGGAAAAGCCGCCTGTACCGACGACGAAGTCGTTATCGGATATACCTACGGCTTGGCCAAGCCCCGAGATGTTGTCGTCTGACCAGATACCAGCCTCAAGAACGTTGGCGGAATCTAATAAAAGTATTAATATTCGGGAACTTGTAGGGACTGAGGGAGTAGGTACCGATGGTCCAGTCCCAGTATGGTGCTACCCCATTATAGTCACAGCGGCTCTTCAAGGCTTGGGTATATGACCAAACGAAGTAGCGATGGAAAGGGAAGAAGAGACCTGCGAGATTATCATACTAAGCAACATGCTACAGTGACAATAAATTTTGGGGTGTTCACCCGTGAAGTGGATAACCGGATTAAGATCCGAATGCACATATGCATAGTCATCGTAGTATGAGCTGTTTGATGTGATATTGGCGAAACTTTCGGCAAAGTCGCCGACTGAAGAATACAGAGAATCATCGTGAGGGAGATGCGCCATGCACTAATCAAATAGACATGGTCAATTATCTAGAGAGTACAGAAGGACGTCCAAACACTCACCTTGACAGCATCGATCCAGGTAGTTTTCTCTGCCGTTGTAAACTCCCGCCATTCTCGTCGAACTTCTATGGAAGAACAACCCCCCCAAGCCGTCGAGGCGAAAGCAGCAAACACGTATATTGGTATAAGCAGTGTCATCTTCTACGAAGAATAAAATAAAATGCGAATATGGATGACAGTAGATATCCCTATCAATAAAATATTAAACAGAAAGACAGAAGTGTATCACATATATATGTCTATATTCTATATTCAAATCTAGTAGGAGACAGGGAAGTATCTTCTTTTCAATGTTTTTTCCATTGGCTGGGCGATCAATGCTTAAGAGGGTCAGGGAGGCTGCGAAGTGGAGTGTGTAGCTTACGCAGAGGACCACAAATAGAAGTTGCCGTACGTCAGCTTCAATCATGTCGCATGGGAGAACTTCAGCCCAGTAGCAGCAGCGCATCGACATCTGTGGGGTGCAATTGAACGATAAGAGACGAGTCATTAAGCCTGGAAAGGAGACTATGCTCTTGCAAGTTTAGCGTGATATTCAACAAGGTACGGCAACATGGCCAAACAATAATAATATGGTTGCGAATCGTGAAAATCTCAAATTCAGGATATTCCGTTCCTATTTGCTAAAAGAGCATTGAGGAGTCTGCTAGGAGGATGGTCCCTATAATTCGGGATATATCATGTGTACGTAGATATTTACCGAGAAGATAGCGACGTAAGCTTGCCAGGGTCCAGCCGGTGGAAACATAGCCTTGCGGAGAAGGTCCACAGTCGCGTATTTGCTCTGTGGATAGTAACGCTTATCTGATGCCTAAGTGCTGCGGGACGGTATCTATATTTGTTTATGCAAGACATCAGTACCACCCGTAGTTTAGTAAAGATTTCTTATCCGCTGATATAGAATTAATATCGTCTAGTACTGCTATTTTGTGCAGTCTTACGCGGCGCCACGTTTCCGTTGATCCATATATAGTGGATATTCTGCAAGGCACACTTACAAGCATATCGTACGATTGGCCTGGTATTGACCCGCTAATAAAATGCTAATCTGTGAAGCTGATAGAAGCATCGCTGTTTGATTGGTTTTTTCTAAGCTTGTGTGTGGTGAAGATCCTACCGAGGCATGTTTTGCTGTCAATCCGGTGGTCTATTTAGGATAGAACAATAGATATGTAAGAGAAAAGTCTGTGTGCAATGTAACGGACAAATGCCATACGTAGATATAGCTTCTCGCCAATCAAGACACAGAGCGAGAGGATGTGAGAGCATATAACAACATTTAGAACACAAAACGTGGACGTATTTAACCCTGGACTTGAAACAAGAAGTGCGAGAGATAAGTAATAGCTTTGATTCATAATTTGTCCCTGACAGATTTGGTTCGTGTTCGAAAAATAAGCTTCTTATTTAGACGAGATAATATAAGATGGCTAGGCTACATTGTCTCCTAAATGAGGTAGTACTAGTCTTTTGGGCACAATTTCTTCCCAATATGATCATTACTTCTGGTATACTCGGTACTGATGGTCCAGCAAGTAGCCAATGAAGGCAATGATAACTCCCTTGTAAACTCGTTTTTAAATGCTTTTTCTTTTCACTGACGGCAATATTCTCAATAAAAGATAAGCAAAAGCCAGGTTCGAGCTATAGGTATTGGGATACTTACGGAATTTAAGGAGAAAATGTCAAAGTTAGTTGACAGTCGCTTTGGAAGTATAACGTGCACGTCGGGCTACATCTTGAACCAGGTCGACCCCTAGCATATTCTGACTCAGGGCTGACGGTCATTTGACTGGGCCAGAACAACAATAAGATAATAAAAACATAATAAAACATACAACAGCTGGGATTCGCTGGTGGTCACCCACCCAACTACTAACCAGCCGGCGTGTGGCTTAAGTACGGCTGAGCGGACGGGAAGCCCTGTTTTCCACACCCTATGGTCGTATGTATCAGAGATCACTTCAAAAGGTTTGATAAATACAAAAAGGCAATCGACCCAGTGAAAAAGCCAGATGAGAAGGGTGAGTGCGCAATAGACAAGGTGAGAAACAGGATAAGAATATCTATATTCAATATAAGAGTAGGTGCCGCCTAGTAAGGATCGGGTGATCACCGCTTTACCATCGCGCGGCTGGGGTCACAGTGTGAGCGCGAGAATCACCTTCTGTTCCCGATCGCCCCACACATATACTAATCTACAGTAACGCATAGTTAATCATCTCTCTAAAACAGAAACGATCATGGTCGTGGCATTAAGTATGATATGCCTAAAACAAATCAGTCTACGCTTAGAGTAAACCGTATGTACGTTTACCCTTTGACGAACGTTCGTCGCGATTGACGTTCTGTAAGCTATATAACGTATACAAAAAGACCGTAATCACTACTTTCACAAGAACGTTGAAACGGTAGAGCGAGATCTGACAACTAACCTTATCTCTACCAGTCTCGTAAGCGGTGCTAAATGCTGATGAAAGAGTCTTCCCTAACCGAGGACAGAGTTTATTTTGGTGGTGATGGCTCTTATTTCCACAAGAGGCAAGAAAAATAAGTGACAACGAGAATTATGTGCACAAATGTATCATAGAAGACTCATTTTGCAGTCCGCTTTATAGAGCTACAACGTTAATATTAGAATAATTTAAATAGTGCAAGTCTTGCCATAACGTTCTGCCTCTTCGAGTGCGTTCCTTATTTGCTTGTGGAGAGACTTGGGGACGTAGGATGGACGAAAAAGCTTTGTAAAGAATCGTCCGACATTTGACCTAAAGCCAGCTGTGACCCGTTACCTGATTTGATGCGCTTGACAGAAATGAGGTCTTTGAGAGTTGTTACCACTGCTACCCTGCTATTGTCTCCTGCAGTGACGTCCTCATAGTAGTTTGTGCGTGGCTGATGCGCTTCTTTCCCTACCCGCTTACAGAACTCCAATAAGTCTTCAATGCCTTTGACTTCTTCCTGAAAAATCTGTTGCTCAGTGCTGAGTCCATCACTCAGCAGTGGAATATCAAATCGGGTTACTGGAAGTTGTTTATCAACCTTGAAAAGATGCTGCATTAGTTGAATTTTCCACCTAGTAAATTCTTTGTGCGTTGAACTCAACCCCTCCTCATTGATCAAAGAAGATTGCGAGGGTATATCACGAAAGTGTCCCTGGTAGGATTTCTCAGGAGCACTTTCTAGGTCTCCTAGCAGGCTAGATCGTGACTCTTCCATGAGAGCCAGAAAGTGCTCACAGATATCAAGGCTCTTCTGAGTACTTTGCTTCTCGTCTTCCATTCTTTGGAGCTCCACTGCATCGACTTTTGTGATTCTCGAGCCGTCAAGTGACATGGTCTCCAGTCTTGCTCGAATGTCCTGTAGATGACTTTCTAGATCGCATTGTGTATTCTCAATGAGCTCCTTATATTCTGCGAGGACAGTTTCCGTAATATTTGTTTTTCGACTGCATGAAGAAATATTAGCACCGCCAGCATGGTTAAGAAGGGGTATGCAGAACGAACGTACAGATTCGCATATGCAAGGGCGATTGCTATTGTTGATTTGTATCCGGCTACCATGTCCTTGAAGCCTGAAATATCTTTACCCATATACTGTAGCTTCGCCCAGTCTCGCTTACTATAACGTTTGTCCGAGGAATTTTGTGTACATTGAGTAACTAGTTTGTTGAAGTCGGTACAAGCACTGGCACATCTCTCAAGAGGTCGCTTGAGGACCGTAATATCGACGTCAATATTGCCGAGTAACAACTGCAGCATCTGCAGGACTTCCTGGAGATCTTGTAATTCTTCTCGAAGTTCACGAATGAGCTTTTCCCGAGACTGAAAGCTTTTTACAGTCTGAGAGAGAAGGATGGTGGCCTCGAGGGCCAAGGTCACAAAGGTTGTGATAGCAGAGGCAGTACCAATCACTTCCGCCGCCATGGTAGAGGTGTAAAAATATTTGTAAGAGAGATGAACGTGTAGAATGAACAACATCCAACAACTGTTAGGAAATGTGAATATATATAACAGTCCATAGGGACTAAGCGCACCGAGGGATATGAAATTATTATCCACATGAAAAGGTACCTGACCTAACGAGTCATACTGGCGCTGAGGCCACCAATTGACAGACGTAGCATCGTCTTCCCCTTACTCTCGACGTTTCCAAGTGTTTCAAATATACAAGTTGTTAAGATGTGATAAAAAGTCTAATCACCACAGCAGTCACAGTAGGAGCTCAAAGTCCTACATTCCTTATCATTTAAGCGCCCGTCTACTCCATTGCCCCAAGATCAGCAAAGGCAATAATTCCGAGTTAGAACCTAACTTCTAGAAAAATTCTCGTCATCTGAGAGATTATACACGCTGTCACTGGATTTTCACGACCGAAGAGAGGCCTGCTGGCGAATTCCTACAGAGCAGATGTTGTGGCATGATTGAGTACATAGGAAAGCTTAAAAGGCGTCCTTGGTATATGTATATAACGAACATGTTTACTGGTAACATGTTGACTCATCAAGCCAGGATTCATAAAATTTAGATAAAGGTAAAACAAACCACTTCAGCCGGGTGTCTTTTCTCAAATGAGACCCCTCTCAAAAGCTTTAGCAGGGATTAGTCTATCAATCTGAATGACAGGGATGTTTCACATAGCCGCCGGTTATGAGAATTGCGTAACATGAGAACCCAAGGTTTAGAAAGTGAAGACTCCAAATTAATAGATTCACAGAGTATTTTTTAAAAGAAGTCGCCTATATCCATTTCATAAGGTTAGAGTTTATTACAATATGTTTTAAGCGAGGTAAGGCCTATCAATCCAGAAGAGCCACATATTATGAAACGCAGTGTGTAAAAATAGTAATTAGTTACTAATTTTCGACAAACAGAAAACGTACGATGGAAAAGAACGCCTAATCAACAACGAAAATGACCGATGCTCACCAGCCAACCAACCAATCCCGCGAAACGTGTAAGCGCCGATTCCATAGCTACGTAGTACCCTAGCCGCCACCTAGAGGCTGATACGAGCTAACGCCTTTTCCGCGGGCCAACATGATTACAAGCCCTGTGAAGGCTCATAGGGCGCACTTCACAATTGCATTACCAAGTTCTTTAAAAGAATCAATGGAGTACATAAATACTCTACGTGTCATTTACCGCAGATTGTCTTCCGAGTCTTTATCGACTTAATTTATACTATTTAACCATTAAAAGCAAAGCTCTCAGTGACATTTTTAGAATAATAAAATATTCATCGCGTTGTTGATTCTATAAGGTTGAATTTATGAGAAAGCATATCACTAGTTCTATATAGTAATAGTTACTCCAAAACCTTTATACAGAATCCTCAACTATATTGTGGACGAGACGAGCGTGTTATCACCTTGCTTGTCAGGAAAGTAGTTGGAAACTGGGGGTTGGTAACCAGGACGGTCAAGATCATTCAAATCTACTGCCAACGAAGAGAAAATACAATGCTCTTCTAGAAAACTATTGATCCTCGTGCCAAAAGCTGACTGCGCCCCTTATAGACCTAGGTAAGCGGCTTCCTGGTCACAGAAAAAGATGTCAAGAAGCTATCAACTTACCGAGCGGCCTAGGTTTGAACAGGCGATCCTATCTTTAATGATGTACGAGAATTGTAAGAAGACATCCATCTTTATGTGTGAAAAATTTAGTTTATCCTTTTTATCACAATACAAATAACATTTAAACACGAGTATACACCGCCAATTCTGCGTGTCCAGAGGTCGTTGCAAAAATAAATTGGCTTTGGTGCTCACTATTGATCTGACCAACTAGGAACTTAGGAACTTTTAATATCTTGGACTTTCTAACTGCAATATGGGTCCCTACGCTTGTACTGAAATCCACGTTGCCTTCTACGTTTCCGGCTTCCCCTTTTCCACTCACCCCGATTCACCCTCATCACCGCGACTCGCTTTTAAAGCGGCATCGTGACAGAAGGCTATTTCAATAATTAACCTTAGATATAATTCTTGCTTAAGGACGGCTGAGCGGACGGGAAGCCCTGTTTCCACATCCTATGGTCGTATGTACTTACTATTTTATTTTATAGGATTATATGGAAACAATGTTTGTGATCACTGCATTCCGCGTACATTAAAATCACAGTACCACCGTGAATTGGGTGAATGTGCTATAGATGGGGTGAGCCACTCACACTACTCGCCTGGCGTTGCTGACCTCCCCCTCTTACTATTTTTGCTGTATGCGATCGGGCATTGGCTACTCCCCCTTCATTTCAAATATTGGTGCACTTGGCAGTCTAGCCTAGCGAATGAAGGGGAGCGAAACGCTGCTGGTTTGATGTAATACGTTCACCGGTTTAGTGTTTTGAGGGAAAAACTTTGCATTAGCGCGATCAGCTGTACACTGTATTTATAAGAGAGCTCTTGTCGCCCAGAAGTGTCTCTGGAGGATCACGCAAAAAATATAGAGTTTAATGTCAATATATACATGTTTCTCTGATCTGGGACATGTGAGTTCCATAGCTGGTTATTAGTCCTATGTACCCGTATACAATTCAAGAGAGGAATTCCAGATGTACGTACAATGCTGCATACAGTGCAGCCTTGTGTAGAGTTCAAGAAAGCCACCATAATAAGCCTTAGCGTAGCCTTGCTTCCAACAACTCAACCAATGTCCCCATGCCACATAGTTACCTACGTAGTTACCTCATATTAATTGGATATGATTAACATTCATGACTGTCATCTTGCTTTTCTCCGATCTCAGCCTTGTCATGTCGGAGCGGATAAAACCTGCACACAGAGGAGGGAAATGGAAGAAAGAAATGGGACGTAAAGTCGGCTCTATAGACCTCGCTGCGGTGTCTGACAAAAAAAAAAAAAAAACAAACAAAATAACGTCGGGTCCTGGCATGAATTGAAGCACTGCTACATTATTTCCACGAGGAAAGATTCGAGAGCAGAGTTCGAGCTGATTTTTGATCCAATCGGAAGATCGGAGTCTAGATCCGGCATTTGGTATTCTCGACCATTTCGTGCCATTAAACGCAGGCTCTCGATACACATGGATCTCTCATTGAACATATCCGGTGCTGGCCCACTCAGCCAAATAGGCCTTCATATCCTCAATTTTGACACTGCTGTCCACTTGGCTTCTGGAGCGGTCGGGTGGTGGAAATCGCGCAACCGATCCATGTCCCTGATTGAATCTATATCAGCCAGTAAAGCATCCATTGTGTGCGCCAGCAATTTTAACACTGTTAGTTATCGAGAGCGAAGGAGGCAGGTTGGTCTTGTGAGAGGGCTTGCGGTCCAGCAAGATGATTTGTGTGCAATTCCTGGAAGCATAGAACAGACCGCGGTATCTAATGACTCAGGCATCGATTGTATGAGGGCGATGACGACTGGTCTCCTTTGCTTCTACCATGTCCAAAAAGTCACCGCCATTCTTGCAGAAATTATTCCGTTCGGCATGCTACATCCAGATCACGACGATGAAGTTCCCGTGTTTGAAGGGCCTCTTCTTTCTAGTCTTCGAGACTGGGTCATCTCTGTGGCTGCCGAGGAAGACTGCAATACCTACAGAAACCACCTGTTGCAGTTGGTTTCTAGTGCACAAGATGCGTTAATTGGTGCTGAAGTAGTACATGCTGAGCATTTCAATAACTCCACAGATGACTCAAATCATATACTTGGAGTCCTAAGGTGGATGGTGACGCCACTACATAAGCGGAATGAAACAAGGTATCCCACACGCTCTTTCCACGTATGGAGAATAGCGGTCGTCATGTCTGAACTGGGATTTGATATCTCAGCGTCCCTGGAGTTAATTTTTTCATCTTTCCAGTATAAGCATTTTCTTAGCGATACGGAAAATTCTAGCCGCTACTCTGATGTTGCCCTTGTTACAACTTCTGTGGGTGAGACTGATCCTTGGATGTTTCAGCGGGTGCATACGGATTTTCTTAGGTTGCGACCGCAAGTGGTGTCCATACGCAGCATACCCCATATATTATTCAGCCGTATCGCCATGAACGATGCTGACGTGACACCAGAGGAGCTAGTTGAGATGTGGAATATTTCATTTGACTTTGCCAAAAAGGCTGTGGGAGTTCCATCCCTCAAACGAGGAGGAAATGTTGAACTTCCAGTTGCCAGGGACTTGGAGCTTGTACGAGAAAATCATAAGCATCTTATTGGGATATGGTCGACTCACATGTCACGGATCCTCCGCCCTGCGATGGAGTTATATATCCCGGCGTCTTTTGGAGATCCATCATGGTCTCACACGGAACTTCTAGCCTACTTCCAGCGCCAGAGGAACGGCGACCCAGCAGCTTCTGAAGACCGAGAAGTCAGACGCAATGTGCACAAATTATCTGCCATCCTTTTGGGATCTATATACGGCGCCTGCGTGCAGTCTTTAATTCCAATGAGAGACGCAGATGGAGAAGCAAGTCCGTCCGATTCCCTGCAGCTCGCATTTACGCCGGAGAATATCATCTCGGATAAGCTGTTCCAGTGGACAGCGTCTCTCGGCCTCGCACTAAGTGGACTTTTGGAATCAAGCAGATGGACTGGTCTTCTCCTTGAACTTGCCACGGGCATCGAACATACCCAACCTTTAAATGAGCAACCTTCAGCTGGTCTGCTTGGACGCAGACTAAATATTACCCCCAGTCACGATGGCATCTTTCAAGAATCTCATCTAAGAGTTTCAGATATTTTCGGAGTGCAAGCGAACGGAGTGTTTGCTGTTTCTGACTTTGTCGTTCGACCATCGACAAATGCAGACAGCGCCTTAAAGTTCCACGTTGGAATAGGTCGAATTCTGAACCTACCAATAGATGGCTCGGGATATCTCCGGACATCCCAAATAAACCCGGCCGGGATGGAGCTGCCGTTGAACCCTTCGCCTCAGTTAGAGATTCTATCGAGGCAATGCGGTGCTGCCAGCATACAAGATGCCTTTCGGATTGACGCAGAACCTGACTGGAATGTGAATGCGCAGACCATTTGTTTTGGTGTTCGCCGCGCAGGTATTTTGATTTCCATTTTGAATATTTCGCAAGTCTTGGAGAGACTTTACAATAGAACGGTTTCCTGCACATGTGGGGAGCCGCAAATGGCAGTGACCGTTCCACTGTCCGAGCGATGGCAGGAGGTCACAGTCTATCAATTTCTTCGACCAAGTTACCCTGGGGGTTCGAAATTGGCTGCGTATATCAGGGACGAGGACAAGATCATTGTAAACGTGGAAGGGGATGACATGAAGCGGATTTTCATTGTGGGGACTTTACAATGCAGGAAGTTTGCTGTTTGTAAGGATTGTATTCATTGCGCCTACAACAGCATCAGAAATAAGGACAAGAAAGAAAGTGCTGCTTTAATTGTAGGATAAGGAGTTGGATGGCATATTTTTAAGTTTGAAGATCAAACGACTGGAAAATGGCTTTTGCAAGTTTCAATTCAGATAAACTTCTTTATATTCTGATAGGTATATTGTAATCTTATAAACCGACAATATGCTAAGCTCTGTAATTTGGAAGTGTATACCAAGTTGGCTTTCTGGAGATAAAAATAGTAAGCACCCAATATGAAACATCAAGGCTGACTGGAGCTTTCCTTACCTGTAACTATAACAACTCTTTCTAATGAACAAATCTTATTGTCTTGAATCGCCATGGGGGTTGCGTACTGGCAATGATTACCCCTCAAAGATAGACGTTCGCAACTGCAGAGCTGAGTAAGATTAGCACCAAGCTAAAGTAAAAACCAAAGCTAAAATAAAATGTAAGGCCAGGCTAAATAAAACGAAAATACAAATAAAACGGTGCCTCCCTTCCTGTCGTTAGTTTTTACATTAATTATTGTTGTTATTTCACAACTTCAAGACCAGCTATGAAATTGCCGCTTAGAGATGTCCGCCTGCAACCCGAAGCTTACTGAACCTATCAAACCCAGTTTCACAGCTGCAGGGGAAAATGACTCTTAAACACCAGAAATAAAGAGGCTAATTAATTCGCTTCATATGCTAAAACATCCCGAACGCGGCTCTTTCGCCGAAACCGATCGTGACACTCTTCGCATCCCAAATCCCTTCCTCACGAAGCAACAAAAACATGCTGGAGGACACGTTGTATACACAGCCAAAGCCGAGTGAGAAGATACCACAAGATCAGCCATGACAACCATTTTCTATCTGTTAACTCCCAATAGTCCCAAGGGAAGGTTCCATGGAAACAAAAGTAGAATAGTGCATACGTTACCCAAGGGTTGAGGGAGATATGTTCTTATTCACACGGACGAGGTCAAGCACGTAGAGAAAGCGAGGGTAGAGGCTTTTGTTGTTGGCCAGGATATTGAGAATGGGGAGAAACCACAGTTGATTGTTGAGGGGGATATATACAAAGCGAGTTACCTTTTTGCCAGATAACGAAGATTCTGATAAGAGCAAGGACGGATTGTTGATAAGCGAGGTGAGTTGACCCATGTATTTCTTCCGAGCGGATCTTTGTCTGGTATTAGAGATCTAGACAGTGGTGCCAGGATTTGAGTTCACTGATCATAACTTCATGCCTGCTGATGTTCTTCCTAAACTGGTTGAGGTGAGGCAGGTGAAGAAAATTCAGTGGCTACAATCAAGTAGCTATCCGACAATCTCCCAAGGTGTTAGGAATGACAAGAATACGGACTAGAAGAAATTACAAGAGTAGTTAATTGTCAATATCCGGTTTGTTGTGGAAGGAAATCTTGTTCTCCAATCACAGTTTCTTCGCCGCCGCTCCTTTGGTCTATTGCGACAACCCTTTTGTACGGTATAGAACTGAGCCTAGACCCGGTCTATATTGGAACAGTCCGATAGGGTGGTCTTTTAATTGCATTGCGTTGTCTGAATTGATCTAAAGAATGGTTCGGGATTACGTCAACACTCTACAGCATCTAAACTTTTTATGACCTCACCACTCCTGTAGACGCGGATAAAGGCTGCAAGCGTCGAAAAAGTCTCATGTTGACTTAATAAAATCGTGTGGCCAAACAGATAATTATGTAACTATAGGATATTGCACGAGCTAAATATATATAACAAACTACCTCGAACACGCCGGGAGCGCTTTTTAGTGAAATATACTATCACTATCAGTGCCTAGGAACACATTAACCCTGAAACTAACTAGAAGCATATGAACACTGACGTGACTTCAAAATATCTCACAAAACCACCATGGCGATATCTTCAAACACAATGCGCGGCATCAGTTTGTTTTGCCGCGTTATAGAAACCATCAGTGCGCTTATTGTCTTGGGTATAACCGCATGGGCAGTCGAAACGTCCAAGACAGTGACAGTTATTTATTCATTGGTCATCGTATGTTGTCCACTCTTGGTTCTCTTAACAATTTTCAATCCGAGCTGATCGAAATTTAGGCCTGTCTCACTGTCTTCTACGCCCTACTCCTGTTCGTTTTTGCATTTTTCTCGTCAAAGAAAACCATTTTTCATGTCATCAGCACTATGATAGACTTATTTCTGGCATTCTTGTAAGTGACGCTTGTCTTTAGGAGGAAATATGAACCAAAAATCTAATACAACGCCGTGTTGGGCAGCTGGATCGCTGCATTTGTCCTCCTAGCAAACAACTTTAACGATACTGGTTGTAGGGTGAACCATTGGCATGGAATCTTGGTCTGCTCTCGACAACATACAGTTGAAGCATTTGCATTTATTGCATTGTACGTCAAAGAGGTTTAGCCTGTTGCCAATTTTTTGGGGTAAATGGGTATACTAATTTTCATTATTCAGTTTCTTCACTCTTGTGGCCGCGATATTCAGTGCCCTCACAGTTTATGCGATGGCGAAAGAACGCCGAGAGGATGAACCACCACACAGAGAGAAAACTGCTACACCTAGTACAGTGGCGGAAACGATCCCAGAGACACATGCCAGCACCGAGCAGACAGTGAATAATGTTGTCTGAAACCGAGCATGATACTACATGTGAGTGGAAATGGAATGAGCTTGTCGTTCATTTAAATGGAAATTTTTATTTTGATTGGTCAAAATATATCTTGATATGATTAAAATAGCAGCAATAATGTCAAACAGCAAGTATTTAACTTTTCATCATCAGTGTAAAGTAGGTATGACTCATGCCTGATGGATGGATGCCTGGAATACGAAGAAACAAGAATCAAGTTTTGACAGTCACTGATTCATAGTTAATTATTAACTGGTCAACTAATAATTATTACCTAGTGGAGAAGAGCAACACTAAACTTAACTGAGAAAGAACGACGTTATGAATTACTACGAAACTAGCAACATTGCGGCGCGTCTCCGAAGTTCCTGCAACATGGATACCAAAGTAACGCGGGGAAACTATTAATTGTGAAAGAGAAGTATAAGATATTGATATTAACCTGTAGCGATGTTTAAAAGCCTGGGTTAAACGATGAAGATTAGGTGGGTAGTAGCAAAAGATGGCATAGTCGGCCCACACGCCTACTGTCGTCATTGGATTGGAAATTCCCTTGATATGACTAATTTAGTATCACCTGACTAGGCACTTTATGGTATGCCTAAACTGTGATTTGGTAGCGAGCGAACCACAGCTTTGGGACGTCCAAGAACAAGCTTTAACGCTAGCCCTATGCAGATATCACGAGTTGCTCGTTTGGAATACGAGATGTGCTGCTGTTGTGATTTAGCGGTGAACTACAAACACGAGATATTGTTAGTATTATTAATCAAGTTTATATCCAAGCTGAAGTGACACGAGCTATAAAATGAGTGTGTATCTATAACCGGATATCACTCTGCCAGACATTCTAACATGGATGAGAAACAAAATCATAGCAATCCAGATGGATACGAGATGCCGCCACCAACAGATCAGGTATATACTAGTACGGCGAATGATAAGATAAAAAGTGAGAATGAAGACGAGGGCAGCGTTAGCAATGGCAAAGAACCGCCGGAAGAGCCTGATCTGGAATATCCAAGTATCTTAAAGGCGGTTATTATCATCGCATCTCTGTTCCTGACTGTTTTCCTGGTGGCCCTGGACCAGACCATTATCGGAACGGCAATCCCCAAAATTACAGACCAGTTTCATTCTGTCGGCGATGTGGGCTGGTATGGGAGCGCATATTTCCTAACATCAACGGCCCTGCAGCCGACATACGGGCGTATTTACAAGATTCTCAATGTATACTGCATACATTTTGCCTGGTCTAGATAGATTGACTGACATACGGTTGCTAGGTCAAATGGGCTTTCTTGGTGGCAATATTTGTGTTCGAGTTGGGGTCGTTAATATGCGCTGTAGCCCCTAATAGCCCGACCCTCATTGGAGGCAGGGCTGTAGCTGGCTGTGGAGTTGCAGGCATATTCTCTGGTGCTTTAGTGATCATATCTTTCTCTAGTACATTGACTAAGGCCATCGGATTGTTCCTCCTTCTAACATGCAATTACAGTTCCTCTTCGTCAACGGCCTATGGTGTTTGGTCTTTTTGGCGCTGTCTGGGGAGTCGCTTCTGTTGTCGGTCCCTTGCTAGGAGGCGCATTCACTGACCGAATATCGTGGAGATGGTGCTTTTACATCAAGTATGTGCTGAGAGGTCTCGTCAATCCAGTGTACTTCCTTCCTCTAACACCGATCAATAGCCTTCCTATCGGCGGCCTCGCAGCCGCCGTCGTTGTATTGATCCTCCACATCCCAAAGCGAAAGACAGACAACTCCCAATCCTGGATGCAGAAGCTCAAACAGTTGGATCTCATCGGTGCAGGTTTACTTATCCCTGCTATTGTCTGCTTATTGCTGGCACTTCAATGGGGTGGCAATAAATATCCATGGAACGACTCTCGGATCATCGGGCTCTTTATCGGATTCGGTCTCATCGCTATTCTCTTCGCATTCTCGCAGTACAAGCTCGGTGACAAAGCAACCCTACCACCACGCATCCTGAAGAAGCGCACTGTCTGGTCTGTGTGCATCTTTACTGTGTGCTTTGGAGGAGCCTTTTTCCTACTCATGTATTACTTACCCATCTATTTTCAATCCGTCAAGAATCATTCCGCCACAAAATCCGGTATCGATCTCCTTCCGATTCTTCTGGCAACGGTCATCTCCTCAATTATCTTCGGTGGCATCATCACCGCAGTCGGATACTACACCCCCTTTTTGATCTTCAGCACTGCTTTATTTTGCATTGGCTGTGGTCTCTTGACAACATATAGCACCGCTATTTCCAACGGGAAGTGGATTGGATATCAAATTCTTACAGGCGCTGGCGTAGGAGCTGGCTTCCAGGTCCCCATGACTGCTGTACAGACGATACTTTCGCAGGAGGATATCCCTATTGGGTCAGCTGCTGTGATGTTCTTTCAAAGTCTTGGCGGTGCACTGTTCATTTCTGTTGGTCAGTCCGTTTTCCAGAACGGACTAGCTGACTACCTACGATCGTACACCAATGACATCGAGCCCGGTGTTATTCTTGGAGCTGGAGCAACTGGAGTCAGACAGATCTTGTCTCAGATTGGGAAATTAGACGAGCTGTCGATCGTCCTAGAAGCTTATATGGCCGGGCTGGTTGACGCGTATCGAGTCAGCCTGGCATTGACGTGCGTGGCCTTCGTAGCCAGTCTTCTCGTGGAGTGGAAGAGTGTCAAAAAAGGTAAAAAGGATGGGGCAGAACTGGCCGTTTCAGCTTGATATGGTAAAATGCACTTCCACGTCCACAGATAAAAGGCCAATGAGATTCATCCAACAGCTCAATATTATTGCATGTCAGATGTAGGATATAATTAGGTAGACCAGTTACTCTTTTGTTAAATTGGACTATCTCATCTCCAGCTTCATTGTCATTTACCTAGGATCCGCCGACTATATATATAAATATTGTAAATATGAGCCAAGACTTCTTTATAGCTTCAGTATGTGCTTGATCTTGTTGGCTTCCTACGAAAGTATCTATATTGAAGGAGACAATTACTGTAAATGTAGCTATTTATATAAAAGGGGATATAATAACGGATTCGGCATGACCAAATGTCAATTGGATACAGATGTCAGTGGTTTACCGTATAATTATCGTTGACCCGGACCGCGGTACGGCGGAGTATACACACAACCTTGCCACAGTTAATTTTAAAGTGGGCCCTGGAAAACGCGTACTATTTCGGAGTATCGGAAAAAGCAAAACGCGTCCAATAGTCTGAATGAAGAACACAGGATAGAGATAGAAAAAGTAAGAACCAACAAACTTGTCACACAACACGCAAAGGATACTGTACCTTCATCACAGAACCCCTATACATCTTGGTGAAAACTAGTAAAAATCAATTTTCAAATTATCTAAGCCGCTCGATATGCCCGCAAACGCGCCTCTTCAGGTTCAACTGCTTCGGCGACAAACATCTCCAAGAAGTCCAAAACGGGCGATAAGAGTAGCTCATCGGACATCCCTCGGAGAGACCGATGGTCTGCTGTTTCCGCGTCCGCCAATGCTTACTTCCAGTATAAGTTGTCAGTAAGGGATTCAGATCGCGCTTACGCTACATTTGTATCTGTCCCCTTCCATGGATCGGCAAGGAGGATGACGATGAAGATAGCGTCGATGGATGTGACAAAGGCAAATCATGCCTCTGTCATAAACCTGCTATTGAACATCCGGAGCACATCTGGGTTGTCAGTGCGGCAGGTTACAAGAAGTTTCTCGCTCTTGATACTCTCATATCGCTCCGTGACCCAGACAACTTTCAGATGTACACGTTCAATGACCACTCAGGCTACGGTGTTATAGAGGCTATTGAGAATTACATTCTGGATTTTATAGAGGCCGAAGGCAACTGGAAAGAGCAATGGGTGGTATGCGAAGCATTGGCGTTGATATTGTCAGGCAATGGGATGATGCCTATGGTTATGTATGCACATTTCATTCACCCCTCCTGCTGTATAGAAGGTTACTAATCACGTCTAACAAAGGGTCGGTGACTCGGAAAAAGTCACGGCAATTTTTTCAATTATCGTGCGCATGGTCCTGTCAGTCCTTGCCAAGTTGGAAGGTTTGGAGCTGCTCAAGCCTGATTCGGAAGTCAGAAATCTCAGCCTAGTCATGGCTCTGTACATTGAAGAAACTGGGTCCTTCCGAAGCGATGGCTATATTTCGGCTGATGAACCGGAAAGGCGCTCTAAAACATTCAAATTCGATGCTGCCCGTTTTGACAACTACCTGGTTACCTATGCGAGGAAGTACAATATCAAGCCGCAAGGTCTTCCTGATACCGATAAAAATGTGGAAAAATTGGATGATATCGAGCTTCCAGCTGCTGGAAAGGACCCGTGGGGCTGGAATGTCGCCTTGAAAAAGTATTGGCGAGACTACGGCCCAAAGATCGGGGGCGATGATCTTGATATTACCACGTGGAGCAGCGGACAGTGAAAGGCAAAGAGTTTTACTGGTAAGGATCCACTTAGCAGGAAAGAAATTCAGGCGATAAAGGACGGGATGGTGATGCAAATGATGTAAGAATTATTAAAAGTGGTTGAAAACGAAGGTCTCTAGAAAGAGAAATGTACAGATATTCCTATTAAGATTACTTTACAATTTAGTATACTGCGTATCAATATTTAGTCTAAATGAATTATTAATTGGTTAAGAATTCTTAATCTAGCTATGGGAAATTGACTAGAAGCAGGGGCCGTTGGGGATATACTCTTTCCGGACGGCAGCGTGAGCGAAGTGTTTGCAGAAACGAAAGAGAGTTTGGTCCATCTGAAGAGTTATTAGGGGAAATTCCAGGATGATATGTGCAAGGACGCCAACGAACTACATGTCCGACCCAAAAAAATATATAAGGAATATAAAAATAAAATATTGTAATGCCATCATCGATACTAGCCAGTCCAAACCAGCGCTATCATGCAGAATATATACAACTTGCCCATTCCAAATTCCAACCGAAAAAACGCCCCAGGCAGGAAAATGCATATGAACAGGCCTAACAAACAAATCCAAGACATCGTAAATGATATGATAATGCTAACGATAAGAATATGGTATGATAAGGTGATGATAATGTCATGTTCAGTAATAACCCACCAATGCGAATGCACCAGGCTGAAACTCAAGTAAGTAGAGTACACAATACGCCAATGCTTTAAAAAAAGGGAAAACAAAATAGAGTAAAGAGGGATGTTAATATTGCCTGACTTTGCGCGCACCGAAGAAGTTCAGATCAATCGCGGTATCGTTTGCGCCGACGACGGGAGCGGCTTCTTCGAGCATTTCCCATGGTCGAAGAGGGTACGGGCCGATAATGCGACCGCGGCTTTGGATGCGGAGGCGGTTGGAGAGGGCATTAGGGTCTTCGGCGGTTCCGGGTGGAGCGAGGAGAGTGCTGGTGTGGTTTGTCGCAGATGGGTTTGCGGATGGGGTGAGAGAGGATATCGGGGCTGGGGAGGAGCCAGAGACCGGTTGGGTAGAGCCTGCAGGGATGGATTCGGTGATAGGGCCGAAGAGGTAGAATAGGCGGGGATCGTTTTGGACGTGTAGGAATGGAGGGCAACGCTCTCGGAGGAAGCGGGCGCATTGTACGCGGGCTTCGTCGGGTAGGGTGTCGATGAGAGAGGAGGCGATGTCGAGGGCGTAGGTTTGGATGGTATTGGTGATACGCATGTGCTGTTCGGCTGCAGATATGGATGCTTTGGATGAGTCTAGAGGGCGAGAAGATAGGCAGAGTGGCGACAAGGCAAGACAGCAGATTGTAACGAGGAGTCGGGACTGGTCTAGAAGCGCCGGTGGTCGTTGGATCGTCGGAGAAGCAGGCATATCAAAAGCAGCGCGGTGGATCTTGACCATTCGCAACATCGCGGTAAACCAGAACAAGAAACTCTCCTCGCATATAGCCAGAGACTGTACAATATCTGGACCCACCTTGCTGTGATTCTCGCTGATATTACGGGACGCCGTTTGGATTGTAATGAGTTTCTGTAGGAGAGAATTCATCTTCTCAACTAGGAGCGGGCCCACAGAAGGCACCCCTCCTTCTGGGATGCTATAAGCAAGTCCGTCAATGATAGCGAGGTACACTTTGGCATTATCCTGTAGAGCTGTTCTTTCGACATCAGGCATCCCATCAACTGCGCTCTCAAACTGTGCCACTGAGAACAAATCATTCTCAGCCCTTTGTCGGATCTAGTAAAGTTAGATTGGTTTATTGTGAACGAATGACTAGACAGAAAGTAAACTTACCTGCTCCACTGCCTCTTGACTCATAAGCGAGACCAAATCAAGCCAGTGAGTCTGCCCAGAGCGCACGTCAGCAACGGCAGACTTGAACATGACGTCCACGATGCTATTCCGAACCTCCTCGCCTTTTTCCATGTTGAATAGCATCTGTAGCTTCATTTGACAGAAAGGCAACGAGAAGTCGTCAGCCACTTTGATTGTCGTTTCAGCCTCCAAGACATCATCGTGCTCTTTCTGGTGGTCAAAGTTGAGAAGCTCGTCGAGAGCACGGCGGACGATGCTGAGGGTAGCTGGGTAGTCTTTTAACATAGCACGAACGTATTCATGAGTGCCATCGCCGGGATGCCGTACGAGAATTTCCCGAAGCAATGGGGTGGTATATCTTGCCCATGATTCTTGAAGGGAGGCAGAATCCTTGGCCGGAGACTGGGTCAGAATGGCAGCTGAATCTTGAATGATGGTAAACACTTCATTCAGATGTTTTGACAAGAATTCCTCTTGTGCTAATGCAAATCGGTATGACAGGAAATCAGGCACGGGGTTTTTGCTAGTATCCGGCAGAATCAGTTCAAGAAAACCTAGCTGTAATTCGGGTAACGCTGGTATGTTGAACTGAGAGGACTCGTGTAATAGTTTCTTCATCAACAAAGTAAACGCTGGTAAAGTTACACATCCAATACCGACTAGTGGAGCGAGCACGAGCGACAGTTTAGGCCGTATGGAAGACCTGAGGATATCACCAATCCATTGAATTAGCAAAAGGTCGAATTGTTTTGGATTGAACGATCTCAGTTGCACTAGATGACGGCAAGTTGTATCAGTAGTGGAAGCTCCTTTACCGTAATTAGGCACCACTAGTTGTTGGATCAACTTCTGGAATACAACAACCAATGTGCTCTCATCCATGCTGTTTCCAGACGACAGGAACTGATCCATGTCGTCGTTAAATGAAGGATTGGCATCATTCAAAGTATCTGCCATGTGGTCCGATACAGGAGAGTAGGCTGCTATTGCCATCTTCCGATCACCCCGTGAGAGTTCTTGTCGAAGCAGGATAATCGAGTTTTGTTCATTTGGAAGACGATGGCCAACTTCAACCAACGAAAACGCCAGATCATAAAGAGCTAGTCCATGCTGTTTCAATCGAAGAAAAGCCTCATAAAAGTTCCTAAACAGGTCGTTTGCTGCACCGATGACAGTAAAGCAGCTAAAATGACAGTTCAAAGTATCGACGGCAGAGGTAAGCACGCGGGCGTCGTCAGAATTCGAAGCGTCGATGAGGACGTCTGCAAGCATTGCGATATCTCCATATTGTTCAAGAGTCCAGCGAATAACAAGGAACTCATCGTGAGTTAATGATGAGGCCTCCACGGCGCTCTCATAGCCCTTTGTAGAGTGATTAGAACTATCGCCATAATGCTCGGAGACAGCCCCTCGAACCCATTGGCCAATCTCCGCTTTCACCGACCAAGTTAGATTGGCATGATCGACTTCGCAACGCATCATGTCACTCTCATCATTGTCTTCACTATCAAACATATCTGGCAGTTTTTCCTTTAAATCGGCCTTGACAGCCCGCAATTCCTCCTTTTCAGAGAGAGACAGTCCGGCACGGGCCATAAGCATATCTCGAAGGTTACGTAAATGACGTGGTAGGCGATTGGCAGGGATATGGGACAAAAGTCCAATATCAATTGGAACCGTGTACGGGGAAACTTTCTCCGGGCTGCCCTGACGATATTGCTCAACTGCGCCCCTCGCGACCAGCCATTGTAGGTATCGACTGACAGAAAAGGTTTGGGATCGGATCAGTTCTGCGATAATATGATGGATGTTGGCCATGGAAGCTGGATCCCGATCACGTGTCTTTGTAATGAACGAAAAGATATGTGCGTCGATATCAATACCTAGGCGTTTCCATTTTCGTAATAGGCGCACGGCAATGTACACGCGAACCAAACCGTGACGGAATCGACTACCTGCCCATTCCAAGATCTCGCAAACTAATGCCCCACGGTCTGCCATAACATCTAAGCACGCGTTGGATAAAAACGCTATATCGTATGTGGTAAGCGAAGAGTCTAAAAGCTTGATAACTAGTTGGTGTGGAGAACGCTGTATGGCTTGGCAGAAGGTTTTAGGCTTTTGGACACGAATATTTCGATAGACAATAGATTGTAGAATGGCCTTTTCCGTGACGTCTTCAGGGTTAAGAGTGGAAGACACAATATTTTGATATTGGTCCCATGATCGAGGAAGAACAATAGACGAAGAAGTTTCCCGACAGAGTCGACGCACCAACAACGACACTCGATCTATCAAAGGCTGGAATGTTGATCTCGGTTCGGCGATTGTCGCTTGTCGAAGTTTCTCTAGCAAGGCTTCGGCCATTCTTCTGCCCCGTTTCCTAAATCTTACCAGGCTTTCCCAGTAGACGCCCAGCATCAAAAGCCAGACGGGAGTGGTGTCCAAGGTAGAACTCTCAAGAGACGATAAATACCAATCCAAAAAGTAGTCTTGCTCAAGGAGATTTTCGAAGAATAAACGAGCGGTCAGTCTCACCCTAAAACAAATTAGTAATTGGCGCTCAATAGGGGATAGAAAGCAGAGAAGTCCTACGCATAAGTGATTCTGTCACGCCAGCCTTCCTTTCCACAGGTGTTGATCACTCCTTCAACAAATTGCTGTACGCTGGCCGTCCACTCGCGAACCCATTTCATTTCTAGGCCTTGGGAAAGCGACCCGCTTGTTCCTTTCCTCTTGAAAGCACGAATCTCGTTTGCTCCAACACATTTTGCAAGCCAAATAGCTCTTGTAATAGGAACGCCTTTGCTCAAGCATTGATCGAGGAGAACCTTGCCTCGGATACCATGAGGGATCGTCCGACTCAGTCTTCGCAAATTGACTTCCGGGCTAGCCAAATCTTTTAACCAAATTTCCCTCTTGTTATCCGTAAGCGTGACTCGAGGCGGCGGTTTGAAAGTGGATGTCGACGAGATCTTGTTATGAGCTTGTCTTTTCTCTAAAGCAGCAGCAAAAACAGAAGACAAAAGTTGTAAGCTAGAACGGTTTTTTAGTTGACTCGATAATTTACAAGTCGGCGCCTGTACGTCACAGTTCGAAGGTGGCTGTTTATCGTAATATCCTTGTTTGACAGCGGTATCAATCAGCCTGTCTTCCGGGTGGTTTCCGAGGTGGCTCCAAGGAAAATAATCAGCGACTTCTATAACTTGTTAGCATCTGACGCCCCTTTCAAAGGTGAACCTCTCGAGCGCTTACTATCTCCAGTTAGGGCTGGAGCCACGGCTGGAACCTCCGGACGATACGGAGTGGTTTTAACTTCTCGGCCCTGTATATCCTCTTGCGCCGCATGGCTGGTGCTTGTCGGTTGATATAAAGAAGAGTATTTCCACGGTCGAACTGGAAACGGGGGAGGAGACGGAGGTTTGGGAGTATGCGACCCCGATGCAGAATTCCCCGTAAAGACGCTTCCACCGTATGTTTCAGTCACCAGGTCCTGGAAAGAAGACGCCGGGCGGCCGCGGCCGCTGACTGCAGTCGGTCGTGCGATACCACCACCATTCGCTGTAGCGCTCCGAACCTCCGCGCTTCTCGTAGTAGTTGCGCGGCCATCACCTCCAAGGCCAGAAACACTGGTATCTAACTTGGGCCTTTTGTTCGGGGCATCGGTGTCTTGAAGCGCAGAAGGCTCGTTTGCGGTCAAATCGACAATTGACTGTTGTTGGGCTAGAGGAAGAGATGGGGTGGCCATTGACGACGACAGCGGCTTGTCCAAGCGAGATCCAGCGAGATCCCCAGGCCTCGCAGCACTGGGGGCGCGAGAATGCTGTGCCCAGTTTTGGACGCCGACGGAAGGATGCGGTATCATCGCATAGGCAGCGGAGACATGGCGTTCGTCGGGCCGCTCGAGATCAGCACATTGATGCCACCAGTTGTCTCGTCTGGAGGAAGCACACGGATGGCTGTTGTTTTATCGACTGCGATGCGGATAGAGACGGATCAGCGCTGGACTCGTGCCAGGCTCGGTGTTTTGCGGAGGCAAGACTGGAAGTGGTTGCGATCGGGCAAGATATCGGACGAACTGCTCTTCCACGGCGAGCACGATCAATCGGTGGTCGAGAGGAGCGCACGTGTGTATAATGCTATATAGCTGTATATAGTGCTGTATATATAGAGAGTGCACAATTAACGGATACGATCCCAGGGGTATGCACGAGGAGAAATCGAAGAGCGGAACGAGCAGGTGGTGATGCTGGAGCACAGGACGAAGACGGTTAGTAGTGAGGTAGCCAGTGCTGGGGGGCTGCGTAACTAAGGTAATACGTGAAGGCTCGGCACCGCGGATGCACCCTCGCCTTCCGGGCTGCTGCTGCCGACCGCACCGTACGGTATTACATGCGTATTACAATACGCATTCCGCTATACATTCTCTCCTCTATGAGTATTAAATGCTAAATACACAAGCGCTTTTGATCACGCGCTTTGCATACTTTCTTGTTACTTCCCCTGGAGTTTTGCAGCTAGATTCATTTACAATATCACCGACTTACAATGGTGAAGCACAATAACGGATATACGGAACCTAAGTACAGCGGTAAAGCATATTATCGGGGGTAAGCCGGAGATTGACAGATACAGAACTATATACATTCCATATTAATACAGGATTAATTACACAATACATAATACGTACAAAGTCTAGCCCGCCGGTAATCGGTGCACGCCGGACAAAGGGCCGTTAATTAATTCGTGACTTGTACAATAATCAGGTTAATATTGGAAAGATACTTCGATAGTGGCCACTGGCTATCGCCACCGGAGGTAACTAATACTACTCTGAATACTCTGAATAGTTTATCAATGATGAACTACATATTATATAACCATGCTAATTCCTGCGCGTACCTATGTATATCAATGTTGGTTCTACATAATCTTATGTATGTGTCATTCTTGTATCCGATCGCCCCCGTCCTGACACTAATTAGTAACTTAGATAGTTACACCTCGGATGATCGGCAGAAGATAAGGATTGCCTGATAACTCATAACTCATACCCGATCACTCTCAGTCAGATGGCGGTCATGATAAATCTAAAGTGGTCGATCGCCGAGGTGGCATGATTAATACATACCGCAATTGAGCCCAAGTAAACTGATGTGATGGGCGCCGGGTCCGTATTACTTTAGGAAGAATAGCACGCCTGAAGGTCGGAAAGATTTACCGGGGGTTTAACTCGAGATACGACCTTCTCACATCTCGGTCAGCGAGTGGTGTTCGGATGTGGCACGCGTTCTAAGAGTAATGGTCGTGCACTTTGCTTTACTCGTTAATGAGGTACTATTGGGGACTGCACCTGCACCTGCATGTTTATTACCATTCGAAAATAATAACCCAGTGGTTGATTTCATCCTGCATTAGTGGAACCATAATGAAAGTTCGTCCTGTATCCGCGAGAACGCCGTAAGAAGAATAATAACATAATAAGAATCAGAAAGAGTAATACTTATCAACCGATCCGTTTGCTGCCGGGCACCCCACAATGTGGCGGTCTGGTTCGGGCAGTAGGAAATTATTATTAACACCAGATCCGACCATCGTGTCGCTTCGAGGCGATCCATCGTATGCCGGGAATGGCCACCATTTAATAGCATTTACCGAGCCGGTAATATGACATTCTCTCTGATTTCTTGTTCTCGGTTTATGATCTTGATTATTGGCTTTATTCATTAATTGATATTAATTAGTGACAATCCCAACCCTGTTCTCTGTTCAACTAAATCTATGTAACCCTGGCACACCCTCCGGGCTTGAAGTCAGCTAATAACCGTATGATAGACTGCAACGATCAACGAATTAACCACACATTACCAACCAACAATTCCGAGTCAGCCTATCCCTCCACCAGTATTCCGATCGATGCTAATTATAATCAGTGCAGAAAGAACATGGGTGCCTTGGCCAGCAATAAGCAACGCAAAGTTACACAGATCTTCAATTCCCCGTTTTATATTCCTTTTTCCGTATTGCCCTTCTGCATGCTGCGTACCGTATCCTCCAAAAGTTAAGCTTGTTTGGCTATTTAGTATTATTGTTTACGAGGCGGTCCGATGACTTGCTCATTGAACAGTTGTCCAGCCCCGGCGTCCGGTGCACGTCCCTTGCCCTAGACAGAATGGTGCATTGGATCAACGGCGAGATGATTGACGATTTGACAGCTCACCCCCCTATCTATTGCATTGGGCAGTCCTGTGAATTAATTATAGAGTGCCGCATACTTGCACATGAACGTCTGGTGCGCCGACAACACAATGAGGCTGGGCCGGTTTCTACTTACAGTAGCATGCTTGGACCTGAATCGAGCCAAGACAGTCACCCCACGTCGCCACGACCGCTAATTGACGATGGCTATGGTACCATACTAGAATTTAGTAGCCCATCACCGTGCCACGGTGGTCCACATGATATTAGATAATAAGTAATAATAGCCCGAAGAATGGCCCGGAAACGGGCTATTGGCTGTGTTTGAAGTGCTTGTCCAGCTCCCTTGGCAGTACTAACAGGGAAACAATAAGCGTATTTTTGGCTCCTAAGTATAATAATCGGTTCGAAAACCGCGAATCTTGCTGTGTCTGTGCCAGTGATGGTTTGGTAAACTTTGGTGGATACGTTATCGGCCTCCGGCTCGGACCTACTGCACATTCTTTTTTGATCTTTTGATCTTTTGAGCCTTAAGCGGCTGTTGATTCTTAAATGTGGTGTCAATGCAGTATTGGAAACATGTGTAAGTAGCAATAATGAATAATATTCGACTTTTCCTTCATCGAGACAATCAGCCAATGCAACACCCGTTATGCTTCGTCGTACGCAGTTGCTGTCGAATCTTGGAACGGGATGTCCAAGTAGCGCCGTAGTAGAAAAGGCACGGCGGACGGCGGACTGTAAAAAATTCGACGTCTCTTGCACGAAGATATAATAATGAATCAAACAATCCGACTTTGGTCACATTCATCAATGAGTAATTAGGTCTATGTTATTGGGATGAGACGACGGCGAGATAGATGGATAGTGGAGACGGCCCTACGATTGGTGGAGTTGACATTCAAGGCTAACTCATAACGGCTAGCCCCGCACGTGTCCATCTGAACTGGTCGAGAGGTTGACGGACCCTAAACATTACTTTGCACGCCGATTCCAACCAGATCATCAACACTATCGATTGTGCGGTCATTGCCCTTTGCTGGCTACATACGCACAATGACGTCCAAGAAGGATATGCGACGAGCGGATCTCGGTACGATTGACAGGCCCTTCCCTTCGTTTCGCCTCCGCGCAGGGAGAGATGAAACATGAGCTGACTATAACGTTTTCTTGCTTTAGTGATTCCCTACGTCGATCCCCCGAAAGAGAAGAGTGAAACAGATATGGGAGGTACATAATATGGTTTGGTATACGCGATGGAGATAGGTGTTGACGGTTTCAGGTGCCATGTCGACGACGCTTCCAATGGCGGCTGTATGTGTCAATTCTCAACACATATATCTCTGAATTGCTAACGGATTATAGATGTTTACGCGGAACCGGTAAGTCGGTGGAATAGATATTCTGTGACTGAGACGGACTTTACTAACGAATATACTCCACTCAAAGACTTATTGGATGGTACGCTGTTACCTGTATTACAAAACGTTATACCAGGTTGAACTGACATTTGCGACAGGGTCTCCGTTGTCATTTCCGTCCAGAATTGGCTCGCAGAAAGCCCCGAACAGGCCAAGAATGCTGCAACACCATCTTATATGAATGTCTTTATGTCACGTACGTCTCCTACCCCTTGTCAATAGCATCATTCTGCTTGTTCGACCGTTTATCACTAACTATTATGCGTTGTACTAGTGATGGCAATGGGTGTCGTACGTTTCCTCCTCGCGTATCCAAAACGCTCTAACCCCTGTTTGACAGACATATATGCCACTCTTTTTCCCCCCGCCCCCCGGCCGCGGCAGCACCACGGCAGCTGCCCCGTCTCCATCTCCGTCTCCATGATGTACTCACAAAATGAATGGTGTTTTCGTTACTGGGTCTACAAATGGCGTTGCGCGTGGAGGTTGCGCTTTTGACATAGTAATAGGAATAATATAATATGTACTGTACATTCAACATCACATCATTTTGACAACTATTCTCTACAAGTCGTAGCTACGGTTGAGTCATTATCATGACTATTAATCAGAGTTTGTTCCAGCATGTCTTCCGTGGGGCCTTACCTCACAAGCCTGGTTCTTTAAAAGCCAAGCATACGGTCACGGAAAATCAGTTGAAAAGAGCCACCAAAAGATTACGAGTAGTATAAAATACTACTCGCTATCCTAAATATTCTGGTCCTTTATCAAATCTCAACGGCTTAAGTGAGCAAATATTCCGCTTACGAGATCGTGACAAATAATAAGAATATCACTAAATAGCGAAGCTAATTATTAGTCACAGAGGACACTACAGTAGAGGAAATTTTAGACCATTAATAGTCAGACTTATAAGCAGAAGTTAGGAGAGCACTTAAGGGTTATTCTTATACACATCGATGTCCTCTATCCATAAAATCTACGTCTTTGTACCTACTAACCATTTGCAATGATCTCCAGAACTAATGAACTATTATTAGTTGCTGATAAATTGCAGCAGATAAGATTATATTATATAAAATAAATCTTACCCTTACCCGAATAAAATAAAATTTAATTCCTTAAATGTCCGTCTTCGTTAAAGGCATCGTTGTGTTTATCTTCTTTTGACACAAGTTGACCATTTTAGGTATCGTTTTTACTAGCCAGCCTCCAGTCTACTTCGCACTGGCAGCTTTAAAGCATCCTATTCAGTTAACGAGCCATCTTTCCATAATTGATATATTCTCTGTCTTCCATCTTACATCTCGTGTCATAGATTAAATCTCCCTTGAGGTGCTCGGTCCATTCAATGATAAGACAACAAACACTAGTATGGAAGCTTCTCACGCTTGATCCACACCCATATTGTGACAGTCGCTTCACTTGGGTATGATAATCAGAAGAGATTTAGCTAGAAGATATAAATAATAATTCACAATAAATTAATACATATACTTGGCACTGTCCTTTTCTTACCCTCATAGAAGCGCAAGGTATAGATCGTCTCCTCGGGAATGTTCCAAGGGACTTTGTTGAACGCCAGTGAGAAAAACATAGGTACAGTAAAGCCTAGAATTAAAGCATAGGCTAGTCTATGTTATTATATTAATATCTGTTAATCGAATTTCAAAGTTTCTATTTAAAGTGAGTCTTAAGTGATGTCTTTTGATAAAGATTATGTCTATTTAAGTAACTTATATACTGAAGAGGGAAAATGACAAAGAATGACCTAGATATAAGATAATGAGAAATTCTGATCAACTGCTTCAACTTATCAGAAACCGTTACAGTGGTGACACGGTCTGGTCGATAGATACCTGATATATGCCTTGGAGCCTCGCATATAACTTGTCAATGGATCTATACCGCTCACATATAACTGTTTGCCAGTTTTCTTCCTTCTCTCTGTATCTTAGTACCTTCGCGTCAAGCTCCCTATATAGGGGAATCCATATTGGCCTCAAGGACTACAAACAAGGGGGGTATTTGACTCCTTGCGTAAAAGTTTTTGAGCCAACCGAGTCTCACCAACACTACACTATATACTTCCGTCTGAATAAGGTAGCTATTAAATGCTGATATCACATCAAGATCTCTTAACTGTGAGTAGATTCATCCTTAGTCAGAAAAGATAACAATAAATGCATGAGTGCTAATACTAAAATATAGCCGACAGAGTGAATTTGAGAATAGAAGGCTCTAAAAGAGAATAGAAAATAGATGCTGAGCTGAAAGCTGCGCGGTTTTCTAATTTTCTCAACTAGAAAATATGCTCCTACTCATAATGCGAAGGTGTCGCCACCACTTTCCCAAATACGTTGAATATTTTTGAGAAAAGTCCTCTCCAATACCTCAAATCCTTTAGATACTACAACATCCATCATCAATCCTCAGGATTTGGTGTTGAATCACAATCTAGTTAGCCTCAGTTCTGGAGCTTTCCATAAAGATTCAGTCCAACGGAAAATTCTCTGACAGAATATAAATGATAGCGATCGCCTAATTGCTGCCTGAGCAGTCAGACGTGAACCGCCCAAACTGTCACACAAGGAGCGATCCACACTCGAATATTTATCGCAGAAATGTTCCCAATTCTCAAGCAGTATAATTTATATAATAAATGATTTTATATGCTAATATTGATAATCGGAAATAACTCTCTTTTTCATCCGCTTTTGCTCTCTCTGCCAGCATCGTAACAAGGAATAGAAATTGTATTCATGTTTTTCTCAACCGCATGCTCGAGCGGTGTTCTGGAATATGTATCCTGTTCATGTATTTTGGCACCCTTCTCTAACAATATTTGGGTGGCATGGACGCCAAAAATACCAGGAATAACACTTGCCCGATGTAGTAATGTGATTTCGTTTCCTCCACAATATCTGCTAAAATCATTGACTTCCATATTTTTCAAAAGCTTTTTAAACGTCGCTTGTAAGAGACGCAATATTTCCTCTTTTTCCTCTTCTTCGGATTCTAGTTCGCCACTCCATGCGTTTAAGGTATAAGATGGAGACATGGTATTAGGTGCATCCTCTTCAAACCTCAATGTTGTATGGGTATCTTGCAAAATGTCCTCAGGTTCTAGATAAAGCTTCCCAGAATCTAATACATAAATACTGTAATACTCGGTAGTATCCAGAAACCTTATACACGGAAAGCGGTAATCAGAGGATCCTTGGAAGTTTTCTCGTATTTTCACATCGGCACCATTGTCGATCAGCAAAGAGATTATATCATGCTGAAGTCTAATCGTGTTCAATATTTGGCGAGGATGATCAATTGAAGGTGGCCTGAAACAACTCCTGTATATAGGCAAGTAAATTCGTTGCCCGTTACTGCTTATTTCTTTATTGACATCAGCCCCATGTAGCAACAACGTTTTGGCAATAGCAAGAACCTGGTCCCGTCCATTTTGATCACAAGGCCATTTAGATGCATCGCAGACAAAAGAAAGAGCAGCCGCTCCATATCCCCCATCCTCATTGATAAATTCGCTAGTTCGATACTTGTTAAGTAGAAGACTGGCCTTGATAATAATATTCACGAGCTTTAGAGACCTTTGCCTTACTGCTAAGATCAAAGGAGTTTTTCTTCCCGGGTGATCCCATGGACTCTCACCATGCAGGGGCTTGAAAACCTCAGCGGGATGTATATCAAGAAAGAGCCTAATAATCTCTGCATAGTGATCAAAAAGTCCTGTTCGCGTTCTTTTGAATAAATAATCTAGCGGGCGGTAAAGATCCTGATTTGTGATACCAACATCAACACTTTCTTCTAGTAATACCTTGACACATGGCACATCAGCAAGAGAGATTGCCCAATGCAGTACTGTAGTTTTCTTAGCATCAATTGGTTGTGCAAGTGCTCTTTTCATATAATTTTTTGAAGCGTTTGTTAACAGAAATTTCAGAACCTCGACGTCTCCCTTTTTAATAGCCAGGAGTAGTGGATAACCAGATTCTAAGGAGGTGATATCTCCCCCATAATCCAACAGCTGTTTGATTATCAGAAGGTCACCATGGCGCACAGCCCATTTGAATCCACTGCTTTTCATCCTTTTAACATTATGACGATAAAGAAAAGGAGTTAGTATTTGATTCAAGCGCCATGATGCTCTTGACAAACTGAGTAGATTCTGATTTATACATCTTACTCCACCTACAGAGATAATATAGTTAATAATCTCAAGAACTATTTCAACAGGTAACCAGTAAAGATGTGGTATCGGCTTGGAAGAGTCAAGTTGATCAAAGGCCATTCTTTAAAATAATACTTTCGATCTAGAAGGATAGACTGGGCGTTGTAGAATTGATATTTCGCTATGTTGATCAAGGTCAATGTATCAATAAATTATTCAACTCAACGAAAAGAAGATATTTGGTGAAGATGGGAAAGGCTCAGATATTATATAAAAGAAAAAGAGCAAAGAGCAATGACCATCATGACATCATGATATCCCACACTTTACTGGCAATGTTTCAAATTTTGGTCAAGGACCTGGAATTTCAAGTTGCGTTTGTTTGACATGTTCCTTTTGATACTAATTTTCTTTCTTGCATTATTAAATTTTGATATTTTTTCTAGTAGAATTCTTGATTTTATGAATGAAATGGCATAATGCCTCGGTGTGAAAACTTTTACATTTTTTTGACATCATTGATATGAAAAGCCTCCAGCCTCCATAGGCAGGCAACCTATTCTAATCGCACTTACCTTTTTGTAAAATTAGTAATGCACAATTTTTGCCATTACTGATTCATTTCAGAAATACATATATAGAGGGCAGTCAATTGACGAACTGGCTGGCTTAATCAAATTCTTTCAGAACTCTCGACGTAGTTTCAATGTCAGTTTGAGATACGAAACAATTCATGGTTTCATACAAAACAAAGGGCGAGGCAAGATGAATGGTAGTATTCAAGATCTGTGTCATAAGTTTCTCAACTATTGGCAAAGGGCCTAAAATAATCGTCCTGCACATTTTCAAGCAGCTGGTCCTCGTTTAAAAATAGTATAAAAAGCCCTATCAATATAAATGGCGTTACTTATTCTTTTCGCCCACTGGCAGATACATGTAAATTACTTACCATGGTTATTGTACACAATGGAGGTACCAATAAGATACCCAAGCTTCCCATAGAACTGGTATTCCTTATCATATCACTACCACGCAACATTGAGGGGCAGGTCGCATTAGATTCAGCCTGCTGTGTGTTTTACAAAACATCATCCGGTAAACCTTTAACCAAAATAAGAAAAAAGCCAGCAGGGAAGATGAAAAATTGACTTCTTAGCTACCTTATACCAGTTTCCGCAAACACCAAATACTCTTTATCACAGTAATCTAAACTTCAATCCCACTGTGGTCTAGGATCCCCCTGATCTTCGTAGCCATACACAGCCCCAACCTCAGTCAGGTCATTCACATGTTCCACTGCCACGCCCACTATCTTTGACGCGTTATATGCCGCAATACTATTATTGCTCATTTGTCTGTCTGCTTCCTCTTGCTGTGCAGCAAGCCTCATATTCCTACTCACGGCGTACTATTGAGAGGGCTACCATCTTTTGCACTGGGACATGTCTACAAACTCTTTGGAGTAGATAGGAGGATACATATTGTGATTCTGCCTCAAATTTGAAAAGAAAAGTTGCTTCTTTTAGAGCGGTTTGGGCTGTAATTCGGAGGATAGCATCGTCAGATATTGGTAATGGGACAAATTTCTTGGGTCTTGTAATAAGACTTCAAAATTATTATAGGTACACGAGTTACAAAACAAGGTTTGCACCCACTCTGATACATGAGGGAGCCGGTTCTTATAAAAGCAAGGGAGATGTAGAAATGGTTGGTTGGCTACGCCAAAGGTGCGACTCAGTGTTTTGAATTTTAGACCGTTTAGCTTAGATAATATTATCAATAAGATAGAGACTGATTAGCCACTGGCTCAGATCATGTACTTCCAGATATATCTAATAACAGATCAAAACTATAAGAATTGTTATTTGGTCAGTTCAGTCAAATAAGATATAACTCAGATAATAAAACCATTGCTAAAATGGACTCTTTAAATATCTTTTCAGTCTATTTCATTCTTCTTTTTAAGACGTATGAAGTATGGAAAATGAGTAATAGTAGTGGTAGTCAAGTTTATTGTCCGCACCTGATCTAGTATTTATCAGCAACTATATATCAATTGATTTTATGAGGGCACTCATTGTCCTACAGGGCCTCATCAACATTTATTGCTAAGTTTCTCTACTGTGGGTTATAAATGCAGCATTTTTATTGCCACTGTTATGGCGTGGAGTCATGACGGATGATTATCTGTTGTAACTATCTACCAAAATAATACATTTGTAGGCCGTCACTTTTCTAATTAGTCGGGTCAGCTAGAATATATCGAGCAAAAACCACCTGTATACAATAAAAATGAAAAAATTGTCAAATATCCTACTCACAGAACCCCCCTCCATTCCCTATCAAGTATTCAAAGAGAACAATACCGGAGATCTAAGGATCCCAGCAACCGTTGCATGACCTACTTATGACATCTGGGTTGTTGATATATCGCCACCATGTAGCCATAGTTGAGATATAGAATAACATAATGTCTGTTATGGCAGCGCCGTTTTCTACAATACTTGAGGATATTAACGAAAACCTAGGTGGAGTTGTCTTAAAAACAGACCTAAAAATCTGCAGAATACTTTGTAATGTATATCTTTTAATAAACTAGAACCTTTAGTAATTAAAAAGAATTAATATTATAATATATTTAGTATTTACTATATTATCTATATATCTATTGTTACCAGTGTCGCACTAGTATAAGGACGATTGCGAATAGCTATTGCGACGACTCAAGAAAGGCAGAATATTCCGGTTCTGCTCGGGATGCCTATGAACTAGCCGGTTAATGGAGCTGTCGGGTTTAGCGCGGTAATTTTATCTAGAAATAATTGGTTAAACATAATAAAGTATTGTGAGTTATTTATTTCTTATAATTAATAAGCTTACTGTGAGGATTTTGTTGAGGCAACGAGCAAACCAGCGGACTTTCAGCCAAAATATAAAGTCGATTAGCATACAACTTCTAATGCCGTTAGCCTCTAAGCGCTGAAATGTCTAACAAGGCAACCTGACTGTTTAATAGTTATATATAGAATGAGTTTACATTCCTGTTAAATTTTAGCCTTAGGATATAGGGACTTGCCGGGACTGACTTGATGGTAGTATGATCATTTAGAATTGGATATTATGTATTGTAACCTTTGAAAAATCAAGCAGTATTCCTTTCTAACATCTATCACCTGCCTCATCTAATGATAGCGATTTTGGGCCGAAACTCAGAAGCTGTCTTTGCAGTAGGGAAGTAGCTGTTTATTACAGTGAAAGCTAATTCAAATTATGAGCTTGACCTGGACACTAGAGATGTTCACATCTAAAGCAACACCACATGTGTTTATGGCTATCTACGGCATCTAGGCGCCCCGACCGCTTTATGAAGTGGGTGCGATGATCAAAGTTGCTCAATCGGCGCAGCTGGGCTCTGAAATGTATGACACTGGCCAATGCGATCATCCAAGACTAGAGCTTTCTTTCTCCCCTCGCAATCCGCATAGCAATAGCTAGAACAGAATCACATTGACCTCCATTCCGAATTTCTTTGATAAACTTTGAATTCTGCACGTCATCCTCAAGTCGTAGAGCATCTAAAATGTGCTCAAGTTGGAAATGAACCTCACGCAGTTGCGATTTTTGCATCGACAAGCGTAGCTCTTCTTCTTCAGAAATGTCCTGATGCTCTGGCTCGTTCTCGTGTATGCAATTAGATTACACATACTGGTCGGTTATTACTGGAAACTTACTCCGTCGGCTTCTAGTATCTGATCTTGCTTAGTATCTGGCAACGGGTCTTGACGGCTCTTAGCCATCTCGAAAGCTTCGACTAAAATCTCCAGGTCAAAAGACGGGCGGGGATGCTAGGCGTGAGAAGACTTCAGGCTCAACTGGTCTAGAGCCACCCGAGTGGTGGTCCGTTCTTTTAAAAGTTTGCTTCACCGTAAGCACATAGACTATATACCTCTTGTGTGATTCGTGGAACATGTTGCCTTAGCTGGGGTACTCAACCTGGAACAGGTATTGATCCGCAGTACCCCGCATAGAATGTTCTGCCATATTTATAGGGACGAGTTCCAAAAATTTTTCTTAGTGAATGCTACGAGTCATCAGCAGAAAAGATATCTCCTAATATCAATAGTTTTTTGACAAACGGACACCTCGCTAGTAGTGATTAATCCATTATATACAAGATTTACACCCCCCATTGCAACTAACATAGATGATTCGGCAGCTTCAGTACGCACCAATAGATCGGTTGCACCACTCGCCCCAGTATGTCGATCAAACACACGTAGCAGATTACACGTCAACTAGTGCTAAAGAGAAAAAGAAACGTTCAGTAATTGCGTGGATGGAATATAAAAGGGGTCGGATCAAGGTAAAAATATTCCTTGATGAGTCGGTCTAACTCACCGTCCTAGACTTCATCGCGGCCAAGCCTAAGATAACGCTTTGATAATACCTGTGTCTCCAGTTCTCAGGCGGTTTCCCCTGTTTTGAATACGATGCTTACCAGCGTGAATGCAACTATGATGCAAGTGCAGGCAAGCGACGCAAGAATTATGCACAGAAAATGAAAACCCAATTAGAAATCGTACAAGCCCAGTACCGAATTTACCACACCCTTTTAGAACCTTCTGGATGTTAATCCGCGCCATCCACTGAACTAAGGGAAATTCTTATGTAGAAAACATTAAGTGATACCAGTTTTCAGGAATATGATTTATGATTGACGAGATTCTTTGCTCCTTTGAAGACGCGGAATGTAGCGATATGAGCGTAGGTAAGTTTGTTAAATTAGGTACTACCCTCGAATGCTTCATATAAAAATCTAGAACTAATAAGTGCTTAAATTTTCGTTCAGTTGTCTAACCATCAGCCGATAGCCTCCGTTTCAATCTAAACCCGCATAGATTGTTCACCTTAGTATATTTAGTTCATTCCTTAGCCCCTACGGCATGTCTTGACCCTTATAAACCCAGATCACTGTATAGAATTGCAGCTAACGAAGAGAATATTGACAGCCCCGCACACAAAATTCGCACTACTTTACTACAGTTCGATCAAATATTTACTTCGTTTGTTTCTGCTAGGTAATGTGAGCAATATATTATACGTGGAGTCAAATGAATATAGGTGTAATATGGATAGGTCCAGGAAGCATGCTTATGCCGAATCCGGCAATACCAAGACCGGGGTCTCCGAGATATCTCGGGAGTCAATTGTGATATATCATAATTGATACCATAAGAACCCGGACATGACCCAAATACCCTCACCTCGCACAATATACCTGTATCTAGTTAGATTAGGTATCAATGACCTGAGGCTGGGACTCAGGCATATCAGCTTGGTTTCCAACCCCGGGGGGAGGAAGCCAAGCGATGTCTTTTGTATGATTTTTGACATAACTTTCAATATAAGCCGCTTCGGCTTCGAATAACCTTCGGTTCGAAGCCTGCTATATATATATTATATAAACCGATAACTACCCCCCAAGTAGCCTTGCTCTATAGCCTCAATGTCGAACGGTGAAGCTTCAACCCACCCACATCTAGTCTTTCCAGACACCCCCGAACACGCCCCTGCCTGGACCGTGTTACAATAAGAATGGCCTACAGAGGTTTTTTCGCCATTTGCCCCCCAATTCTTGGATTATTTCAACTGTCTGTCTAGATCTCTCACCTTTTTGAGTTGGAACTACATTACGGTCCTTAAATATTGATGATGTAATCATTTATATTATTCATGGTGTTTTTTTTTTTTTTTTTTTTGGGTGCAAAAAAAATATATAAGCTTCTGTTTATAGCTAATAGCTAAGTGCTTTTTAGATTCTTTGGATTTGAGGGACCAGATAAAGAGTAAATATCAGTAGATAGATTACTATCTTAATTATATTCAAAATAAGTATAGAGATACGCGGTAATTGCATTCTATTATTTTAAAAAAAGGGTTACCAATGATAAATTGATTATCTTCAACTAAATCCCCTTATATTATTCCAATCTATAGGATGTATATAAATTTGTAAAACATTATAGCCCTCGATAAGACTATTGCCTCCCTGATTATAACCAAGAAAAACCAAAGGCCGGTGGTTTTATTTTCTTTGCGTTGGAAATTCGCAGTTGTGCATGAGGGACCGAATCAAAAAATACAAGGGCCCAGGCTCTCTCACCCGACACTTTCGCCGAAGACATGCGAAATCGTCCTGGAGCAAGATGGTTCGATGCAATTTGTGCAACATTGGCCTAGAACACACGATAGCTTCATGAACCACACTGAATTGATGCATGGATCTATCTCCCGATCATCAACCTCGAGATTAGGGCTTTAGATCGATGTATGCAGTGCCTCGTTAATTCCCCCTGCATTGAATTTGTACATTCTTTGTTTCCCCCATTAATTTCAGAGGCTGATCCTCGCACCGTCATCATACTATCTATCATTGGCCTTGTTAGCTTCGTTAGTTTCTGTTCCCTACATAGGCTCTGCCACACCCGGATCTATATCTACTGGCTTCTATTGCTTTATTAAAATCAAGACTATTACTAGAACGGAGCTAGGTTCTGTTATCACTATAGGTAAGTTTAGTATGATTTTTCTAATTAATGTTCTTACCGATAAAGAGACCTCTACCGGTGAGAAGTTTTCTCTCTTTCCTGATATTATATAGATTCCAGACTGAAGAGCGTTTCTGGTCAAAGTAGTATTCCATCTAGGGAAATTTTAAGTACGGGTAGTACCTGCTTAAAGGTCAGTGGTGGATTCTAACTGCAGATAAATCCCTATTAATGCGGCATTGATAGAATACCCAATCCTTTATATGACGAGCTCTGTTTATTTATAACATGACACAGCTTACTGAAGTTATGATGTGAAGACCATGATTACGTATAATTAGTTGATTATAATACCATTATACAGTTCATAGATCTGTCACATATATTTAAGCATCTCGCCATTCATTTTTCATTACTTTTTTTTTAAGATTACAATCTTCCCATTTAGTTGGCCCTAGTAAAGGTATATAAAACTTAAGTATGCCTATTAATAAACTTACTTTTCATATCTATTTTTATTCTTATTATTTAATACTCTTATTGCTTTATTTCTGTCCCTAGATGAAGAATTATGAAGGAATATCTAACTTGAATAATACTTTACAGCACAATAAACCTTTCTTTTAAACTTATTCTCGGGAGAACTTGGCTACTCCAAGAGCACAAAACATAGTGGAAGAAGAGGACGGCGAGATGACCCGCTAGCCATCGAGGGTAGTTCATTAACTCAAATTGCCGTCGCTGCCTACTTTGACCATGGCCGACTTGAGTGGACGGGCGAAAAGCACCACTTAGCCGTATACATGCTCGGCTATTTCAGGGTAAGGTTTGGAAAGAAACTGGACGAATTCAGGTGGGCAGACCATTAGAGCAAGGCACTGTAGAGCAAAGGCAGTACTTTGACGCTGCAAGGGTACAGCGTTTTGGCGAAGAGGTAGATCACACTCGAATCACCTTCCGTGACGCTTTAGATAGGCGTGAAATTTTATCCCTGATGGGCCAGAAGGGATCTATGTGTATCCTCAAGAGAGAGATATAGGTAGAGGAGTGGAGCAATATGCAAAAATACATGTAGAACATATAAGTATTAGTTCGAGATTACACCTATATATAGACTAAATGTTCCGTCCCAGGCTTCAGTGTTGCTTCACATTCTATCTCTGCACTGTTAGATAGGAGAAACTGATGAGCGTGGCTACCTTCATGCCCCCCGCATTCAACAACAATAATCATGGCTTATCAATCTGTGGTCCTCGAATATACGGTAATAATTTTCGATTAACTACGGACATCACTAAACCGATTTATCAGGCCCTCACCGAAATCTTCCGTTCAGATTTCTGATCCTCCAGTGTATAATATTTTTAGGTTAGACATTGAGATTTGAAATCACTAAAATGAGTATAATCATAACACCAAAGTGACCTTGTACTAACCTAATCAGTCTCCACCTAACCACGGCATCTAGAAGGAAATACATATTTATTATTTGCAATGAACCGACTCTGTACATTGGCTGAGATGGCTACATTTTGCCATCCTTGCCACTTGAGAATCTATACGTTGAGTCGCAATAAACGCTGGAAATTTCTCCTATCGCCCCGCCGAGGGGTATTAACGAACTTGTAAGGCCTAAGCCATCTACGTCCGTTGATTTTCACCTTCATGCAGATCATCTCAGCCCGCCACCAAACCCCCCACAAGCTGTGAACAGAACACAATCCCCATGTGGTGTGATGTAATTGGTCCGCTATCAATACAGTTGCACATACTTTATATGCACTGTGACTCTGAGGACCAGGCCGTGACGTAATTTTCGGGTGTGATAGGTATGTGTTTCTATTTGGGTGTTCGATGCATAGTGCTACCGCATGCTATTGTCATGTCTGGCTGGCTGAACTGAAACCACTGACACGTCATCGGGATTTGCAGACCACTCGTTTAAAGGCAAATAGACTTGTAGTTCCGAACCTAGTCAATACGGGCTATTTGGGTATACATATATATATGGCATCCGCAGTCCTATCCGTTGACCATTACTCATCTTCTTTTACTTATCAGAGCCTTTTCAAAGTTTTAACCAAACTGTATCTCTCTGAATATACCTATCTGTACTTGAATTGTCTCTAATCCAAAGTCAAGGTAGATTGTCCAGTTAAACCTTTATCCATCCTGTTCCACAGCTAAGTTATTCTCTATCTATCAGATGTCTGCTACTGCCAACGGAACTGTTTTCCGACCCAATCCCAACCAGATATTAAATGTTTTTACCATTGACGGTTCTCAATACACCTTTGCATCAAGCGTGGCCACTCCTCTTCCGCCGTTCCAGGCTGTGACAGCTACAATTAACTACGACTACCCCGACCAGTTAATCGCGAATCGATTCTATGACGGCAGTGTCCAGGGAGGCCAGCTCAACATCCAGCTAGACAACGGAGTAAGAATTACTGCGACTGTTGAGCCTCCGATTGACGTTGGTCGCTTTCAAGGACAAGGCCACTGGGAGGTGGAACAAGGGGATTGATAGTGAAGGGCCTCGAAACACTGCGAACTAGAACACCTGTGGTTTACTTCAATGTTTTCATCGACAAGTTTGATATATATTGAGCTATCCCTCATTGTCCCAGTACTGAGACTTGTAAATGAAAATGATATTTATTTGATAACCCTTATTTAAGAGATAAGTTTCAGCCTTTTTCTTGTATTCTTTTCTGCACTCAAGCCACATCCAATTCGATTCTCGATGCCGTCTTGACAATGACCGAAACAACTTTAATGGCAGGAGCGGCGACATCTGGAATCTGTGTGACTCAGGCGGTGATTGTATTCTGTTATATTGAAGAAGGCTCTCCCGTACTGCATCGCCCATCTCCAACGGAGTTTACCGAGAGTGTTCCAGCCTGTGAGGTATCTAAATACCATCAAAATAACATGGCCCTGCAGCACTTCAGCAGTTAATTATCTCTGTTTTTATAACTGAAAAGAAGTAATACCTAGTTATCTATTTCCATTATATTGAAAATATCCCTGGGCTGTCTCCACATTTCCCCGAGTAATTGTATTCATCACTGTCTCGTACGGCTCATGCCTGAGGAAGTCAATGAATAGGGAGGGTTCGATGCGGTTGATATGGCAGGAGCTATATTGGAAAAATAGCCGGTAACAGCGTCGTTTAAACCGTCATATACGACGTCGTGCTATATTTCTAGGATGAAGCTACGGAGGTTCATCCGTTTACGCATAATTTCATAGACAGCAATCAAGTAGTCAGTGACAATGCCCCCGTCTTGGATAATGCGGTAACTATCCAAAAGAAGACCGTGAAGGTTTGGCTTCTTTAGCTACCGCTGTCTGGTTTTTCTTTGCATTCTTGCCTCATTTGTTACCCTTGCCTGACATCATTTGGACGGCCCTCCGTAAAGCTGTGCTAGAAGGAGAGTTCTTGGAATCTTGATCGGACTCCTCTTCAACGCTGACATTTGCATCCTCATCCTTGGATAGACCAAGACTAAGGGCATCAAACTTATTCACAAAGACAACCATCTCAAATTTTTACTTTCCGTCTACCTAAATTTGACGCCTCCAGTGTTCTGAGTGGACAACCACGTATTCCCATGCGGAACCACAAATGGCCTCGACAAGCGAATCGATAAAAAACTTGTGTGAGCGATTACTCCACACGAGTTCATCATCGTCAGGATTTTGTTTCAGAAGCTACTCAAAGTGGCATTGAATTGCTTCCTCGCTCCGATGTCAAAGCAGAATAATCGACATATAGCGGATAGTAAGGAGCTGATATGCTTTGCGATAAGCTTACTCGGTGCTAGTAGTGTTGATACAGTTATTTGACCAGTTATATTTGGTTTTTTGAGATTGGTGTCGTCATTGCTTTCGTCATCCTCTAGCGACTGAGAAGTTTTGATGATGGCGTTTGAATAGTACACTAAATAATTGGTATCTCGTTTGTATCCCAAATAGGGATTGCGTTTCTCCATCGATTAAGAATCGCTTAGCCGGGTCCCTACAAATTTTACAATACCTCCGGTCGGAATTTCTTTTCGCATCGCTATCTTGTTTGAATCAGAGGAATCTGAAGGGAAGCTGCTGATATGAAATAACTAGCTATGGTAACTCCAGGCTGCCAATGATCGAATCGCTAGCCACGCCGTTATACTTATCCCTAACAACCCTAGTCTGGTCGTATTAAAAATAATGTGCAGATGTACAATATTCCTGAAGTTACACCATTATTTGTCATTTGGGGTGCTTTGGCCAAAATCAGCATTTATAATTGTTGAACTGTCGCAATTTACTAAGGTTTTGAGCGTCCCAACATGGTTAACACTGCCTTATTTTCAACAATAGACGTCAATGTTAATATCTGATCCTTTTGTCAATTATTCTCTGTTGATCGTAGCAAGGGCTGAGTCACTCATGATTCATGACTTAGACCTCTGCAAATTTGCTACATTCGGGTTTCAGGCAGGAGAACAGAAGGAAAATAATCAATGAAAAAAATGAGATTACAGTAATAGAAACATACAAAGTGGCAAGCCAGATAACTTTGTCAACACCCATAAAACCATTGAGCATAAAAGTGGAATATCAACAATCACAAGGCGTGAATTGAGATCCTGGTGGCCCTCCAATTGTAAGATGCCATCTTCTAGCACCATTCACGAATGATTTCGGGATAGTCGTACGTTTCCCGAGTCTTTCCCATTCACCTTGATTAGATTTCCCAATAAACATAACCTGGGGCCCGGCGAATTGGTATAAACCCAGGTGTGAGAGACCATATACTTGAGCATCCCCAAGAACCACTACATAAGATCCGGCGACATGATCTAACTCCCTGAAGTCATATTTCTCGCCAGTATGGCTGGAGATTGATACATACGTGGAATTCTGATCGATCAGAAATATGTGGGCACAGATAAGATCCCCTTCGAAAGTGGTATCTACGGAAGTCTTTATCTTGATATCATATTCCGTAATATATGTGCCTGTCACAGTAAATTTGTTGGCAGGAACCATCTGACAGCCTATTTTGTAAGACGGAGTGTCATTGGAGTGGAATATAGGTAGGTCGGGGACAAGCCCAAACCGAGAGTTGTATGGAATGTCCTCTCCAATATCTAGCCATGACGGGAATGACTTTGTTCTTCTGGCCAATTCGAGAATGAGTTCGTCTCTAGTACGATGGTAATCGACCTTGATATTCACACCGAGGAGATGCATGACACTGAACACCATATCTTGTGATTTCGTTGATGTCCGTAGCCAGATACTTCTCCATGCTGCGGACTTTTTCATTGCGTCCGTATGACCGCTTAACACTCCTTCCAAAGCTGTAATAAGTGGTTCATCATTTCCGAAGCACTTGACGATAAATGGGACGTCGATACGCTCCTTTGTAACTTTGTCCACCTTGGTAATCTTTAGACCTGACTTGCGGCAGCTGAGTAGGCTTTGGAGCTTCGACAAAGCAATAGTATCATCCACATTGTCTATGTCATACTGTGGTCCGGTAGTTATCATTTCATAATCGTAATTTGGATCCCGCTTGGAGGCCCGGATCAAAACGTACACATTGGAAGGGGAAAGGGTAGCTTCTTGTAATGTCCACGCACGAGTTATCCATGGCGCGTAATGTTCAGGACCTTGGACGGCTGAAACACCACCTGGCATGACAATAACTGCTGTAGAATGCTGGTAAACTTGACCCATATGCTGGATCTGCAGCTTCTTATCCTCACTCGAATCTTGATGGACGCAGACCAAGTCTAACCAAAGAAAGACGCACTGGAGATGCTGAGCTGCTTTGGCAGCTTCAACCAGTCCCTGCCAACTAATTTCGTGGTGTTTATTGTTCCCAAGGTCAATTCTCAGTGGTCGGTTAGCAGCAGCGCTAAGTCTTTCGACTTCTTTGCTCGGTGACCACGAGTGTGAGATGGTGGCATATTTGGGAATACGCTCGCCTGGTTTACTGAAGTCTAGACCCCTCCATTCCGAGAGAATAATGGTAGCGTCCCGGGCTGCCAAAACATCAGAAACTGTTATCAGTCGTAATTCCCCTGGAGTCCAATGGACTGATGCATAGCTCCAATCTTTCTTTTCCCGCTCTCGCAGGCGTTGGATGGGAATTCCAGGCATGTCGAACTCTCTTTGCGATCACTTTGAGTGAAATAATGTAAGTAATGTAACCTGTTGAATACCTCCAAATAACTATAATATTTCCGTAAGCGAAAACGAGAGCACAAACCTTGGAAATAGCCTACACAATTACAATAAAATATATTCTTTTTTTCCCTGCATAGCTCCTAGCTAGAATATATCAATCCAGTCGGGTTGGGCACCCACCAGATGTTTAGGTAGAGCATGCTAAAAGGTGTTATCCCAAATCGCTAATTATTTCCGAGTGTGACTCTGTCAAAAGCCACCGGCAGCCGTGGTATATGTGAAGAGAAAGGTGGGGGTTCTCTGTCGAATAAGCCTAGTATGAAGTTTCCCAGGAAGTAGGGGTTTGCAGCCAATCACCCAAATATCCTCCGTGATATCAGCATGGGTGTCACGACAGCAAGACACTCACCTCTTTATGAATTTGCGAAGAAGGAGATATTGGCGCTTCTCCGCCAAGCTTGATTGTCGGTTTACGGGCCTCCGCCCACAACTGCACGTGTTATATTACACATACTGTATATTGTTTGTTTGTTATTCACCATCGCGGGGTACGGTGGCTGGCTGACGTTCTGCTCAGAAAGCCCAATTTGGATTTCCTTCCAGCTGCCAGAGATACAGACACGGTTGATTTCGTGACCGCTGTGTAACCCTGTTCGAAACACATAAATGATCCGAACTGACAATCAATCGCCGTCTAGACTCGGCTTTTTTCCCTTACTAAGGTCTAAATTTACCGATATGATAACTACTTATAGGGTACATGTAGAAGACTATAAAACCTTGATCCTCGATTTCTTTAAACTACATATATTTTTTATGCAATATTATATATGAGAGACACGAAATAGGCTCGGATTCATAGACAGTCCTCACAAACCCCACCAGATAGAGAGTTGTCTCTTTATTAGGACTCACCAACTAGCGAACAATTCGATTAGGAGAAATACATGTATTTTATTTTGAAGTTTATTTCAAGTTAGTTATCTGATGAACTAGTCTGTCATATTATTCCAAACTTTTCTTGCCCTATTACTCAAGAATCATTTTCCTTCTTTTTCACAATTTTGGATCTTCTATACTCTACTTTGACCTAACGATACCCCGTAAGCGTCTGTACTGATGGGCTTGAATTTAGGTGTTCTCGATTTATCTACAGATCGTACACATGTAGCGAGGTCCACTCATCATTCATGTTATTGGCTGCGCACTATCCGCCTGACCTCGCAGCCTCATTGTCCAAAATCAAGGATACAATACGGCTACACGGGATCAGTTGTAAAGAGCCGTCGAAAAGGCAACGAGTAGTATAAATCAATGCCTACCTGTCAATAAAAGCAAGTAAAAGTCGAGGCAAAAGGACGAGTGTGGAGTCGAGTGCAGGAGCCCGCCAGTCATAGCGTTGGCCACCCGCTAAGTCATTTGATCCTTCCCCTTTGCGGGAGCCCGCCGCACCCCTCGCTCTCTTCGCTAAGACTGCGAACTGACCGTATTTAAGCCCAGCCTGCTCCCTCCTCTCTCTGCATCTCCCCAGACCAACCTGCCCTTCATCGCTTTCTCGCTCCTAGACCACTATCCTTGCGACCCGTTGACTCCAGAGACCTAGATTCTCTCCTCCCGCCTTTATCCATATACCCTTTTTCTAGAGAGGTTCTCAGAAAAGGCAGAGTTTATGTCCATCGAAAACCTCAAGACCTTCGGTAAGCGCCACCCTCTTATCACCCTCGGCAGAACACGACGAACAGAACAGAACACGAAGAACCCTGTCTTATACCTCTCGGCCTGGATTTGGGAGACGGGATTCTCGCGTTTTCTCGCGTTCTGATGCTTCTTGCTCCTCGCTCTCGTGATCGCGCTGGTCGCAGGGCGGGGTAGAGTTTTAGCCTCGTTGATCTGAAACTAACCTGCCTGTAACCACAGACCCCTTCGCCGAAGCCGACGAAGACACCGGTGAGACTAAACAGTCTCAAAATTACATTCATATACGGATTCAACGTGCGTTTTCCTTTTCATGCCGTAGTATTGTACTGGTCGTGCTTATTGCTGACGCTGACTTCAATAGAGCGCAATGGTCGTAAGACATTGACCACCGTGCAGGGTCTTCCAAAGAAGTTTGATCAGAAGAAAATTCTCAAGGTCATCAAGAAGAAGTTCGGTATGCGTCTTCACTCACTACTTTCGGGTCACGTCATGCTGACTCTGTTTAGCTTGCAATGGCACCATCGTCAACGACACTGAGATGGGGGAGGTGATTCAGTTGCAGGGAGATCAGCGTAAAGATGTTCAGGAATTCTTAGTCGACAAGAAAGAGGGCTTGGAACTCGATGCCAAGAGCATCAAGGTATGCCTCGCTGCCCCTCTTTTTTTTTCTTGCAATGCAAACTAATATTTGCAGGTCCACGGGTTCTAAACTCCAAACGCCGTGTCGTTCCGGTCCTTCTTGGCAGGTCGTCTTACAAGGTCTTGCCTTTGTTGCGAGTTGCGAGTTATATCCTTGACTGCTAGCCTGCTGTCGCCAAATTGATCATAAGGCAGATTATCTCAACCGATGAAAAGTTCGCTTGTCACGAGACAGATTACTGCATTTAATCAACGATCGCTAGGTTCAGTATTGACTTTCGCTTTCGACGAGTTCTTTATTAAGGATCGAAGGATTGGGACACCGGCGTTGTTAGATACCCATTAGACAACTTCTTTTCTGTTTTTTGTTCTGGCTTGCTTGCTTCTACTCAGGGTATTGTCTCTTAAGACTGATGCGTATCCCGATGGAGCTCAAACGTTCCTTGTGTATCGCAGTCTCGGCTGCTCATACCGGTCATTCAGAATTTCATTCAGAATTATACTTGAAACATCTATTTTCGAACAGTAGTTTACTACCATTTTAGGACAAGTAAAAGTAGAAATATCCGAAGCCCTGCTTCGTCACGACCAAAAAAATAACAAACGCTAAACAACGAGAATCACTATCTACAACTCAGTCCCTCCTGCCCTGGCCGTCGCCGTTGTAATCCAGTCGAGAATCCTCTGTCCCATCACGAACGCAGGCACCTCCGGCTCGTTATCGCGCGTCAGATGCATTTGCAGCAACAACAGTGACATACTAATATAACTCGCCACAGACAGGACAGACAGCGACGCCGTGGTTTCGCGTTTTATCATTGCGTGATTTTGGGTGGCGTGGTAGAGGAAGGTCAGTGTCTGTACATATCCCATTAGTTGTTTGGTCATATTAAACGAAGAAAGGGAGGAGGCACCGTTGTTATGGAGACCCATGCTGGTAGCAGAAGGCGAGGGTCAGATGAAGCGCCAGACAGCCAGAGTACTGAGGATGTGAGATACGCGAAGAGCCCGTTTGTTGCGAGCAGACGGATGAGGACGGCCGGAGGACTGTAGTTTAACAGCCTGATATAGTCAGTCATTGAATACTTTCTGCTTTTTTTGGTTTTTGGAGGACGAACCAACGAGACATCATGCAGTCCATGAAAAAGTACGAAAGATACGCCGATGCGCAGCACTAGCAATATTAGCACCTTCCAGTCTACCATCTATATCCTGTATACAAGACTAGATGGAAGGTGGATGTACATACCCACATAATCGCCAGCGCAACCTCCGTCACACGAAACCGCCTCTCAACATCCCAGTCCGCCGCCGCGCCGCCCACGATAATAGCTACCCAGCCCTCGCGCCACATCCCTGGTCGGATACGCAGCAACTCGGCCAGGAAGGTAAACGCACAGCGCAGTCCCCACCACAGCGCCGGCACGACGGCCAGAGCCCGGCAGATGACCAGTGGTAAATACCATTTGCGGTCGACGCCGAGGATCACGGCGACGCGGGGATGGAGATTGGAGGGGCGCGAGGCATCGTCATCGTCTGTTTCATCGGCGTCGTCCGTGTTGGGCGTGGGTGATTTGTTGGAGTCGGGGAGGATGAAAGAGGAGCGGCGGGAGAGGGATGGCGAGGGAGGGACGATGGTCGAGGTAGGTGAGGAAGCGTCGTCGTCGTCGTCGTTGTCATTGTCATTGTTCTTGGCACTGGTACTGTTGATATGGTTGAGGATGGTCTTGTTACTGCCCCTGGCGCTCGCCAGCCCGTTCATGAGTGATAATGGGTATGGGAAGGGAGCATTGACTCCCCCTAGTCGCTTGAAGAATGTGGGTGCAGGGTCTGATTGCCCTTCGGCGCTGGTCAATGGCTGTTGTTCGCGGCGGTGGTGGGATGAGCGCGACGAGGGGAATAGGAGGTGCTGTCCGGCATCGCGGCGGAGGGACGCCAGAGTTTCGTAGCTCCCTACAGCCTCGCGGCCGTGAAACGGTTTAGTTAGGGTGCTATGTTGCTGGCTGCTGAAATGCTGTGTAGGTTGAGTGTTTGGTGGCGGTCGCGTGTGAAGTTTGAGGAGGAAGGAATTCCTGGGGTATTATGAAAGGTGCAAGCTAAATCCTTAATAATCGATTAGCGTCTGACATTGAGTAATGAGCAATATTAGACTGGTACGCGCCAACTTGTCCAACTGCTTGTCATTATTATAGTAAGAAATTACGCTTGTAAGTATACTGTCTATGTGTCATACTTGCCATCTGCATCTACTTATCATATCATCTGCAGACTGACTGACCTATCTCCCTCAGCCTCGGCAAGTGTGCACCTGAACGTGACGGGACAATCATAGTCCACAACAAGCATCTTAGCACACACATCTTTTTCTAGCACATGTAAGCTGCATCTGCATTACATGAGATATCGACGTCCGATGTGATTGTATACACTCGGACCAATGCTGTCGGCCTGGTAAAACTATAGACTAAAGCTGGCGCTGGATAATGTCGAGACCCGTTTCCTTCTACGAAGCCCTTGGACGGTAGGTTAGTTTCTGCATCTTACATATACCACCTCTAGGATAATGTCTCGCCGGTCGAATCAAAAGGTGATGTGCCCTTAACATTGCCCCTCACGAGCAAAAATATGTATATAGAGATATCCAAAGAAATCCCACCCATTAGCTTCGTTTGTCCCAGGCGGAATAAACCTTGACATCTTCATGCCAGACACTAGCCTTGATGGTCTCAAATTCCAAACCAAATAACCCCTCGAATACTTCTAGCACTTCCTTGATGGTCTGCAAGACCTCGAAGTACCGCGCAAGCCTTTTGATGTTGACGTGGTAGCCGTCCTCCCTCTGCTTGCAGGAATCGTAAGCTAAATCCAAGACGTATATCGTGGACACGACCTCGAAGTCGGCCGTCACCCTACTATTTTGTCTTCTTGCTATGTCCTCTTCCTTCAGAAGCAACAGCTTTTCAGTCTGCTTCTTTGCCAATGGCCGCAATCCTCACCTTCACTTCACACAAGAACGCCTGAACCTCGCCTACACTACGTGCCATCTTATCCTCCATCTTCATCGCTGCGATGTGTGACCTAGAATTAGAGCTACACTGTGATACTTTTTAAGAAGATATAATAAAATTTTGGAGTTTGATCATCAGTTGCAAGATACTGCCCCATATTAATAGATCATTGCTTGCAGCCAATCAGAATCGCTTTAAGTATATCAGCCGGCGTGGTCTATCACGTGACCATTTGCCGGACAAATATTGACTGCCCGCAACGATGCAGCAACAATCCCAACTATCACCGAGTCATCGGCAGCCTCCCTCGAGGTCTGAGGTTCGCAGCTCCCCATGGCTTCCTCAATTGGGCTTACCCGGCATCTTCACCGCGCAACAACGGCGCCTCGATTCCAAGCCTACCACCGCTCGCTAGCCATCTCATACCACAGCAAAACCAGGAGCAGCAACACACAGTACCGCTCGTTTTCTCAAACATGCGCGCCCAAAGCAAAAGGGATCCCGCAGACAATGACAATGAAGATTCCTGCCCAAGTCAGCCCGAAAAGCAGAATGCGAGAAATGTCGCCGGATACCATGCCTACAGATTTTGGGTTGCTGCCGGGGACCTTTGTCAAACCAGAGGGGAAGGATATGCCTGCTTTTTTCAAAGAGCCACAACTCAGGTTGCGGATGGAATGGGTGTGGATAAAACAATGGGTTGCAAATTTCATTGCGTGCGCATTCCTTTCTTTCCTTCTCTCTCTTTTTCCTGTGGTGGTTATTGAAAGCCAAGATTGGTGTCGCTGACAGCCATCTAGGACTATTGCCTATCATAAATACTACTTCAAGAAACTTCCACTCGAACTCAAAGAACGGAAAGGCATCGCTAAAAGGCTTCATCGGATAATGTACACAGAATTCGCAGGGTAAGGACTGTATCTTAGCATTCATATAACAATCAAACTAATATTACTCAGCGGCAACGAAGCTGCTTTAAAAGAAATATGCTGCACCGGCCTCGAGACAAGCCTCCTCTCTCGTCTCAGACGCCGACCGGCCAATGAGAAAGTCTCCTGGAAGATGAGCTACATCCGAAGCCCGTCGACATTCTACACTGGCGCGCGAGTGGTTTCTGACCGCGCAACCAAGATCCCCGATTTACCCGACTCGGGTCTCCGTCAGGTCGTCGTGCGCATTTGCAGTCACCAAAATACAGCTTCATACTCGGAGAGATTATCAGAGGATAGAGAGCAAACTTTCGTCACACCCCGTACCGAGAAAGCACAGGCTATTACAGAATATGTGGTTATACAGAAATTAAGAATAAACGGCGAGGATGTACCGTGGAAGATTTGGGGGTTCACAAAGCCTACGACTGTGGATGAACTGGACAGCCACCATTTCTCAGGTGGGTTGTCTGCAAAGGAGCGATTGGAAATGATGCAGGAAACGCTATCTGGTAAGAAGTAATCCGTCTCATGGAATGTCGTTTGTACAATATTGTATATCATTATAATCAACATTAGCCATATCCAGGGTTTCATCGTCCATAACCCTCAACAAATTAGATTCTTCAACGTAGACCTTACAACTTAGACCCCAGATCGAACTTCCCATGCCTCCCAACCCCATCCCTAAACCTCGCAGCCCCCTTCACACTCTCCTCCATTACCACAGCCTTCCCATTCTCAAACTCAAACCTCATCGCATCCTCAAACCCCCTCGCCTCATAAGCAGCGTAATAAACACTCTTCCTATCCACATTCATACACCGCTGTGGAAACTTCAACAACGTCCTCGCCAATGCCATCGCCTCCTGAAAAGCCTGCCCCTTCGCCACAACCCGATTCGCAAGCCCCATTCCCAGCGCCTCCTGTGCCGTAACCGCCCGCCCCGTAAGTATCATATCCATGGCTCTCCCCAACCCAACGATGCGCTGCAACCGAACCGTTCCGCCGTCTATCAACGGCACCCCGAATCGTCGACAGAATACCCCAAAGACCGCGTCTTCCTCAACAATCCGCATATCCGCGAGAAGACTCAATTCCAGACCACCTGCCACCGCGAACCCGGATACTGCTGCAATCACGGGTTTTGAGAGCGTCATGCGAGATGGGCCCATCGGTGCGGGATTTGTGCCGTCCACGGGTAGCAATTTTGAGCTTTTGCTTTGCTCTACATCTACTTTCCGTTGACTTTGCTGATTCTCTGGGCTGGATATTTTGGCGACTTCTTGCAGGTCAGCGCCAGCGCAGAAAACACCCCCAGAGCTGTGGAATACGCAGATCTTTTGTGTCGGGTCGTTGTCGAAGGAGAGAAAGGCCGCGTGCAGTTTTTGTGCTGTTGGGCCGTCCACGGCGTTGCGGCGTGAGGACCGGTTTATGCATATCGTTGTTATGCCAGCGGAGGATTTCCCGAGGAGGACTGTGTTCTGATCGTCGGCCATTTTACATGTAACGTGTGGTCATAGATTGATCAGGAAGAGAGTAAGTGCTGGTATTGTTTGTATCAAGTTTGAAGTTTGTTAGAACAGGTGAGATGCTGATGCAGCAATGTTCCTAATGGAGGTTCTAGAATCTGTATTTTAAGCAGTATTAGTGTTATTAGAGCAATGTCAACACTGAACGTTGAAGTAATCAATTGACGTTAGGTATATAGTCAAATCCGGGGAAGCCCCACATCGTGTCAGAAGCCGAGGTTAAATCAATGCCATATATAAACACAATTCTTAGTTTTTATCTTATATTGAATATCAAGTATCCTGGGGAGAAACATGACCAGCTGCACAAATATGACTATGAGCATGTGAATGGGAGAACAGCCGACCGTTTTAATGAGCAAAAATTGGTGAAACGATGTCCTGGTCGCCGAAAATACGGTCCGCGTGTCTTTTAGGGAACAATTGCATCTGGAAACGCACTTATCAAGGACTCTATAACCCGGGACAATCTGGTACAAAGGTATGAGGCTCTGTGTTTCGAAATGGAAGCCGCTGGGCTGGTGAAGAGCAGCTTTCCCTGTTTAATTGTCCGAGGAATCTCTGACTATGCGGACTCTCACAAAAATGATATATGGCAGGAGTATGCTGCGGCTGCAGCTGCACGTTATGCCAAGGACTTTCTCCATATTTTTCCCGGGAATATATGACTAGGTGGGATTTAAGTTTGAAAATGGCTTCCTCTTTTATAAATATATACCAATAAGACAGGATCTTTGTCGTTTTGCGTCTCAAAGGTTACACCCCATCCTTTTATTCCACATAGCTAATCATACGAGGATTCCTGCTATCCCACACTTGGGTTCAAAACCACCATTTATAGAGAAGAACCGTAGGAAACTGCAGGTATGTATTCCTGAGAGGAGAGGTCAGGGTTTTATGAAAATTAGAAAAGGCTCCAAATAATGCTGAAAGTTGTTTGTAATATTCGAAATATGAAATAAAATTGATGTATCTACATTTGAACACTAAGACAGCTTACGTTGACTGCTAGATACATCAAGCCCATTAGAACATTGAAACAAAAGACAATAGGCTTATGGTCAAGCAAATACATGTATATAATGAAGGTTGCTACTTGCTGGTATATATGTAGTTAAAATCATTAATTGGTTCTATTCTCTGTCAGATAGCAAATACACTGAAATTCTGTCTAATGTATGACTTCACCCTAAAACCAATGACTATTTCCATGGTGGCTCACAAACGCTCCGCTAAGACTCATATCCAGCTTGTTCTGAATCACGTCAATCTGATCCCGCACGCTCTCCTCCTTTGATAGCTGGCCCTTCAAATTTGGTTCAACTTTCTGGAATTCTTGAAGCATCTTTTCGGTAGCGTCTCGCAGCTCACGTGGAATCGGGACTTGAAAGTTTCGTTAGCCAATTGAACTTGTAGCAAGCTTATCCCTTGCCGGACTGACAGGCAAAGTGTTTCTTGAATAAATATTGCCTACGGCGCGGGGGGGTTTGGGAAAAGATGGGCACTTACTGGGTCCTTCATAAGTGTCTACCCAGCCTGGGCTCAACGCTAAGACCTTGATACTTTCCGGTGCCAGTTCGGCGGCGTACTTAGCCACAATGACATTCAGCGCGGCCTTGCCAGCCGAATACGCTACGCCATATGAAATTCCCGTTTTCTTGATTAGGTCTATTTCTGCCATGCCGCTGGAAATGTGAACGATTTTCTTCTCATTCCCTCGACGCACGAGGGGCAGAAACGCGTTGGTAACCATGATCGCACCAAATACAGACGTGTCCAGTGTATCCTTGAATGCCTTGTGCAGCAATTCCGCATCTACCGGTAGCTGCGACGGTGGCAGCGAGAGTGTTGCGAGATCGGTGGCGGCAGCATTGTGGATCAGGATGTCTAGCACACCACCTGTGAGCTTAGACACGGCCGTGGCGGCGGACGCAAGCAGCTCGGGGTTTCCCACGTCTGCTTCGATAATGTGCACATTGGGGTTAAGCTTGGCGAGCGAGGCTAGACTGATGGCATTGTCGGGATTACGGACGATGCCGAAGATGGTGTTGGAAGGGTTGCTGGAAAGCTGCTTGACGAGCTCAAGGCCTAGACCTCTTGCAGCACCAGTAATAGCGTACGAAGGCATGGCAAACGAATATAGAATGAAGTGTAACTTTTTGTATGTGTATTTTGTTATGAACCGTTCAACTGGTAACGGCCGGCTCTGACCTAGGCGCTGGATGTCTGTTCGGGTTATCCCTCAGCGTCTTCATCGGATTTTATAGGTGATATTTCTTGATTTCGGATTTCTAATCAAGTCGGTCAGCACATCTGCAAAAATCCTCTCGGGTGACAGCCAGCAACCTTTTTCATCTAGATATTCGAGGTAATGACGGCTCATCGGCAGAAGTATCGGCCGACGGGGTGTGGACTGCGGCCGACGGAGCTATAGTTAAATACGAATGACATGTACGGTATTACCCTCAGAACCGTATTTTCGGTTCCCTCAGGTTCCCTAATCTTATGTTCATGGATTTCAGCCTAGGGTAACTTTATTTGGTTCGAACTTTAGGTATCAATCATAGCGGTATTTTAAATGTCTGCAGGATGGATTCCCATTCCGTGTCAATCGATTCTAGCCCTGGCAACTCGTCCAACAGCATCCAGTCAGGCATTTGGAAATTTCCTTCTTCGCTTTCGTCAACTCTCTCATTAGCTCTCACCTGCGTGCCATCTCCTGGTGTGTTGCGGTCCGGTTGCTCTGTCGGCCCCCGGTGACTCTGTTCGACATGTGTATGAGCCTGGCAGTCTGGCATGAGCTCTGTCTCAGCTGCAGTGGTGCTGACACCACCAATTGCATCACGGAGCTTTTTAGGATATGCGAGTGCGAGTTTCTTTAGTTTAGTGACGAACGGGGCCAGGGTGTCGTTCGGCCTAATGACCCCCCCAGTAAACGGGAATTCCGCAGCGCTTTCGAATTTTTCGGCCAGCTTGCTAATGATCTGGGTAAGATCTATCTCATCGGCAATATTTTGAGCTGCCTGCCTAGAGCGGCTTTCACTAGGCATTTCCGGGGTGGATAAGACATGTATTGTAGCCGTGGGGCCTGACACTATAGTGCTCTCGACAAGAGTGAAAGTTAGCCGTATGAGGCTGGCGAGCACGTAACAAATTCTCCAGAAAACAGTGTATGGCAAACACCGAACAGTAGAGTCATGTATTACTAGAAATTTCTGAACAAATGCCTTGTTAGAGTTGAGCATATGCCACAGCATTGCGGCTCTAGTCGGAGTGAACGAAGGCTCAGCGCGGATACAGCCAGTGCCTATACTAGGCGTTCCATTTGGCACAGCTTCCCAGAGCTCATTGTGAACAGCCACTTCTAAAGTATAAGATTCCGTGTAATCAATCTCCATGTTTATAATGCTGTTGTCTATGATGGTATTAGTGAAAGTTCTATCAAATTGACTTCATTAAAACACAGACCTGGGTGAGCCTCTGCTTTAGCAGCTAATCTTTTAATGAGTTGCAACTCGTGGAGGAACCTCTCTGTAGTTATAGAGACACCTGAATTTCCTCGCACCGAGGTGTATTCCACATCGAAATAGCTAAACGTTTCTCCGACTCGAGTAGCAATGGATGCGAGGAGCACAAGCGGCTCGATTAGCTTATCCGTGTGGTGTTCGCCTGCTGCAGTTAAATGGCGACAGCAGTCTTCCATATATCTGCTAAGTTGAATCACCGGCGGTCTCCGGAGAGATCTCGAGAGGCTTGCAAGCGATGGATGCTCATTAGCACATAGTCAATTCTATATTTGGTGCTTTGAGGGGAGTTGGCGAAACTCCCTAACACGTACCCAGCGGATAACCAATATGCTCCTAGTAGGGCACGCTTCTTAGCCAAACTTGCAGCACTTCCTTTATCAAGGTTTAAATCGTAAACCATGGCGACGCACAACTGCATCATCGCAAAAATATCTCGCTCTTCATTCGGCGAGGCAAAACAGTAATGCCAGGCTAAATAAATAAGAAGTGCTTGCAGGGCCTGCAGGCTTCTTTCGCCGCGGCCAATGAGCTTGGAGCTGATTTGTGCTTGTATCTCCTCTCCAAGCAGCCTCTGGAGAGATAAGTCGGAGCGGAGTGCCACAGATATAACTACAAGGAAAAGTAAGGGAGCATCTTGCCTAAGCTTGTTCGCATCAACTCCGTTATCCAAGACTACGAAGGGAAAGAAGGCGGCATGGTGAAGAGTGAAGTCGGTCAGCAGGGCCTCTGCATATTCAGGAGTAATGATACGCCGGTCAACCAGGTCGACATAGCCATCACTGGCATTGGGTGGGGTGACAGATATAGGTGGTACAAGCGATGAGCGTATTCTCGATGAGACAGCGTCCACCGAGGAGCGAGACGTAGAGGGACGGGGTGTGGGAGGTTCCAGAGGCGCCCTGAGACGCCCAGGCGAGAGCGCAGCCCCAGACAATGTTGAATCGCTAATCGGGTTTTTGTCCTTGTCAAGGGTAGATACTCGCGTAACTAGTTCCTCTAGCCTGGACTCTAGTCCCTCAATGCGCCTGTAAATAGAAGCCGTACATTAGGATCTGATATGAATTCAATCAAAGGAGGTCTACAGAACACGGCATCATCCCTACCTTGTACCTTTCTGCCTGCGCCTCCTCTGCGGCAGATCCAAAAAGGTGCACCCTTTCCCAAGACGAGCACACCGTTCACAGTTGTCCTCCCCGATACGGCGGTTGCATTTCGTTTTTGCAGACGTACAGCTCACGCATGCACGTCTCTTGGAAAGACCGGTACCCGGAACGGGGTTGGCAAAACGCCCGGCGTCCATTCTTTCCGCAAGTGGCACTAGGGTGATCTGTATCTATATTTGGCGTATGGGCCAGTAAAATAAAGCTTGGATCTGGTTGTTTGTTTTCAGTATGCCAATAAGAGCCCGTACAAGAGAAGGACGGACCGGGTTGGAACTAGACCCGTGGGAAATAATCCACTGACTAATCTGCCATACTAATGTGCACCGAGTCTGGAGCGGATCGGGTGCTCGGAGCATCCGGCCGCATATGGCTCTATTATTACGGTCATGACCCCGCTATCTTCCTTCACCGCACATACTCACATAGTCCATCATGACGAGCAAGACGCGCAACGTTGACTGTGAACACATCTTGGTACGTAGACCCCAGTCGGTTCAGAAAAGATGCTCATACACCTAAAAAGATCACAGGTGTGACTGGCTATATTGGATTTAAAACGCTTTCAATCGCCCTCACGGTAGGATACCGCGTTCGCGCTGTCGTTCGCAATGAAGCCAATATCAAGGACCTGAAAAACAGAGACCCGACCGTAGTGGAAAGTCTTGAGAGGGGCCAACTTCACTTCGTCGTAATCCCGGATTTCCTAGTAGAAGATGCGATTTTCAATCATCTCGACGGAATTACTGTGCTCATTCACATTGCATCACCTTTGGCAATTGAGGTATTGTCTAGTCATAATCCTCTTATTTTCTAGTCCTGATGACTATGCTGCGGGGTAGACTAATGATTATGATGCTGGAATCATCAAACCGGCTCTTTCCATGGTGACAACTGTTTTGGAAGCTGCTGCTCGGGTGTCGTCGATCCGCCGCGTGGTGTTAACGTCTTCTTGTACACAAGTTTCTACCATACCAGTCAGATTCAGGAGGCTAATCAGTCCTAGGTGTGACATTGGTTCCATTCGAATGGAATATGAACCCGGACAGTGATAGACTATATACAGGTTGGTGACTGATCTCGTCTGACCCCACGGTTACTCATGGTCTCTTTGTAGTCGCTGACATCAACACGAATACTACCGGTCCATTCCTGAACGCAATGCAAGCTTACTGGGCATCCAAGGCACTCACCCGGCTTGCAACAAAAGAGTTTGTTAGGAATAATTGTCCACAATTTGACTTCATCAATCTCTTGCCCTCTGTGGTAATTGGACCAGACGACCGCCTTAATAATGACCCGACTGCAACCATCGAAAGTCTCCTTCAAGGCACACGAGCGGCAGTGCTTGCTCCTGCGCTGACTTCTTCACTTAGTTCTCCATTTCCATATGTTGGAGTTCCGGTACATGTGGCTGATGTGGCATGGGCGCATATTGACGCGATAGATGCTGACCTGGTTCCTGGAAATTCCGAATATATTCTCTGCTCAGACACACCAGATGGAGTGGTCTGGGATAGAGATGTAGCTAATATTGCCAGGAAGTTCTTTCAAAAAGAGGTGACGACGAAAGTATTGCCACTGGAGGGGTCGTTGACGACAATAAAATGGAGACTGGACGCTCAGAGTACAGAAGAGGTGTTTGGGTGGAAATTCACGAGTTTCGAAGACACTATGAAGGAGCTCCTTGCGCAGTATTTGGAACTCCAAGCCAGAAACAATGCTGTGATTTGACCTCATATATCAATGTATTAGCCACCGGAAGATAGTGCCAGCTAGAAGTGATGACAATACTGTGCATCGATATTATTGAAGGAACATAAACTAAAATAAATCTGTCTACCTCTGACTGGGTGTAGCTTTTTAAGTTGCTATGATTTTTCAGATAAAGATTAGGAAATTTGCGATGCTCCCGTACTAGTTTCCACAGCCTCAAGTATCAGTGTTAAAATAGATTATTATGATCATGATAAGATAATGAATATCGGTTGGAGACTGCTCGTAGTTATTCTTTTTCTTACCTGACTGTGGTTCTTGCGGTAAGATCGGTTGGGGGCTCGGTTGGAAGGATGACTGTAGGCATCAAAGGAGACAGGAGGGTATTTACTTAACCGCCTTGGACTTCTCCGTTGTGGACTTGTTCGTCGAGAAACAAGGCGCTCATTAGGAGAATCATGTCGTCTTTTAGTTCTCGAAGCTTTATATATTGAGGGGTTGAAGATTTCCTTCGATTGTCCAGATTCTGATGCCCAGGAAGCCGGCGTGCCACCTCTCTCTAGCTAGATATGCTCTAGAATTGCGACCCAGTTCGTCCATTCGGCCCCTTTTTCGTGTTTGGTCTTGGTGCTGCGCAAGAGATGTTTTATAACAGGGATAGATATACTGATACTTCATTATTGTTTACGCTTGGGATACACTCTCGGCTTCCCGGCTAAGATAACCGATGGCCAGCGGCGTGGGCCTTGGAAGAATGGCGGTCATTTAGGAATTTAACGGTGGGGGCAGAACCTCCACAGAAGGCTTTTCTGATCAGTGTATTATATTGTCAAAATTTCCATTTCCTACTTTCTCTAAACACATATGGTCCAAGAAATCTGAATGTTTAGCAACGATAAGCAGTTTTTTCAAAGCATATTGTGTCAAGGAAGACCAGCAAACACAGAATCCGAAAAGTACTTTCTAGCGATGTTCAAACAGAAAGGGGTGGTCTCATCGAGAAAGTGACTCGAAATCTGGCGTAAATTGCATGGAGGTCTCCATCAGATGCCACATTCAAGCCTCAAGGGAGTAAATATACGGTGACCCCTGTCGTCTTGATGCTCTTTTGAGTTGCGATTGCAGTTCTTACCGGTCTCTCTCCGATACTTAATTTGGTTGATTCAACACCCTGGAAGTAAAGACTCGAGGGGGCAGCCATATAATGCCAGGGTGCTAAAACCGGTTGAAATGAAACGATACTATGTGCATTAGACAGGCGGAAAGCGAATGCAAAAGATGTGTCCTAGTCATAGCGAAGAAAACTTCCTGCCCCTCTTCATCCGGCCACTGTCCAGTGACCTGGACGTACATGACTGGAAATACTTGTCTTCCAAAGGCACCTTTGCCCTACCAAACAGTGATTTCCAGAATGCACTATTACGGGCATATATTGAGCATGTTCACCCACTCCTGCCAATCCTAGAGCTAGAGTCTTTTGTAAAGGCTGTATTCTCTCCACAGAATCATGGCACGTCGAAGCTACGAAAAAGTGTGAGCTTGATACTTTATTGGGCAGTAATGTATGCTGCTATCCCTGCTGTGCCCTTACACGCTCTCCACAAGGCGGGATATTATTCTCATCATGATGCTCAATGTTCTTTCCATATGCGTATCCAAGTATGTTCTCCTTTTATTTATTTCCCATTTTCTTAACAAAATGAGATTTGACAGTATTTGATACTGATAATATAACGAGGCCCTTTACAATGTAGAGGCTGAGTTAGACAGACTATCCCTAGTTCAGGCGCTACTGCTGGTCGTCTACAGGCAAGATATCACAAAACAAATCAAGGACATGACATATTGGATGACAATCATCTGGTCCTACATGCAAGAACTTGGCATAGACGTACAAATCGGACGCAAAGTTAAACCTACAGGAAATCACCAAAGGAAAATAGCCTTGTATCGCCGGCTGTGGTGGTCGTGTTTTATTTGTGACAGACTTGTTGGTCTGGCAGCTTGTGCAGATCCCGTACTGCCACAGCCAGGTAGCATCCCTCCGTTAAAACTAGATGACCTAGAGATTTTTCATTACCCAGGCTATATTATCCAAGCTCTCGGTGATGGAAATTTTTCCGATTTTGATCTTTCACTTCATCTTGGCCGTTTATGTGTCATACAGACACAAGTATGTATACTTTTGGACCAAGTTATCTCCGGCCCTCATGGGCGATCACCGAATCAACTACTACATGTAGCTACCAACCAGGCCATATCCGAAGCTAATCGTCTGGCAGGCTACAAGGCTGACTTATTGAAGCATCATGACCAGATAACTTTCTACATACTTCAAAGAGATTCACCCTTGAAAATCATCGATCCTGTACGATTGAGTCAAGTCAAGAGTTGTGGACCAGCCTATATTCATGAAATGGTTCTTTTTATTGTCATTGACGCGATTCTTGCATTTCTCTTGCAACGCCAAATTGTCTTGCAAGAGATCTTGTGTGGGAGGGATGGTGGACACGGCAAGCGCGGCACAGCAGAAGAATTAGACTCTTATCGGCTCAACCATTTTTTACGTCAGTCACGCATTGTGACTATACACAGAGTCTGTAGTCGATTAAAAGATCTCAAACAAAGCGGGGAACTACAAAAGTTGCGACCAACAATAGTTGGGCTTCTGCTCCCCGCTGCTATTCATTATCTGACGCAGGTTCGTGAAGAGGGACAAAATATCCACGACAGTATAGGCAACGCAGGCTACTTTGATGAATGCCTATCTATTCTAAAGTTGCTGGGGAAACATTACCCGTCTATTGGCCAATGGGCTGTCTATTTGCAGAAAGCAGCAATGAGCTGTTCTGTTCCCTGTCCTTCTAGTCTTCCTTATACTCATCACCAGGAAAGGCTGGAGGATTCTATAATTTCTGATACGGAAACAAAAATACTCTCTGACTTCGATATGTATCAGGAACCAATACAGGCATGTATGAGGTGGTGGTTTGGAGATGGGAATGCAATGTCGTGATGGAGTTGGACATTTATTAATACGCCCGGTATAATAAAGTTTTCTTATTTTACAATCTGAGCAACATAAAATAGCTAGCGAATTGAACACGCTGATTGCACTATCAAAGATTTTCAAACTCTTACCCATTGGTATATCGTCAAACTGGGGACGAGATGGGGATGAATAAGGATATCTAACGTGAAGGGAAGAGAGTAATGCTTGATAAGCGAGAAGAAGGTTGTTAAAGTGCCACTTCGATATGTTGAATCAACGATCTGTTTTAAGTTATTACATTTCCGGATTAAGGAGCTCGAAAAGACTTCTGTCAAAAATATGTCTGAATAAGGAGAGAGGCCTTTTAAATAATATAGCTATACTTGCTATAATTTAGCATCTTACAATACTAGCCTATCTTGCTAAGATGTTCTCTACTACATCCCACCCCTGCCGCCGGCGACCTGAGTCTTGTCATTGCCCGTTTGGAAAAATTGAAGTGAGATGGTATAAACCACACCTACCATGATTGTCTGTATTAGACCTGTTAGAATGAATACTGTCCTCGTGGCTGGTTTGACTTACTTGTCCAGTCACGTAGGAGAAAAGTGGCGATACCACGGCCAGTATCGCCCGTCCAGCGTCTGTCGGGGATCCAATTCGTCGGAGGGGGATATCCCCTACCCTAAAAACATAAGTTCATAGGTGTGAAAATCGGTAATTATATGGAATTCAAGAGTGCTCACCATTTATCCTCTTCATCGTAACCACCTTTGAATCCCACAGCATGCTTTGTACCATCTGGCCTTACAACAAACTCCCCTTTAGGGGCCTGTGTGAGCCTGGTTTTGATCGCCCCAAAAGCCACAGCTGGAGGAAAGGGTCAGTCAGTCTAAGCTAAAGTCACTGGTAGGCGAATGAAGTTCATACTGTTGACTCTCACACCATATTCAGGTCCCCATTCATGGGCCAGCGTTTTAGTAAGTCCGACCAATCCCGCCTTGGCCAGCGCATAGCTCGCCTGTCCTGCGTTACCATATATACCAGATGTGGATGAGATATTGACAATTGATCTCGGTTCACTGTCCTTAAGCATGAAATATGGCGCTGCTGCCCTGATGAGTTTGAATGGTGCGGTGTTGTGGAGGGAAATGATAGTTTCTTTCGTTTATTAGAGTGTGGACCAAATTCCTGAGGTTAATGGGGAGGCTCACCCCATTGTTTGTCCTGAATATTTTCAATTGGGCTATCCCACGCGTATCCTGCATTATTAATGATTATATGAATTTTCCCCTCGCCAAACTCAACAGTCCTTTGGACAAGATGAATAAGGTATTCGTTATTGGTGATGTCTCCAGCAACGACAATTGCAGATCCTCCGCTTGAATTGATGGTTTCAGCGGTTTTTCTAGCCTTTTCTGCTCTATATATGAGTATTGTGGTTATGACTCTTCATTCTCGCCGAACTGGGTACCGGCATCTAAGTCTGCGATGACTATCTTACACCCCTCCCGTGCTAGAATCACGGCGGTCTCGGCGCCTATACCTTGAGCTGCGCCAGTAATTATAGCAGTTTGGCCTAATTGTGTTTGTCAGCTAGTTTCAATATCAAATCGCCTCAACTGACCAGCTAGCATCCCCTGCGGGAAATTGAGTTGCGGAGTAATACTCATCGTAGCAACTTTGAGAGCACTATAGAACTGGAAAGAAAACGTTGCAGAAGTTATAAAATATTCTAAATTTGCGAGCCCAAAATTGCCCCCTACATTCCACTTCTAGGACAACAACAGGTCCTTGATTGAAATTTCATACAACAATAATATTGATGGTATTTTCGGCATGGTCGGTTAACGCCGGGGAGGCGAGAAAACCATTTCGGCCAGGACCGAGTACACGATCTCGGATACTTTATCCAGCCAGGGTTATGATGACCTTACAATGCGATGTATTTTGTGTATGGCATATTCAAGCCTGAAGAACTATAGAGTATGCGCAATTCGGCGAAGCTTAGCCTAGATTACCGAATATTTATCAAATGTTGAGCAGAATGTTGCATGATACCCTATCGTTAATAAAACCTTCAGGCATGTGCTATCATTGAGTTTCTCTTTTTTTTTCGTATACAGGATTAGTCGATTAGAGTGCGGCAAATATAACTTACGGCAATTGAATACTTCCTTTACATTTGAAGATATGGGTTCAGTTAATCCGCTTGGCAACGGAGATGGAGGCGTAAAAGAGCTGGATGTTCTTATTATCGGCGCTGGGTTTGGTGGGTGTTATAGCCTGTATAAGCTTCGTAACTTAGGGCTCAAAGTCCATGTTCTCGAGGCAGGTTCCTATCTCGGTGGGGTCTGGCATTGGAACACTTATCCAGGTGCTCGCGTCGACTCGGAAATCCCATATTATCAATTCTCGCTGCCTGAAGTGTGGCGCAAATGGAACTGGACGGAGAGATTTCCTAGTGGAGATGAACTGAGAGCTTACTTCAAGCACGTTGATGAGACTTTAGATTTATCCAAGGACATCAGTTATTCCGCCAATGTCATTGATGCGAGATATGATGAGCCGAAAGCGAAATGGACGGTGACAACGGAGAATGGCCAGAAAGTGGTCAGTAAGTATCTCATCTGTGCCACCGGGAGCTCTTTCAAACCACACTTTCCCGCTTTCAAGAACTTGGATAAATTCAAAGGCCAAGTTATTCACTCTACGCGGTGGCCCAATATTGCAAATACAGAAAATAAACGTGTCGCTATCGTCGGTTCGGGTGCTACTGCAGTGCAATGCACACAGGAGATTGCGAAAGTAGCCCATTATTTGACGGTATATATCCGTACGCCAAGCATCTCGTTGCCCATGTTTCAACGCTCCCTCAGTGAATTCGAACAACGAGTTAATAAATCTACTTATAACCGTATGTTTGCTTATTGCCGGAAGTCCAAGTCCGGTCTCGGGTATGACTCTCGACCAGGTTCTGTCTTTGAGCTGAACGATCAAGAACGGGAAGAGCTTTTCGAGGAACTATGGAACCGAGGAGGATTCAATTACAACCAGGCCAATTATCGGGATTTTTTGGTAGATCCAAAAGCGAACAAGCTAATGTATGATTTTTGGGCTAAAAAGACACGCCCAAGACTAAAGAATCCCAAAAAGGCAGCATTTCTTGTACCAGAGACTCCGCCATTTGCATTTGGAACGAAACGAAGCAGTCTAGAACAGGACTACTACGAGCGCATTGATCAAGACAATGTTGATGTCGTGGATCTAAAAGCAAATCCAGTTCAGGAATTTACAGAGAAGGGAATCATTTGTCAAGATGGGGTGGAGCGCGAGTTTGATACCATCGTTCTGGCTACAGGGTTTGATGCGATGACGGGAAGCTTAACGAATATGAATATTCATGGTAGAGATGGTTTGACATTTCGAGAACGATGGAAAGATGGGGTATTCACCCACCTGGGATTGTGCAGCAGTGGTTTCCCGAATCTGTTTTTGATATATGGACCTCAAGGCAAGTCTTACTTATTGAGCTACAAAAGTTGATTCTAACTTTCAATGCAGCACCCACTGCATTTACAAATGGTCCTGTCTTTATTGAAAGCCAGGTTGACATAGTAGTTGACCTGCTCAAAAAGCTTCAAAGTGAGGGCATCAAATCTATTGAAGCACAGCGTAACGCTGAAGAGCAGTGGAAAGATGCAATCCAAAAAGCTAACGACCAAACTTTGATGCCGCTCACTGATTCCTGGTATATGGGGGCAAATATCCCGGGCAAAAAGCGAGAGCAGTTGAACTACTTGGGGGGTATCGAGCAGTATGAGCGTGAATGTCGAGCAGCCCTTGCCACCTTGGAAGGATTTACTGTTGTTCATGATGAGAACAAATAGTCTGGTGTACGCAATCTAAATGCTCAAAATTGTCACTTGAGGCCGAGAGCAAAGCGGGTGAAATCATGAATAGAAACATTGAACATATGGACACGGATCGCCCCTCCGAAGCAGTCGACCCTCAGCATAAGTAGATATATGGATATCGGCCATTCGTTTCTTTCTCTCGTCTTCAATGTTCGATAGCTAGGCAAGATACAAAATACGGGAGAATGTATTTTAGTCAATGCCCGACACTCGGTTAAATTACTTTTTAAAATATTTTCGGTTCATATTCGTTTGATGGCCTAGGCGATCTACATTGCTTCAGTAGTTGCATTTGTAATTTCTCGGTTAATGTAGCCGTGTCCAGACATTTGCACCTCGGCTTAAACCGAATCGAGACGACTGGGCGTATTGCACCTCCCTACTGACAGGCGATTAGAGAAGCGGGTTGCAGGAGCAGAAAAGCAAGTAAACTCTTTTGATCATATGTATGATAGCGTCAGGCCAATAGAATTAGCTGCCATTTTCCAAGTTGCGTACACAGGTGTGGTAGATGCCTCTCCAAGAACCTTAAATGCTTTTATAGAGTGGTAGCATTTCATCAATAATGACGTGTAACATGTACTACATAACGTAGGAAATCTTTTCAATCTTGCACTTAGGCTTAGAGGTTAGATTATCTCATGTACAGATTGTCATAGTCTAGAAGACGAGATATCTTTAATGCAATTTCTAGGCCTTGTGGCGCCATCCATAAAGTAATCATTACCGTCCTCAGTGCCTAAAATTCATGATTCTCAATTTTCCTTTCTTTTACCTGACAGCCTTGGAAATTCGTTGCGATCCAGTCTACCATTGTGGTGAGATATACTGCTGTCGAAGGAAGCTGTGGGTATATGTAAAATGCATGTGGTAGGCCGGCATAAATTCTGAGAGTCGTAGAAACACTGCATATGTAACGATAATCACGAGTCTGATGTCACTCACAATATTACAAAAAAGTAGATATAATGAAAATCAGCTTACCCCGCTTTTTTTAATGCTTGAGCATAGGCAATACCTTCATCCCTCAAAGGGTCCATGCCTGCAACTTGTACCACTGAGTAGAAGTTTAGCATCTCTCTCGGAGTTTGCGGTTAGGAAAAGGTGACTATACTGACATGTAGGGGGTAACCCGTGGAGTGACTCAGCCAGAAGAGGACTTGCATACGGATCAGGAGTGGCATCGGGGAGGTATTGATTCCAGAACCAGTACATTCGATTCGCGTCTACTATCGGGGAGTTTTTATTCTGTTTGTAGCTTATATACTCGTATTTTCCCTGTGGAAAGCATGCGGGATGGCATGTTACGGGGATATTAAGAATTTGGCCGATAATTCCAGGTATCGAAAGATTTCGGAACTTGAGTGCTAGAACAGTCGACTTGAGATCAATAGTTAGTCACGTTGTTTTATTTGAAGATTAGGAAAAGTTGTATAAAACGTTCTTACAAGATTTGCACCTGCACTTCCTCCACCCACAATAATTCTCTGGGGATCGATATTTAGGCTATCAGCATTCTTTCGACACTGGAGGTTTGTCAGCGAGTTGGGTCTTGCTTATATAGTGTATACATCTCGATGCAATTTACCCAAATTAAGACATCGAAACAGTCATTCACTGCAAAAGGATACGGGTATTCGGGCGCTCTTCGTGCTTGTTAGATTTCAAGCCTGCCAGGATCGTTGTCGGTTGCTTACCGACGATAATCCACACTCACGACCACAGCTCCGTTTTTAACTGCAATCAAGCGATTTTGAGCCTCTTCTGTCTCTGTATTACCAGTAACAAAGCCTAATTACTTTCAAGGTCAGACACACATCATTTTATGGTAACAGTTGACGCAAACGGACGGGAACAAAGTGGGTTGCCTTACCTCCACCATGGGCATTAAAGAACAATAATGAACCCGGAGAATGGTCTGTAGAAGTATATATACGGATCAAGATCTTTGTGCCATCTCGTACTTCAACTTCTGTTTGCACTATATCAAGGTCTTTTCCAGGAGTAGGGCTGTCCGGTGGGATCGGCGGTGGACGATATCCTGCTGCGCGAAATTGTTCAACTGGGAGAGCATATAGTTTTCTTGATAACTCATCTTTCTCCTTCTGAAGATTGGCCACCAATGCCCACTCATCTGATTGCTCGGCCAGGGCTGCCTGGACAATACAGCTTGCTCTAGTCATGATGTTGCTTGGACTTTTGGTATTGTCTTGGTATGTTATTGGGTATTATCAAGAACAGAGTAAAGCTTAAAAAAACAAAGTATTTGACATGTGTCCCAAAAAAACAGACATTCTAGACACGGCTTCTATGCTCAATTGATAGCCGGGGTATATGTGAATGCGTAAAACGATTCGGCATATGTAGTTTCGTCTTCGGCGAAAGCCGATGTGGGTGATTGAGGTACACTCTGCTACAAGGTATTGGCTAGATTCAATGATACAAGCACGGCTTCATTCAAGACCTTGCAAATACGGCCCGAATTTCCGGAACAGTATTCATGGGTATAGAAGGCAGCTGTGCCCAATCTAGAACCTGCCACTAGCCGTAAATCCTACAAAATCGTTATACTGATAATACCGTGTCGATACTCTCAAAGTTAGCCTCATAATGTTCGTCCCAGAATATTGCGATGAGGGCGCAACACCAATTCCATCACACCTGAATCTCGAAACTCTGCAAGGGAAATCTGTCATCATCACAGGAGGTATATCTCAATTCAAACTGTGCGATTTTCCATTCCTAATTCTAATTTAATGACCTTTTGTTATCTTTCCACAGGTGCAAATGGTCTCGGAAAAGCCTATGCAGAAGCCTTTGTAAAAGCAAGGTAAGTCCTCTTCTCACTTTTAGGAACTTGCAGCTGAGATCACTCAAGGGCATACGTAACAATTGCAGATTTCAACGAGACAGCTGGGAAACAAACGGTCTCTGAACTTTCATCGTAGGTATTGCCATACTCTAGAAACCATCTGATTGATACCAGTCGCTGATTATTGAGCTTCAAGTGAAGCCAGCCAGTTCGTTAAATGCGATGTTCGGAGCTGGGATGATCAAGTCCTCGTATTCGAAGCTGCCATAAAGAATTCTCCATTCCATAGTTGCGACATAGTCATTGCCAATGCCGGTATTGTAGGAGTAGATGACTTGTACAAGCTTGAGGGTAAATCATTTTCCTACATCTTCCCCTCTCTCGCATTAAAAACAGAGATGACTGACAACCAATTCAGACCCAAATTCACCACCTGTGAAGCCAGATTTGCGCATAATAGATATCAATTTGATTGGTCTTTCATACACGGCGAAACTCGCGTTGCACTACTTTCGACGACAACCCTTGAGTCCCATTCGAGACCGTTGTCTGATCATCAAAGGCAGCATTGCGTCGTATGCCGACCAGCCTGGGTCGCCGCAATACAATATTTCTAAATGGGGGGCGCGAGGACTGATGCGGAACTTGCGCCGCACTACGTGGAAAGAGGGTATAAGGGTTAATCTTGTTGCGCCTTGGTAGGAATTCTAGTTCTATTTGAGAGGATCGCATGTAGTGTGGTATGGTATGCTAATAGTCCTTCCAGGTATGTGCGAACACCAATTTTATCAAAAGATATACAAGACTATCTCGACGGCAAAGGGGTTGGCTTTGCTTTGGTTGAGGACTCGGCTAAAGCAATGCTCAAGATCGCATCTGATGCGTCTATTAATGGTATTTTGACTCTCTCCGAAAAGAAAAAACCAAATGACAATGATGAAACGAGGCTAATTATCATAGGGAGAGCATTTGGAATTGTGTCTCGAAAAGACGCACCGGAAGGGTACATGGATTTGGACCATGATGACTACAAGGACGGGGATATTTTGAAAGGATGGCAAGAAATTGTCTTGGATACTGCTCATCGGATAGTGGTAAGTGCAAGGATCCGTCGATGTTTTTTTGGGAGTTAGTCGAATAATGGCGATATTAATAAAACGATTCACAGGAGTAATGTAACATCTGGAGCGATTCTGGTACATGCTTAGATGGATGCGTGAGTTAGAGAATGACGTATTAGTGCTCGCTGTGTGGACTGCTCTTGCTGACGACATAAATGCAAAGGAAATGTCATGGATATCTGCAATATGTTTTACTCAGCACGGTAAATATTACCAATTACCTAAAATTGTTGAATGGTGAACGGGAAAGGCCGCTGTATGTCCGTACAGTATTGTGATGTAAACAGGAAATTCAGCAAGCAGCTATACAGATTTCACTGTGGTTCTTATGTACCACAATATATAAATACAAAAAATAATTTCACGTGCAGTTTATACATTGGCTTCGCTCCGGGCTGTTGTGGGATGTGGAAGCCAGAGGGAAGCAAGTTGCAAATTTGGCCAAGATAATAACGACGATGTAAATTCCTCTGTATCTTGATGCATCCATTGCCGGTCTAGCGATGACAACTGTCCAGTTAAGTGGTTATTCCAGTGATTTTTATCTCCTCCCAACTGCTGAAAGTTAGAAAACTCATCACTACATTCCACCTGCCGGCTTGGAATTCCAGTCGTAGCTTTGCTGCATTTCTCTGTTGTATTTGGGAAGCTAGGTTCCAGTGGAGAGGATGCAGGTAGGTGAGATGGTTGCGACGGCTGTTTAAAAGAGAAGAGATCTTCTAATACTGTCCCCTCCACCATTGGCTGAAGCGTACGTAGCATGCGAGTGATTACAGGGAAATGTGGTTGCAGGTCGTCCATGGTGTTGACTGTCAGACGAAACCACTGAACATCGCGTGAATTGGTCGTGATTTGCCTGGGATTTTTACGAAACTCGGTAATAAGAACTGTCAATGCAAGGTTGACATTGTCCAGCATTACCGACGGTATTTTCTCAGTCCCCTGAATCTGTCTGTATGTAAGAAGAAGACGTATGGTTTGAATGGCGTTCTTGTAGATTATCTGCTCAGAGTCCTCATTGTCATCAACGCCTGTCGATACAGGCAATTGGACATTCTCCAATGTGTGCGTAGCGGCACCTCTAAGGAATGCCTTGTGAATGAGAATCTGGACTTTGCAGTATTGCATGTGAATTCCATACGCAGTTGGATCGAGATCCGGAACGGAGTTCTCATCATAGGCCATTCCTGGGGGTAGGCCCTCGCACCATTTCTGTATATCCGAATCCAGTCTAAACAAAGCGGCTTTCGCTGCAGGGTCAAGGGCAGCGGGGACGCTGTTCAATATATCACAGATTTCAGCCATGGGCACACATAGCTCCATCCACGCAGTTAATATTGCAGCATCATGCCCTTTGTAAGTTCGGCATCCAAGAGCGGCGATCTTGACTATTGATCGGGGTATGGCACTCGGTCGGCCTAAATACATGCACCAAATTCCCTCATAGGAGATGGTTGCGCAGAAAAGGTGTAGAAGCGGGCTCGGGGAGTCGGCGGAGCTAGTCTCATCATCTAGGTACATTGGTTCATGCAAGCCAATGTCAACCAACATGCGCGCTGCCATTCCTATGTGTCTCAAGTTAATGATTGTCAACATTAAAAAGATAGAAAGATGTATGGACCTACCACAGAGCATCCAACCCACTCGATCACGACCGTGAGTTACTTCATATTCGCTCAATAACAGGAAGCCTTGCAAAGAGGCGGCAGACGGTTTTTCGATTGCGAGCAGAATACCAGAATTGGCCTGAGAAGCGTATTTATGTCCCAAAGAACGCACGGCGCTAGATGTACTGAGTCGAGCAGCACAAGCTAGCATCACCATCTCAAGGAACGGTGAATACCAGAAAGATGAAATACCAGCCTCTCGGTGTGTATTAAACAGTTTTTCATCGATCACGCTGACCCAAAGGGTTTGATACCTGAAGAAGGACTGCAGGAGGCGACTTCTCAATTGAGCCGAGTTGATATCCATCGAAATCCCAACCTTAGAAAGCTCGTCCTGGGTTAATATCGGCTGATGCTCTAGAGGTGAGAGAATATGAGGCTGGGAAGTAGGTCCGAGAGCACAGGAACCTTCTTCACGGCTTCTGCTGCTCCTACGACTACCAGCTTCTTGTTCTCTGTCCCCGTCAGAAGGGCTTCCTGCTTGCCACACACTTGCCCCTATAGTGCGAAGTCCATTGTGGGGTGTGGTTTCGGGGTTTCCTGGATTCACAGAGAGAAGAGGTGAAATAGACAAGTCGCTCTCGAGCCATGTCATTCCCTGTCTAGGTCTGAATTAGCACAATATAGATGGAAACCTGGACATCCTCAAGAGACAATTTTGACTAATATGTTCACTTACGGGGATATACAGCCCTTTGAGGACGGCAACGGATCGGCCGTTACATTTTCATTCATAATCAACATGGGAGAATCGGTATCATCCACAGACAGCTGGCCATTTTCTTCGGTAGTTTCTTGGACTGGAGACATGTTATAGATTGAACGAGTATCGTCCTCGCCTGTGTATACACGTTGTCTGGATCCTTGATCGAGAAGAGCTTCAAGACTGTGAATTCGCTGCTCTAGAGTCTCGATATGCTTCCGTGATCCCGACCTATATTTTTCAATTAGGATGTCAATCTGGTGGAGAAAAAGTAAAGAAAGTCTATACACACTTTCGACGGTCCCCGTTGCGATTAAACAAACAGCGATTGTTCGTTCGCTGACACGGTGTACATCGCTGTCCAGGCTGGATACCTTGAGCATCACACTGCATGAGGGAGTCAACCGAAGTACTGATTTGCGAGCAACAAGATCTCAGCTTACCTTGACCTTTCGCTGACGGCAGTTTTGGCAGGCCAGCGAAGCGCGTCTCCGCGGCTCGCTCTTTGCGGGTATCAGAGCAGACAGGTCGGTGGTCATGATTACATCGCCACATATGGATAGGACTGTGTATAGGAGAAAACGGCATTGAGGTGGTTATTGTTATTTTTGCGGGGAGCGACCGCGTCCGTGAGAAGTGCGGGGGGGTTTCCGGGGGTTCGGGGCTCGGAGTTCGTTGCAGTACAGTAATCAATGATTCAGTGATTAATATAGAGGCATCAACTAATCGTGTATGAAATGAATTTGATACATATGTTCAATTCTGTAGATGAGTCAGAATTAGATCTGCCATTTTTTGAGAAAATTCTGCTGAGGAATGCCCATTACGACGATGTAGTCTATAAATATGCATACATTCTATAAAGTAAACGCTTCATTGAAACAGCACATGCATAAGCGGTCTACATTTTCTTGCAAGAGAAGTGCTCGATAGATACACAATAATGTAAAAGGGAACTAGCCAAATCCCCTGTGCTCAAGTCTCTCCGATCATCTGCGACATAAAGGTTGGAAAAAGCAATGAGGAAAGACAGGCAAACTGAGAAGCCGGGGCACTTACTTGGTACGTACACGTATACCATGTAATTTCAAGTAATTCGGCGTTCGCCGACGCTGCCTACAGTATCCGAGAGTGGGCTCGGTTCTGTAGGCATGCGGGGTACGGGGTAGTCCCCAACATACTCTGTACAGCGATCGCCACCTTTGGCTCCTTTCGCTAGATATCGATTGCAAATCGATAGAGCAGAGATAGGGAATAGCACCATCAACGATGATCTTCTTGATGATGATGTTGTTGTTGTGATGCTATTGCTGACAGATTCAGTTGACGGATATGCAGACACAGGCCTGTGATCGGTGTCACAGACGCAAAACAAAATGCGACAGGCGTGTTCCACGCTGCAGCTCCTGTGAAAGTTCGTGGTCCCTTGCCAGTAGTCTTGCAGGTGGGAGACTGATTGTGTTTTGCAGAAGCAAACACCCCCTGTGTCCATACGAACAAGCTCAATCTACTGCCTTATCCCCGGTCATATATTAATTCACTCGAGGCGACAATTAAGCAATTGGATACGGAAAACAAAAAGCTAAACAACGAACTCAAGACATTACGGTCGTCGCAAGCTCTGTCGCCGCACTCCACCCCGGCATCTCCCATCGCAGATGAAAATACATTCCACTGTGATGGTCGGCCACCGTCCAGCGATAGTAATGCGGCCACAACAGCGAGTGCGATATCCTCAGACGGCATACAATTGCCACCAAGCACCCCTGAAGAACGCCGTCAGCCCGGCTCCCGTGATGATGTCCAGTTATTCAGTATTGTCTATAGCCTTGTTGCGGCTAAGAATTTGCCATCTCCCCAAAAGGCCCAATTCCAACAGGATGAGGATTCGCTGATGGCCTGCTCGTCGCTACTGACTCTTCCCAGTCGAGAAGAAGCTGCTCGCGTCATTGAGGCATATTTCTACCATTGGCATCTGACATTCCCCCTCCTATGTAGATCTCAGTTTCTCAAAACCGTAGAACGAATATATTCAGAGGAGGAATATTACACCAAAAACCCATTCGAAGCTTTTGTCTTCGATATGGTACTAGGAATGGGGTCCGTCAATTTTAATAGGCCAGATTGGTCATCTAATTCCCCTGAAAGGCACTATATACGTGCGATATCGAAACTCGACAAGGTACTTTCTATGAAGGACCTACCGCCTCTTCAAGCTATCATATTCCTGTGTCAATATTCGATTTTTTGCTCTTTACAGGACACTAGTGCCAATATGTGGTACCTAGTAGGTATCGCTGTACGGCTCTGCATGGAAATGGGGTTGCATCGTCGATCGAGACAGGAGGAATCAGTAGCGCAGGGTCTTGAAGCTGGGAAAATATCCCTGGCGGTTGAGGTTAGGAAAAGAACATTTTGGTGTCTGTATAATTTGGATAGGTATGCAAACACTGGGGTCTATCAAACGGATTATCAGCTGACGAGCCATTCTAGAATCATCAGTGTCACATTAGGACGACCAGTCGCACTTCGTGACGAAGATATCGATATCACATTACCCACAGCTTTTGATATTGATAACCTCAGTCTGGAGGAATTAACTCAAGAAGTAGTAGTTACGGAAAATCTACAAAAGACTTCACCTTTTTTGCATTTGATTTCCATTCGCCGACTTGCAGGGAAGATTCTACAGAGCTTCCATTGCACGACAATGAACGTAAAATTGTCACGCGAAGAAAGATATGAAATTCAGCAAAGTTTATATCAAGATCTACAAGCCTGGAGAGCTGAAATTCCAAACATAGATATTTTATCACAAATGGACGAACGATCAACCTCCGGCTTCAGATCGATGTCATGGTACGAAATACCCTACCATAACGCCTTATTGCTTTTTTACCGGCCTTCTCCATCATTTCCACACACCAGACCACCATGCGACAACGTCACTGAGGATCCTCTCATTACCCTAAATAATATTCTCGCCTCGTCTACGTCAGCCATCTATCTATATTCTGAGCAGCATCGAACTCGCCGTCTCAACTACTCATGGATAACTCTTCATGCTGTTTTCATTGCAGGCCTGTCCTATGTTTATAGCATTAGCAGAATTATCAAGGAAACAAAACGTCGTGGCACAAGTTTCCCAGCCAATTTGGAGTATACCCAAATCATTGATGTTACTCGTACCTGTTCGAATGTCTTGGTCGCAATTAATGAGCGGTGGGCTACTGCCCGAGGCTCCGTCGAGATTTTTAGTCATCTGAGTAATGCAATCATCCAAGATGCGGTCAAGGCACAACTGAACGTCCATAAACCAGGGCCATCATCATCGCCTTCGAATTACAATGCTCAACGTTATCATACCCCGGTAAACGCTTCCGATCCTAGTTTTGGAAGTGAGCATATCCAGCCCGCGGCGCAGTCAGGGCAATCACATCCTCATCATCAACAGGACACCCTTATGGCCAATTTCCCGAATAGCTATCTAGGTATGAAATTGCCGATGGCTAACAACAATATAATCTATCCGTCAACTACGGAGTCCTTTCAATCGTCAATAGCTGAGAACGGCTTCCGCCAATTCTATAACAGTCTTCATGGTGAAGTTCCTGGAAATCTGCGTGATCCGGGTTTGATCCCAAGTGAAGTTGTAATGGGGTTTTCCCAGGATTGGTTTGCTGGTGAAAGTATGTCATCCGCTCAAAGTCCCGGTGCTAGGATGGATGCGACGGATTTATGGGAAATAATGGGCTTGGTTCCGTCAGCGAATCAATTTGAGTAAATGCTATGGTGACGCTCTTATTGCTGTATAAAAGAGATGATACCGGCTCTACAGCATTGAAGATACAAGATTGATATGTCATCCTAGGTGACATAACCCTAATCTTCACAGACCTGTATAAATCGATGAATCACTTCATCGTCAGTTGGCATCATCGAAATATCATTGAAGATCAATACATCATTAAATATCTCGTGAACTTGAGATAGGGGAACGGGAAATAAAAGCGTTATGAAATGCGTATACTACGTGAATGTTTACTCACAGAGGCAATGCCCACGCAACCGAACGAAAAGTGTAATTGCGGCTTTGTTAGTAGAAAGTATAGAATCGATCCTCAATACAAATTAAGCGCGGAGCTACCTCGATTCAGCAGTTAAGCTATAGGGTTCTGTAAGAATTTCTCTGGGATATCCACCACCCGGCTCCGTAAGTACTCGGCAACGCCTTTTCCCAAGCTGTCAATCCGGGTAGAACTTGCACCACCTCCTCCTAAGAAATCCAGCACACGAAAATGAACTGCCAGAATATGTGGGAACTCACATCGTTCAATCCTTGAGGAGTCATTCCAATCGTCCCCAAATAGGCGCTTAATCCTATACACGGTAAGGAACGTCTGTAGCCATGTATATTCCTCCGGTGAGCGCACAAAGAACCCCACGTTCACATTGTTTCCCTTATCTCCTGATCGTGCATGAACAATAGATCCCAATGGCTCTTTTCTGGTTGGCCCAAATGACTGTAATAGTTGAGGGTTCGCGGTTTCGTAAGAGGGACGTTGCAGTGGCGCAGGTGCTGTTATTTTATGAGGTTCGATATTTATAATTCGCTCCCCTAATACAACACGATGAGGTAGATTCTTCATCTCAATCAATCCAGGAAATATTTGCATAAACATTCTAGGATCCATCGTTCTAAAGTCAAGACCCATGTGATAGCCAGGGTATAGCTGCATCCGAAGAGCATATATCGGCTCCCGGAACTTCTTAAAGGAAATATCATCCAATGTTTCAGCTTTCGCCAAAACCCGCACACTTACAGTTCCAGCCGCTTGACTTCTTGGATTCTCTGTCGCGGATCCATAGCGTATAATACTCAAATCTGAAAAGTTAGAGTTTCGGAACGCGTATGTCAACTGTCGGCGGAGAAGTTGCTCTTTCGCATCGATATCAAGTCCGTTGATATAGAACACTGCTTCGGCTTGATAACCGCCAATAGAACATACAATAGCTTTTGTGGTAGATGGAGGTGGACTTCCTTTCGCCCCTAAAACCCGGACGCGGTTCTTGCTATGTGGTACATTCTCGATGCGAACGTTTTCAATATTCGCAGATACATCTGGGTTCAAGTAGATATGTCCTTGAATTTCATAGAGAAACTGGGCTCTTAGATTGAGCTCATCGACATGACCTCGGGCCTCATCGTGTTTTGTTATCACTGATGAACCGTCAACATCAATCTCTGCGATGGGGAAACCCAAGTCGTAAAAGTCGTCGAGATAGGCCTTAAACCCTGAAAAATTCGCTCCTGTAGCATAAGGGCCACACTCAATCAAATGCCCCGCAACAAGTGCATTAGCCAGAGCATCCCAGTCGTCGACCTTCCAGTTATGCCACCATGCTGCTAGCGCAATAACAGGGCTGGCATCAGTCACTCGTCCACATATCACGATGTCGGCACCTTGTCTCAGTGCCTCCACGATGCCGCCACAACCAAAATATGCTACCCCGCAGTATGGTTTATTCCAATCTTCAAGATTTTGGTCTAGATGATCTAAATGTCTGATCCCCCCTATACTTTTCAGTTTTTCTCGATCGGTAACAATGTCCGAGATATTGTCTCCTTCCACATATGCCACGACAAGGTTATCGTAGCCATGCTTCAAGCAAATCTCTTTCGTCTGTTTTGCACATTCTACGACATTCAAGACCCCGGCATTAGAGACAACCTTGATGCCTCGCGAAACAATGGTATCAATTGAAGCGTCAAGCTGATCGAGAAAACCTGGCTCGTATCCCTTGGTTGGATCCTGATATTTCCGGATTGCGTTCCAGGCAATATTTAACTCCGCCGCCCAATCGCCAGTTATCGCGTCGAGATGCTTTCTACCATTGACCATACGATACCTACAATATTTATTTTTAGATAAGAAGAAATCTTAAGCTGGCTGGCACTTACATCGCATCTGGAGCCTCCTCCATCGCACCTGCTACGTTCCCAATGACAATAGGCCGTAAATGGCCACTGCCATCTATAGGGTTCGTTTCGCCCATTTTCATAAATCAGCTTCAAAGCAAGGTTGCCTGCTTATGTCTCCGAAATTCAAGTGAGTTTTTTTTTTTGAAAAGTTGGGGTACAGCAACTACAAATGATGAACTCGCACACAGACGATAGGTAAAAAGAAGCCTATTTTGCTCATGTCCTTATCTGATTCTAACATTCTAAGCATCCCACTTGTAGATAGGTCCATGGCGGATACCCAGCGGTCTTCGCCGACATACAGGTAATATGAAACTGTGACTCTTCGGTTAGCAAAACCCGCTTGCGGGAGACAGTATTATTTGCCTTCCTTTGTCCGCCAATTATGGCCATTTCGGCAATCACCGAGATTAAATTATGCACAATGAGTTCAATTCCGGGTTCCGACTTCCTAAGGGTTGAAAGATAACGGTGTTGAAGATAGATGGATGACTTGTATGAAGTATCATATGGATTGATGAAGCACTATACGATGAGATCTCGTGATAGATCATGTCATTTTCTCTATCTATAAGACTATGAAACATAATATGTAATTAAATCAATTCTCTCGTTTAAAAAGACGCCAATTGAATTAACTTCTAGCTTTGTATTTCTATCACTAAACTTCAAAATCCGTAGGAAAAAACTCTATATAGACAAGTCCAAATAGGTCTACAATTTTAACTTTGCCTTTTCTCGCCGCGGAAGATGATAGTATTTTTCATACAACTTCAGGCTTTGTGGGTTTGCTACTGTCCCACTGACTTTGGTATTCATTCCACTCACGATCTGCTTGACATTAATCTCGCACTTCTTCCCATTTATCGTGTACGGAATGTCTGGTACTTCGAAAACGTAGGCGGGGACATGTCGGATCGAATACCGTTCCTTAATGGCATCCTTTAATGATGCAGTAAGTTCAGCAGTGAGCTTGTATGGCTGTTTCATCTTGACAAATAATAAAACAATCTCGTCATTGTCAAATGAGCGTCTCTGTCCGACACATATCGCGTCTGATATCTCCTTCAGAGTTTCAGTGACAGCATAGATCTCTGACGAACCGAACCGTACTCCAGATGGATTGAGGACACCATCACTAGACATACGTTAGCCAGTCGTGCTAGAGGCCACAATTTATCGGGTATGATGACATACGATCTTCCCAGTAACACAAGACCTTTAGTATTGAGAACCTCTTTTATAAAGTCTCCCTGACACCAAATATGATCGCCGAAACGCGAAAAATAGGACGACAGATATTTCTCCTGGCCCCCGGGGCCATAGAACTGGAGAGGCTGGCTTGGAAAGGGCTGTTTGCAAACCATCTCTCCTGGTTCACCCAAAGCTTCAATTGATACCGGATCCGTTTTAGAGGCGTCAAGGATATCAATGCTCATACCGAGACACTTTGTCTGGATCTCTCCGGCATAGATGGGAAGAATAGAACATCCTCCTACGACTAGAGCAACAAAAAACCGTAGAGGACATGTTAGCTTCCATCATTCCATTAGATTATCAAATCACATATGAAAGATGCCACCACATACAACACCCGGCGATATCAGTCCCTCCACTCATTGAGATGAGCTGAGTTGTTCGGGGAAATCCATGCCGATAAAACCATTCGTATTGGTCTTCTGAAAGTACAGATCCAGTTGAAGTCACTGTTCGTAAATTGGTAATTTTATATTTATCCCCTATGTGTTTATAAGTCCTCACAGTCTTCTTATTTCAAAAGGCAAATTTACATACGTGGGATGATGTTTCTTGATGCTAATTCGGATAGGTATCTTGGTGAGGTGCCAAAGATAGTAACTCTGAATGTTTTTCAGCGACTGCGTATCCGCTTACGCGTGTATTCTTACCCAAGTTCTTCTGCCAGTCTAAGTAGAGTATCTGGCTCTGGATGAAATGGAGATCCATCATAGAGAAGCATAGTTGCCCCAGTAGAGAGGTTCACAAAATTGAGAACCCACATAACCCAGGAAGTCTGAGGTATCATTAGCCTCTATATAATACTATTAATTGGTGCCACTTCAGCGACCACATACCGTTGTATACTGAAAGAACACATCATCAGGTCTCATGTCATGTTGAAGACGAGAATCAGTGTTGACTTTGAGGGCCACACCCTATGAAATTCATCAGTTCAAGACCCAGGATCACATCATGTCGACAGAGAATACGTACACCTGCGGAATGAACTATACATTTCGGTGTTCCAGTCTGTTATGGAAAATAATCAGTGTGGGCAATTCAAGTAGCAGCGAAAACTAGCTATTCAAAGCGTATATGCACTGAGACCAACACACCGTGCCAGATGAGAAGAGAATAAAGGCTGGATGACTAAACGGTAGCTCCAAAAATGACAGCCTCCTTCCACGGCCGCGTCGCCTAAATTCTTCCCAAGTTATGCCACGGCTAACTCTCGATATGTTCAGCGATACTCCACAATATGGGAGAACAACCACGTCTTGGAGTTGATCGTTCTGCTCCGTTAATGATCTCGACCACGACTCTATTCGGTCTTCTAAGGAAATTCTCTTTCCGGCGTATACGTAGGCATCGTCCGTGAAGATTATCTTGGGCTTTATCTGATCGTATCGGTCGATGATTGCTTTAGTACCAAGGTCGGGGGATGCAGATGACCAGATGGCCCCTATCGCTAGTGTTGCAAGTGATAAGAAAATTGCATTGACAGAATTTGACATGACGACAGCTACTTTGTCTCCAGCTTTGACGCCACTGCCGATCATTGCATCGTATGCCTCTGCTGTATGTTTTTTCAAGGAAGACCAAGTAATATTTTCGATACCTGGTTTACCTTCGCGAACAAAATAAATGGCAATTTGATCGTCTGTGTGATCTCTGAGGATGAATTCGGCGATATTGAACTTTTCCGATGGAAAAAATGTAGGAGGAGGGAACATAGGCGGTGGCTTTCCATGCTGCAACTATATCAGTCAATCAATATATTTCAAAATAGTGAGGAATATCTCACCACGTTTTCAAATGCTGGTCCAATTTGAGCCTCATTTCGTGACCGAGGCGGGATACCTAAAAATATGTACGCATCTCTCCAAAATTCTCTTATATTCTGTGGATGCACCGACCAGTTCCATAGGTCATCGTATGTCTCAAGTTGCAACCTATGCTTTTCGTTCACGTATTTGATGAATTTTGCCACGTTCGTCGACTCCGGGTGAGCCGGAATCCATAATGGGGACTTGGGTGGTAATTCTGCCATAGCTGTCACTTTCCCTCTTGTGTTGTGCTGCTTTTCGCCGACTAATTTTACCTAGAAGTATTTACCTGATAATATTAGCGTATATGACCCTAGTTGTGCTGTTCCGTATTAATTTGTCTCCACTAAGGTTCAACCGAAATCTAAGCTTGATGAAAAGGCATGGGATCTAATGCCGTTATGGTGGATCTCTTAAAATAATGCAGAGAATGGCGGCGACATAGGGTGTTCGCAGACAAATCCATAGCTGCAACATCTCAGGTGGGTACCAACCTCAGGGTATTACAACCGGACTCGGGTATCGCCGAGGATCTGCTAGGCTGTGGATCGGAATCAGGAGAGCCAAAGCAGTTATCCTTATTCTTGAGATTTTGTTTCCATGTTGATTTAGCTCTCAGGGTAAGGACAAATTAATTCTAAGGATTTGGCCTTTCTGAGTACCACCCCCATTAATGCCCAAGCATTCCTTGTACATACCATTGTTTGTCGAAATTTCTTCGCGTCAATTATACATATATGGAGGATCAATTCCATATACACCAGCTGACATTAATATATAACAAAAATATCTGGCAAAACAATAATTCAGGCTCCGTGCTCTAACAGATATATGTGTATGTAGTATCTATTATTTTCAAAAAGCTTCATCTAGGTATCGGTGTACATAAACTTGGTTATTTACACCCATTTTAGTCAACGTAATGTGGAGCAAGCAGCAAGTACTCTTAGAACGACCTACACTATATGTGTGTAGAAGGCCTATGACTGTCAGGTCTAGGGTGTTATGTCTCTGATATGGCTTGTTGTATACTAATAGAAGAGGTTCAATTCACTTTACTAGTATAAGTCGACCTGAAACCTTTCCCGCTCTTAACAAGTCCATTGCTTCATTCGCCGAATCCCAGGGCATTTCTTGGACTGGCAAGGGGCCGAGTTTTCCCTCCTTCGCTAGCTTCACGACATCTCGCAGCTCTTCCAGATTTCCGGTAATGTTGGAATATATGGTAAGACCTTTGAAAATGTTTGCCACAAGTGACAGCTCAATAGATCCTCCCATCACGCCGACTTGCACCCATTTAGCTCCCTTGGCAACTAGATTGTTGACTAAACTGGCGGTTGATGAGGAGTTTACGAAATCAATAACAGCAAGAACAGGGCCATTGGTGGCCGCAAGAATGTCCTCGTATGCGGACGGACCAGTGGTGTTCACCGTCTTCGTTGCTCCAGCTGCAGTAGCAACAGCCAATTTTTCGTCGTTTATGTCTGCTGTCACGATGAATTCGTGGCCAAATGATTTTAACACTGATATAGCAGCAAGCCCTAGGCCCCCAGCACCGATCAAGAGGACGGGTTCATCAGACGGCAGTGGCATGATCTTTCTAACTGCGCTAAGAGTGGTGATTCCAGAACAGCCAAATGTACATGCCACAGAGGGATTGAGGTTTCCTAGGTCCACTAGGTATTTGGGATGTGGTACAACCACGTATTCGGCGAATCCACCATTTTGTTTTGTTCCAAGGCCATTTTGCGCCGCGCACAGGTTGTCTTCTTCCTGGTGACAGCGAGTACACGATCCGCAACCAAGCCACGGATACACGATCTGGCGAGATCCTATGGCGATATGCACCGCGTCCTCTCCAGTTCCTGTGACAACTCCCAGTATCTCGTGCCCCAAAGCGACTGGTAATTTGATGCCACGGTCTTTAACATAGAATTTCTGTCCTTTGCCTGTGTCATAGAAACCTTCGGCGGTGTGAAGATCTGAATGACAAATCCCGGCGTGGGTGACTTTGATTAGGATCTCAGTACCCTTCACTTTCGGAATGGGCTGGATAATCTTTTCAAGGCCTTCGCCCCAGGCTGTCAGAGCCCAGACATCCATCGAGTTAGCCATGGCTACACAACTTGTATTAGAATCAATAGGTCTCTAAATTCAGAGATCTGCCGTCAATTTATCTCGTCAAAGAGAGACTCAATGGAATATACTTTAAATTCACTTACCTCTCTTACCCCTCTTTAGCAATTGATCTAATACCGAACTGATCTTTGGGAAGCTCGGCGTTGCCCACAGCCTCGGATTTGGATAGCCGACGCGTTGGTCAGATTCAATTTTATGAATAACAAACGTCTAGAAGTGCAAATAATAAAAGTATCTTATATATACAAACACATAACCAACGCAATTATCCACTGTCAACCCCTGTTTACCTGGTAAAGATCACATAACTCCTTACTAGTTCTCCGGCGTGTGTCCAACCTTCTCTACGGTTCGGTCGTACAAATTACACCGACGCCACAATGAATAGCAATATATTGGATCCGAAACTGTACACCAAGTTGTATTTAAATGGCCAATACGTTGAAGCGCAGAACAAGGAGACATACAGCCTCAAAAACCCCAAAAATAATACTATAGTCACCGAGAACGTCCCAATAGCCGGGCCCGAGGATATTGAAGCTGCTGTACGATACGCAGAAGCGGCTTTCCGGGGCCATGGAGTAACTTTACAGCCGTACAGCGAACCGAATGCCTTCTCAAACTGGCCTCACTACTTGATGAAGAGCTCATGCCGATCTTGACTTTAGACTCACTCGCTTCAGGAATCCCTGTTTCCCTGGCTCCAGTCCGCGAAAAAACTTATATCAGAAATTGTGTCTTGTACTACGCAGGTTGGACAGACAAACATAAAGGCGATTACTTTCCCGACGATGATGGTAAGGGGTAAAGAAATTTCCAAGTACGTTTTGATAATAAACTGACATAATCGTTCATCAGGATTTGTCAAGTTAGTTCGACATGAACCCCTCGGCGTTTGTGCGGCAATCAATCCATTTAATTCGCCTTTGGGATGTTTTTTTCTGAAGGCGGCGCCAGCTCTCGCAACTGGTAATGTTATGATTATCAAACCCAGTGAAAAGACTCCACTAGGATCTCTGGCTATCGCAGCTTTATTCGAAAAAGCCGGTTTTCCCCCTGGGGTTATTCAGGTGGTTACAGGACCAGGGTCTACTGGTGCTCTTCTTGCGGGGCATATGAGAATCCGTAAAATCAGTTTCACTGGCTCGGTGCCAACAGGAAAGAAGATTCAGCAGGCTGCAGCTCAAAGCAATTTGAAACGAGTTACGCTTGAGTTAGGAGGAAAGAGTCCCGCTGTTATTTTCGAGGACGCTAATCTTGAAAATGCGCTCACGTGGACAATCAACGCGATCTTGACACGAAGTGGGCAGCTCTGTGTTGCTGCGTCGAGGGTGTATGTCCATAAAAGCATCGCAGATAAATTCATCGAAGAATACGTAAAACGGATGAAGGCAGCTACGAATGAATTTGGAGATCCTCAGGACCCAGCAGTAAAACTGGGACCCATGGTCGACAAATCACAGCTTGAGCTGGTAAAACAGAGGGTAGAACAGGGAAAGTCTGAGGCGGAGCTACTTGTTGGTGGTGCTCAGCATGGAGAAACAGGATGTTATATGGAACCAACGGTCTTCTTGAATCCGAAACCAGATGCTGATATCTATCGAAATGAGGTTTTCGGTCCAGTCAGTGTCATAAAAACTTTCGATACTGAAGAGGAGGTTGTAAAGTTAGCAAATGACACTGAGTTTGGTTTGATGGCCGGAGTCTTCACAAAAGATGTCACACGAGCAATACGTGTGTCCTCGGCTCTGGATGCCGGTGTTGTTGGTGTCAATTGTGTTAGTCTACAAAGCCTACAAGCTCCTTTTGGAGGGAAAAAACAGAGCGGCGTCGGGCGAGAATTTGGAGAGTATGCGCTGAGGATATTCACTGAGCCAAAGACGGTCCTCATCAACATGGCAGCATAATTAGTTGATATAGGAAACTTCGCATCTTGATAGACTACTAGAGCACGTATATAACACATCAGCGATCTAGTATCTCTCAAACAGCGAACAATATTAAATTTTCCTTTTACATGTGATTGGGTCGACTTGCGCCTATTCTCTGACTGGGGGTTTCTCAATGTCTACGTTGGTGAAACTTGATTGAGTAGATTAAAATTTGCTCAACAATAGACACGCTGCAGTACATAAAAGAAGACCACATGTGATTTATCCTGTATCTAATTCAGATGTATAGAACATGTCGAAGCAAAGAGTTGTTGATATTATGTAGCGCTCTCTAGACTATTTATTGAAATTGGATTTAGATTAATCATCGGGGGCAAAGTTTGAGATCGCAAAACACAACGCTCATCTTTGCTCGTCAAACCCTAAATACTCTCTTTGAAAGTATAAGTCCTGAAACTTGCCTGACTGTAAATAGCGTTTAATGGGATAAGATCGTGTTACTTAGAAAATTTACAATGTGTAATGCGATTTCACCCGGCTTCTCCATCGGAGACCAGTGTGCAGACTCAATCACGACTTCTTTCAACATAGGTACAAGACCTTGTTCCTTAGCCGGTGTCATTATATCTGGCACACAAACAGCATCCTGGGTGCATATAATGAATAGCATTGGCACCCGAATCGCCAAGTTCTCGCTCGGAATGGTTGAGTCTGATTTTGATTGTACATTCCATGCAGTGGCTTTGTACATCTGCAAAGATGAGGCGAATCCATCGGTCTTGAATTGCCGTATGAATCGGTCTTTCCATTCTAGTTTTTTTGCGTATGCTTTCAATGACACTTCCTCGTCGCCGAGAATAAATTCGCGCATAGCGTCTGGAACACAGAACAACTTCTGCATCCAGTTTTCAACATCACCATGCAAGGCTTGCCACATCCTCTCCAAATTTCCATCTATAATCTCTGCGGCATCGTGTGACAAGAAAAACTCCCAGTACGCAAACTGGGGGTAGCCTAACACTTTTTCTGTGGTCCTATTGACCACAGCAAGATCAAAAGGCTGGGTTGATGGAACCATATAACCCGTATTGAGGAGAATAATGCCGCTGAACAGATGACTCTTGTGGAGATAGGTTCGCTGGGCGAGCACACTGCCCCAATCGTGTCCGATAATGACGTTTACCTTAGCGTTCTCATTCTGTAAAATATCTTCAAGGTCATCAGCTTGGCCGTCGTACGAGTATAAGCTGATGTCTTCTGGTTTGTCGGTGCCTGCGTACCCCAAACAGTCCGGAATTATAATCTTGTTTGGCAACCCTTCCATCATGGCTACGACCTCGGACCAGAGGTGCGCCGAATCGGGGAATCCATGTAAGAAAATCAAGGCAGGATTCTTCTCCGTTGAGTCACCAGAAGGAGAAACAAAATATGTATATTTGAGTGAACGCCGGGTGACAAGCTGCTTTTGCTGGAATCTGTCCATGACTGGTAATGAGTAACGTTAAAAATGTTGAGTGCTACACTTGTTGAGTCCATATTCCCGAGATAAAAAGAATTGATAAATCATAGCTTGGCCCTAAAAGTACTCGAGCCTCCTTAACCCCACGTCGCCCCATAACTTGTCCTTCCCCGGGCATAGAGACCACCCCGGTTAAGAGACCCGGGGGGACAATCAGAATCCGTAGGCGTCGACAGCAGTGGAACAAAATGTCTCATTGGTTTATCAGTCGCGCGTATGGGGCTATAGAAACTCATAACGCGTTGATTGTACTTTCATGAACTGTCTAAGTAGGCTCGGCTCCGCTTTTACCGATAATTTTCGCTGTTCGCCGAAACTATATCTCAGCTCCTAGTATGCTTTTAGGACAACCGGGGTGCTTAGGTACGATGCTCCGAAATGATACTGGAGGCTATACAAACTAGGTTTAGGTACAATTCCTGCGATGGCATTCTCAAACTCGAAGCTTTAACTCTATTGCCTAAGGTTGAAGATATAAGTTTCTCTTCCCTCTTCGGCTACTGCATGTTTTTACATAAGAATCTTGATTTACCTTAAGTGAGGTGTTCGTTGGCAGCAAAAGGGTTTTCGACAAAATGGGTTTCAAGGACGATTTCAGAGTCGTGATTGCAGGGGGTAGCATTGCTGGCCTCTCACTGGCCAACATGCTGCAGCTCTACAATATCGACTTTGTCGTTCTCGAGGCATATCCTGACATCGCACCTCAAGTGGGAGCAAGCATTGGAATATTACCACATGGAAATAGGATATTGGACCAGCTTGGCTTGCTTCAAAAAATTCTAGATCTGTGTCCTCCTCTGGACTCGTTTCACTTTCGTAAGGAGTCCGGCCATGTGATACGAGAATTCCGAGGAATGAATTCCTCTATGCATGAGAGGTGAGCTTGCGACGTGAGATTTCGATTACCTGAGTTAAATTTTATCTAGACATGGCTATCCAATTACCTTTTTAGACAGACAAATGGTGCTTCAAGTGTTGTATGACAATATCAAGGACAAGAAAAAGGTCCTCACCAAGAAACGCGTCAAAGAGGTTGAACTCTTCGATGATGGTGTTACTGTCCAGACTTCTGATGGGTCTTTCTATTCAGGTGATATTCTTATTGGTGCAGATGGGATTCATAGCACTGTTAGAGGAGAAATGTGGAGGATTGCAAATAAGGAGTCACCTGGGTGGATTCCGTCCACCGAGCCTTCTGGTAAATATTAGGAATCACTCTTTCATCAATTTCCGCTAAATCTAATTTATCGTGTTTTATTTAGCCGTGCCATGCGATTATGGATGCATTTTTGGGATTTCCAACCCTTGTGGGATTGAACCTGGTTCGTCGAACTCTGTGTTTAAGAAGCACCAGTCCTATATCGTGAATGGTGGTCCAGCCGGTCGTGTGTATTGGTTCTACTTCTTCAAACTACCAAAAAGAGTGTACGGAAGTGATATTCCAAAGTATACAAAGGAAGAAGAGAAGAAACTGCTCGCTCAAAGAGCGAATGATAACATCACGCCGACTATAACATTCAAGACTCTTTTAGATAAGAAGATATCGTCAAACATGCTTCCATTGCAGGAATACGTCTTCAAACAATGGTATTACAAGCGGATAATCACTATTGGCGATTCTGCACACAAGGTAAGCACCTCAGAGCCCGTTAAGCTCATAATGGCTTCTATATTAATTATCTCCAGTTCCACCCAATTGCAGGCCATGGTGGCAATGCGTGTATTGAATCAGCGGCTACCTTTGTCAATGCACTCCGTAGAGCACTTGCAGAGTCGCGAGGCAGAAAGCCTACACTTGAACAGATCGAGAATGTATCCGCCGAGACCCAAAGGATTCGCCAAGCAAGAACAACGTCGCTGAAGGAACACTCGCACGATCAACAGCGGACTGAGCTTCTGGATACACCTTTGCATGAGATACTAGCTCTGCATTTACTGCCGCGGACCGACACGGAAGATATAACCTTCAATTTCTCTCGCAACATGCCTCTCGCCGAGAAGCTAGACAGCCCTAAATTGTGCTCCGTTCCGCGACTAGTGCCTTACAAAGATGAGCTTCTTAGCAGCCCAGCGCCTCGAGGTATGACAAAATGGTACTTCACAGCATTCTACCTAGCGATTGCTGGCCTCGTCCATTACGGGATGTGGGTCTGGTCAGCTAACTATGACCTTGGAAACCATCTGTTGAAGGTTGTGACTACTGGTTCGTATTCTTACGATCCAGGATTTACCTTGAAACGGAAGTATATCGGAATCAAGCCCATTGATGACTATCTTGTGTTCCTAGCCGCTGCGTATATGCCCGGCTTGAAGAACTGGGACCCTAATTTCGGGACTTTGCAAATGTACTTTCTGGGAATGCTTGTTCAGCCTATTGCAGTGTGGTCTGTAGAGGCATTCCGAAAACGTAACATGCTAACGCCAGTGTCGGTGTGAGTTTTCGTGCAAATTCTATCGTTTTCCGAACATGATCACTAATTCATTACCTTTTCCAGAATAACAATATGGCTGACGCTTGTCCAATGGGCTGGCATTGGAATCTACATGCCGATTTACTATGCCATCTATACACTTATTTCTGAGCCAGAAACTTACTGGTGGCCACTGAATCGCGAGGTTCGCCCCGAATTCGCTACTTCGCTAACATGGGCTGTCAATATTGGCTATACGCTACCCACAGTTCTCATGTTCATCCCGTGGGGTGACCCAGATGTACTCCAGAATTTCGAAGCCCTTTGGCAGGTGTCTCCAATGTTGGTCCCTACTTTCTGTATCATTCTCGGGTATTACTACAAAAAAACGCATAGTATTCCCAAGACAGCGCGGACGGCGAAGCAGACATTCCCAGATCTCCCGCATCTCAAGAAACTTTACATTGTGACCGGCGTGCTTGGCTTGCTTCTCCATGTCTACAGTGTTGCTAAAATTGTATTGTCACCCAACCTAACTTTGGCATCTGTTTTTTGGCCCGACTTCAGAGGGCAGGCGAAGCCATTAGGCGAAGGTCTCAGGGCTCTTTTCTTAACCGACTTCTGGGGTTTCTATATCGCCACCTACGGCTGGCTCTGTATGGCAGTGTGGGACTTGAAACGAGTCGGCCGCACAACTGTCAACGTATGGAAGGCCTCGGCGCTCATTGCTTTGGGAAATTTCATCATTGGACCTGGTGCTACTATGTCTGCTGTCTGGTATTGGAGAGAGTCTGCTCTAGCTAAGACAAGTTTTTATCGTGAAGTGGCGTAACTCAAGCCTGTCCACGGGAGGTGTTATTGAGATTGTGTCTTTATGCATACTAGCTGTCTGCCTGTTTCGTCGATTTCAATCCAATTCCCATGGCATTTATGTTACAAATGCTTCAAAAACCGATGTACCGCTTTTTCCATTTGGCAATTATGTTTCCTCGTTTGGGATGCAAACGCAAGATATACAAACCCATCTTTCGTTCTTATTAGAGAGAGCCATCTAATAATCTAGTTTCTAACCCTATGCCTCTCTATGAGTCTATAACCTAAATTCATAATACGGCTGCTTCCAGAAAATGAACCTTTATATAGAACATGTGTTGACGCATATATATGCGGTAGCTTAGCTGCCAAAAAACGATGAATCTGTAGTGCAGTAGTCATTAACAAGTAAATTTAAAATTATGATGCCTATATGGCAGTATCCAGAAAGAGAGCGGTTTAGAGGACCTACACATTTCGTGCTTCGCGGGAGCGCATTGTTTTAGGGTTAATATAAGACCTGCCTCTCACCATCATTAAATAGTTAGTATGATTATAATGCTTCGTTGTAAAGTTGTCAGTCTCGTAACTGCTTTAAAAAAAAGTACATAGTCGCTTTTGATTGCCAACAATTCAATGCCCCCGCCCAGGTCTTTCCGCATGGATCGTAGCCCTTAGTCCGACTGCCAAAAAAGTCTATCGAACTTGGAATACACCGGCATAAATTAATAGAGTAATACTACGTAAGCCGGTATATGATGTGCTTTTCGGGAAATGCCACTCCCTTGTGCCTGGGTATCTAGAACCGAGAACGGCTTCGTCGGCGAAGGCCGATGAGACCGGGGCAGATTTAGGGTCAAGACATATCCGAATTCTCGTTTTTACGGACGAGACCGATTATATCCGCATCGGGAGCGATACACAGCTAAATAGCTAGATTCAAAGCGATTGGCTTTGTTATCGAGATAGACCTTCAATCACTATCGATTAGTTCAATTACCATAAATGATTCCTAGACCATATTACCTTGCCCAATGTGGGAACCTCATAATAGCTCCTGTCCCCGATCATACCAGTCCTGAAGTCCCGAATTCTATTTCAATTAACTGTCCTGATCGATAATTGCTTACGATGTCGAATAAAATTGCTGACTACGATGCCATTGTCGTCGGTGCTGGCTTCGGCGGTATTCGATCACTCTGGGAGCTTGGCCAGCTCAGTCTCAGTGTTAAATGTTTTGAGGCAGGGTCAGACGTCGGCGGCGCGTGGTATTGGAATTGTTATCCTGGGGCTCGCACCGATAGCGAAGCATGGGTATATGCCCTGAACTTTGCGCCGGGAGTAAAAGAAGAATGGAATTATAGTGAACGGTACCCTTCCCAAAAAGAGGTACAGCAGTATCTGGGCCGAATTGTAGGTCAGTTCTTTTCTTCTCCTAGTCAATATCTCATTATGTGATGTCTTTGTGCTCGCTTTGTTTTCCTTTTTTTTATTTCCTTTTTTCTCTTGCCAAACCCTTTTCCACTTCCACCAACACTGCAAAAACAGATAAGTTCGACCTACGCAAACACATTGACTTCGATACACGTATTAAATCTGCTCATTATGATGATGAAAGGAGAATTTGGACCGTCACAGCTGCAAATGGAACTTCCGTAACTAGCCGCTACTTTTTACCTGCTACCGGACCTTTGTCGGTTGCAAAGGCACCGCCTTTTCCGGGGCTCAAAAAGTACACTGGAAAATGGTACCAGGCATCTAGTTGGCCACAAAATGATGTTGATTTGCGCGGTAAGCGCATTGCTGTTATTGGTACTGGCGCCACAGGAGTCCAAATCATACCCAAGGTTGCTTCTGTTGCGAAGCAGTTAACGGTGTTTCAACGTTCACCACCCTACGTTCTTCCAGGACGCAACTACATCATTGATGAAAATCAGGCAGAGGAAATAAAAAGAGATTTTGATTCCACTTTGCAAGCTGCAAGCGATCATAAAGCCGGGTTAGCAATGAAACTGCCAGAAAGAACGGTGAAGGGGGTAGCAGACGCGGAAAAAATCAGACAAATATTTGACGCTGGCTGGGAGTGCGGAGGTTTCCACTATCAGTTTGAAACTTTTGATGATCTTTTCACAGACGCCGAGTCTAATGAGGTTGCGTCTGAGTATATTCGTCAAAAAATTCGTTCCATCGTTCATGACCCAGGCACAGCCGAACTCTTGTGTCCCAAATATCCCTTCCTTTCTAAGCGTCCGCCCTGTGGACACTTTTACTATGAGGCCTATAATCGCTCCAATGTCAAGTTGGTTGATATAAGCAAAGAGGAAATAGATCTATATGAAAAGGGCATCAGGACCATTTCCGGAGACGAATACGAGTTTGACATAATAATTTTCGCTATTGGATATGAGGCTGCCACCGGCGCGCTTACCGAGATAGATGTGCGAGGCAGTCAGGGCAGATCGTTGGGGGAGAATTGGGCCAAAAGAATAGACACATTCGCTGGTGTTCTTGTGCCCGGCTTTCCCAATTTGTTTTTGATTTGTGGCCCACACATACCGTTTGGAAATATGCCAGTTGTGGTTGAAATACAGGTCAACTGGATTGGTAAAACCATCAATTATATGGAAAAGAACAAACTTACCGGAATCGAAGTTAATACAGAAACTGTGGACGAATGGTCTGTTCAGCTCGAAAAAACATTCAATGCTACAGTGTTTGCAGAATCGTCCAAGGCATCTCGCTCTTGGTTTGTTGGTGCAAATATACCCGGAAAGCCTCAAAACGTCCTTTTTTATTTTGGCGGCGTCCCTGCTTGGGCTTCTAAGCTGGAGGAAGAGAGCACGTCGGAGTGGGCAAGCATGAGGTTTTTCCTCTGACCAACGGGTACGAAATAGATTAGGCTACATACCCAGATTTATAGCAAAATGTGAGGTAACACGAGCCATTTGAACATTATATACGTGTAATGCGCAGTACAGCAATATATAGCACGTAGGAGTGGTTTTGTTTTCATATCTTTCAGAATGTTGATAGCAAATAGGCCTATATTGGTAATAAAACACATCCATTTTTGGTCGGTCACAATATTGCCATTGTGTCCCCTCAAATATATTGGAATTATCAGCCAATGGTTTGAATACCCTTATGCTATAGTGAGAAAACTTCGTAAAGAATTAGAAAATAACTCGACTACCTATCTTTAATTGTATTCATCTACAATTATCAATTAATATAGACACTAGAACAATGTATTCACCTACATATAGATGTTCTAGTGATCCAGTATATGGTATATCTCAATAAATTTCAGCACTTAATTGTACCTAAGAGAATATTAGAACATAAGGACCTAGATAAACACTTCACAGGATAATTATATTATTATGTCCTTTTTGGTTGAGAAGACCTCAGAATAAAGTCATATGTAGGTTGTCAACAATAGAAGCTAGCTTTAGCACTGCGGCAAATTTCCAAGCCGGGAAAAGCTGACGGTTATCTCTAACCCTGGGTCGATTTCTGAGATTTAAACCGAAGCTGTCTGAATAACTTCAGTTTCCTTTTCCAATGACTCATTTCTTCCCTCTTCCCGAGCAGCAAGACCCAGATATATCGAGTCAACACAAACCTGCACAAGAAACGTGAAACCAACAAAATAGAATGTGATGACTCCATTCCATGAGAAGGGACCACTGTATACAGTATGCGCCCCGGTTGCAAGCGCGAATATTATTGGCATGAGAATGTTGACAATTGCTAGTTCCTTGGGGAATAATGGTTTTTTGCGTGTGTCGATGATGATGGCATAGGCGAAAGCGAAGTTCTGTACCATGAACGTTGGCCAAGGCATAAATGCAACGAGCCACTGGGGTTGATAGGGCGTCAGTGATTTAAAAACAGCACAAATGATTGCACATATTGACAACCAAGGGTTTACTCACAAAAAAGTCGTTCAAGGCGTGAGTGATCTCCACTGGGCGATCAGGACGATATGACGCGATGGCAAGAACTATTCCAGGTAACATAAACGTCCAGATCCCCGCCGCTGCTGAAGCCAGTTGAACTTGATGGATTATATAGGGTATATTGGGAATGCGGCGAATTTGGTAGGATATAGCAGCAGAGAAGGGTAAATAGAAGCCTCCGGCTATCATATTAATCGCAGCACCAGCATGAATGCGTTTAGTATGGTCCTGATAGAATTGCGCAACCTTCTCAGCACCCCAGGAGGGTTTAGGTGGGGGTATAAAATCGGCAATAGCAAACGAGACGACAAAGAAGATCACAGATGCTGCACCACAACAAGCGCTATAGTATTGAATGGCGGTATTGCTCAGAAACCAGGAGCGAGACAAAGCCTCCGTCTTGTCCTCTAACCAACGATTGAGTCGCATGTTGAGCTGATGCCGTATGAGGTTTTCAAAGACTACTTGAAGATTTGGTGACAAAGATATAAGTTACAGGGAGTAATGAGAGAAACACTGACAATCATAGATATGGTTGGATAGATCACGACTTCAACTCTTGACGATGACAAGTTATATAAGTGCTTTCCCCTGTGTACCAGGACCCGACGGCAGGATCCTCATACCGGAGAATCCCGTCCCCGGATTTTCGAAGCCGGTAATTTATTGCTCTCGGATCCGAATATTAATTAAACAGTTAAGATGTAGATCATTGATCACGGTATAATAATTATGGAGAGACTCCGGCTCGGAACTCGCAAGTCGGGACTCGGGTCTTGGATTTCCCCAACAAATTGGCTTGACATCGATCTCCCCGCATTATATAGTAGACCTATTAAGCAATTCATGAAGAATAGTTCGGTAACCGCCGAAATCATGTATCTTGTTCCTCTTCTCGGTCTCTGTTCTTCTTTGCCTGTAAATAGCCGGCCAAAAGGAGAAACAATACCCATCAGAATCGACACGTCATTATTGTGACATGATTCAGCTATACGACTGAGCTATGACTCCGGAACTCTAGTTGAGCGTAGCAGCGCCGCCGTAAGTGAATGTAGGAATTCAGTGATATTTTTACTTCTATAGATGCAAAACAAAAATGGCAAGGAATAACTCTTTGACGTTGAAATAACATCTGTTTATATTGTTCTTAGGCAGACTTCGGAGGTCTAAGCAAAGAGAATAATACCTAATAAGAAAGCATAATACGGAAATGACAACATCACATACATATACACACTATATGTATCCTCTTGGCTTGAAATTGGAAATTCTATCTAGGTGGACACCCTGTCCATAAGAGGAGGAAATCTCATTCTTCTCCATCTTATCATGCTCTCATTCTCTATCCTGCTGGGTCAGGTTGTAATTATAGACTTTGAGCCTCCCACCAGTCTCTTATCGACCTTCGACCACCCAAAGAACAGGTGGAATCTTCGGACCAATGAATCTATAAACGGGCTAATCAAAAGAACGTCGTTGTGTGATTAAACATCCCAACCAGCGCACTGCATTCATAGACAATGGTAAATCGCATTCTTATAGTATTCTCCCTCTTCATGTTCATCAAGCGCGAATGCCTTAATACATTATAACATATATTGGCAAATGAGTGAAGAATCACGAAGAAAATAGCGGCAGAATTATATCCAGAACAGCCGTAGGTTTAATCAACAAGTATCTAGTGGACCTGTTTAATCCGCTGGGTTTGTCTAACTGTACAATTTATAAATTGTTGAACCTCGATTCTGCTCAATTAGATTGTAAAGAAGATATAGGTTCATCAACGTGCACGCTACACTTTCTTTCCGGTTGATTCGTTCAGGGGGTGCCATCATATAGACCTAATATATGTGTCTTTGGCTAGCTTCCTATATCAAGTCTAAATATTTCAGCTTCTACTGGATTTTAGTCAATATCGCAGTTTCTGATCAGGCAAGGTGTATAGTGGTGGGTTAGTATTGTTGGCCTATATAGTCTATGTGAATATAATGCCTAGCTTTCTTGTTGTGTGGTTTCCAGGTGGTATAGCTAGAAAGCTTTGGATTTGACATGATGTTTATTCTAGTACAGATAGTAACAGCCGCTATGGGCAGCCCTTTATAAAGACCTTGCTGAGGCTAAGATTAGTAGGCCCTCAGAGGCTGAGGAGGACTTTAAGGTGCGTATATTACCATGCTCCACTGCTAGTTATGGAGGTTATTAAGGTTTTAAAGGGCTGGCAGGAGCCCTTAAGGGGCTTTAGGAAAGGGAGGGGGAGGTTGTTGAGAAGATGGTTTAGGGAAAGAGTGATAGCTCCAGGCACTAGGCAGTTTATAATTGACAGGCCCCTCAATAGCGCTGTGTAGGTAAGTAATATATGGTAAAGAGTGTATAAATACATTCATAAAGGCTCTTTTGATAAATAGACAGACTGAATACGTTAAGAAATTACTAGGAAAACTGATGATACCCTACCAAGAAAGTTTTAGCGCAGGTGTCGACATGAGATTCTGGGTGTGCGCATTAATCACCATTTAAATTTAGAATTGTTTTTCAATAATTCATTTCTTATTTTATATAGTAAAAAGGAAGGCATGGCTATATCCGCAGTAAACTGATCCTCAAACTTCCAGGATAGTACCATTCGTTACACAACGTTTCATAACAGTTACAAGCACGTTAGCACGTTTTCATGTAAATAATTTAAACAACTTCAATAATAATAAAACTGGCAAAGCTTTGGGAACGTACTGCAACTGATTGATGTGCTTGTAATCTTTAGCAAGCTCGCCACAACATTGTAGCAATGTTTATATATGTATATTATAGCAAAACGGACTATGTGCAGTTCTCTACATACATAGGGATTTGTATATAGAATCTGTTAATTAATCTTTGTAATCAGTGCTCAAATTATTACTATAATATCATTGATATGTATAGTTATATTATATATACATGATTTCATGTTCAATTGGTAGATTTCTCAATTGATACATTACAAGTATGCACAATGCAAAAATAAAAATCCGAGGCCACTGTACCAGGGGGGGTATATCTTCCGTTGCATATTACTAAATGAGTTCTCACTTTTTCCCTACGTTACCCAGACCATCCATTTCATAGACAATATGCCGTGCCGCTCCTGGCCTGCCTTCAAGCTCATTTAGGGCCGAGGAACCTAGTTCAGTTAGGGCTGATGAGCCTAGTTCATGCGACGCGTGAACCGACGCCGGTGCTGCCGATGCGGCTAACTCGGATTTCTTTTCTCCGTTCCAGGGACTCTGCGACTTGTCTTTGTTACGACGAGGGCGTATGTACAAGAAAAAGACAGCGACGAATATAATCAGAACGCCGGCGATGGCCACGCCGATTCCGACTCCTGCTTTTGCCCCCGTCGAAAGACCCTGGGAAGCGGGTGACGAATTGGATGCTGGAACGGATTGTTGTGTTTCAGTGGAACCCGGGGAGTCTACTGTAGTTGTGGGAGGTTTTGTGGAAGTTGTAAGGCCAGTTGTGGTGGAAATTGACAGGCTTGTTGTTGCGGTAGAAGTCGAAGGGGCTGTAGTTTCGGTGGCACTTGGAGGGCCTGTTGTTGCGGTGGCAGCTGAAGGACCAGTTTGCACTGGAAGGGGATCACTCGGTTGCCATCGAATCGAGACTCCTAGTGCCTCATAGTAATCGTTAACGCTCAGCGCTAGTGTTGCTGCAGGCGTCGTGTTCGTGTTGTACGTGACGATTGCCACGGTCGAGGTGGGTTGTCTGACAGTGCATGGATCGATCGTGGCCCATGGGTAGAGGGAAGTATCACTCGCCGCACGACATGCGTATCCACTAAAAACCGGTATTGATTAGTATTGTGTTTCAACGACTCCAAGGAATCAAATAGGAAAAAAGGAAACATTGAACTTGAAGATCACTAACCTAGGACAACACGTCGCTCTATATTCCGTACGAGTTCCGCTGAAAGTATGAGTGCTAGCATCGCATCCAAGCGTGTAGCTGGCGGGACAAATCCCTGGTGAATAGTGTACTAGCGGCGCCCATCCTGATGGAACACACGCTGCTGTGCTCGTTGTCGCCCCGAGATGAACCCACGAATAACCACCCGGGATATCCTCGGACGGGATAGAAGTGACCTCTAGATAAAGGTCCCGGAGACAAGAAGGAGCTGGAGTGAACGTTGTGGTTAATGCACCCACTGCCGTCGCAGTCATATCTCCAGTACTCGAAGTAGGCATGGCTAGTGATTCTTAGTTGAGAGTTTCTTCTTCCTCCTAGTTTTAGGTGTACTGAGGTTAATCAGACTCGATGTGAGTCTACTGTTGTCCATTCATTCTTCGGGGCCAGGAAAAAGACTGCAATGCAAATCCGTAAGTATCGATTGAAAAGTATGCGTACATGTTATTGATTGACTCCTGATCGAAGGTGAAGAAGCTACAAGCGCCAAAGACAAACATAATTTACTCGTGTTGTTATGAAATGAAAAGCCCCTGATCCTGCTGACTTTTTTCTAAACTAGCTGCAGTGAGTTGAACTGCATATGAACGAAAGGTTAGGGTATCATACGCTATAATATAGTCTTCCGAGACTGGCCAATCCGCCCTACCTCGGCCTTAACTATTACTTGGCATGTCGGATGGCAGTCTCCTACTAGTAATATGTATTTCTGATTAGTGCTAGTATTCATTACTAGCTACAGAAACTCTATACTCTATTTCAATTTTTTTGTTGGTTGTTTCTTATTTCGTAACCGTTGAATACAGAATCCATGGTTGATGTTATTACTTTATCCCCAGGGTAGGTTTCGATTTTGGCTGCAAATTATCTAATATACTCCAGACACTCCAACGTCGTATTATGTGATATTATGGGCGTAAGACTACCAAAATGGTAACGAGTCTGTCTATCACTAGCCCCAATAGGGAGGCTCACCCGTGGCGGATTTCAGATTCCTCTCAACTTAATAAACCGTCCCAGCTGACTATATCTAATGACTATATGGTAGTCTAAAACCGCTTAATATTTTGGTACTTAATCAAATTTCTATACCTCTTGTATCTGTTTAAAAGAAGAGCCTGACTCGCAGGCGACGACCGTACGTTTAGCCTTCCAGAAGGGTGGCCAGGGCCCCGCCAGCCGCCGTAAGGCCCCCCGAATCTCCCTGTGCGGAAATTAGGGACTGAGGCTAACTGTGGCCCACTGAGCAATGCCATGGGGGCGAGAGGCCAGCTAAGAAATGATAATGATATATATCCGTATGCATTAAGCATACTAATTACGCCTAAACGTCCGAAACGCAAAGCCCCAAGCTAGAGAGAAAAAGGAAATCAAGAAAACTCTAATATGTATCCTCGAGATGACATAGGATTCTAGGAATATAAATTTCGATTTATCTAAATGATACTCTCTTCAAAATCGTATTTTCCAATCGTAGCTTAACTTACACTTCAATTAAAGATTAGTGAGAGGCGATCGTTTATATCCACATATCTGCTATATACAGGTGCACATCTATACTACACATTAGACTCATTTTGATACCGCCTACTGAAAACCTTCCTCTTCGACTTCCTCAAACTCCCATCCACCCACACCAAACACGGCAGCGCGGTTACTCCCGCCAACAACCCCAACGTCCACGCCATCGTATTCCAGCCATAATTCTGTTTAATCAAGCCAGCCCAAATCGGGCCTACCAGCGTCCCCACGGCAAACGCGACATTGAACAACGCATACGCCTGCGCATACGCGCCTCCCTTTCCCATTGCGCCCGGTGGGCTGGATTCCTCCTTCGCGATAACCACGTGCGTGATCTCGGCCATTATGGGTGGGAAAAGCAGCGTCATTGCGCAGCCGATCAGCACGAGGAGCGCGATCAGGAGGACTTTCTGGGAGAGGGAGTTGTGTGTCACGAGCCGCAGGAGGACGAAGAGCGGGCAGGAAAGCAGGAACCCGACGAAACAGAACAGTCGGCCGCCATATTTGTCGGAGAAGTACCCGACGATCGGCGATGCGAGCGTGGGTATTACGATGGTCAGGTAGAGGATGCCAGACTGTAAGCTGCCCCAGCCGAATTTCTCATCGACGAAGATCGGGAGGATCGAGTCAAAGGAGGCGACCAGGGAGGCTTGTACGATGGAGGCGAAGAGGGCAGCCAGGAGGCGGCGGGAGGCGAGGAGGGTGATGACGGGTGGCAGATGGGAGCGTAGTTTTCGGAGTTTGGTGGTGGGTTTGGTTTGGGGGAGGGTCTCGGTGATGTCCTCGGCATCTGGTGCTTCTGCTTCTGCGTCCGCTTCCGCTTCATTTGAAGCAGTACGGTGTACATTCCCTGACGAGGCTGATGTGCTCTCCTGCGGCGGCATAGAGAGGGCCTCCTCCGTAGCCCATCTCCTCGCGTCCTTCTTCTCAATCAAAACAACACGACATACCAAATCCAAGCCGATGAAGGCATAGCACAATGCCCAAACACCGTTATACCCAGCCTTGGTAAACAGCACACCCCCCAGAAGCGGCCCGATCATGAACCCTGTCGTCATTCCCAGGCTGACATATCCAATGTACTGCGCCAGCATCTCTTTCGGCACTGTATCAGCCAGCAGAGCAAGCCCAACAACCCAGACCACCGCGGCCGAAATGCCCTGCAGAAGACGGCCAATCACATAGACCGGCACGCTCGTTGCGACATTCAACATGATCGTTGCACCTAGCAATGCGATCAGGCCCAGCAACAGCGGCCAGCGGCGGGCTGAGATTCGGTCTGAGAAGAAACCGCATATTGCTTGATACTGATTAGCACGGCTTAATAGGACGGAATATGATTGGCGTACGAGAAGATACTATCAGGCCAGCACCATACACAGCAAGCAGAACGGAGACCCAATACTGAACTGCCCCAATATCAGCATAGATTAAAGGTGAAAGATGGGGTATGTCGGTATCTACCTCTATCCTCATCAACATGAGCCCTTTCCCTCAACGCAAATGGAATGACGGGGACAATCACGCCGTATAAAAAGACCTATCCCAAATCAGCATTCATCCAACAAAACCACACAAAGTGGATGGAGTGAGTACAAACATCGGTAAAAACAGACAACGTGACCGTCGAAACAATAAACCAATTACTCGCTCTATACTTCAAGCCGATGGGTGGCTTATCACCGCCAAAAATGCGCGCGAGCATTACGATGCTACCAAAAGCAATACTGAATCCAGAATTCTGCAATGCAGCAGTCATCTACTGTCTATCGCTAGGTGGAGAGGGGAATGACGCTTTAGTAGACCAAAGGCCGAGGCGCATATTGTAGGTAAGTTCCTCGGAACCCACATACTAGACCTGATAAAGCTTTGTCGGCCCGGAAAATAATTATGTGCTGCTGCCTGGGTTGCATTTGGATCGCAATTGTTAGCTTCTCCATCCATTTACCAAATCAAGTTAAGCTGGGAGATGCGCACCGGATCCCCCGGGTTCCGAGCCGGCAGACAGAATTGCTTATTTAATACAAGTATTAGTATTAATGATGCATAATGCACCGCCACAGGAACATTAGAGTATTAAAGTATTGGACCCAATAATCGTGTATTGCGTATTGTGGATATAGGTACGTATATATTAGTATACACCAGCTAAATCAACCATGCTCGAAAAGAAACAAAACAAATATAGACACGAAGAATTGCAGATGACCGACGGCAGAAACAGAGAGTAAAAGCAGACTGCGGTCTGTGGGTGTATGCAAGAAAAGGATGGCTTTTACGACACGGAGCGGATATTCAGAATTGTCAAAGATGGGTGGATAACTCAGTCGTCGTCGAAGATTTGGAACGTGTTGAGTAGCACCGTTTCGATGACTCGGTTTTGCCAGCCAGAGTCGACGAGATTGGCCCCGGAAGCGCCCATGAGGGTTGGTCTGTATTCTGTTAGCATTGGATCATCCTGCTCAGATAGGAGACTTGCCCAAAGCAGATTGCGATGTTACCAGCACTCATACGGTTGCTGGAAGCATGCTCCTGGACTCGGTTGAGATGCTATCAAAGTTAATATAAAAATCACAAACGCGAAAACCAAAACTTACCAAGACCAAGGCGCGTAGCGTCGCGTAGTTGGGGTCCGGGAGACCATTGATAATAGCGTGAAGCGTATCGCGGCGTTGGTCTTGATTGTCGACCCCTGATATCACGCACGCATTAGCTTATTTCACTGGCAATCAATTGGTGCATTCTTACGAGCAGCATTTATGAAGTCGGCGTAATTTTGCCGGGTAAACAGAGGATCTGGTAGCTCGCGGAAAAACTGCTTCAGTAGACCCGCCACACTGTTGACATCATGGAAAAAGCTCTCGGGATTCGTGAAATCAACCTTGGAGGAATCTAAAAAGCTATCAGCACCGTCACTACCTGTGTATTGGTATAGTTCTCACCATTATCGAATAACGACTTCATATGGTTGATGTGGTTGGCACTCCCTGATTGTCGGTATATCCCTTCCATGTCAAGCCCAAACATTTCAACAGCTTGAATGCATTGGTAGACAATTACCGGGACTGCGGTTCCATCTCTGCGGAAAAGATCTTCTAAAGAAATCCCAAATACCGGGTTCACCGGAGGAAGATTATTCTGATATCCATTGGGTGGGTGCATCATCGGGGCAGTGGACTGTGTTGGCTTGTATACAGGACCAGTGGGATAAGGGGGCCCCGAAGGCGGTTGTTGTGGACGTGACGAGGTAGAACTTGGGAACGCTTGATATTGTGCGGCAGAGTGAAAGCTGTCTGGGCTCTGCTGGGACGATAGCGAGGGTAATTGTGTTTGCGGTCCTTGTCCACCTGGCGCGGATGACGGTGGCACAGATGGTTGCGAAGGAGCTGACAGAGGCGATGGCTGGCGTGCATTGGTACTGTTTGGCTGCGACGAAGGCGCTGACGTAGGAGCTGGCCCAGGTGCGGAAGTTGTTGGACCTGACCCAAGGGTCTACATAGACGAGTCAGCTGTATTCAGCAAATTTTAATACGTGTAGACTCACATGATGTCGAACATATTGTACCTGTGGAGCTGCGACTGAGCCGCTGTTCCCTTCAAAGCCCAGAATATGCCGGTTGAAATCCCCTTCGCTATCAATGTCGTGAACAACCTCTCGAAGGCTCTTGGGCCCACCACCTGTTTCGTTTTTCAACGGGCTGACGCTGAGACCTTTACCGAGGAGATGTTTTTCATTGAAAGAAGCTGTCTGCTGTTAGCCTCCGCAACCGGAGAACTGCGATACGCGTCTTCACGTAATTAACATACCATATTTCTGTAACTGAAGGGTGAGGCCAGAATCGCACTCGAAGATTAATTGTCGCATTTGGTGAACTGTCTGGGGGCGGTGGGTCGTGACCAATTCCTGGCGTGCCGACTGGGCAGCTTGTACTTTAGCCTTATAATCTGCGTCGGCAGCCTGGACCTTGCGATTGAGTTCCTCCTCTTGCTGAACCGCTGACTTATGTCCCTTCAAGCCAAACTTCCCTCCTTGCTTATCACCAGTCTTGACGCGATCGTACTGCTCGGCCAAGGTGTCATACTTTGCCTTTGCCTTCTCCACCAGCCCCTCAGCATCCTGGACTTTCTTCTCTGCTGCCAGACCAGACGCCTTCCACTGCTTGCGGCTCTTCTCGATATTCTCGGCCAACTCGTTCAGATCGGTAGACATTTGATACAGTGAGACGGCGAATTGAAGCCCGTGGTCGGCCATTTGCTCGTGTATTCTCGAGATTTCATCCTGTGCGTGGCCGTACGAACCCTGACGCGAATCCAACCGGTGCGCGGCTTCCTGGGCGCTGCGGGCGATTTTTTTCAGACCGTGAGCATGTTCCTCTTCCAGTCCTGATCTCTTCTTCAGAAAAAGGGCATAGTCCTGTAATTATATAAATCATAAGCACGGAGTTGCGAAAAGGGGTTTCGGGCTGACGAACCCGAGCGGCGGCAATGCTCTGCTTCAGTCTGTTGAGGAGGGTTGTGACACCAATCTGTACATCAATTGTCGGTCAGCTGATTGTATGTAGTGAAGAGAAGCTTTGCGTCGCACCTCCGACTGCAGGATCTTCTCAAGACGCTCTTTCGTCTGGGTGTCGACAGGGGCCGGGTCGCTCGCGCCGACATCAGACAGCGGCTGGGGGGCGTCGGTGTGGGGAGTGCTGGCTCCGTCGTCCTGCGAGGGACGGAGCGCAGACAGTGAAGTGGACGGAGAAGAGGCCTCTGCCATGGCTATAGCCCGTGAGTCTGTCGTGTCGGCGTGGACACTGAATGCGGAGTAGGAGTAAGAAGGGGGATTAGGATTATTACTGTGGCTACGTTGGCCACGTTGACGTAGGTGTGTCCTTTAGCGCCCGTCGGGCAGACGCACAGCCACACTTTCACCTCTTTATTCTTACCACTTATTATTATATTGACAAACATTCATTTTTTCATGGCATTATTTATTATTTATGCGACCTATATTCCTGCTTGCTCTGCTTGAACAATTGACTGTATGTGGCTCGTTCTTTGACTTAATTGATTGTGTGTGATTGCTGATGGTTATAAATAGGTTTAGTTGCAAGTAACTTTAGTGGCACAGTTCAATTTGGATATGGAAATAGCTTATTTTAAAACAGATATAGCTAGTAAGTGGAGCATATTAAATTCTTAACGCATTATTGCCTTCATATTACAGCGCCTTGTCACTTCGGCTTTACATGGTCCGCAACTCTTCGACTCACTCCCGCAATCTAATCCTTACTAGGTTTAGTCTGTTAATGTAGTAATTTACGAGTTGTATTAAATGTATGTATACATCGCCAGATGTTGCTTCTTGTATCGTAAATACGCAGGACTTACCATATCCCTTTTTATAGACAGAAAGCTTGGAGAGAGTAAGCCATCGGGTTCTAAATAAAAATACGTGCCAAAATTTTTGGTGGACTCCCAGGATGGGTTTCCGTTGCCTTCCGTTGATTATCCTGTAATTAGATGCCCGGGACTAGGCTACCATGCGAAAAGTTTCTTGTTTCAGTTGAGGCCATCAAGGCGAACCCCTTGGCGTGAAAGCCTCCACTGAGATAATGCTTCAGATTTTAATCCATACTGGCCTTTGTGGTGGCCACCACCCAGTCGATTCCGACTACATAATAGGAGAGGTAAGAATGATACATGTCCATGATCACTTGGTTTCATATGGAGCGCGAGCAATCTGATATACAGTGGACAGCATTACTTAGTAACTGATTAGACGTAATGGTTAGTAGAGCATAGTAAATACCTTAGGATAATTGAAATTCACACTCTCTGTCAATGTTGCACTTTTAAATAGTTTAAAAAACGTTATTATTTGATATTGCAGCATGAGAAATTCCCCTTCCTCTGTTACATAGCTTTTCTTTAAATTAGACTATGGAATTCTTAACCGTCACCCTCCTCATCCATGACGTGTAGATAGGCGGGGTTGAGTTGGTGGCTGGCTGGAGCCTTTCAATATCTGCATGTTGACTATGAGGCAGACAGGTCACTTTCAGCCAATTGACCCTGGTCTATTATGCTGTTACACCTAAGTGGTGGCGAACAAGCTCAACTTCCTGCGTTTCGCTGTTCACCAATGTGACCAGGGGGGTCCATCAACAAGAGTATTAGACTCTAGGAAAACATAATTTTCTTTGGTTTAATAGATGCTGGTTGTGCAATAATACGAATATGACTGACAGAATGCGACGGTATCGAAATGTTTTGGACGTTGAGATGTAAGTCTCAACCCATGGGAGATTTGGTTGCTACTCAATCGTAACCCGATCATTCTTCATGTTACGTACACTTCCTATAAGCTAAATCATAAACGGGCAAAGACGAAAAGGATCATAAGCTCCACCTTGCGAAAAAAAAACAGTTCTTTCATCAATGCGCATACTGAGACATGCTAGGGACTTGCTTTTAAAATTCCCGTTCGGACATATCATGGCGGCCCGTAGCCCATCATCTGTCGATCGTAGCTAGGACTGCTAGCCTATCACTAATTTCCAGGTAGCCGTGCTACTGCTCCACATGTAGTGGCTGCCTGAGTCAACTTAGCGGAGAGGCTTCGTACATCGCTTCACCTCCGCCAACTGGTTCACTATCTGTGTGATCGGCACCACCAATAGATCTGCAAACTGATGGCCGAAGATTAATTACGTCATTTCCTGTGGCCTATTTGTGAATTACAACACACCTCATAACCTGTGTACCCTATTATCCGCCCAACTGAACTGGTGGAGCTGAACACATCCGTGTTGAGATCGTGGTATTAATACCCCCTAACCCTCTTCCACCTCAATCATCCATCTGACTATCTTAAATCATCTCTCATTTCGCATTCTCTCTTCCCCAAAATGCTCGCCGCAACCGATGTCCCATTTGACGCGTCCCAGTACGCATTTCGGACAAATTTTGATGGCCTCACTGTTACCAACAACGCTTTTTCACCTCGTCTTGAGGATGCGAAAAAAAAATTACCAGGATGCCCTCTCAAAGTTCGAATCTGATGACAAAGAAGCACGGAAAAACTACAATGAGGAGAAGGACGAAGGCTTCACTTCTGATAAGTTTGAAACTTGGGTGACCCAGAATGTAAGTCCATGTAAATTGATTAAGTATTGCAAGTCATAAAGACCCATTATGTCCTAACTTTCTACTCATAGAGGCCCTCGTGGGGTGTGTCAAAGAAAACCCTGCAGGGCAGAAGTGACGAATTAACTCAGACTGCGATGGCTGCCTTTGGATTAGCTTACCAGGAAAAACTTGAAAAGGACAAGTCGGATTTCAGTAAAGCAGCATTCCAGGCAGGTCATTATCCCGAATTCATCTAGGAGATAGGTGGGAAACAAATACTAGCTAGGGCAATTAGATTTAAGCTTGCATAATGTCTACAGAGAAGGCCTTGATCAGCCACATCGGCAAACAGCTAGTCGTCTCAGCAATTACATCAAACCATTGGAAACAAAGCGAATTAGGAAAAGATAACCAATGATAGTATTAGTGATTGATATATGCTAATTGCATATCGAATGTCAAGAACTAAATATGAGAAGAATGAAGTCCTCTGGATCCTTTAACTAAGAACGTAGGTCATATATGTAGCGGCTACACAAGCAGCGCAGCTATTGTCGGAGCATAGGAATGAACAGAGCAGCAAGATGAGATTAAACGGACGATTTTTCGATACCTTCTGATGTTTCCGCTTGTTTTGGCTTAGTGGGTAAGATACCTATATTTCTCACAACATAGTATGTCGGACTTTATGTGTTAGAACGAATTGGGATTAGTAGCAAATTCGATTGGACTGAGATACAAGCCTGAGTTGTAAAGAACTCATCTATCTTGACGTATTTATACGCGAATATACACTAATATTCGCCATCAGGGATAAGTTATTAAAAATTAAGTAGTGTTTTCGCACTATCGAACGTAGATTTTGGATATTTCGAACCTATCCCTAAAACGCTTAGTCTCAAATATTCTGACACAAGTTGATATCGTGGTTCGTGATACCCTTGACTATCCTGCAATTAACTAGCTGCCCAGGACTAGGCGATCAGGCTTAACTAGTTGGTAGCCTTGCAGTTGTCTCATTCTCAGACGATGGGCCGCTAGCAGGGGCCCAACCCTTGACCGAAATTCTGCCACTTATTAAGCTAAGCTGAGTAAGTCAGATAATATCCCTTAATACAAAACTATATAAAAGATAAAAAACAATTTATTTTTTTTAAGAAGAAGCTATTTTCACTAATTTAAGGTTCATATTAATTAGTATATCTATTCCGTTTTTCGGGGGAAGATATTATGCTAATATAATCTAAATGGTAAATTATTTAGGTATTGAAATGTAGATATATGGAATTTATTATGTATCTATATTAGGCCTTTGGCAATAATTTCAATTTTATTTGTTAAGTTTTATAAGTTATTTTGTCTTCAAAATCAGTGTTCAATGGATTTTTATATTCTTCTGGGCTATTGCTATCCATCTGGTGAAGGGTGGGACACTTCGCCGGTCAAGGCCACATTTATGAAAGCAAGTGCTCATTCCCAATTATGTACTCAAGAGCTTGAAGAGCCCTGGCCACCCAAGACAGCTTTAATTTCATCAAGTTTATCCTCCCAGTTAGTCTCGGGCTTGGGCTTTGGGTTCTTAAACGGATCAGCCCGCAAATACTCAACATCCACAAACACATCACGACTTAGCTTCATCCGTCCTTGGGCAAGAGGGCTACCCAATTGGTCCAAGAGACCTGGCCCTTCGGCCCAGGGGTCCTGTTGCGGATCATAATAGACCTTAACATCATACGTCTGTCCACTCTGGAAGAAAATTTGCCCTGGGAGGTCCTTATTGTTCTCGGGGAAAGGATGCATGCATGCCTCACGAGCGTTAGTCAGAGCGAGTATTAGCCCACTGTCACGATTCCGTGCATCACTAAGATGTTGTTTAATGCTCTTCGCCAATTCCGACTCAAGCTCAATTTCTCCTGCAGAAAGTGATATGTTCGGACTTTTAAGAAGCATATGAGAGATATGATGCTCAGACTCAGTTCCGTACAGATAAAAAGGCATGAATTGCTGCGGATATTCAAGGTCACGATTGGCGCTGTTGAGTGGTCGGCTTATCACTATCTTTTTAATGCTCACACGAGCGTCGAATTCATCCGTGTCTTTGTAAACACTCTTTGAGCTATCTCTTTCTTTTTTTGTATCTTCCATTCGGATAGAAATCTTTCCATCGAAAGTTTCATAGTTCTCCACTACCTTTTGAAGATCAATTGATTTGGAAGACCGCAGTACAATATGAGCAGTTGGATGATGCTTTTCTTTCAGAGCGAGGTATTTGGCCCTTGTGGAGAGGTATTTTTCCTTTGTTTCTTCATCCAGAAGAGAAACCTCCAGGATGATCTGCTGTCTTCCAGTCGCACGATCGAAAGACGACAAATGCTCTAGGAACACCTTATCTGTGCCTCTCATGAGGAACTCTGCAGGATACTCTCCAGGGTGGTTCCTTTTCCGTACTCTAACAACCTCTTCCCTGACCACTTCCTGGAAGTAATCCATTAATTCGCCGATGAAATCGCGGTCCGTTGGGAACGGACTCATGACCACATTTCGTAGAACCATCAGGTCTTGGCTGCACTTATCGATACCCAGTCTCTCCATGAAATGCTGAGCACATTTGCCGTATAATTGAGGCTCGAACTTTGTGGATGTCAGGTAGAGCGGGATGGCTGCAGGCTTACCGTTTGTGTCGGTCACAGAGAGCCTGTCAACAACATTTTTCATGAAATAATTTGCTTCTTCAATATCACTGTTGGGCTTTCCGTCCTCACCAATCCAGTTCAATGCGAAGGCATTGATGTTGGTATCAGAGCCAAGCCCGCGAATGTATTGCATGACTTGGTCATTTTCGGCCATCTCCTTGTTCGTCATTGTGAGGATATTGTCATGAATCCACTTCCTTTCCTCATCAACCGTCTTGAAGACCAAACCTTGTCCTTCATTTTTGTCGTTACTCGTCTGCAAACCATGTCCTTCCAACTCAGATGAAAGCCGGTTGAAAGGAATGCAGATAAAGTAAGGTTTGTTATTGTTCTTGTCTAAGTTACGCGGGTCGACGTGCATGGCAGCGTAATGGGCCGACAGCTTGGATTGTCATTAGCGTGAGTTAAAAGGAGAATTTGGAAAATTGGAAGGGACAAAATAATAATCAGCTCCAATAAATGAATGTAGAAGGAATAAAAGAAGCGCGGACCACCTACTCTACTACTGGTGAATGCTGCTTCGCCGAGAAGCCTTCCGTAACCATTAGGGTCGAGACCAATGGTCTGATTCGATAGCCAAGTAGCCATTGCAGCAGCACCGGGTTTGCTGTGATATATTTCAGTCTGTATTTGCTTGTCACAACTTTTTATTTGCCTTACCTTCCCTCCACTCCATATATCCCAATATTCTCCGAGCTCCCCTGAGATAGGTACGGTGATGACCATGTCACCAAAAATCTCATCCTACCATCACGATAGCAAAGGGATCCGGCAGGATATGGGATATAGCCAGCCTTGTGTGGATCCACGGTGATAGAGTCGGCATGTTTCAGTGCCAATAGGTCCTGCTCCGTCTCTTGCTTCAATGTGAGAGAGGGCACGAACCCCTCTGTCTTTTTGCGTGGAGCTCCAATTTTTGGAATAACAGGCTCAAAAACCTTGGATCTGTCGATCATGGACATAAAGTATCCACCCCATGCCGCATCCGCGTGTACCAAAAAGCTCAGCCCCTTGTTTTGGAACTTTTTGCGTAATTCAATTATGTCTCGAAGACGATCGACTGCTCCCTCTTCAGTCGAGCCGATTATCGCCACGACAGCATAGACAGCTTGGCGCTCCTCCAAACACCTGTTCAGTTCCTGTTCGAGGTTTTCTAGGCTGACATGGCCGTCTAGATCGACCTCAATACCGTGCACGCAGCCCGATCCAAGTCCCGCGATAGCTAAACTGTTAGCAACAGTTCTGAAATCCCAAGATTTGATACGTACCTGCTCCCTTGGGCCAACTGTAATGTCGAGTCTTGGACGCAAAGTACTTTATAGGTTTATCTATGCCGAAATAGCGCTCCAATAAGTCCTTGCCGGCAGTCTGGATATTATACCTATCCAAAACACCTTCAAGATACTTCCCAGTGATGCCAAATTGCTTTCTCAACGCGTCTGGGAGCCCCAAGACCGTCTCGGGTTTGAGGTTGAGAAGTTCCCACACACTGAAATCTTTGAATGGTTTCTCATCGCCTAGGCAAGTAGTAACCTTAAAGCTGTCGGCGATAAACCACAGTGCGTCTTCCTTGATAGCCATATATAACGCAAGTGGGTAGAATTTGAGATTCCTTGCTTGATCCCTGTGAGTTTGGATCTCGAAAACAGAATACCAGGATACATACCAACCCAGATGGATTCCAAATTTGCAATCGTGCCATCTGCAGTGATATGGCCCCATGCTAGTGTATCCTGCTTCTTTGTTGTATTGTAACCAAACATTTTGCATAGCTGCTGTCCAGCTTTGAGCTCAGTCACAGTCGTGAAAGGCGAAGCTTCAAGTGCTACATTATTCGGGTTGTAGAGCATAGTCATGAAGTAACCGAGAATACCAGGGGCGGCAAGATCGGTACACATATGCCCCTGGTACCTTGGAGACCAGAAAGGAATACTGTGCTTGCCAAGTAGATGTGCTGCTTTTGCTACGGCTTTCTCGAAGTTTTTTGTAGCATTTTGGAAAGGGGCAGAGTTTTGGATTTCTTCTGTGATGAATTTCTATTCAACTTTAGCAGATCAATTCGCACAATCTTTGATTTAGGAGTGTTAGGCTTCAGTTGATCTGTTTCAGAGAAGTGCAAACAAGGATAGAAAGAGAAAGAGAGTACGGATGAACCTCATCAAGTGTGTGGTAACCAAGTCTGGTGTCTCGCAGCTCATCAAAGATCCGATTGACATTCCTTTTGAAAAACTCCAAGTTCTCTGCCTTTGGGCCGATGAAATAGCTCGAAATAATTTGGTGGAAGTTTTTATCAAACGACATGTTTTAGCTTGCTTTTTTTTTCCTTACAGCTTGTGTTTGTTATAGACTTATCTAGATAGTATGGTAGAAGATAAAAGATAGTAAATTTCACGAAACACTGTCGGTTGGTCATATTTATATTCGAAGGAGACTTTCACTTCAAGCCTGCTCCATTCGTCACACCACCAGCGGATCAGGATTTCTGCAGCAATTTCCATGCATCACGCATAGTGATTAAGCTGAAGATAAGTTGTCACGCATAATGCATTTTAGCTGAGCACTCCTCGTCAATCTGGTAGGAAAACTTATAATCCTTGCATCAATTTGTGGGGATCTTTCGACGTTCTGCAGCCAGCCACTGACACTATCTCGCCTTTGTGGCAGCCATTGATTTGACGAGTGATATAGACGTCAAAGAACGAGGGCTCGGAGCGCATTAAGCTCCACTATACAGCAACGAATGAGTATCATGTTTATTGTAGTCACTTTTCCATGTTGATATCAAAGCTATGTAGTCTAATTACAACAGAGATTACTATGACGGACTTTCTTGATCCAGAATGGATCGGTCTCGAATCTAACAGAATCTTGTAAAAGGGTCCGGCATAATTCCCTTCCGTGAGGTTGTATTCAAGACCCACGAGCTTTTTCTGTATCTATCTAATAGCTTGGTTCTGTTGAAAGTTAACCCTGCATTGGGGTAGTGAAGTGGTGAGCTGGGGTTGATGTAGCGCCTAGTAACGCAATCATGCATTTTTAGCGTATATCCTTCCCACCTCGGGTAGAATCAAGGGTATACATGCAGCTCAACCCCGCCATGCACATCCCGACCCGTCATTTTCATCGATCAAAGACTGGGAAAAGGCCGTCGGTGATAAAACATATGTCCGATCTATCGGACAGCTCATAATAGACAAGGTAACGCAAACTATCACGACTCATCAGCGGAGCTATCATATAGGACGCTTGCAGGCCCCAGTTGAGCTGTTACGCTGTTAGGTGAATGGGAAATAAATAAACTATTTTACAATCCACAACTCTTTGATAGAAAAAGTCGATTGTATCTTAGGCGAATATAATAGAGAAGCTGGCATTCATATTATACCAATTATAAAGCGACTTTTGCCAGCATCAATGACAAAGCATTGGAGCAATCAGCTAGCCACCGTCGTGAGCAGATTCGCGCGGACAGAAGCGGACTGCAAAAGGTATTCGATTGGTTCTGTATTTGCCGATCGCCCTAAAAATGAATCGAATTTGATGCAGGGCTCAGCTGTGAGAGAGAGTAAACGGAAACGGGCGGGGGAAAACCTCAGATGGAGATGTGATTTTACTGCAGTGGCGGTATGCAAGTTGTCATGAACCCGCAGTTCGATCCACAAGAAGATCCTAAAACAGGATTTTATAAGCTTAAGGACGCACTATTCGTGCCAGTAATGGAGAATTGCATTCTGGGGCTGGAATTCGGTCTGAACGTTTTATAACACTGAAAATAATAAATGATCGCAATGGTGATGACGTTGGTCATGAGCGTGTCATTGAAGAGCAAATTGGGCGACAAACCGTATCATACCGCGGCCGTGGCATTGTCCGAACCTGCCTCGAGAGCTTTGAGGTGACTGGACCTCTAGACTGCCATCTATGTTGGTCTATAAGCCTCTGCGAGAGCCGCTCTGGACTCTCTAAAAACGTTTTGTCGACCAAAGGAGAGAAAAATGGCTCGGTAGTTAATGCAACACCGAGTTCTTTACGGTGAATAACGAAACAGGTAAGAGAAGGTCAGAGTTGTACAGGACAACGATATGAAGAAGGACGAGGCATGGAAAACTATAACTTCACCATGCAGAATCATAGATTGAGATAACTTGATATGCTCCTGAGCAGTGGCGTCATTAGAATTATGAGAGCTCATGCGCATGCTCGCTATTTTGGGAATGACAGAAAATGGTAAACGTGATCTTAGGAATGAATCCATGAGAATATTGGGGCATACGAAGCAGACTAAGTGGAACCAGAGCTTCTGGATCGGTTATATACCTGGACAACGGGTCGCGGAACCCTAGATCCCAGAGGAAGTTCCAACACATAATCATCTATCTATATGTTCAGAGCGACATGTGCTCGCTAAAACAGTCTACTTAGGATTAACATATTATAGCATTTGTTATTTAGAATTGCATGTTTGTAGTAAAATAAGAAAAAGAGAAGTCAGAAATATCGATAAAGATAATGGATTTTGGTAATTTATATCATTGCTAATTTATTAAACTTAATTTTAACTCCATATACGGAAGTACTTTTGTTGACCTATTAGGATGCAGGGGCGTGTGGATTACAGCACTAGACTCTGGTACCTGCACCTGTCGCGTAACTAGTTAGCTTGTACTCCGCCTGCTCTGTGTACCTTCATTCCACTCTCTCCCTTTAAACCCTTTCGCTCGTTGTCTTTCTTTTCTGTTTTCTGTTCCCACGTTGCAAGTCTCCAAGGTTTAATGATGCCGTCGGTTGCATCTTGCCTCCTGGCTGCAGCCGCAGCTGCCTGGAGTTTGGCCTCCACGACCACTGCATCCAGTGACAACGATACCGATACTCTGGTCACCCAGCAAATCGACAACCACCCATATCCGTATGATTTCCCCCAGCTGGGTGCTAATGGCACCGATATCTTCCCTATGCGCCTTTGTAATGGCTTCAAATTAGAAGAGGCCAGTATCGATGAAATCCAGGTGGAGCTCAAGTCAGGCAAATTGACTGGCGTCCAACTGCTCGAGTGTTACTTTGAACGGATCTACCAGTTGCAGCCGTATTTGAAGTAAATCATAGATCTTCTCCCAGGCGGTCTTCGCTATTAACAAATATAGTGCTGTCCTACAATACAATCCCGATGCAATGGAGATCGCGAAAGTTTTGGACGAAGAACGCCAGCGGGGAATTGTCCGAGGGCCTCTGCACGGAATTCCCTTTCTGGTCAAAGACAATATTGCCAGCAAGGACAAGATGGAAACCACTGCCGGTAGTTGGGCTCTAGTCGGCTCCGTGGTCCCTCGTGATGCCCATGTTGTGTATCGTCTACGTCAGGCCGGTGCGGTGCTGCTAGGCAAGGCCGCTCTCAGTGAGTGGGCGGACATGCGCTCAAACGACTATTCTGAAGGATACTCCGGACGGGGTGGCCAGTGCCGGAATCCTTACAACTTTACTGTCAATCCTGGAGGGAGTAGCTCGGGTTCCGGCGTTGCAGTTACATCCAACCAGGTGCCTTTCGCACTTGGGACGGAAACTGATGGCAGTGGTGAGTCACACCGTTGAGCTGGTTTTACTGGCTGGGACTAATTTGTGCAGTGATCAACCCTGCTGAAAGAAGTGCCGTTGTCGGCATCAAACCTACTGTCGGTCTGACCTCTCGAGCTGGTGTCATTCCCGAGTCAACTCACCAGGATTCTGTCGGCTGCTTTGGAAAGACGGTCCGTGATGCAACCTACGTCTTAGATGCCATCTACGGCATCGACCCTCGCGATAATTATACCTTCGCTCAGGAGGGCAAACCCCCCCGGGGAGGCTATACCCAATTTATAACAAAAAAGTCTGTGCTCAAAGGCGCTGTATTCGGACTCCCGTGGTTGTCCTTTTGGCAGTACAACGACCCGACACAAAACGCTCAGCTCGTGGAGCTTTTGGATCTGATTCGTTCTGCTGGGGCGACCATCATCAACGGAACCGAGCTTCTATCCTACAAAGATATTGTCGATCCCCAGGGGTGGAACTGGGATTATGGAACACAGCGCGGATACCCCAACGAATCGGAATATACGTACGTCAAGGTCGACTTCTACAACAACATCAATAGTTATCTCGCCGAATTAAACAACACGAACATGCGCTCGCTCGAAGATTTGGTCCAGTACAATATCGACAACGTTGGAAGTGAGGGTGGTCTTCCTGGGGTGAACCCAGCTTTTGCGTCCGGTCAAGATGGATTCCTCGCCTCGCTGGCAACTAAAGGTATCATGAATGAGACATACTGGCAGGCGCTGAGCTACTGTCAACGCACGAGCCGGGAAGATGGTATTGACGCAGCTCTGCACTCTAACGGTCACAACTTGACTGCTTTGTTGGTGCCTCCCGACTTCGGCCCTACGTACCAGATTGCGGCCCAGGCAGGATACCCAGTCATTACGCTTCCTGCTGGAACCAACAAGGAGTCGAAGATGCCCTATGGTCTGGCACTCATGGGCACCGCATTCTCGGAAGCGACGCTCATAAAGTACGCCAGTGCAATTGAGGACCTGCAAGTTTCTTCCAATACCCCTTGGAAGCGGACCCTACCTACATGGAGTGGCTATCTAGATCGAAATATTCCTCTCATCAATGCTTAGCCTTGTATATACTCAGTAGATAGGATGCTTTATCATATTGTAATATGTACTCTGGGCCCTCACACCAGTTTCAATGCCCACGGTTCCTTTCTCAGCTTCAAGGATGGAAACTCCTTTGATATCTGAAATGGACCTAAGCCACTTTTGGATCTGTAAAGAGCTGGAGAGATATCTCAATCAGAAAAATAATTATATACTATAGATTAGGATATCTGAGAGCTAGTACTCGGATTTGATAACAAGAAATAGTGTAAAGAAGCTAAGTCGCTCTAGACACATACATGACCTGGAACGACCGAAGGAAGAGAAAGAGACTAGAGCCACCTCCGCGAGCCCTACCCACAAAGACCGGCTGTATTCTCTAACCTTGATTTTCTCGCACCAACCGTAGCACTCATTGCTGTCTCACCACTCAAGCAACGCTACGAGTGCTTTTTCCACCATTACTTCCTTCGGAGGCGCCATTGAACATCCCAATTGTGTTGAAGACCTAATGCTGGTATTCAAGTCCTCCATTCATGTTAAGTATCTTTATATTGATTATCAATGTGTTCCGGCCACCCTATATTATGCGCGACCTCGTTCACGGGAGCATTCACTCACTGAGCCGTTGCGCCAAAAAACGAGAACATTGAGAATGGTGATTCCTCTTTACGACTCCCCCATATAGAAAGGTTGCCAGGACTGACACATGCCATGCCATTATCCACAAACGAAAGGTCTGTTCCTATACAAGTTCCGGTGCGAAAGTCAGTCTACTCGTCCTAAACTTCAAGATGTCATATTATCTATATCTTTACCAGTCTATAATAAGGCTAATAAATATTCTGAGCTATACTAATTTCTGAAATTAAGTAACCACCTTAGAACTTCAACTCAAATACATTAATATGTACGTACATGTGGCTTATTTAGAACTATCCATGTTGTATCTTCAACATAAACCAACTATTTATGGCGAACAACCCTAACATCGATCCATTAGCCCTGTATCAACAGCTCTCTAGCCTTCTCCGATCTCGGCTTAATCACACACTGGAAAGTATCTGGAACACCGCTTAATCCATTGGTAAACGAGACGGTCTGTTTAATAATATTCCCATCTTTATCCACTGGGCGTTTCAAATCCATTGTCGCTAGCAGAGTCGCCAGCAAAATATAAACGCCAGCCAATGCTAGGTGCTGCCCAGGACACACTCGCCGTCCGAAACCAAATGGCCCCTCTGGGAAAGGCTCCCCTTTCCCACCCTCTGCGATAGGAATGTATCGATCAGGATTAAATTCATCTGGTGAAGAGTAGTACCGCTCATCATGTGTCATAGCCCATGCATTCGCAAACACCACCGAGCCTTTCGGGATATGGTATCCCTTGTAAGTATCATCTTCAACCGTCGCGTGTGGAACTCCCACAGGCGAGAGCGGTGCCCAGCGTGTTGTCTCTTGGATGGTATGCTCCAAATACTTCAATTCTGCGCGGTCTTCAAAGGTCGGTAATCGTAAGATATCCCCCTTCTCATCGATCCCAATCACACGGTCGAGTTCCGCTTGAGCCTTCGCCTGTATATCAGGGTTGAGCATCAGATTCAGGATGGCAACGATAATAGTCGACCAGGTAGTATTTCCACCCGCGATGGAAATCGCTCCGGCGGCACCCTTAAGATCGGCGACTGTCGCTTCATTAGGCATGTTTTTGCCCTCATTTTCGAGATAGCGACCGAAGTGAGTGCGCATGAAGGATGGGAAAGTGGCCTTTCCGGCACGGATCAAAGGTTCAGTGGCATCCCATGGTGCATCATGGAGTCTCTGGATAGAAGCCTTCGTTCGCCGAGCATGTGCAAGCGGTTTGAATATGTCCAAGACAGCACAAACGCTCGGAAGATACCGAAGTAAAGGAAACATATCGACAATCGAAAACCCCGGAACACCACCCTCGCCAGTTGCTTCCTCCACGTCAATCGCCATTTTCACATACGGGTCATTCTGTTCTTGGACATCAATACCAAACCCGATACGCAGCACCACTGCGGTTGAGAAATTTCGCAGAAGACCCTCCCATTTCTCTGGTTGATGAAGGATTGCCTTGATCGCGCGTCGAGCTTCTTCAATCTGGATCGGCCTGTATGTCTTGCAGGCTGATTGCGTGAAGGATTGCTGGAGCAATTTACGGTGTAGGCGAAACTGCGGGGACCATCGTAAGAAGGTCAGGGTAACACCCCAGCCCATCACTTCGAAAAGTACGAATCGCGGGCGGTCGGCATAGTTGGCTCCTCTCTTATCGAGCAGATCGTGGGCTACTTCAATGCTATTCACGACTACGATGGGCCGTCCCAAGACGTTGAAAGAGAGAATGTCGGATTTGTAGTCTTTGCCCCATTGCGTGTACTGGTGCTCGGGATGGTCTTGAGGAATAACTCGAAGATGTCCTATGATCGGCTCGCCTGGAGGTCCTGGTGGTAAGGGTAAATCTCGTTTCTTGAAGTGAGGATAGATGGCCCAGAGAACCACGGCGGTCGCTAGAAGAGGCAGCGCGGCATACATGGAAGCGGTGTGGAAGTCTTTACGTGTCACCCACGAGTCGTATTATACAGTCCTTGCCATCGGTCACACCAGGCAAGGATCAAAGAATGACGCAGTTGATTCTGCCATATATATCCATCAAATAAGGTGGTTGAAGTGGGAGAATTGACCCGGCAACTGCTGGTGACGTATCATATCCGCCTGCATAAAGCGGGGATCTTGTGCGACGTAGGATATAGGCAGTTCGGATTAAAATCAACGGTTAACTAAAACTGTTGACTTCAAATAAGGCACCATGCGGAACTCAGATGTGGTACCTTCATCTTCAAATCGACATACATCTCGATGTCTGCCCCCTCTATAGCCCCGTCTAGCGCTTTAGCTCGCGGCGCCTTTACGACAACTCCAACCCCCTCAGATCCCTACTGTTACCAGGTGGGGTTTGGGAACAGGTTCGCAACAGAGGCTATTCCAGGAACATTGCCTTTGGGCCAGAATACTCCCCAGCGTTGCAAATACGATCTTGTATCGGAACAACTCAATGGCACGCCCTTTGTCGCACCGCGTGCGTCACAGCTCCATGCATGGTTCTATCGCATCAAGCCTTCGGTCGTCCATAAACCTTTGAAGAGATGGCCCAAGAACCCGGACCTAGAAGCTGTCTTCTCTGCTCTAAACCCTAATACGATCTTCACTCCACAAGACATGGGATGGGACAAGTTTCCGTTACCGGAGCCTTCGCAGCCTGTAGACTTCATCGGCGGTCTGAAGACGATCGCTGGGCATGGAGAACCTTCATTGAAGGAGGGCCTGGCTGTTCACGTCTATATGGCGAACACATCGATGCAGAACAAGGCATTTTGCAACAATGATGGCGAGATGCTTATCCTCCCACAGGAAGGCCGGTTAGACATTCAGACAGAATTCGGACGGCTGATGGTTCAGCCTGGTGAATTGGTTGTAATTCCTGCCGGTGTGCGTATCAAGGTATCGTTGCCGGATGGCATTGGACGGGGTTATATTCAAGAAATCTACGGAAGTCATTACGTGCTCCCTGAATTGGGACCCATTGGGTCTAATGGAATGGCCATGCCTCGTGATTTCGAGATCCCCGTTGCCAGCTTCGATATTGATCACAGTAATACCTGGGAGATTGTGGTCAAGCTTGCTGGCGAATTGTTTGGGTATGAGCAGAATCATACCCCTTTTGACGTAGTCGCTTGGCATGGAAACTACACTCCGTACAAGTACGCGCTGGAGAAATTCATCAACTCAGCCACTGTCGATCGAGAACAAAGCGATCCATCCATATACTGCGTGCTGACGGCGCCATCTAAGGTCTCTAGTATTGCATTAACAGAGCTTCTTGTTTTCACACCCAAATGGAATGTCACTACAAATACCTTCCGCCCGCCTTACTACCACCGCAATGTCGCCACTGAGCTGATGGGTATGATATACGGAACATGGACCGGCTCAGCGACACATTTAGAGCCAGGCGGATTAACATATGAGCCAAGTTTTATGCCACATGGAGAGTCGTATAAACGATGGAAGGAGGCGACGAGTGCAGATTTGCCGCCTTTGAGGGTGAATGAGAGGGCTATAGCGTTTATGATGCATATTTCGGGCCATATATCACTGACTAAATATGCGTTGGAAAGGACTGGAAAATTGCAGGAGCAGAGAGAAGATTTGTGGGATGATTGGTCAGGGGGTTTCTTAGATCATTTGTCAGAGGTGAATCAGGATCTCATTAAGGCCGGGCTGCCTCCTCTTGACAAATTGAATAAATTTTAGGGAAGTATAATTTTTCAGTCTCTTCAGCCATTTGAGAAATGATAGGGAGCTTTCAAGCACCAAAAATGCATCTATTGTCTACTCCTATGAATGTCCGGTTCCTATACTCTATTCTGTATATGCGTATTCACCTCCATGAGTGTCAAATGTGAAATAGTTGACCTATTTCGCGTAGAAAGGCATCATTGGAGTTGAGATTAGCACAATTATTACGGATCTTAGTGCTGAAATGGAAATGCTGTAGGGGGTCACTTAGTACGAATATAATACGCGTTACCGACCAGCTAGGGTATATATAATAATGTACTAGTTGACATATAATTGATTGATAATCATATTAACCAACACTTTATACTGGCTCAACGGCAACGAACGCCGACTCACAAAATTTCTTGCTTTTTCATGTCATTCTCTGCACTAAAGCTGCCTGTATAGTGACCCTTTAACTCCGAATCTATTCCATTTTCATTCTGCAATACGAATAGTGGCACTGAAAGTTGTGGGCATTTTTGTTACCTTCATGGTAATTTAGGCTGAGTCATATGACGTATTTAACTAGTTAACTAGATTGAAGGCATTTGGTGGTGAGTAGGTACGACAGGCCATCTATCTGACCACGGCAGCCTTCGAGTGAGACCTGGAGGCTGTTCTTAAGGAAACGAATAGAAATAATTTCTTACGGTGGAAAGAAACTGCGCATGATCATGGTCCCTATCGTTGATCACATTACTAATCCTTGTTCTACGTTTTTCCCTTCAGGTGTCACTTTCCTTTTTTTTTTTGGTTTTTCCCCCCTCAAATTAATTTTCTTTCTCACTGTACTTCTTTTCTCTGATTTCGCACATATCTTTGATTTCTTTTTCACTCCCAAATAAAATACTGACGAAATCCGGTCCGTTGCAGAAGAGTCTGGTTCAGAGTGGACTGGAGAATCAGGCTGTCCCCAAGAAAACCGGATGATCTGGGTGGGCTTCAAGGGTACCGGGTCGAATTTTCGTAAACGCTCAATTAGAAAAGGTCTTTCCTTTTCTGAAAGCCTTATTTGGGACTGTATACCCTCTTTCCAACTCTTTTCAAGCAAATCTCTATTATCTTCCTGCCATACTCTTCTCGCAGTATCAAATGCTTCATCTAACTGGGCGCTGGGCGACAGAGCCAAGGTTGATGGGCCCAACAGAGTAAAAGCGTACTTGGAATGAGGTATCGTTCGCTCGAAGCATGTACAATCAAACATTCGCCCATCGCGATGCCATCTGGGCTGTTTGAACTCATATGTTGCAGAATAAGCTCGGATTGTTAACCAGCAAGATTGTATTATATCAGATCTATCGGCCGGACTAGCTGTTCTGTAGCAGTCTTGAGCAGCTACCGTAAGAAAACGGTTCAGTTCAGCAGAAATAGTTTTGCGGCTTGCATCCGATCGGGACACAATATATTCGCTAGCCGACACAGCCAGCTGAGTTTGGTCGAAGGGTCCATAAAATTCATATGTAGAGTTATGGGAGATTACCTTCGATGGTAACCCTTGAAGAGGGCGCCTAGCAACCAAAGGGAATATTGCAAGCGGATCAGGACGTTGGTAGGGCGCATCTTGGTTGCCTGTACTCATATCTGTCTTTGGTTGAGTGGTCGGTGAACAGGTGTGCCGTTTTCTCGGACTACAATTATGTGAGATGTTTTGATCACGAGAAGGCAGATATAATTGCTGGTTGGAGTGTGTGGTATAGTCGATAAGGCTTTCGGGATCAAGCAATGCAACTTAAGCGCTGCCCGCATGCCCTGAAACGAAGTGAGGGGGAAAACCGTACCGGGACGGAACAGTGTGCGTGCACCCAGCACACCTACGGAGAAGCAGATCCTGGAAATAATAATCCGAAGCGTCTTCAACCAATAGAGGATAGAGAATCAAGATTCGATGGCTCCGCTCTATATTTCCGGCATGGAAGGCGGTGTCAGGCGCCCCTGTAACTGCTTCTGGTAGGATGTCCTTGGATATCTCCAAGCTGTCCCACCAGGATGAATCAATTGGCGTTCGCGGCGGAACGATCCTCCGTCCTCGCTGGGCACTGAATCCTTTTAAGATAAAGCTGTACATATCCTACGGAATGTCATCTTTTACACGCATATGTTCAATCGCTTCGCAAAAGGAGGAGCGTTGTAGGGTTACTATGATCACCGGCCAATTTTTATATTTGGAAATAGAATGTGTGGCACTGTGATGTGATTGGCCAATTGTTGCAGCTGCCTGGTCTTGATCACGGATATGCCTACCGCTATTATCATATGATCCAAGCATATTCAGGTGAATCCCACTATTCCCGGCCACACCTGGTCAACAAACTTGGTGACGTCGGTCTTTAGCTCTCGAGGCTGTTCCAGCGCTGCAAAGTGTCCACCCTAACCAATATTCATTAGCATCTGCTCTAAATCTCTGGGAATACAAATTACCTTTTGGTGCTGCCTCCAGTACACCAAGTTGCCCGTCGTCTCCACCCATGAGCGGGGGACCGGTGCAAGCTCCATGGGGAAGGAGGAAAATCCAAGAGGCTTGTGGATATACCAGCGGGGATCATTGTTAATCGGGATGGGTGGCGGAGGATAGAGCTGGAGATATTAAAAGTGATTTAAACAAGTAGTTGATGGCCGATAAAGACAATAAACGTACCATACGATAGGTGTAGATTGCTCGAGGAAACGTCTCGGTCAACCAGTACAGAGTGATTGATTCCAGGATCACTTCAGGGGGGAGAGGATCGTCGACCCATTCCAGGAACTTCTCGCCAATCCTGTCAGGTGTTAGTATACTCAAACTGTTTCTCGCAGGGATAATTCATAGCATACCACGCAAGGAGAGCAACCGGGCTAGTGGAGAGCACATGGCCGATAGTACTCGGACGTGTGCCATGTTCCATAGCGTATGCAGATCCTGTAGTTACGAAATCTGACATTCTTTGAACACCGCGCTTTTCAAAAGCATCGAGGCGGTCATCAGTCATGCCGTCAGGCCGCCTCATGGCACAAACATTGACTTGCTTCTATTGGCATTGGTTCTAACTCGGTCATTGGGAAGGAAGTACTCACGGTGCGCCGCTGTCAGCTGTTAGATCCAGGTGCATCTCTCCTTCTGTTACAGAGCAGAATATATACCTTTGCAGCTATCATGGTCTACAGCCAAGTTCCTAGCTATCCGACTGCCAATGTCGCCACCCTGAGCAATATATCCACTCTCAAAACCGATATCTTTCATCAGCTGGTCCATAACCCTGGCGATGTCGGAGATCTCAAAGTTTCGATCCAAGGGAGGCCCAGACGAAAAGGTGAAGCCTGGCAATGAGGGCACGATCAAGTGGTACGGCAGAGTATCTGGGGTGAACTCCTCCCGAAACATCTGAAGCATGGGGAGAAACTCCAGAAAACTTCCTATTCAGATAGATCAATCCATGCGGGAGGTAGATCGGTGATAATAATAATCAGGCTTACCGGGCCATCCATGAAGAAATAAGATAGGCACCGCGTCTTTCTTCTCAGAAAAGAAGGCTACAAAATGGATCGTGAGACCTTCCACATCGGTTGTGAACTGCGGGAAGCTATTGATGTGATCTTCGGATGTTGTCCTAGGAATGAATGTTAGGGTCTTTCTCTGTTTTGAGTAGAGCTCATAGTACCAATGATAGGATCCCAGCCACTGGTCTCGAATAGTGGCGATCCAGTCCGTCGTTATGCCATAGCGACAGCCTGTCTGCGAGTTCTCGTACGTGTGCGGCGCAAGCTTTGCGAGCTCGATCAGCGTCTTGAGCTCGGAGAGCTTGGTCTTGGGGATGGCTGCCTTGAAGGGGGTAGCGGAGACCCTCGCGCTGGAGGGTAGAGTGCTGAATGGGAGAGACATGGTGTGTGAAGTGTGAAGTGTATGTCTTACAGTATGCTTAATCTGTCTTATGTTGAGCTGCCGAGTCACGGGCTGTGCGGGGGTCCTGTCTCACCGTTGACCAAACAAGTACTCGCCCCCGGAGCCCTCACCACTTAATACCAAGGATAGAATCTCTTAGTCTGGACAGCCACTCCGCACACTCTCTGGTATGCGGACGGTCTCGCTAGCATCTATCTTGAAACGATAAGCACACTTTATTGAGCTTCAAGTACAAGAAATTTATATGTTAATATACCAATAATACCAATGCACTTTATATAGTCATGAAGGAACTGCACCATGTCCTTGCCGAAGTTCTCATTACTCGCTGCATTCATGGCCACCTCTTCTGTGATCTTGCTCCTATCTACATCTTATTATAATATTACAGATGGTCAGCAAAATAACCCTATCTATAATGGTGTGTCTTGGTATGGCTCTATACAGGATCTTTCTGACTTGGTTGATTCAATTCCTTGTTGCCTGAAGACTTTTCTTGGTTACTTTGTTCAGTTACTCCTAGGAAACGTGTGTGAGACTCAGTTGTCCTTTTAAATTATACCTCGACATACCTCAGTATGACTTACAGTTCACTCTTGATGTAATATGCATACTTTCAAGAGTACTGGGAAATACTTAAATCATTTCTATAAGTAGGAGAAACGAAGGTGAAAAATAAACCGACAAAAAAAAGTAGAGTCCATCAAAGAAAAAGGAAGGGGGAGAGTATCCAGCGGATTTATTATTTTTATGCATAGTCCACCTCCGAAAATAAGCTCCGAAACTAGCGCGAGCATAAAACGAGATGGAACATCAGCCGGTTAACCAAGATACTGGAAGTCCAATTAAGCCCGGAAAAAGGTAGAGTGTATGGTTTGGCTTTGCTCCGTGTAATGCACCCTTGCCGACAATTGAGATGTGAAACTTTCCCGCTTTTGTTCTCTTGCAATGAAAATATTTACCTAAAACCCATGGGCTCCTGGATCATACTCTCTTCCATGTTCATTCTTTTATAAAATAATATTCTTCTACAGCCGGATATTTTGTACACTTCACTTGCTCCGCTATTGACTCAAGAATGGACCGAGAATCCGTTCAAGGAGAAAATGATGGTCAACTCTCACCTCGTGGAGGAGGACCTGGGAACTACTCATCTAAGAAGACACTCCGTATTAAGAAAAGGTAATTTCACACTCTATCTTGCTACTTAAAGTGTTTTCGCTACACATCGTTCAAACTACATCATGAACTGGCCTCAATGGATGTAAATTGTCTCGTATATTCAGAATGACCCGAAACACGACTTCGCATCTCGAACACTAACAAGTGAGCAAAAACAGAAAAGGCAGAGAAGGCAGAGGCGAGATAGACAGGAACAACCCCTTACATATTATGTATATAGACCCTCAGATTCATTATCAGAGGGTTTCGATCTCAGATAGTCATCGTGGTTTGGTGTATGAACACCGTTAAGCTGCCGTCGGTACATAGCGCCGATAATGGTATGCCATGAATAAGAATTACGTCCTGTGCGTGATAGATCGTGAGATCTGGGAGAACGCCTCCGTCAGCTTATTCGAAAAGTTCAGAAGTGCAAAGTTCTGGGATCATCCTTGAGATTCTACACTGATGGCACCGTCTATAAGCAGCAGGAGTACATGCAGTATGAAAGCTGTCGACTTAAATGCGTGCAGGATTTGGCGGGATGAAGAGATTGAAAAAATAGATAGTGAGAAGGCGATAGGGCGGACAAATATGCCCGATGAGGAAATCACAAAAAGCAAGAAGGCAATCGACAAAACTGTTGTTCTTCAAAGCTAACTCGAAATTTCTAGTCTATACGAATCTTCGACGAGACTGGATGTACATGCCTGTTTTCTGGAACTGCCACGACCTCGCAATCCGCCTCGCTCACATCATATTACCGCCATCCTTGGACGTGGTCAGATTTCTTCAGAATCTCATGAAATCACTTCGACGGGCTTTAATAGAGATAGACTGGTATTCTACTGCGGGAAAAAACGCTATGGGAGGATAGGGAGTAGGTTTATTAGGCGTCCTCGCCGCTGCGCCACCGCTGGTCGTAGTTGGTGCGTCTGTTTTTCATGGCTGGATTGTGTATAGGGTTCTTTAGCCCACTTGTTGAGCATTCTAAGGCGAATGCAAGAGCCAATACCATGCGAAAACTTGAGGAACGGTTTCCAAAGCTCAAGTCGCTTCACTATTGAACGAACCATTCGCATCAATTGATATCTTTGGTTACCTTTCTCCTGCTTTATATGGGCAAACTGAAATTGACGTGTCATATACATTGCCTGTTCATCTAAAGCTTGCCTTTCATTTTTCTGAGTCTGAAATTACTGTCGTAACATTGAAGATATTGGCCTCAGCTACTAGTAATCCAATAGAAGTCTTTGTGGCTCCAATCAAATATAGTGCCGAATTTAGTCTTTTTTTCTGTAATATCCACTCATGGTATCTTCTATTTTAATTCAATTTTCAATTCGATTTCTTTTAGACCTCTAGATTTTCAGTCAAGCGGGATTAAGGTAATCATGGGTTTCGGTTCTGCTTGCCTTAGCAATATCTGCGCGAACAAAAACCCCCAATTCCAGTTGTATAGGAATTCTCGCAAAGAGAAATCCAACACGTAAAAGACACCCCGCAGAAGCAAATACGTGTAAGTTTAGTCCACTAATATAGAGTATGCAAGGTTCCTCAAATGCGGGCTTCCTCTTGCACGAGACTCCTTGTGCGAGGTTGTTCATAGATAGCTGGATCTTTAGAATTGAATATGTAGTATAGAAGATTCTACCTAAATGTTTATGTCTAGATACAATATTTCACATAAGAATACTACATATTGCGCAGGCTCTAATAAACCGAGAGTTCACAAAATTGATATAGAATGATACATGCATACAATATTATAGTTCTTAGGATAAAAATAAGAGCCTATCTTTTCAAATGTTGTTAAATTACCTCTATATTGGTAAGACTAATTTGGAAAATGCAGCGAGTAGCTACGCCATCATGTGGTCTTAGCTCTCACTATCCCATTCACTTCTCTGTGAGCTTCTCGGCAACAAGTTTCTTCAGTTCTTCCGCGGTCAATTCCTTAATACCAAGTAGCTTATTATCCGTCACATCATACGCACCGCCATACGTATCGCCAGCGAGAGCTGTGGCTTTCAGTAGCTTCATAATAACTGGCATACTGTGATCTCCAACGCCAAATTGTTCTAGACTCTCCGTCAAAAGCACACTCGATTGTACCTTGCTAACCTCCCACTTAATTTCAGAATTAATCTCTTTTGCAAACTCCAACAACTGGTTTTGAGTCAGAATGGCCTCAGATGTATGCACAATTTTGTCTTTCGTTGCGTCAAAGTTTTTTAAGATCGCAGCTATAGCCGTCCCAACCTTTGGCAGGGAAGTCGTACTAATTCTGTTATCTCCCTCATCCATGAGAGTTACAGAATGGTTTGCAAAGTTCAGCAATATGGGAGTGTTTAATAAGAAGTCTAGGAAGGCACCGCATACAAGAACCGTCCAAGTCAACTCGCCAGCTGCCGCCTTCTGTTGAAGATGCTTTCGAATCTTGGCCATGGAGCTGTACAATGGAAAGCCTTCAAGTTTGGGATTTGTGCTAACGCTGCCAAATTCAGAAGGAATGAAACGTTTCACGCCCGCGGCAACAGCGGCGTCAATGAGGATAATTTGACTCTCGATCGCTTCACCACCCACAGTTGACACGACGGCATCAATTCCTTTGAGGGCGGCGGTCAAAGATTTCAAAGAAGTATAATCTACTTCAAGGACTTTGATGCTCGAATCATACGTCCCTGGCTTGCCACGAGTGAGAACTGTAACTTGGAAGCCTGCATCAACAAGTGCTTTGAGAACGTGAGGCCCAAGGGTGCCAGAGGCCTGTAGACAATGTTAGTCATTTCCTTTTGTGCATTTTTCAAAGTTCTCACTCCAGCTATCGCAACTGTACTAATCTCGCTCATCTTGATTGAAATCAGAAGAATCTTGAAACTGCTTCGGAGGATATAAGTTGGTCGGATGTTTTTGAGATATGATGAGATTCAGTTGATCTTATTCTTCATACCAGGAAACACGATATATTTATACCTTCTTGTCACTAAGTGCGAATATAGTTCGCAAAGAATTTCATTGGTAATCAACACATTTCTAAGCGTCTCATAATGCGGACCCAAACCCTGAAGGCCCGCAATTATTGCCGCTCCAGACTCCGCACAACCCGCAGTGCCCAGACCTTTAAAACTTCAAACCCCCGCCGGACTCCGCAGTCGGTGAGTTCTTTTTTTACAACCCACTATCCATCGATTAGAATAAGACAGTGGCTAGTCGATTTCAGTCAGAATGAGTGCTCGTCACCGGAAGGACATTTCTAAGAAAGCTTGTATGCGATGTCGCCACCAGAAAAGGCGATGCGACAGAGCTGTTCCTGAATGCGGACTCTGCCTAAGGTGAATATCTAATCAAACCCTGCCACCTACAGCAGTATTACTAACAATTAGATCTCAGACTTCATCAAACATGCGAATACGAAGGACTTGAATTGCCCCCCTTGGACCTGAGCCGCCTAACTCCGTCACCCTCCCCTAGGGTAGATCTCCTCAGCTCAGACACGTTGACCCCAAGCCAGGTCAAAGATACTATCATAGAAAAACTCGGATCAATCTCGCCTGAGGAAGTTTCCTCTGAATATACCCAATCAATCGATCCTTGGTTTCCCATCATCTCATACACATTACAGGGCCAGCTCCCATCATCCTGGAACGAAGCTTCGCTCGATTTCACAATTCTATGCCTCTGCATTATTATGCTTAGTACTAACCCACCTCCCTCTTCAGAATACAGAGATAATCCTTCCAGATTCAAGGCCTTGTACCTATGTACCAAAAGTTGGATTTCGTTGATCGAAGGTTTTGGTGCCAACTCTCTCGAGCTTGTCCAAGCAAGGAGTTTGGTGACTTTGTTCGAAGTTGCACATGGCCTCTACCCAGCAGCTTATATTTCCATTGCAGCTACAGTCAGAGCAGCCGATGCGCTTGGAATACATCCTAGTTCACAAACATCGCCTATTCACTCTTCAAGCGATGAGGCAAAGAAGCAAGAGGCAGTATTTCTCTGGTGCGGAATCCATGTTCTAGACAGGTATATGCCTCCTTTCATGTCATCGAACCATGATCATCTGTTATCCTTGGCTGACTTTTTCTAGATGCATAGCAATAGAATCCGGATCTCGGCTATCTCTTACTCGCTTGCTCACTCCCGACATCCATGACCTCCTCAAGGAAACATTCTGCCCTACCCTCCTCGAACGAGATTGCACAAGTCTTGTCTGCCGACTCTCACGTCTCTTCGAAGCCTCCACCCTACTCGATAAAATGCACACCACGCTACAAAATCCCACCGCGGAGCACATGTTCAACGTGGAAGAAGTATTGTTGTTGGTCAACACATCAATCAATCTTCAGACGATTCTAATGAAAGAGATTGGAGATGAGAATAAAATATATTCCGGTGGGCTGGAACTTTGCAATACGTGAGTTGACTCTCTCTCTCCTTTTCGCTATCTCTATGATTAGGAACAGGTGTTTGTGGCGCTGATGCACGTATAGTGGCTTGCTCCTAGCATACGAAAACGGCAGTAAAGTCCCTATTGTTGATGAAATAGCTGCGAATTGCAATGAAATAGCTGCAACATCTCTCACCTCTCTCCTGACCGCCGTAACTACCACAGTTGAACCTTTTGTCAGTGGCGCCGAAACCATAGATTTCAGCCGCCTTCCTCCGTTTATAATCTTTCTGGTGTATAAAACTGCAGCGCTAGTAACGGAAAGACTATTGATGGGAATTGATTCGAATGAGGGATTGAAAAGGTTACGAATTCTAAGGACCTTTTTGCGGATGGTGAGCGCAAGGTGGTTGTGTTGCGGTAGGTTGAGTAAGAGATTCTGAGAAGTGGTCTAGTTAACTGAGCCCTTATAGAGCGTTACCTCGAACTTCTCAATGATGATACAACACCGCGGATTCTGAAATCTATAGAGCAATAGTATATCTCTATTTCTCATATGTTGGTGTAGTAGGTGAAACCAGCACACGGTCGAGTCAACAGTATATCTTGCCTTGAAATTGTGAACCATCAATAGACAATTTGCAGCTGATACATGCAGGAGAATTGAAAGATGCTGAACAACGAATAGAATGAGGAAAATAACAGGTCGTGTATTGAGGGTATTTCATAAAGAGAATTAATTACATATATCCAGGTCGTCAAGGATACTTCTCCAAGAAGGTTAGAATATCTTTCAAGAAACGATGAAGAAAAGCAAAAAGTCCGTCTTTCTCAATCTGTCGGAAGAGTGAGCAAGTCAGCGATTGACTATTGACCACCTCACTATGCTCTAGAGCACAAATAGCAATAGCAGACCGCACAGTTGATGCATTAAAGGCTTGGAGGGAGGTGCGCGCCTACCTAAATTAGTTCCACACGGTCGCGAATACCCTTTTAATCACACTATACTCAACATAAAAAGGCGGAATAAATTTCTCCACCATGCGATCCCACGAGGCTCTCCAGGGTGAATTATGCATGGCACGGTAGAACTCCCAATACTCCGGCCAAAATCCAGCTAGGCCCCAGTCCAGCAGAACAATAGTGCCGTCAGTGCGAACAATGATATTCCCCGGATGTAGATCCGCGTGTGTAAACACGATCTTGTGATTTTTGAGACCTCGGACCGTTTGGTACAGCATGTATTCGCTGTTGAAAAAGTTTGATTCAATGTCATGTTCACGTTCAAGCACTTCCGAGGGCAGTCGATCTCGCAAAGCTTGAACGATTCCTTCGTCAAAGCTTTCCTCGGATGGGTACGGGCCATAGCAGTACCTAGTGTAGTCGCCGTAGCCGGCCTCGAAGATGCCGTCTCGACAGGGTGATCTGTCAAGTCCACCGATGAAATCCCCTTGAATATCCCGCATCTGGTTCACGTAGTCCCGTAAATTCTCCAGTATGCGATTTTGCTCAGCCTTCGAAACACGGTCCCAGTACTGTTGGAGCGGCTCGCCCGCCTCATATGACATTACAATGTATCCAAAACCGTCAAGAATATATGCACTAAGAAGCCTTGGTGTAGCTATGGTCGTACGGGTAGATGCCAAATGTAGCGCTTCGGCTTCGCCTAAACGAACACCATAGCCAAATTTCACGACCATATCCGAATCTGCGAAAACAATACGCGCCCCCATTTTGCCAGGACAAAGATCGTTTGCTCTCTGCAAGTCGCCAGGGTCGAGTATGATAGATGGAGGTCCAATGATTTCTGAGTAAATTAAGCGAGGTTTCTGCTCCTCTGTTTCCAAGCCTTCGGGACAGGCACAGCCGGTATTCAAAGTGGAAGCTGCAGTTTCCTTTTTCACCCCGGTCTTTTCGGTCTCAGTACTTGCTGCTGCACTGACCTCCGGCGTCTCGAGACTATTTCTCCCTTCTAGATGCCTCGCAAGGCAGTAACGATGGAGAAAGTCCGATTCCCCAAAAGATTCCCCAGTACCGCCATACCGAGGTGGAAGTTGTGAGCCAAGATATCGATGAAGGTCCACTGGATTCTTCAACAGTACCGTATCTCTCAAGAGAGCTTCATCGATATCAAGATATGCTAGGTATTCATCACGAAAATTGATGATGTACGCCTTTCCCAGAATAGTGGGATAGTGGCGCCGAATGATTACCACCAGTTCTTCGAGGGCATTGCAGAGCTTTTCCTGGAAAGACTGCTGTCCTTTCTTAGCATTTTGAATGGCACGTATTTTGAATTCAATCACACAGGAAGCCGAATAGTCTTGTCGATCAGAACTGGCGGCTGTATCCAGCAGAAGCGTGGAGAGTCTCTCCATTACAGCAAGACCTAACTGCACCAGCCCTTGAGATGTCGTCAGGCTTTGGTGTATTGCTGAGTATCCTTTAATAGTCATCTCATCAATGTTAACCCACAGCACATATTGCCCTTCATTCAAAGTAATGTGGCACAGATCCAAGTCTGGAAGAATGGACTCTGCTTCAGTAAGGAGAGCCCTCGGGTCAGAGAAGCGTCGCCATTCCAGAGTTTTCTCAAGTGAGGCAATTGCCCTGGGGACCTGAAGTGCAGGGATTGCGGAACGGCTTCTGAGGAACTATTGATAATTAGTGACGAATCTCGGTGCGTGCCCGTAGTTCGAGTACCTTTTCCAAGATTACCTCCAGTACCTGCCACTCCGCGTGCTTTATATCAACACCCCAAATCTCAGTATGGCGGGACTTTTTCAAAACAGAAGGAAGAGCATCCCGAAAACGACTGGCCAGAGAACTTGCTTTTTCGAATGAAACAGACATTATCAACAAGGCATGCCGAAAAGGAGGACGAAATGATGTCAGTTAAGCTGGTATCCGCAATTTTGATCATAGCTCTGTCAAAGCCTCAAATACCGTATAGGAACTCGAACCATTACTATATTCTTGCCTGTGACAGGGGAAGGAGAGGCAGCGATTCGTATCTCGACCTTGTCGGTTGGCCTTGCCTTGATGTTTTGAGCTGTGCGGGGGCTCTTGTCCTGTTTTCCGTTCGTTCCAAAATCATTTGGGAAGTTGTCTTCACGGTCTCCATTCTACGTGCTTCATTCGGACCAGAACACTATTACAGAGACATTCGAAACCTGCTCCATGGTTTTACACAATCTCTCTCTCTCTCCACCCCACTATCCAGGCCGCCCTTGTTTCACGCCAACCTTTATATAGTTAAGCCGTATTTTGGCTGTTATGTATTACTTACCGCTTTCTTAGAGCTCTTCAGAAATGATTGGTTTTAACTCGTATTATACCCTCACCTATTGCAGGAAGATGTCATTTTCTTTTCACAACTTTTATATAGGTTATCCTATAAGAACATGTAAAACACAGCTTAACTATGTAAAGGTTGGCGTGAAACAAGGCTAGTAGAGCGGAAGGCCAAGGAAGTTTCGAATCTTTCTGCATCAATTTTGGCCTGTATGTAGTGGAACAACAAAGTAGTTAGATAGGGATAGTCATAGTTATGGTAGCCTGCAGATCGCTTGCACGAGAGCTCGGGTATGAATTCACCACCACCACCGTCTGTATACATTTTGCTCTGTTGGAACTCTCTTCTTATATATTTCTTAAATTGCATAGTGGCCTACAGTCTATGAGAGCATAAACCATACTTTTTTTAGGAGTATTAACTGACAGAGCAGTTCTCATGTTATTCTTTTTGCCTTTTTGCCTTTTTGACTTTTTAAGACTTGTCTTTTATTATTATAATGCTTTGTAATGTCTGCTTATAAATAAAATCCAAAAATTCTGTTCTATTCCTGCGCCCCTGTTTTTGTATGATCCAACAAAGGTACCTATTCCTCCACATCTTAACAGAGTACCTTCAGATAAAACTCATTCTATATGACTTGCCGCTCGAAGAGCGAACAGACAGGCGATATCAATGGTTTCTTTGTCTGATTTGCAATGAGAACTAATCTTTTGCTGTGAGTAGAGTTGATTGAATGGTGGACTGAACAGAAATGACTGCCAAAATACATGCAGGTTATCACTGGAATGGTGGGAACATTATCATTTGGTCTCTGTCTTCCCGATGCATCTCTCACTAGACTATACTTCTCCCTTCTGTGTACCATACATGTGGCATACTTCAGCTTTTGGGTCTTGTACTAGATTGAGATAGATGTTGCACTCACTTTATGCACTCGAGTATGTTACAAGCCGGAATATTAGCAAATAAAACTAATTATATCACCAGCTACTACCTAATATCGCATCATTGCAATAGTCAATCTGTGCACGATCACTGGATTTGGCGTGATTGGCGCTGTACTCGGTAGCTCAACTCTATCAGCCGTGTCAAGTGGCCATATCGATGATACAGTAGGCATTTTCATCGTTAGTATCATCGGTCTGGCCATATCCTTTGGCGACTACAAGATTCTGCACCAATTCGAGCGATACTCTTGGATTTTTTCACTCGTCTCTATAACCATCGCCGGTGGGAAGCATTTGTCGATGAGTCCCAAGTATCCGCCGCAATGATAGTCTCTTCTGGTGGCTTTTTAAATCCGTAGGTGTAAGTATATTATTTAAATCTTCAATCTTACTTTCAGGATGAAAATAGCATTGGAACAATTGATTTGTTGACATGAGTCCATGTGCGATTTCTGATACTCACCAAGTTGTTGGCCAATGTTTCAAGTAAGTCTGGGTAATTAATTTTATTTATTTATTTTACTTTTCATAAGTTATAAATAATTGTCCTCTTGTTACATCATGATATAAATTCGTTCTATTGGAGAAAGCCAGCCAATCAAATATGATTCCCGGCTTAGTCAGCAGCCAATGGCAATCGCTAAAAGTGCCGACCTTCGTCAAAATTTTCTGCCGATTCGCGGAGATGCAACGACCTGTGTTGATGAATGCGACAACTCGACACGTAATATTTGGCGAACGAGTGATAGAAAAAGAAACATGTCCGGCTATGCGGGCCCGCAGTTAATCGAGCACATGAACCCAGAGTTCAGGCGCAATCTGGGTGTGAATGAGCTTGTGGCCGGCGCTCCTCTGATAACCCCGTCTCCCACCGACACCATGCGCACCACTGCTGCGAGACCGAACCGCCCGATCTTAGGACCCGGAGTGTCTGGGGAGCCGGCTGGAGACGAGAAGACCCAGCCGATCGTTCGGAAGCGAAGAGGGGGCAGTCGCAGAGCGTGTAACGAGTGCAAGCAGCAGAAGGTGCGTGACTTTGCATTTATTTCTATTCGGAGTCCACGCGTAAAAATCAAAATCTGGTGCTTCTACTGACAGCCAATCAGCTGCGATGTGATATCGTCCAAGCTCCCTCAGCAGCGTGCTCTCGCTGTAAGAGGCTTAATATAGAATGCAAGGTTGAGTCGTCGTTCAAGCGGATATCTAAACGACGGTATGCAATTAGCATCATTACCAATTAGTACTGGCCGTTACTAACAATTAATGTAGACGCAATGCCGAAATGGAAAAGGAGATTGCCGATCTTCGTCGTCGGCTGGCAACCGGTGAATACCCTAGGGAATCTCTTGACTCAAACACCAATGACGAAGAGAACGATTCGTCGGGTGAAGTGTACTATGCTCCCCATTCTCCGCCTGCCTCGTCGCGAGCTCAGTCCCTGTCAGTCTCTGTCGACCAACAGGCATCACCGATGAGACGGCCTACGGTACCTCATACTTCCAGCGAACCTGTTGTCTCCCAGGGCAACAACGTATGGAGTCTAGAGGATATCTCGCTGTCGAAACCGCGCATTACTCGACTTTTCGATCAGTAAGTTGGAAGTCATTCAAATATTTGAAAATTGCTAACATATAAAAGGTATTTCAAATTCTACCACCCATTCCTTCCGCTATTGGATCCTACAAAAGGTCCCGAAGAATATTTCAGTTGCTCTGAAATTCTTGCCTGGACTATCATCTGCGTATCTAGCCGTCGCTGCCCTTATGAGTCCGGCCTATTAGTATCTCTATCAGGCCCTTTTAGTCGACTGTTGTGGGCAAGTATCAGTAGCGTTCCACAGAACTACCACGTGGTTCAGGCGCTCTGTCTACTTTGTACATGGCCCTTACCGACTACCAGTCAAAAAAGCGATCAGACTTTTATGCTCAGCGGTTTAATGATGAATCTTGCGATGCAGCTTGGTTTACATCGCCCTGTTCAGCCGGAGGAGTTCACGACATTCCGAATGGAGGTTAGAGGCGAGGAATTGAAGGACCGACTGCAGACGTGGTTCCTTTGCAACATCGTGGCCCAAAAGTGAGACCTCTTGATCGTACGTCAATTGTAATTACATAGTAACTGATAATCTCCAGTGTTGCCACCGGGTATGGCCAGCCTCCCAGCACGATATACGATTGGGCATTGGAACCGGCTTCTCTCAGGGCTGCCGATTACCGTCTGCCAGAGGAGTTGAAGGTTCGGCTGCGCATTGAGAAGTTTTGTGATCGAGTAACCAGAAGTTTATACAATGGCCGACCAGAGCCATCAGAATTCATCAGCATGGAGAAATTGCTTCTGGTCGGTGTTCTAGAGGAGGAGTTGAAAGAGATGGAATTAGATTATGCAGACAACATTTCACGTGAGTTCCCATACTTTTATAACCAAAGATGATTGAACCTAACGCCCTTACAGAAATCAACTTGATCCATCTACGAGCTGCGAATCTACATTTACGATATTTTGTATTCCTTAGCTCCAATCCCCGCAGCGATGACCTCACGAACCTCTTTCTAGCAACGACATCATTTCTAGGACGCGTTTTAGAACTGGAAACATCACCTGGAAACCTACTCATCCACGCCACAAACTACATTCTACAGATGATAGTTTCCGCGGCTTTCGCTTTGATGAAACTTCTGAAAAGCCCCTTTGCGCGACAAATCGACATTGACCACGGCAAATTCCTCTTCAACGGGGCCATCTCATCAATCCGGAGAATCAGCGTCGTCGACAACGACCGCCCTGTGCGTCTCGCCAATGTCATTTCCCAAATGTGGAACTCAGGGAGCTCGGGCGACGATTCGCTTCATTTGGGGATTCGTAGTCGGATGAGCATGAGCCATGTATACGACACAGTCTGGCGCTGGCGCCGACGGTTCAAGCAGCACAAGGTGGCTGACGAGGGCCAGGGTAAGCCAGATATATCTCTGTGCCACCTCTCTCTTTCATTATACTAACTTGTATAAAACAGTCGCCTCATCCACCCAAAACAACAATTCAACCGGTGTAATCGGGTCACATCCCGAACAAGCCCTCAACGACCCGAGTCTGATGCTATCGACGAATTTCGACGATGCATTCATGAACGAGGCCAGCTTTTCAGACGTTTTTGACTCACTGAATTGGGTTTTTGATGGAATTCCAGAGTCGTTTATTGCGCCATCTGGGATGTAACTTCTCGGGGGCTGTATATAGATATAAATTTATATGGTATATGTATACGGTGATACTTGGTCAATGCATTGACTGTTCAAAAGTGAGATAGATACCCTATGCTTCAATGTTTCTTTTTGTATATATGAGATTAAGATGAGAATGAAGAATCCTGTTGAAAATTAACGAATCGGAACTGTGCATCAATAGATCTCTTTGCAATAATCTTCTTGATCTATCTTTAACGGTATTAAGCTGGACCTTATACATGCTTTCTTCTTTCCGCGACAGAAGCACGCCTTAAAAGATATTTTCAAAGCTGAAGCCGCAACTCCTCTGATAGTAGGTAGGAAAGAAACATTGATATAATTAATTAATTTCATTATACCATAATTATTCAATCTAAATCGGGGCGAGCCGTAAGTATAAGAAACTCATCGGCCTAATTTTATCCGCATCATATTTCTAGATTAGGATGCTGTTCTGAGAATGTATAATTTAGTGTCTATAGAGAGTAACTACGGAGCAACAATGCATATACGCACCTAACTGGTGCCTACAAATTGCAACCCCCATTCTCGTCTTAGCCACATAAAGGCTAGGCTTCAACATTACGTCCCCGCACATGCACGTACGAGTCAAGTTCACCGCAGTTACCCGGCTAACTGCCGGGGCAGTATATTAATGATTGACACGCACAGTATGAACTTTGCTTCTCGAGTTTCTTGAAGATATAAATACAGAGTGTTGTATATGTACCTACCTATTCACTCTTAAAAGGGGGTAACGCAGTAAATACTAGAGTCTGAGAATGGGTTCTACGGCAACAGACCTTGCGGATTGGGATGATTTGGTTCTGAAGGCGTTGGAGAAATGGAAGGTGCCTGGAATGTCTGTCGCGGTGGTTCATGAGGGGGAGTCGTGGGCCAAGGTATGCCATTGAAGATATACCTGCCGGTGTGAGTGTATGGGTCTGACGCATACAGGCCTACGGAGTCGCGGAACTACCCGACAAACCACTTTCCACAGACTCTCTCTTCCAAGGATGCAGCACCACCAAAGCATTCACCGCCGCTGCCACAGCGCTTGTCATCGACGACGAGAGCAGCAACCCCAGCGAGTCGCAGCTCAAATGGGACACGCCTATCTCGTCCGTCATCCCCGATGATTTCGTGCTTGCAGACCCCTACGCGACTGCAAACACCACGTTTGAAGACGCCCTGTCGCATAGGTCTGGTCAGCCAGCGCATTTCATGAGATTGCGATTTGCGCGCACTGATGAAAGCACTCAGTTCGCAGTACGCGCTCTTCGCCATATGCCGCTGGCGTATGCGCCGCGGACGACTTTCGAGTATAATAATTTCATGTATATTGCTGTGAGCCATGCGCTTGAGCAACGGACCAGGGAGGCACTCGGATCGTTTATGAAGAGGCGGATATGGGAGCCGCTCGGCATGCGAGATACGTATTTCGACGTCCGCGAGGTAGAAAAGACGCCGGGTTTAAAGGAGCGACTGGTGCAGGGTTACGACTGGTTCGAGGAAGTGGGCAATTACAAAGCGCAGCCGAACGTCAACTACGGGCCTACCAAAGGCGCAGGCTCGATGGTCAGTACCGTGCTCGACTATGAGAAATGGGTCAAGGCGTTGCTCGCCAAGTCGACGCCGCTGAGTAAAGATGCCCACGAGGCCCTGTTTCGCCCGCGATCGATCGTGTCGTCAGAGCAATTTGCTACGAGTAAGCCCGGCGCGTGGGCGCAATTGTACGCGCTCGGGTGGTTTGTTGATAGCTATCAAGGCATTCCATTCTTCTGGCACACGGGTGGATGGCCCGGTACCGCCATTCTCGTTGGATTGGTTCCCAGCAAGAATTTCGGTTTTGTGATGATGTCCAATTCCAGCAGTGCCTCTGACATGTACAAGACTCTGTACACGCATCTCTTCAAGAAATATCTCAACCTGCCGCTTTCACAAGACCCCGACAACAGCCAGACAAAGCCGACAGAAGAAAAACCACAGACATCTGCCGACGCCATCCAGCGGTTTTTCAAGTCTTTATCCCTCGACGAGGCTACTCCTCCGTCTGTGCCGCTCTCAGCGCTAACCGGCACATATTCACACCCAGCCTATGGGTCGATGACGATCACGTTGGAGGATGAAACGCTCCGCGCAGATTGCATGGATCGGGTACTAGGGGCGATCGTCGACCTGGAGCATGTCACAGTCAATCACTTCCTCGCCAAATCGTATCTACCAGGCTGGGGCAAAGCGACGGTAGATTATTTTGCGGCTGAATTTCATATTGCGTCGAGCGGGCGGCCGGATCGGCTGGGGATCAAGCTAGAGCCTGCATTGGAGGATATGATATGGTTCGATATATCGAGTGCTGTTAGTGCAGAGTAGGCCTACCATCCATGCATAGGAGTAGACGGTAGAAACATTGAATGAGGGGCAGAATGGTATCATGGGGGATGATGATGACGATGACAACATTGAACTATACGTAATGAGGAGCTCGGGAAGGGAGCGGGCCTGGGTCTCCTTCTTGGAGGTGGCCCCGCCACTAATGTCGCGATTGATGTACAACTTCATTGCATTTAACTTAGTAATTGTTCTCAACAGTTACTCTGATATACAGATCGATATAGACTAGTATGTATCCACAGTAGTGGCGAATTTGTAATCACTCATAGATCGACCCACTGCCTCGGCAATCGGCTGAAGGGTCTGTCTTGCTTTATAACCGGCCATCTATCCTCTATATATGTCTGATGGGATCCTGTTCTTGATTTAGTATATTTGCAACGAAGTCTCCCTCGATTCTACCGTGCAGAAACAGCCAAAATGTCAGACAAATACATCCACCTGGTGGCCACCCTCACCGTCAAGGAGGGCAAACTTGAAAAGGCACATCGACCCCTCTTGGCTGCTCCATAGCATAACAACTAATAGTTGATCTGTGTAGCTTCTAGAGGAAGTCAAGAAAGTCACCGAAGCGGTCCACAAGGCCGAGCCGGATGTCTTGCGGTACTACGCTATCCAGACCAAGAACGCACAGGGCCAGGACCAGCTTATTTTTGTCGAGAAGTACGGGTTTAGAAGCATCTGTGTTGAAGGGCAGGACGGCCAGCTAATAGATTTCTCGAATAGGTATGCGACTGCGGAATCCCAGAAGGCTCACCGCAGTACGGTTCACTTCCAGGCCTTCGCGAAACAGGCTCAGGAATTGCTGGCTGCGCCGTTGGATGTGAAGGCTGGGGCATTGGTTGCAGGATATGAGACGAGGGCGAGTCTGTAAACTAGATGGAAGGACCCAATGTCGACATCATTGGCACCTTGGTTAAGATCAATTGAATATCAAGCGCTGCAGTCAATAAGATAAGACATCAGTCATGCATTGACATGAGCTTAACAACCGTGATGTAGTGGCGGGGTGGATACTAAATAGAGCCTCAAACCCAAAATTGAGAACTGTTTCGAGAATGTCTCAGCAGCTGCATAACCCTCTTGGCATAGTGCTACTTAAGGCCGCTGATGGGTTCAAGGTTCCGATGTGATAGATCCTCAGCGGGCAGTTCGACACCTCACAAGATAATTGGCAGATAATGGTATTGACGAGGCGGGGAATGACATGTCGTACAACGTGGCGGGCTCGTTCTAGTCACCATGCGACGTGAGGATGATAACTAAGTAAGGGAGCGAGGCAAAGAAGCTGCAAGAATGAGGATGAAAGAAGCGATACTGAATATCAATATTCATAAATAGTCGCCAATAATCTCCGGGCCGCAACAAGCGACTTTGACCTGACTAGCTAGTTTGAGCTGGTCCATGGACAGCGAAGCTAACTAATTTAGTCAGCTGCTAGCACCAAGGCCTTTAGCACCGAATAATTGGTGGTTGTTATACTTATCGCGCCCAGAGACGAATGAGAGGGCCATCCCCACCAAGTCCATGCTCAGAGCTCCACTGGCGCCGGAACAGAAAGGGCAATGAAATCGATGAGCTCTGGTTCCCAAGACATTATTATTAATAGCAAAGACCATCGCAGCTGCAGCAGAGCTTGGGCGGCGTGCCTAGCAGCTAATCACCTGCTAGGCGTGCCTGCGTTCCGCCAGTCATAACTCGGTGTGCGTTCTTCTCGCGGTGGATGGTCGAGGCGATCAGGACAAGCAGTGCAGTTGGTCGCTGTGACAGGTTGGCGGACACGCCTGAGGGATTAGCATTTGGTGTAGATGGATGAATCAGCTAGCGGTTGTGTTTTGTAGATAGTCGTAGTGGAAGGAGTTGGGAGTTTGGGTCGCGCGGGAAGCCCCTGAAGACCAGACAGACAGGACTCGACCGTCGCATCAGGCAGTGGCTGGCGTTCCTATTTCTGCGTCCATCGGCAGACAAACAGTGCTCGAATTCCTCGTCTCTTCTGCAACTCCTTCTCTTCATCAGTCACGGCGGAGTCGGCTGTCTAAAGATCGCTTCTCCAATTTTCTCGACCTTGTGCATACCTGGTGGGTCGCTCGCCCGCCCTTTGGACCAGCAGCATCCCATCTCTGCTAGCAACCCCCCGCCTTTGCTAGCACGTACGCAAGAAAGACCCTTTGTCACTGTAAGAGACCTCGGTCTGACACCGCCGCTCTGCAGATTCGCCTTGCATTTGCTTTCGGCATCCAATTCAACAACCTTGCTTCGAGCCTGTGCTGCGTTGGTCGGTGCTGTTTTAGGTGAGGCCGCCTCTCCTGCCGCACACCGGCGTGGTGTGAGCCTGGCCTGAGACAGAGACTGAGACTGAGACTGATGCCGTACTAGATACCCATCACTGCATTCGCATTCATACGCCTCCTTTCTGTCTTTGTCTTCGTTCTAGTTCGCATCTTCCTTCGCATTTGGCAGCAACAGCCGGTTTTGTGCATACAACAATACAATGGCATCTGGACCTGCCACCCAATCACTCAAGGTACAAATACAAACACCAGCAAAATATACAAATACCAGCAAAGCAGGGCTAATTCGGACAGTGCGTCGTGACGGGTGACGGTGCCGTCGGCAAGGTATGCAATTGCCGTTTCGCTCTACCAAAATAAAAACAGCCTACTAAGCCACCACAGACATGCCTCCTCATCTCATACACCACCAATGCTTTTCCCGGAGAGTATATTCCCACAGTGTCAGTGCCTAACCCCCCCGCATGATATCTCTCGAGCCCCATATTAAATATACACCTATCCCTCCAGCTTCGACAATTACTCAGCAAGTGTCATGGTTGATGGTCGACCCATCAGCTTGGGACTATGGGATACCGCCGGACAGGAAGATTACGACCGTCTGCGACCGCTTTCATACCCTCAAACCGACGTGTTCTTGATCTGCTTCTCGATTGTCAGCCCCCCTTCATTCGACAACGTCAGGGCGAAATGGTATCCTGAAATCGAGCATCATGCCCCCGGCGTCCCGATTATCTTGGTCGGCACCAAACTCGACTTGCGGGAAGACAGGGCTACCATTGAGGCTCTGCGCTCGAAGAAGATGGAGCCCGTGTCGTATGAGCAGGCCCTCTCGGTTGCAAAGGAGATCAAGGCACACAAGTACCTCGAATGCTCAGCCCTGACGCAACGGAACCTGAAGAGCGTATTCGACGAAGCCATTAGGTGGGTTCAACCTGCCATAACTAAAAGTCATCTCCAAATGCTAATTGTCTATAATAGAGCCGTCCTCAATCCCCGTCCACAGCCCAAAAGCAAGTCCAAGAAATGTCTCATTATGTAAAACAGTATGAAGGCACAATTTCAGACATCCAACCCTCGCCACATCTAATATATCATCTGTCCATTCACTCATCCATGCTTCTGAGTCTTCATTCCTTTGTCGATACATATACCGATTTTGTTTCTTGTTTGGGAGGCGCCGAGGCATGACCGATAATTTTTTTAACATTTCATCTTTCATTTATATTGGGACTGTTATGGATCTTCACCTCTTGAAATTACCTCACGTACAGTCTATTTCCATACAAATTCTGTTTTTGAGCAAAAGCGAGTTATCCATTTTCCTCTCTTATTACGATTATCGTTATTGTGTTGTTTTGGCGCGTGTGCTGCCAGATGTATCAGGCACGTGCTTATCAGGTAGACATTGATATACATGTATCTTTTAAAATAAAGGAGCGATCCATGTTCTGATTACCACGATTCAAATCTATTGCATACATGTTATAGATTGATGCTGGTATTTACTGGTATCATTGTCAATGCACGCTACATATATATCTAGCAAATCATTTCATGAATATGGACCAAAAATAAACAAAAATAAAAGATATGACAACGAAAAAGAACTCCAACTTTTGACGAACAAGCCCCGTATCAAGCTATTGCATCCTATTCAACCGACTCGGATGCACACCCGCAAACTGTCCGGCAGTTTCAGTTTCGGCTTTCTGTTGCTTCTTCTCCTTGGCAGCTTTGGCACGCTCTTCGGCGAGTTTCTCGTTCTTTTCTTTGATTTTGGTCTTGCGATGGTCTGATTTTCCGCCACCGCCAGCACTTTTCAAACATCATTAGTTTTTTTCCACTTCACATCGATTCCAGTATATTGGAAGATTACTCACGTAAGTTCGACATTGATCTTCCTCGCCGGACTCTTCCCATCGTCAAAGGACGAATGATGATACAATTTCAGACATGTCTGCATCCGATCAAACTGCTCGAATTCGACGAATCCGAAGCCACGGCATTGATTTGTTTTATTCTTGTCGGTTGCAACGCGCACTGAAACAGGGGAGATTTTGGAAAAGTGTTCGGTTACACTTTCCAGATTGGCGGTGAAGGGGAGGTTTCCTGTTATCAGCATTATCAGAAATGTATTCAATATCGTGATGTGTGAGGTAGAAAACTGGACGTACCAACGAAGATAATAAAACGAGCATTTTTGCCCGTTTCGGTGGTCTTTTTCAGCTTTGATTCCTTTGCAGCTGGGGCATCTTCTTTGGCAGCCTCATTCGTCTTGGAAGGCTTCTCCTCTATCTCTGAATCCGAATCCGAGTCTGAATCCGACGACGACGAAGAAGAAGAATCGGCAGCTTCTTCTTCCTTCTTCCCCTTCTTCTCCTTCTGCACCTTCAGCTTCTTTTTCTCCTTCTTATCTACCTTTCGCGTCTCCTGCCTGGCCTTCTTGGTCTCTCGGCTTTCCTTCTTGCTCGGCGACTGCATGCTCGTCTTCTTGCCCACTTTCTTCCCACTCTGAACCACCGCTGTAGGTTTGTCCTCAGTCACACCTGCATCCTCCTTTCTAGCCGGCTCCCTCTCTCTCTTCTTATCCCCCTTTGTCTTCTTCATCTCCTCCAACTCTGCATCATCCATAGGCGTAGGATCAATAACGAAGTGCGCCTCCTCTTTCTTCTCCCCTTCACCATTCTCTTCTCCTGCAGACGAAAACCCCTCCCTAACTTTCACGGGAATTGCATTCGCGCCCTGCCCAATTCCACCATCTTTTCTATTAGCAGCCCGCTTTCGGGCCTTGTTCCCTTTACGCTCGTATTTGGCTTTGTTTTTGACTCGTTTCGATTTTTGCTCGTCGGCGCCGTCATCGCGTTTGCGTTTGCCCATTGTAAAGTATTACGCTGCTTGTTGGCGTAATTGATGTGTTGAAATGGAAGGGGAATGGTAGGATGAGAGGTTGTTTAGAGAAGTTCGATAGCGGTGAGGATATTTATTTTTCTGCCGTTTGGCGGAATTCTTCCCAATGGCTCTTGCGCGGTGTGTGTGAGCTTAGATGTTCCGGGTCAGTCCCGGATCTGCAAGACCCAACATTAAAACATTAATTTTAATGATTTTTAGATAATTGATCAACTTTGTCATATATATAGATTTTATTTTACGAAACATAGTAATCAATAATATCATTCATGAGGTCATCACGTGAACATAAACCTGGGAATATTGTACTATATACACCAGTGGTTTGGCAAAAAGAAACAAGAAAACACCTCCGTTTGACCAGATTTCCATGCAATGAATGGCAATTTCACGTCTTTGTAAATGTAAGAAATATGAAAAGAAAGGGCGAAGAAAGAAATATATAATGATGACAAGTATTCAAAGCTATAAACAGAAAGCCTCCACAATAATCCCAGGTATGTAATCGAAGGTGAAAAATTGGATGTGAAGCAATTAGCCTCTCGTATATAAAAAAAAAGAAAAGAAAATGAGGTAATGACCAGACGATGTAATCGCTAATTCTCGCTCTCCGGCTTCTGTCCGTATATGAAATGGAATCGAGAGTACATATGCACTTTAGGATTGCACAGATCCGCTTTCACCTTGTCGATCAGCTCGCGGGTTTCTTCTGGCGTCCATTTTAGAACGCGAGTGAAAACGGCGAGAGAGAATGGTTCGATGGCTTCGAGCATTTGGTACAGCTGGAATCTGCCGATTTCTTTCATTTTCTTGTCCTTGGGCCATGTGCCCATTGGAACCTATCATATGGTCGGTCAAGGTTATTAGGACTTAGGATAGAATGCATACCTTGTAAACATCATCAGTCACATTGACAAACCCAGCCTCTTCCAGCCGCCCCTTATGCTTTGAACAGTCCATAAAGGACTTGCCGAACATCTGGCTAGCCTCGTTAAGCTTCTCCTGCCATTGTTTGAAATTGGTGGCCAGATCAAAAGTACCGTCATCGGAGGTCGCCACAGTTTCATATTCCTGTATCTCCATCCATCCGCCCGGCCGCAAGCAGTGTAACGTCTGGCTGAACAATTTCCCCCAGTCGCGTATTGACCCGGACACACCGCGGGCATGCACATAGTCGATGCTTTGATGTCCATACAGCCAGTCGCTCTCCGCATCGTCGACTTCGAAGCGGCAGTTTGACGGAAACCAGGTGGGCTGGATCGGGCTGAGGTCTGTGCCGAGCACTTCTGCGCCGGGGAATTGCTCGGCGAAGTCGATCGCCCATAGCCCTGTTCCTGTGCAAATGTCGAGTGCGCTTTGCGGGTTGTCGATCGGCGAGCGGAAGAGGTCGCCGTTGAGGATTAGTTTGAAGATGTGGTGGCCTAGGTCGAGCCGGTCCTGCTCGCGGTCGTCGTTGGGGAGTAGGTATTCGCCGTCGCGGAATGAGTGGTACCGTCGGCCGTTTTCGTGTTTGTAGTTCCTTATGGATGATACAATTGTCGTGCGGTCGTCGATTGATGATGTGGCGTCGCCGTCATCACTTAGGTCGCTCTGTTATGAGGTTAGCAGGTGTAGAGGATATGGTGCGGGGGAAGGCAGTAAGTAATATGAACGTACATCGACTTGAAGCGGTTCGTCCGGTCGTGGTTGATTATCATAGCTCGGGCTTCCCTTCATTAATGGGCCATTCTCTTCATGCGTATATTGCCATGCAGTCTGCCCGTCGCCGCCAGACGAACTCCTCGCAGCCTCAAACATATCCTACATCAATTGCATCTACCGCGGACTCCAGCCAAATCGAGGGCAAGAGGGTCACTGATCCGATGAACGAACAGGGTGAAGGATCAGATAGTGAGTTGGGACGTATCCTGTCGCACGAAAGCGTGGGGGGAGGGATGCTAATAGTAGTACGAATCAAGATCGGAGAAAAAGCTGCTGTTGTTGCTCCTGCTGCTGACGGCGTTAGCATAAGCTGCAGGCTGGCGCCCCATCATTTGCAGTCCCTGCTCTGGATACGGTGCTGTGATTTGCACTAAGGCTGTATGCAGTGTGAGTGTGGGTGACGAAGATGTGGTTGGATGGAGACATTGGCTAGCTGCACTAGGCCGTCCCAGGAGAAAGGCTTTGACTCCACTTGCCGTCGCCTGACAGCCAATTGGCCACCCGCTACGCTTGGTAGCGGTCATCAGGCCAATCATGTTAGCAGCAGCAGTGGGTTCTCGGTTAGAGTGAAGAAAGTCAATCCGGGAAAAACCTACTTCCGGCGATTCCAGCCCGGCGGATCAGAGTCACGTGTAATTATAGTAATGGCAAATATGCATTTCTGGATTCTGAGCAATAAATAACTACTAACGTCCCCTGATTCAGTGAGTCAGTACGCTGATCCCAACATCCCGAATGATCGAACACTCTGACGGCATCTAGGAGTTGATAGAACCGTGCTAGCGTTGCATTCCAGCACCAACAAGTCCTGCGATTGGCAGCCACCACACTCCCGGCAGCTTTACCCACCTCAGTTACCCTATCTGCAGCCCCGCTCTTAGCTGCTCTAATGCAGCAATTTTGTGCAGATGCAACAACAGGTATTTATTATCAATGCTATCATTGTTACGCTTCCTTGGCTGTTAATATGATTGGAGCTTGTATGACGATCACGTTGTCAACTCGCCCTCAGCAAGAACGCCAGGCGCCTGCCTAGCTAGAAAATCACGACTTAGTAAATAACCACTTTCAAGTCCTTATCATACCGGTCCCGAAACTCTGCCCGGGTGAGGAGCTTCAGCAATGGAAAGAACATTTCCTTCATATCAAACACGCCGCGTTTCTTCTGGTCAATGTGCGAGCCGTCAATCACGATGCGTTTTAGCTCTTGCGTTTTCAGAGAGCCTGGCTTATAGTTAGACAATAATATACAGTAAAGAAGACAGGCGCGACATACCAGCCTCCAAAAGGTCAATGATACGCTGAGGGGTTCCGACACCAATGTTAACGCGTGCACGCTCGAGGAATTGCTTGGCTTCGTCGATTTTGATATGCTTTGCAAATAGCTTGGCAACGGTAGCCTCCTTGCTTTGTAAAGACCGTAGTGCCCTATAGAAGACCTTGAATCAGTACTTTCCTTCCATTACAATAACACGCGTTGTCAAACTCACCGCACCAGGTCGGCAGCTCGGAGACCAGCGGCAGCCACCACGAGGGTGTGTGGACTGCCTTTTTCTTCTGATGCCTCTCCTAGAGCGGCGCCTTTGTTGGGGTCGAATGCTTTAAGGAATTCCGGTAACTGTGCCAGAGTCCGCGAGTTGTGAAACGATGTCGTATCCAAAAATGCATGCACTAGCTCACTCTAAGCTTCTTACCCATAGAATACACATTGGAAACAAAACTTACCTGGAACACTCATATCACTGAGTTCCACTGCAGTCAGATCTTTATTGTGCCTTCGGGCTTTCTGCATGAAGTGGTCGGCTAGCAACTGCCCATCCATCTTACCAATGGACTCGTCAAAAGCTTCTTCACGTTCTTGTTTCTTTGGAGCTTCCGACGGTTGCTTAGCCTTGCCTTCTTCTTTGCGCTTCTTGTCGAACTTTTTGCCCTTGTTGTTCTTTCGGTCATCGAATGATCTTTGTTTCTTGTTCCCTGATGTCGCAGCCTGAGAGTGCTTGTCTGCATCGTCCCTTTTTCGCTTCTTGTCTAATTTTGTTGTGTCCGCCATATTTACAGAATCTTTTGACATTTTTTGCTATTCAGATGTTGTGTTGAATTTATCTTCGGACTCGAATGTCAAGAAATTTTATCCATATCGCACTATCTTATCGATAAAGCTAGCCGTTTTAGGAATAGGCCCGGAGCTCCACGCGACGCGTTAGTCCAAACATGTAACAACAGCTTCATCCTGTCCTTTTTAACCCATTCGCCAGTACTGCATAGTGTGCTTGTGTCTTTCTGTATATTCTCAGCTTGGACGCTGCCAATATCCCATGTTGCGTTCGTGACACGGAAGCTCAATGTCGACCCCCAGACCTCGCGGCCGACCCGCAAAGCGCAAATCGTCAAATGCAGATGATATCAGAGAAGGCAATGAAGATGTGACAATCCCAACTGTGAGTTGCCATTGCTGAATTATAAATACAGTGAGTGCTGAGATTGTATCTAGCAAATGCCGGCGCCTGATCGGGCTCCAGCAACTCCTCGCTTTACTACATTAGCAACTCCCTCTGCCCTTCGCTCGGTCAATCGACGAACCCCTCGCGGCGCTCCTCTGACCCCTTTCGGCCTTCGCGCAATCCAGCGTCGCAGTGCCAATACGCCTGGTCGTGATCGAAGACGAAGCACACGCGGTCCTCAAAGAGAAACTGCCTTTGATGTATTGAGAAATCTCGGTAGAGGTAATAGACAGCTTTTTTGTGCCTACTTACTATGACTGACTTTCATTCCAGCACTGGCTCCTGTATCAAAGCCAATCCAGTCTTCTCCCCAAGAGCGAACAGAAAGCTCTGAATCCGAAGTAGAAAATGAAGATGAAACGTTGGTTCTCGACAACGAGCCTCTACTGCCTCGGCCACGTTTATCATTGCCAATTGATGAAAGCGGAATAAGCGAGGATAGCAGTTTGGATATGGCGCCACCGCGTCCTTCCTTGCCATTTGATGACGATGACGGCGACATCACCTACACATCTGTGGAATACCCGCGGAGAGCTATAAGTGAAAAGGACCGAGCGCGAATGAGCTTCGGAAACGGGAGACTCAGCGAGAATTTTGAAGATCTTACGAGACTGGATGCATTTTCAGAACCAGGTGACTTGACAATGCTTCAGCCAGGCAATGATGAAGATGTTGATGCATCTCTGCAACAAGAAGCATTTGATGCAGGGTGAGTTGCTTGCTCTCGAATAAACCGTATACGTTACTAACAATTCATAGCGGTGAGACAGCGGATTTAGGCCGCTTCAATTTTGATTTTAGATTCCCCAGTCCTGTTCCAGAACCTGAGCCTCTGGAGAACGAAGGTGATTTCGCGCTAGAGCTCGATCAACCAGCTGTTGGATTCGCATCTTCAAGCGATAATGGCGACGCAGGCGACTTCGGAGACTTCCCAGTAGCCGATCCGGAACAAGTGTCTGAAGCTGGAACTCCTGGAATTGTTGGTGGTGGCCTTCGAGACGAACGTACGACGAGAGGCAAGAAGGAGAAGAAACTGTCACGGCATGGAATTCCCGTTCCTAATTTACCTTCTGCGGTTGTCAAAAAACTTGCCATGCGATTTGCACGCAGTGGGAATGCAAGAAAGGCCAAGATGAACAAGGAAACACTCGCCGCTGTCGAGCAGGCTTCTGAATGGTTCTTTGAACAAGCAAGTGAGGATCTGGCTACCTACGCTAAACATGCAAATCGAAGGACAATCGATGAAAGCGATGTTATGACTCTTATGCGACGGTATGACTATTCTTCTCTTTCTCTCCCTCCCCTCTTTTCTGTTCTTTTCTTCTTCTCTCTCTTTTCTTCTTTTTTAACCTTTCTCTCTTCCCATGGCATGATTTTAGGGTGAGCTAGTAACTAATCATCTCATAGACAACGTCATGTTAACAACACTACATCTATATTCTCCCTTGCTCAACGGCATCTGCCGAAAGAACTTTTGCAAGATATGCGTTTATCGTTACCGCGTTGATAGCTATTGCAAGAATCAGCATTTACCTCGTCTAAACCACCTCAACGTCATCCAGAACCGATGCCTCTCAAAGCCTATGTGGGAAATGGTCATAACACAAGAAGCTTCATTAGCAGCATACAGCTGACCCCAGCTGCTAGTCTATCTAACGAGGCGGTATATACAGTACAGTTCCAAAGGGCTATCATACATTGGGCTCACAACAGCAATATACTACATGGTCTTACTCTGACGGAATCTACGAGCAGCCTCGTTCGGGCGCTTCCGAATCACCATCCACAGCATGATTGCAGTGGATATGGAAAGACCAAACCTATGAACGTTAATGATGAGACTTTTTAAGGGCGAATTCTACTTACCAGGTGAATATATACTGTGCATGGTTGTTCCTCAGATTCACCTGAGCTGGACGTCCGATTGGTATACCTTTTGCCTCTCGGTCATAGGACTCCACCAAATCAGGGACTACAGCCCCATCAGCTCAGTCAAAATAATCAGAATAACAAAGAAAATACCATACCCATAGTCTGTTCAATGAGAATAGCCTGACTTCCCGTCAACTCAGCCATCTGGTCGACATCCGGAAAATAAAACTCCCCTTTATCCGGCCTATTGTCCGGTGTAAAATAATTCTTCTGGACCGGCTCCCTAAGCAACCCTTCCACAACAACATCCCCAGCCGGTACACCAAGTGGCCTATTCTTCTGATCCTTCAATTTCCGTGAAATCCAGCCCCGATTCACAAGAACCGTACTCATCCCCTCCCCGCGCTCCAACGGCGTGATCACAATATACCCATCCTCGCCCTCGTGCATTCGTGGCCCGACGAGCATTTCCTGATCATGCCGCAATTTCCCGCGCGCGACAATACGTCTGTAGTCGAAGTCAGGGATCGCACTGGGGTCTAAACGTGGTGGTAATGGGAGAGGGGGTTTGACGAGTCGGTCTTCGAATTTGGCGATCAGTTTGGTTTTCCAGTCCAGGCGCTGCACTTGCCAGGCTCCGAGGGCAAAGGCTGTGATGGGAATGAGGGCTTGGACAGCATTAGCATTAGTCGTTTTAGGTCATGTAATGGGGAGGTTTCTATCTATACCGAGCAGAATAATTCCAGGCCCGTGACGACGGCCAACACGGATTATTTTCGAGGGCTGGTCAATTGGGGACACCCATTGCGGATCATCGGCGAGTTGGCGATGATTGCTGGAGTTGAAGCGAAGCTGTTGCCATTGTTGTTGTTGGCGCCGACATCGTTGGCATATGGAGTCGAATATCGAGCGACCTTGCGATTTGTGTAGGGCTCGGGTTGAGAAATTGGCAGCCTGTGAAAGGCCGGCGATAGGTTTTTTCATTGCAAGTCTGGGCAATTCTCAATTCCAAGATGAGAACTGTAGCTAGAAATAATTATTTCTAGATGACCATGGAAATGTTCGGGAAGAGGTTCCTGTGGTTCGGACCGCAGGCAGAATAGCGCAGACTATTAGCTAGGCCGATCCACTACGGACACCAGCTTTACGATTAGCTATACCATCTCGATATTCTAGTTACCAACATCTCTTCTCATCAACAGATTTGAGCTAGGAATTATAACATGCGATAAAAATAATGTTTTACCAAGGCGATCTTCAAAGTGGGATTGCTCTCGCAGTTCGCGAGACCAAGTCTGTTGTCTGCTTTGTCCGTGGTTTGTCTAGACCTCGTTCCCCCGCATCAACATCGATTGATCTGGTCTATCTTCGAGATGGTGCTAATAAACACGGTGATTTACAGATGATCAGGACGAGAGTACGAAATGGGAAAATGAATATTTCGACGGCGATGTAGGAGACTAACCCCGAGTTTTGTTTGGATGAGACAAGTAGCTGACGTTCATCTAGCTAAACCAGATACTCGCTGAGAATACAGTTACACTTCGTCTCACAGCTGCCACCCAGGAAGCTAGCTTCTTAACCTCCATATTTCCTATCCAGAGTTTCCCTTCTGTTCTAGTTATACGGAATGGCCAGATCCAGGAATATATCGCTGCGGGGACAGCGAAAGAGGATTTCCAGTCGCGGTTGCGAAGGGTCATCGTTAATAATAATACGCCTGTTGCATCATCAGCTCCTACAGTGCAACACACTACCTCTCGGGAAACTGCTGCAAATGAACCGGTTCCAGCTACCAACGCACCTTCGCATACACCGAATATGCAGTCGCAAAGCAGTGCTCCTGTAGAGCCACCATCACAACCACAGCAACGAAGCATCGAAACAGCAGAACACAGAACTGTGGAACCCGTACACAACACACCTCCCCACTCTATACCGAAGATAACAGAGGAGAAGAAGTCCGAGAAGGATGAGAAAGATCGCCGAGCATTACAACAAAAGATACAGCGGGAAAAGATAGAGCAAAAAGAAGAGCGCGAGCGGATCCGCAATCAAATCAAAAAAGACCAGGAAGCTCGCAAGCAGCGCGCCGAAGAAGAAAGGAATCGAGCTGCTGCTGCTGCTGCCTCTGAAACACAAGATGCCACCGCAAGGACGAAGAGTAGTACAACTACAACCGTTGCTGCTGCAACAACCCGAAAACCCGTATCCGAATATCGACTCCAAATTCGTTTGTTCGATGGCAGCTCCGTTCGCAATAGTTTCCCGCTCTCTGCTACGATACGCAAAGATGTCCGTCCTTGGCTTGACAGCCAACGGTCCGATGGCTCACAGCCTTACAATCTCAAGCATATCTTGACTCCACTTCCTAACCACAACATTTCCGTCTCGGAAGAAGAGCGTACCCTGCAAGACCTAGACTTAGGACCAACGGCAAGTCTTGTCATGGTTCCTATTCCTTCTTATATCGAGGCATATACATCTCCTACAATATCGGATAGTCTTCCTGGCCGTGCGGTATCGTCGGCCTATGGCCTTGCTACAGGAATCGTTGGGGGTGCGGTTGGACTGGTTGGATCATTTCTTGGTTACGGAGGAACGTCTGCCAGCACAGCAGAAACCTCCTCGTCGGGCGACTCAAGTCAGCTGCGGACAGACAGTACAACAGCAAGAGTGGCGCCTTCGAGAAGTGGTGGTGGGATTAATATTCGTACATTACGAGATCAAAGAGACGAGGAGGGTAAGGATGAGTTTTATAATGGAAACGCTGTAAGATTCCCACACATTTCTTTTCTACTTCATGCCAGACTGACCTTTCTCAGCTGAACTTTGAGCCAAACAAAAATGACGATCATAAGAATAACTAATGATCAAAATAGTGCTTAACAGCTTGACAAGAATGTATAAATTACAACCCTTTCTACTACAGTGTATAAATTCTACTTCACATTCTTTATATTTGTATCTTTAACAGAAACACCATGGCAGCGGTACATTGCTTGCTTGACGTCGTACCATGTTTTCAGTTACGCCGGAGTCATGCCTGAGGCATCACCACCAATCTCATACAAATGGACATTTTTCCGCAACCGATATTCCCCTAACAAATGTGAAAAGTCACCTCGAGGTTTCTGCCGGTTTCTTGCTTTCCATTTCTGGTTAGGTGAGACTGTACCGTCTTTTATACCGCAGACCAAATGGGGATAGATAGCAATAGTGATCAATTGATGCTGAGATCTTTCATTTTATAGGGAAAGTAAATATGAGGGGAGAGTGTTCTTTTTTCTCTCCTTTTTGATCATCTTAAGATAAGAGACATGGCGTGACATGCATCATGTCAACATCGTACTATACAAAAACCCAGCACAATACATGAGGCCTATAGCAAATCGACCTATGACTATGCCTAGTGATGGTATCCATGCTATGCAAAGCAAATCAAACAAAATAAACATTACTCCCGGCCCTTTCAGACCTAGATGAGTCTAGTAAGGCTTAGCAGCAGCCTGGCAAGCCTTCAGCTGGTCCAGATACCATCCACAGATAGTCATATTTCCCTGGTTGTCGTCCATGCACTTGCGGAAGTTCTGCACATCGGTCGCGCAGGCGGGGGTATCCCAGGAGGAGGCAGAGTTCTGGCTGGCGTAGAGACCGTTGTCCATGGCCTCGGCGGGGGCTTGAGCTTGTTGGGGTTCAGCAGGGGCGCTGGATCCGCCAGAGAAGAAACCGCCGATGGCGTGGCCGATGGAAGAGCCGACTGCGACACCACTATACAATATTGTTAGTTCTTCTATGTTTCAAGGTCTAGGTAGGTTGAGAAGCCCCCCTGGCAGGGCCTCGTCAGGGCAGTCTTACGCAGCAGTAGAGGCCATCTGGCCAAAGAGACCCGGTCCCTGGCTTTGGGCAGGAGCCTGTTGCACGGGAGCAGGAGGGTGAGCAGCGGTGGAGTGAGGTTGGCTCTGCTGTGTATGAGGAGCAGCAGGCCTGGCTGGAGCAGCGGTAGGACGAGTAGGAGCGCTGCGCGCAGGGGCGGCAGGTGCACGACCACGGCTTTGACGAGGCATGTTGATTATTTCTGACGAGTTTGGGATATTTGGTAGGTAGGTAAGGCGAGGCTAGAGGCAGCGGTTGCGATTTATACAGGAGTGGTAGTCGTGAAGAGTCGGATTCTAAAGGCAAATTCTCCGAGTCTCCGTCTGGGGCCGAGGAGGTGTCAATAACCGCGCTCCTGATTCGTCACGGCCGCGAGCCGGGGTTAATGCCTTAATGCCTTGCCGCACCGCCATCACGAGAAGCTTCTGGATATCTTCTTCTGCTTGGAAAATAGGACTTTGAATAATAATGGAATGTTTGCATAGAAAGAGGATCAAATGTACAAGACTGCAAAGCACCAAACGCCCCCAACCCGAGTCGCTCTTTCCATCATACGACGCAAATGCATATCAATACAAATAAAGAACCATCATCCCACAGCTAATAGAATAGCATCACTCAGACTTCTCGCTCTTCGCCTTTTTCTCCTTGGCTCTTTTCTCCTTCTTTTTAAAATTCTTCTTCAAACGTCGTTCCTTGCGAATCTCGCGTTGCTTTTCTCCCTTAACAGCTTTGCCCGCTCTCCTCTCCCGCTGCTCGGCTTTTTTAGACTCTGCTTCCTCCCTTCTTTGCCTAGCTTTCATCTTTGCCGTAGTCGGTTCAGATGTTTCTTTTTCTGCGGTAAACCCAATGTACCCTGTCGAATCCCTGAATACATTTCCTGGGTCTTCATGCTGCACCTCCTCGACTTCGTCTGGAGACTCTGAGTCCGAACTCGAGTCGGAATTCGGGCTACTTGTAGTAGTATTCTTTGATTCATGAGAGACAGCTGGGGTCGATGATTCTGTCGCAGCCTGCTTCTTAGCTAATAATGCTGCTTTGAGCTGTGCGCGAGCTTTTTCTTTAGCTAACTTCTCTGCGCGCTCGATATCATATTTTTCGTTTCCAGACTGTAAAAAACCAATCAGCAGTGCTCATAATCCCTAGACAATAAGGCACCTACAAGGCCATGCGCAATGAACCGACGAGCTGCTTGTTGGTCCAGCGATGATTTCGGTTTTTCCGGCTTCGTTTCCAAATCCTTGATCTTCGCAAAGTACTGCTTTACTCGAATAATCTCTCTTTGGACTGCGTGGTCTTTGACATTAACACCATCGAGTTTCAAGTATGCTAAAAATTAAAATCCATTAGCGCATTCTCAATGCGTTTGAAAGTAGTGGACGTACAAAATAAAAGCGATTCCAGGGTATATGTCAGTAAAACATGCAGTTTTGCGCGGTCTAGCAATGGCAGGTTTTTGGATGTATCTTCTAGCGAACTGTCCAGAAGCGATTCTAGAGCTTCCTCCAAATCATCGATGTTGTATTCGAGCTGCTCAACAGCTGGAAGGAGATTCGCAACATCCATCTTGGCTGGGGAGAGTGAGTATGCAAGTCGCATGACTTTTTTTCGAGGTGGCAGGCGGTAGCAAAGGCGGTCTGCGGGACAGCGGAAACAGTCGAATCAATTGCGTTGCTTATCCATCTCTTATTTATTTTTCAAAAGGTCATGTCCAACAATCTATAGCAAGATAAGATACTTCCAAACACGAAACTGACACCCGCACTGTCTTTTGTTTCTCAGTTTGCGATCGAGAAGTTTAAAAATCACCTCCCAAACTGTCTGCAAAACGACTCCACCGTCCGCTTCTGCGGATTGGTCTGATCAGCAGCGAGCATGGATTCGCAAAATGTCAGTCAATATTCACAGTGCCATGTCACGGTTGGTTTATGGCGCGGACTTACTCGACGAAGCAGCATCGCCGCCAATCGACGCCTGAATCGACAGAGGAGATGCTGAATGGGCGCTTGTCGGGTCGCATACACATCACTGGCATGGGAAATGTCGGGTGCTTTGTGGCACATGCATTAGCATCACGAAAGACACGACCACCGATCACACTTCTTCTACATAATAAAGACATGTACGCGAAATGGATGCGGAGGAAACAGTCAATTTCGTTAATGACGAATGGCCTGGATGATATCAAGACCGGGTATGATGTGAATGTGCTGGATAATAACATCTGGTATTCGCTGCCGCATTCAACGGACCAGGATACATTGTCTGATACATACATGGAACTAGCACCAGGAAGTTCACTACATGGGTTGGAAGGGTATGAGGAATTAGCGCCAATTCCACCGGAGAAGGACGACGAGAAGATTGAATGTTTGATTGTTACTACGAAAGCTCCGCAGACAGTCCAGGCGTTGGCTTCTGTTAGCAATCGGTTGACTCCGGAGTCGACAGTGCTGTTTCTGCAGAATGGGATGGGAGTGGTTGAGGAAGTCAACGAGCAGGTCTTCCCAGACCCGAAGAATCGCCCTCATTATATACAGGGTATTATTTCGCATGGGCTCAAGGGCCATCAACACTATCATATTGAATACACTGGTGTGGGAACAGTTATTCTCGGAGCACTGCCCTCGCAAGCGTCCCCAAACCTGAAGGAAGAGGACTGGGCACCGTCTACCAAGTACCTCCTTCGCACACTGACATTGACACCTCCACTAGTAGCAGTCGCTGAAAGCCCCACCAATGTTCTTCAATACCAACTGGAGAAGCTAGCTATGAACTGTGTCATCAACTCATTCACAGTTCTCTTAGACGCTCAGAACGGAGAGCTTCTCTACAACTACCATATCACTCGTTCAATGCGACTCCTACTTGCCGAAATATCAACCGTCATATGCGCATTACCGGAGTTAGAAGGTGTCCCAGGCATCCAGTCCCGATTTGCAACTGAGAGGTTGAGAAAACTAGCCGCCAACCTGGCAAATAAAACGGCAGCGAATACGAGTTCGATGCTCCAGGACATGCAAAGCCTGCGGAGAACTGAAATTGAGTATATTAACGGCTACATTGTTCGTCGAGGTGATGAGTTGGGGATTAAGTGCGCCTTAAATTATATGCTTATGCAATTGGTTCTGGGCAAGAACTATATCCTGCGACAGAGAGAAGCAGGCGCCGTACCGTTTGATCTGTCCAATCTAGAGACGGAGGAAGAACAATAAATTTGTCTTGCAGAAGATAGGTTTCATTCTAGGTTGAGAGTTGTCTGATCACACAAATGCTTTATCTGGTTCCATCTACCAACCAGCGCTTGGATCTTTGATTTTGTCGAGTCCTCCGTTTCTGCTTTGAGAACGGCTTGCAGAATGTTAATTGCAAAGTTGGCCTCCTTGGTGTAGACTTCGATCCAGTCTCTAATCACATTGTTCACCTTGATAGTATTTGGAGCTGCGCCGCGCCCTTGAATGTAATTCCGCCATTCACGACGGGACATGCACTTCATACTGGCTGCAACTTCAGTGCGGAAACAAGGACCAGAGTCGATGGTAATTTGATAATCGCTTTTCATATGCATGTTAGCTGGTGTATACGGAGTTGGACAATAATAATTACATACCCATAATATTGTTGAAATAGCAGTTCTTCTTTCTCTGCTGTTGTGAAATCTCTGAAGATAATATCGTCTAGATACAATACATCGGAACCATTTTCTTCGGGGCAGAATCCATCTGTTTGTGTCAGTGTGATATGCCTTGAAGGGTTACCTAAGTCTTTCGTACATTCAACCAGGAGAAGATCATTAGAATGCGGTCCATAGCTCATGTAGATTTCCTCCCCTTTTTCTAAACAAGCATCAGCAGAAGCAACAGCCATCGACTTTCCTCTCTTACCATAACTCTTCGTGGCTTGAAAAGTATATTTCTGTCCGTCAAAACCTACCTCACATTGCTTTTCCAGTCCCCCAATTAGCCAAACACAACTTATATAAAATATCATATACAGGAAAAGCAGAACTCACTGCGTCATCCCGATGGTTGAAATAATCCGCAAACGGCACCAAAGCCATCGCATCATTTGTATCCTCTGGCACATCTTCTCCGGGCATCAAATAAAAGAAACTCCGCGTATTCACAATCAACCAATGGTACGAATAAACCTCCCAGTCAGTATCTGGAAACACGGCAACAACGTCCTTCCACGCGGACTGCAGTCGCTGCTCCTGCTGCGCAAGAATATTTTGATTCTTTGTTTTGTATTCCTCAACAAGCTTCTTTTTACGGAATGTATTCCAGAGGCCAGATGCTGATGGGGGTAGTGCAATAGAAGTAGTACTTGCAGGACTAACGTGATGCTTTGAATTCGATACACGCAGCTTTTCAGGCCAAAGGACGGGCATGCCGTCTTCGAAGTCTTGTCGTTTGGGCCATGTGGCTCGCCAGAGCGTGTACTTTTTGAGAGACTCTGTGTCGCCATGCGTGAGAAACGCGGCGAGAAGTCCGTGGTTAGAGATCCCGTTGAACAGGTTTATGAATGATGGCGGGATACAGTCCACAGTCAACATAGCTGATAACGGAACAGATACCATCACTTCGTTTGCCTTGAGGAGGTTAGAATAGATTGAATGAGACGTGAGGAGGGCAGACGTACTTCAATTTTCTTCGTTGCTACCATGCCTAGTCCTCGGCCAGGGAATCTTGCGGGCTCAACGCCGTTCATTTCAATGCCTTGTTCAACAGCCCATTGTGTAAAGGCAGCGTGTTCCTCGCCAGGAGGACTGTACGTTGTCATTTTGCTACAGTTTGATTTTGATGTAGGTGAGCGTATCAATCCGTATATTTATACCGGAAAATAAATAGCATCCTGCTCGATTGATCCAGACTAGTGGCGAATAATTAGCTGTACATCAGGTCCAGTACCATGTTTCTGTTGTTTCATAGAGATGAGCTTCCAATGGTACATTGTAGTGGTGAAGTGTTGACAAAACAAAAAGGTATTTGCAACTTCCTTCCTTGTTTGTCAGAGGCATCCAAGTGGGGCCAGCCCTAAGCCCGGCGGAAAGCTGCCGCTCCGATTGCCTGACACGACATCTCAACGTCTTCATTCTGCATGACTACTGCACCGTCGGTGTCATGTCCATGCTGCAAGTCAATTGCAGTACATGATCAATGTCTATGCCAGTTACACAATATACAAGACTGGCTCAGCGAGCCTTAACCCGCCATGCCGCCTCGCCAGCCCATGGCCTGAACATGCTACGAGCTTTCTCCATACTCAACCGTCCGCCTCCCCAGTATCCCGGCCATGCCCCTCTTACCAGGATCGAACGCGGTGCGCTGGCAATAGGATCGGCATTTGGATCACTAATTAATCCTCGGAGGGGAGGTACGTCTTCTTTATCTCAAGAGATGACGAAAAGCCCGTTTGCTGACTAGCATGTTCTGGGTGTATATAGATCTTATCGCTGCTCTGGGCGAAGCAACTGCAACACCATACTTCATTTACCGTCTCCGCGATGCAATGCTGTCGAACCCCACGGGCCGTCGCATACTGAGAGATCGACCCCGACTTTCATCCGAAACGCTTTCTATGCCATACCTTCGTACTCTCCCAGAAAACTCGGTTGGACGCACGTACGCGGTATGGCTTGATCGAGAAGGAGTATCGCCAGACACACGTGACAACGTCCAGTACATCGACGACGAGGAATGCGCGTACGTGATGCAGCGGTACCGAGAATGCCATGATTTCTACCACGCGGTGACGGGGCTGCCTACAATGGTAGAAGGGGAATTAGCGCTCAAGGCGTTTGAGTTTTTGAATACGGTGATACCAATGACAGGGCTCAGTCTGGCAGCGCTAGTTCGGCTGAAGCCGGCGGAAAGAGAGCGGTTTTTTACCCTGCATCTGCCCTGGGCAGTGAGGAGTGGGTTGGCTAGTGAAGAGCTGATTAATGTGTACTGGGAGGAACAGCTAGAGCGGAATGTGGATGAGTTGCGTGCGGAGTTGAATATCGAGGCACCGCCGGATTTGAGGCAGATTCGGAAGATGATTCGACAGCAGGAAAAGGCTGAGAGGGAGAAGAGGGCTAAGAATACCCAGTGATAACGCTGTGCAAAGCGCAGAGTATAAGACATGACCATAGACCGACCATATTTGGCTGTTATATATGTATATTAGAGACTTGATATGATACAAACTGCACCAGACAATTTCGAAATTGTGTCTTCACTTCACCACTGGGTATAACGACATTAGGGATGATTCCCGCTCAAACGAATAGCTTTTGACATAATCTCTTCTCTTCACGTCTTCATTTTATCTTTTCATTTACAAATCCAACAGATCATCATCATCATCATCCCATCCGCCTTTCCGTCGACTAAACACAACCTTTTGCTCTTCTTCTTCCTTGCGAGAGTTCTCGGCAACCGCGTTGAGGAGGTCCTTGAGCTGGTCTTCCGTGACCTTTTGGCGCAGCTGGCCGGTTTGGGCCAGCATAATCAGACGGTTCTCGATATCCGTGGCTCGAGACTCCTTGACGAGTCGTATCCGTCCTAGACGATCGGCGGCAGCGGGATCAAGGATTTGCGAGAGGATGGCCGAACGGCGCTCAGCTGGATAAGGTTAGTGAATAGAATCGAATGAGTGGTGATGTTGGGGTTGAATACCCTCTGCTTGTCTGTGTGGACCCCATTGCTGTTAGCATATGCGACATCAGAGCATGGTAAGCATGGTCCTGACCTTCGTTGGTCCTCCTGTCCTTCATCCCCGCCTCCCCCGCGACCACCTGGCTGCTGTTGCTGTAGCTGCGCGAGACGGGCTCTCCGGATCTGGAGGTGTTAGGGTTAGGTATTTGGCAGTGACTACAAGACTTGAAGCGGGGTAGGCGGTGATCCTCGGCCTTACCTCTTCCAACTCGGCATCGGCCATGTTTGTGTGTGGTGTACGGTGTTTGGTGTCTGCTTTGCTAGCCGGAGCACGGCGGGACTTGTGTTTCAGGAGCGTGAAGAGTGCGGGGTTGACCCTGTGCAGGAAGCCGAGTCGGAGTACAATTGATAGGAAGTGATCGTGTGTGAATAATAATAGAATACTAGCAGCATGTGCGTTGGAAGTTGGGGATTATTGTCACCCCACTTTGCGGCCTGAGGCGCTGAGCGGCGCGGGGAGCTGGATGATTGGCTGCCATTGCTTGATTTCGCTGCGTCCATTCATAACACTCAAGTTTACGTGACTACGGAGTAACTAGTTGGCTAAATACTCCGGATACTGGCCTGACTAGGAGGGTGGACCTATGCAAGGGGAAAATTCGCTGAGTGAAGCTCGGCATCTACTGTGTGATGTGACGATGGCATCTTAGCCTCCCGTTAGCTCAGGATCTGGCAATCACGCGCAGATCAATCTCAATTGTTGAGACATATTTCGTCATTTGTCTGAGAGCAGACCCAGCAGAGTAATGTGACACCGAGGATCACCATTGCTATTGGATTTGAGATCCATCACCTGTAACTCCATTCATGGTCGTACCTCAGTTGTGACGGGTCAGGAAGAGAGAGTGATGAGTAGAGTACTCGTGAACGCGACTCGCGACGGGCAATCGCAACTGGTTCGGGAACAATGATCACTGGTAGACACTAGACACTGGACAGGACACTAAGGCCGTAAGATGTGGGTGCTGTACGGCGCCAAAATCCTTGTAAGCACAGGCCAGAAGAGAAGCAGAGCTTGGAGTTTTCGGAGCTCTCACGCCAATGGCGACACACTTTAGCTGTCCGCAACGCCCCGTGTCACAAAAAGGGTCAAACACAAAACAGAACAGAAGAACTCGGAGATGCAGCATCCAAGTGACACATATTAATAATAACAATCATGGTAGATATAGAGGATTAAAGACGAAGTACGTACTACGCCCTCTGTCCGACTAGCACGGATAGGGACAAGGGCTTTCTAGTGATTGGCTGAGACGGCGTGATTCGGCGGTGCAGAGTGGGTCGCATGACTAAGCCAGGCGGCTCCACGGGCCAACGGGAAGCAGGCACGAGCCAGCCATCCTCTGCAAAAAGTTAGCAGCCCTTACTAAGTATGTTAGCGCCGGTTCAAGCCTCGCTGTGCCTGCCTCTCTCGCTGCCTGCACGTCAAGTCAGCCGAGACCGAGTACGACGACGACGCCCTCTGAAGAACTTCCCTTCTCTCTCTCCCGCCATCGCATCACGGTTCTATGCGTCCCGTCCCTGTCGACCCTAGCGTCTAGTTATCTCTTAGCTGGGTGGATCGGCTCGACCAGCCGCCAAGCCGACTTTGCCACTCCCAGTGCTCCTTCTCAGGCTCTTCGCTCTTCAGCCTTTTATCCTCCCACCGGGCACTTCTGCTCGATTCTCCGCAGACACAATCGATCTCGCGTGGTGTCTTTCCTTCTCTCGCCACATATACACCACTCATTCATATCACCGCCTGGCAATTGACTTTGTCCGGCCTCTCCAGAGACATTCACTTCGCGGGGTCTCCTTTCATCTACCCATCGAACCAACCCCCAGTTAACCTACCCATCGACGCGATCTCGAAATCCTCACCGTTCAGCCTCCTCTCCATGATACCCTAATTCACGCTCCTTATCACTTGATCGCAAACCCGTTCCGGATCAGTCTCTCGCCGACTATCTAACTGATTGCGAATCATTCGCCATGGCTGAGTAAGTTTGCATTCTCTTGGACGATAATATGGTGACAATACTAAATGGCCTGTGCAGCCTTATTTCCATTCACACGTACGGTCATTCGAATTTTCTGTCGACCTCTAGCATGATGTCTCGACCAAGCAACCACAAGCGGTCTCAATCCGCCGACAAACGGTCCTTGTCCCCTGCGCGCTTCATCACCAAGATGAAGTCAACAAATGCCCTCTCAGACATGAAGAACGCACGGAGACTATCGCCCGCCGGCTTGGAAGACGTATCAGAGAGTAATTTCAACACACTGAGGGATCCACGAATGGCTAGCACTTCGGATTTGTCCCTGACAGTCGACTCAACCCATCATCCTGATCTCAACAGTGAAGTGGCCACCCTCAGCGCAAAACTTGTTCAAGCCATCAACAACCAAACCCTTCTCGATGATTCTCTATCTGATGCTCGGCAGGAATTAGAGGCAGCTCAGGATCGGTTGTTAATTGTGGAGTCTGAAAACCAACAGTTCCGAACGGATTTATCGAGTGGGATTTTGGTTAGGCGAAGTGACGTCGAATCTGAAATTCTTGCTATGAAGAATTCTCTGGAAGAGGAGCGTGAGAGGCGCACTATTGCAGAGAAGGAAAAGAAGGAAATGGACCAAGAACTAGAAAATCTGACTGCAGCGCTCTTCGAAGAAGCCAACAAGGTGAGAAGCCTCTATCTAGTCTGAAGAAACGACGCTGACTTTTTACAGATGGTTGCGGCGGCGAAACAAGAACGAGAAGCTATAGAGAAAAAGAATGAGCAACTGCGCGCTCAAATCAAGGACACCGAAGCCTTGGTCGCCTCCCAGAAGGAGCAGCTTGCCGAGCTAAAGGAGGTAATGCAAGAGATGAATAGTGTTCGAGGTGACACCGACACTACACCCAACACTTCAACGGCTCCCTCCTCCCCAGCCGTGGCGATGCAAGCGAATCTCAGTCGGTTGCTAGATACCTCAAATATCTCCCCTGTGTCTGCCGCTGCTGTCGATATTTCTCCTGCGCCGTCTACCAGCTTCTGCCATTTGCTTAAGCCAATTTACCGCACAGATATGATAGCTTATGATGATTTTCGTGACCTCCTGCTCCTGGCTAAGGCATCGAAACCGCCTAGCCGAGTTGCAAGTGGCTCATATGGTGGATTGAATGTAATGGGTCTTGCTGGACTGACTGGAGGCGGTAACGCGAATATATCGACGGTAGCTTTGAATTCTGGAAACAACCGGGCTCAAACACCCAACGGGAGCCCTCAACCCAGTGTTTCTCATACACCACTGAAAGATACTCGTTTCTACAAACGAGTTCTCACCGAAGATCTCGAACCGTCCTTGCGTTTAGATGCCGCCCCTTCGATTTCGTGGCTCACTCGTCGATCGGTGTTTAGTAGTATATGTGATGGTGGTCTTATTGTGGAACCCATGCCTGCAAGCTCGAGAAAGTTCAAATTCTCGTGCTCGTTGTGTGGAGAGCGTCGGCAGAGTAATGAAAACGAACGAACGCACCGATTCCGCACTTCTGAAAGTGAAACCGCTCCCCGTTATGCCCTTTGCATACTTTGTCTTGAAAAGGTACGCGCTTGCTGTGAACTTACAGGCTACCTTCGCATGATTCTCGACGGGCACGTTCATGTTGCGGACGATGAGGAAGAAAAGGAAGCATGGGAAGAGACAATCCGTCTGCGTGAGCGACTCTTTTGGTCGCGCCTTGGGGGTGGTGTTGTACCGTCGTTCATTTCGACCGACGAGCCCGAGAAAGTACTGCCAGTTCCTGTTGCAGCATCAAACCCCACAGACTCAGAAACAGACACAATAGCTCAACCGTCTGTGTCTGTAGGTACCGCCACCGACCACGAAGTCCCCCGTTCTTTGCCACCAAAGGACGACGTAGTCGAAGAGGACCCCTTCAAGTCGGATGTCAAGCGAGTGTCGATTGGCGGAACCATCATTTCCACCGACGTGGAGAACCAAGACGCTGCCTTGAAGGAAGGAGACTCTTGCTGCGATGAGGTGGAAGATCTGTCGCGCGTTGCTTCGGACCCGCCACATTCCAATACAACTGCTGAGCACGAGACAATGACTCAACCAGACCAATCAAAACCCACAAGCGAGAAGTCCACCTCCATACCAGGAGCTTTTGATCAATGGTAGAAATTTCTATTCTTTACCCCATCATTAATCGTCAACTACCTTAGCGATACCCCTCCTTGATAAAAGGACTATTTTAGTTCCTGCGTCACCGACCCGTGGTTTTCGTGGGTTTTTCACCCACTATTGATATATCCGCCTTTTCTATTGTATTAATACTATTTTTGTACATTCGTCCCTCTCGCATACAGATGCCTGGTGCATCGTGCTTGAATTTCACGGATACCTCCATGGTCATGACGCCGCTGGACAGTCTCTCTTAACCTTACCCATTACTGACGAATTTTGCACTTGGATTGACCTGAGTCCAATACACGTTATCTATACACTTCCTTACCCCTCCATTTGTCATTCTCACATGGCCCGAAATCCTCGAGCATGTGAGCATGTGCAATGGAATATCGCCATTCTGATTGTTATTGAAAGCGTTGCATGGTAGTCACTGAGTCCCGAGGTATACTGCCTCTGGCTGGCGTTAGGTTGTTTTCCAGGAAGCAATGCATTCCATATTCCTTCACGTTTCTTGTTGGCTCTGAATTATACATAAGCCAACCCCTTCTCACAATTGTTTGTTGTTGCATGGACTGACTGAATGATTGATTATTACTATGTCTTATAAAATCTAATACCAATCTTACATATTCAAATTTCTATCTTGTTTCAATCTCAAATTATTCAATATTCTAGTCTCTGTAGAAGAATTTGAATTAAACTTAGGCATTGCTATCCACTGCCATTAGCCAGCTATATAGTAACATCGATATCAAAAACCACTCCCTAGACCGAAATGCTCCATGCATAAAACTCCGTTTGATACAACATACACGAGAGAATTGAATGAAAATACGGTATACACCTGCCCCTCCAATTTTTTACCCTTCTGTTGGACTATTCGATTATTCAACTCCCAGGAGGCTTTTGTCCATACTTCTCGTGGAGATTCCGAATCTGTTCTTGCAAATTCATCGTCTGCGGGTTCTGCGCTCGTCCCGCCGGGCCAGGACCGACGGTGGGCATCTGAGAGAATCCGCTCGGTGCGCCTTCGTAGCCCTGTCCGGGGGGGACACCGGCGGCACCGGGGGGTGCAAATGCCATACGTTTTCGACGGGCTTCTTCCTCGGGGTCTTCGGGGCCAAAACTACCAGTTGCAGCGGCAGAGGGGGTTGCGGATGGGTTGTTTGTCGAATCGAATACGTCGCTTCGCTGACTCGCCAGGCGTTTGAGGTTGTTGACCACGTCGACGGTGGACAGATTGGTGGTGGCAGCGCGGGAGTCGGCCTTTGCGCGCTGCTCTTTCCAGCGTGGGTCGAGCAGTTCGATGCGCATGTGGTGGTCGAGTTCGGCGACGGGGATTTGCTGTCCACAGTTCGGGCAGAGGGCTGTCGCTGCGGCGTTTTGGCGACGGGTTTGCGCGCGTGGGACGTAGTCGGATCGGATGCGCATGGAGGTCGGTTGGCCTTTTGCTGCGGCTTGGGCTGCGGAGGCTTGGTCGCGGGCTTCGGTGCGTTCGCGGATGCGCTGCTCTTCTTCTGTAGCAGTCGTGGAGACGGGTTGGTATTGGGGGAGTGCTTGGGGTGGGATGTGCTGGTCGAGGAAAGGGGGGGGAGGAGCGGTGGGCTGGTGTTCGAAGTCGGGGGGTTGGATTGGGCCGGCTTGTTCGACGGGATATGCGTTGTAATATACAGGCTCCATCTCGTCTGTGGGCATAGCCTCTTCGATGCGTAGCGGGTTAAGCGACATCATTGCTTTTTGCTCGAGAGAGGCAGATTGTAAATCACCCAGTGAAGCGGGAGGTGGCAGTTCTATTTGATCGTCGTCCTCGGTGAAAAGGACGGTTTCGACAACAGCAAAGTCGTGCCAGTCTATCTGCGCGTAGGCGATACGGTCTTCCTCCTCTTCCTCCTCTTTCCTTTGCTTCTGTTTTTCTTGGAATTTGACCCATTCGGCACGTTTTTTAGCACGGTCCAAGACGTGTCGCTTGTCCTTGACGTTACGGTCGAGTTCTGCCAGGCGCTTCTTCTCTGTGGTATTTGAGTCGACGCCTTCTTGACTCAGTAATATGGTGTACTGATCGACAAGTCGAGTAAAGAACTGGTATAAGCTGTGTTGTGGTCGTAAGAAATCGAATTGATAGTTTCTCGCCTCCCTTTGCGACAACGACGTCATGAACAATTTCCCTCGTTTCGCAACAAACAGTGCCGTCAGTTTGACAACTTCTAAATCTTGTGCGTTTATAATAGGCATTCGAGCCGAAAAGTGAAAATCTGGCGGCGCCGCAGGTCCTTGGGGTGTTTCTGGTGCGGGGGTTGCTGGAGCTTCGCCCGGTCGTCCAGCTGAGACGTCAGTGCCTCGTCCTTCTTTGATCTCATTGAGTCGCCATAGATAGAATGCTTCGTATGCATCGCCGGTGCTCAGAAACGAGAACTTTGGATTGCTCTTTTCCTTTTCGCGGATTCGTTCTGTGACGCATGAATGATTAGTCGGGTGTATGGATATTTCGAAGGGTTGGGATCATAGATAACTCACGTTCGAAGATAGGGCCGTTGCGAGCAACATAGCCAGCTGTTTTCTCAACAATAGCTATATAAAACAAGTATTATTAGCATTAGTGCTTTTAAACCAAGAAGCAACAGACATACCTCGAATGTCCTTGGGCGGCACGACCACACCCCCTGGTGGCTTGCTGCTCCCTTCGTCCTGGAGTGTGGGCGTGGACGTGGGCGTTGGGACCCCATTGCCGTTAGTTTCGACAGCAGCCATAGTGTTGTCTCACGGCCACTATCTTGTTGACTGCGTGGAGCGATGTTGTCGATATTTTATCAGCACTGGGTCGCATTTGACGGCAACATCAATCCGCGCTAGCCTCGAGCGTCAAGTTTTCCGCGCGCTTGGAGTCTTGGCGCTTATTGGATGGGACGATTCCGAATCCGGAACGGCTCTGTAAACAGCAAGTGCGACTGTCAGGGTCAGGCATATGTCCTCGTCGCTGTTTAAATTGAATTCGTTTCTCTACTAAATATGCTGTCAAGTTCTGCCTGTCCGACCTTTGGTATTGCAACAAAGTGCAAGAATACCGCCGCGGCACTATCGCTGCCTTTGTTAGGCTCGTGGAGCTCCCCCCTAAATCCTTCCTTAGCCGCGCCGCCCCCGAGATCTGGCCAGCTGTCGATGAATGACGGCCGTTGATGCCTCTACCAGGGATCCTCGACCAGCCTTTTGCCCATTTGACTTCGCCCATTCTACTTTTCTTTGTCATGGGACCGGTTGTTTTCTTTCCTTACTCTCGTTAACACCTTTTGTTTTCCTTTTCCTGCGATATTTACTCGTTGAATCTTTCCGTCGCTGCTGCCCGTCATATTCTGGTAGCCAGCGATCTGTGGCTTTCAGAATTGTTTTGCAGGCTTAACCACCACGTTCAACTGCTCTCACCATGGCGAGAACTAAGGACACACTAACCGTGACCCCGGCATCTCGCACCAGCCGCTCACGAAGTCGTTCTCCCAGACCAAAATCGAAGAATACTCCACAGAAGGTCGATTATACCTCGGATGGAGTGACGGATAATGACATCTTCAACCTTCCGCTATCAGACTACAGATGGCTTGCTGGGCTGACTCTAGTCGCTGCTGCAGTCAGGTTGTTCCGAATCTATCAGCCTACTAGTGTTGTGTTTGACGAGGTGCAGTACGTGAAAATAAAACCAATTGATTCTCAGGATGTTGGCTAATTTTCATTTCTGTTACAGCTTTGGCGGGTTTGCTACCAAATATATCAAGGGCAGGTTTTTTATGGATGTTCATCCACCATTGGCTAAGCTGCTCATTACGCTGGCTGGCTGGCTCGCTGGCTTCGATGGTGAATTCGAATTCAAGAATATTGGGGATGACTACATCGAACCAGGCGTCCCATACGTGGCTATGCGTCTTCTTCCCGCGATTCTGGGCGTCTTGACTGTACCTTTGATGTTCTTGACCCTGAAAGCGACGGGGTGCAGGACTTCGACCTCGGCCATGGGCGCACTGCTGGTCACCTTTGGTTAGTATTGGAAGAGTATGAGCGAATAATCCGCTAACTTGGATAGAAAATGCCTTGACTACCCAGTCGCGCTTCATCCTACTCGACTCGCCTCTTATTTTCTGCACTGCACTGACCGCCCTATGTTTCTCATGCTTCACCAACGAACAAGAACAAGGGCCATCGAAAGCCTTCAAAGCACCGTGGTGGTTTTGGTTGAGCACGACTGGTCTCTCACTCGGTGCCACCCTCAGCGTCAAATGGGTGGGACTTTTCACTATTGCTTGGGTGGGATCTCTCACCTTGGTTCAACTCTGGGTTCTTCTAGGCGACCCCAACACAGTGACACCGGTAAGAATATCCAGCCTGGAATTAGATAAGTCTGTAGCTTACTTTCACAGCGTCTTTGGTTCAAGCACTTTTTCGCCCGGTTCTTTTGCCTAATCGTTATCCCAACCGCCTTCTACGTTAGCATGTTCGCTATTCACTTCCTCTGCTTGGTGAACCCTGGAGAGGGAGATGGTTTCATGTCGTCCGAGTTTCAAGCCACTTTGAACTCTAAGGGAATGCAGGATGTTCCAGCCGATATTGCGTTTGGTTCTCGAGTTAGCATTCGCCATCTCAACACCCAGGGTGGCTACTTGCACTCTCATTCACACATGTATCCCACTGGAAGCAAGCAACAGCAAGTCACTCTATACCCCCACAAGGACGAGAACAACGTCTTCCTCTTGGAGAACCAAACACAACCTCTTGGCCCCTATGGAGAAATCGAAGGACCACTCGCATGGGATAATTTGACGGCTGATTGGATTTACGACGGTGCTACTATCAAATTGTATCACTTGCTCACTCATCGGCGTATTCATTCTCATGACGAGCGCGCTCCTATAACAGAAGTCGACTGGCAGAACGAGGTCTCCGCCTATGGCTATGAAGGGTTCCCTGGCGACGCCAATGATCTCTTCCGAGTGGAGATCGTCCAATCAATATCTGATGGAGAGGAAGCCAAGAAACGTTTACGCACTATCCAGACTAAATTTAGACTCGTACACATCATGACCGGCTGTACACTGTTCTCCCACAAGGTGAAACTGCCAGACTGGGCATTCGACCAACAAGAAGTTACCTGTGCGAAGGGAGGCACTCTACCTAATAGTATCTGGTATATTGAGTCAAATACCCATCCATCATTGCCTCCAGATGCAGAGAAAGTCAACTACCGAAACCCAGGGTTTTTGGGCAAATTCCTCGAACTTCAAAAAGTCATGTGGACCACTAATGCCGGATTGACCGAATCACATACCTGGGACTCGCGCCCCCCTTCATGGCCTACGTTACTGCGTGGTATCAACTTCTGGGGTAAGGATCATCGCCAAGTATACCTCCTTGGAAACCCTCTCATCTGGTGGTCTTCAACTGCTGCAATTGCGATATACGCTCTTTTCAAGGGAATCACTATTATCCGTTGGCAGCGTGGCTATAACGACTACAAGAACATTAACATCAAGCGTTTCGATTACGAACTAGGCACTACAATCCTTGGCTGGGCGTTCCACTACTTCCCATTTTACCTTATGGCACGTCAGTTGTTCTTGCATCATTATCTCCCAGCCCTCTATTTTTCGATCATGGGTCTATCGCAAATCTTTGATTTTGTTTTCAAGCGTGTCCAATTACCTGGTCTGGGAAAGAAATCTGTGCTTGGCAGCATCGTCATTACAGTATTCTTGGCTTTGAGCGTCGCTATCTTTGCTGTCTACTCTCCTCTCGTCTATGGAAACCCCTGGACAGAGAGTGCTTGCAACAGCGTCAGATTGCTCAGTTCCTGGGACTTTGCTTGTGACACATTCCATACTGACGTAAGTCCTCCAGCATGGCAACCTCCACCTCGTGGTGTACATTAAAGAGAACTTCAAATGATTAATGGACATTGAGATTTTTAGTTAAGTAAATATACATCACCTGTTCTATCAGTCAGTAATCCCACGCAATCTGGGGCTCCGGCTGCCGCTATTCCTCCGAATTATAAGCACGACAATAACCAACAGCAAATTCCAAACGGGCAAGAGAACCAGCAATCCGCCGTAACATCGAAACCCGCCAACTCGAGAATCGTTAGCCGCGAGGAACGTGTGGAGTATCGGGACGAAGCCGGCAATATCTTGGACCCGGAGAAAGTTGCTCAATTAAAAAAGGAGGGTAAGATATCAATGCAAACCAAGTACGAAACACAGACTCGCATCCTCGATGCGGATGCCAATGGAAATTTCCAAAAGGCTGAACACGCCCCTCCTCACCCTGACGTTGAAGGCCAAAACCCAGAGACGAATAGGAACGGCGCTGATAATGTTGCGCGAAATGAGCCTGCTTCGGCGGTCGGGATGGGAAAGTCGATTCGTGATGAAAAGGACCAGGATAGCCCTCGGCCGGCGAGTGAGGGGAATGAGGCTACTAGATAATTATTCGTAATGCTCGGATCAGTCAAAATCGTTTTTTTTCCTGTTCGGTGTGGGCGAGGTGGAAGTGATAACACTATTGGTTATGTATATTTCATAATGAGCTGTTTTTAATGCCACTCTCTTTCTCTCATCTACATATACTACATATAAGAGGTTGAATTATCCATCAAGTTTGAAATGAGTAACAAAGGAAATCTTTATTTCAGATGTGTAAGAGCTCAAACTATACAAATAACAACTGAGACCTCTACTTTCAAACAAATTTTCTGTTGTCAATGGTCGGTCGGTTTCATCTACCTAGAGTACAACGCCTAGCCCCAATCTATGGACGGTCGAGGGGGGTAGGTAGTAGCTTTAATTTCGTTTCGCAACCTCGGGATTGGCCCTTTAGTAGTCATATTCCTCCTTGCCGTACTTGTTGAATCGCTCATGAAGATCCTGATTATAACAATCAACATCTCATACCACCATTTATCGGGTGTCGTATAAACTCACCTCAGGCAGAGTCACGTTAGGAACAATGACAGTGTTGAGTGCGCTAGGAGCGTTGCGCAGAGGTTGGTTCTTATCGCCGTGAGGGTGGTACTGGTACTTGTAAACCTTGCCATCCTCCTCAGCGCGCTGCCAGGGCATCGCAGAGTCGCCGATGCGGACGTTGCTCTCGGAGGTCACCGAGGTGGGCTTGCGGCCGAAGTACCTATCAAATTGCAAGTTTTTATCAGCCGGGCGTTCCATATCCATATTCCCTGTGGTTTATTTGTGCGATTGGGCTGCAATTGACTTTGGGGGAAATCGTGACCGTGGGATTTTGTGTGACGATCAAGGGAAGAAATACCATCCAGCAAGCAAGAAAGCACCGGACATAACGCCGAGAAGGACCTGTAAACAATCCCCATACAATTAATATCCAGATCCGCAATCGGTTTTGTAGTTTGATCAAGCACATACGTAGAGCTCAGGATCGCGCTTGGGGCCCTTGTCCAGGCCAGCTTCCTCAGCCTTAGAGGCATAACGGCGGACGGGGGCGCGGGCAAAAACCTGGCGGGCAAAGGCCCGGCGAGCTGTGAATGCAGCAATTGAAGACATTTCTGTGGTGTAGTTCGAAGGGAGTTGCAGGAAGGTATCTGCTGCCGAATTGCGAACGAGCGTTTTTGCCGGGTGTGAGTGGAGTGAGGTCAGATACAACCACGATGATGTCCCGGCCCGTAGATCAGGTGATTCCGGTTCCGCATCGGGGCTGGTGCCTCAGGCTGCAATCGTATCGTATGTTGTTATTATTGTTGTGTTGATGAATTAATGTTAATTTTAGGATGTCAGTCTCGACTATGTCTTAAATTACCATTACCACATGCATCACAATTGTGGCATATTTGCAATACATGTACTCGAGGTTTGACGATGCTTTAGCCCGAAACACTGCTGAACATCATTTGTATCGTTATAGGTACATGTACCAGTACCTATATAAGTAATCAAAAAAATTGAAATTTCAGCTATTCCTCATGAAATAACTATTCGAGCACTCAACCATGTTCTTGAGCAAAACTGAACTGTTCTTCATACCTGTTGACATATGATGAGTCTAGTATTCGATATATATACAACAGCTGAGGCATAGATAGTTAAGCAACATTGAATACACCAATGCCCAGTATTATATGCAACGCTACTCAGCAACAACCAGTAAAAACCATCGAGGATAAAAAGGAACAGCCTCAGAGTGAGAAAAGTACTTCGAGAATACATGTAATTAACAAAAGAATAATAACATGATACTCTGTCAGTTGGTCAGTGATTTGAAAGCGGGACGGCCCACTCCCGATTGGTCCTGGCGCCACGCATTATTGATCCTTTTGCATTTCTCCAGGGGGAACCGAGAACCAGACTCGAGAATGAACTCAACTCGCAGGCTGAGGATCATCCTGCCTAGTCGTTCTTTAACACCACCGCCGACATTCTTTACTCTCATATCCCAGACTCACCTTAATATCAATAACCTAATACACCCGTCGATCTTTTGTCGTTTGCCTCTCGCGTCTTACCGTGTTGATCGCCTCCGCCGCTGAAGTCAGTCTCAATCATTCCATCATTCCACGCACAGTAACACATTTGCTTTGGAGAACATTGGTACCATCAAATCATGGTATTATAAGGATTGGCCCAACATAGTGACAAATAGCGACGCCTGTGGAATTAGTCATGGCCGACTCCAGCGTGCCTACTTCTCCGACTACCCCGATCACGCCTATTTCTCCCACAACGCCAGTATTGGATGTGCCTCGCCCCCCTTCTGTCGACGGCATCTCATCGCGCATGACTGATATTGCCTCCGAAGATGGCGATACACATGGAGGTGCCTCATCACAGGCGCCACCTTCAAGACGTGGCCCACCACCAGCGCGCTGGTCGGTAGGAAATGCGAGCATGGCTCGCCCAGGCAGCTCATCCAGTCGTCTGAGCCGAATCAGCAGGACCCACGTTCCTTCTTTGACGCCTCAAGCATTCTTTCGTCCGATGAGTTCCCAGCGACTCCAAGCACATCGTCGTCCAAGTCATGCACCTTCAACAGCGGGCACTATTACTTCGGAAACAACTGAAGACGAGGAAAACCTGAACCGTAGGAGTCTGGTTTCTAGCAGTACGCTACGCTTAGGTGCTCAGGCAGTTGATCTTGAAATTCCTCCTTCTCGTGGGACAGAGTTCACAGATCCGATCATTCCTGATAGAAACACGTCGAATGCGAGCCCTACCGGGAATACAACAGTGAGAAGCCTCGGCGAAAGCGTCAGACTACTGCACGAGCGCGAAAGAAAGCCTGCCCCCGAACATCTTAATCTCGCGACAACCATCAGGTCCCCTAATCTGCATGATCCTCCTCAAAAGTCACCATTGTCGTTTAGATCTGGATTCCTTTCTCTACATGGCAAGAACGACGATGGTTTGCGACTCGATAGCACAGGCCACGAAAGATTGTCATCAGCAGCATCCTCAATGAAGGCCCGCCCCCAGTACCTCCCGCCAACCTTGGCAAGAACTATGAGTATTTCACTGGTAACACCGTTTTCTGGGGTAATGGCAGGTTCCAGAACTCCCGCGATAAACCAGTGAATATCGCGACTGGAACTATGGTTGTTTTGCCTTCTGTCCTGTTCTTCGTTTTTTCGTAAGTGGTATTTTGAATTGGATGACAAAACGATGAACTGACCGCCAACAGGGCGTCGTGGTTATGGCATAATGTTTCGCCAGCATTGCCTATCATTTTTGCGTATATATTCTACATATGCATGTCATCTTTCATCCACGCCTCCGTTGTTGACCCCGGTGTAAGTGCTACCCAGTCTCCATCTTTGTGCTCTGCTCATTTTTTGTAAAGATATTTCCACGAAACCTGCACCCGATGCCTACATCGGACCCCTCAGCAGACCCCTTGACCCTCGGTCCGCCAACCAATGACTGGGTGATGATTAAATTGGCTACGTCGGATGTTGCTGCCATGGATGTACCGGTGAAATATTGCAAAACATGCAATATCTGGCGTCCTCCACGCTGCTACCACTGCCGAACATGTGACAATTGCGTTGAAACACTAGACCACCATTGTGTCTGGTTGAACAATTGTGTCGGTCGCCGTAATTATCGCTACTTTTTCACCTTTGTCAGCTTTGGGACGATTTTGGCACTTTACTTGCTAGGAGTGTCCCTAGCCCATATCCTCCTTTATAAAAACCAGCAGAACATCGATTTTTCGGAAGCGATTAACAAATTAAGGGTGCCATTTGCGATGGTGATTTATGGGGCACTAGCCGCGCCATACCCAGCATCCCTTTGGGCCTATCACCTCTTCCTTATGGGCCGAGGGGAGACTACTCGCGAGTATCTCAATTCTCAAAAGTTCAAAAAAGCAGATCGTCACCGTCCTTTCACGCAAGGCAATTCTTTGTGGAACTGGATTGCTGTTCTCGTGAGACCTCGGCCTCCTACGTATTTGCAATTCAAGAGGGCCTACTATGAAGGCGATCAACGGCTTGCGACGCAAAAACGCAAGTATCTGCCAAAAGATATCGAATCTCAGGCAGGAATGGAAATGCAGACTGTGGACCCTAATACTGCGACATATACCCCCAATGTGGAAAACAATTGATACTAATGGCCTGCCCACGAAAATCTTTCGGTTCTCTTCTGCTAGTGAGCGTTAAAACTTCATATTTCTCATTATCACTATATGATACTTTCACTATGCTTATTTTCTTCTTTTTCCGCTTTTATGATTTTAACTGTTGTCGTCTGATGGATGATTGCACTACATTGATTTCCTTTTATCATCAATTACGACTCCGGCCTGTCGCAGCGCGATTCCCCGGATGCTTCATTCTTTGTTTTTCTATAACGCCACGTAGATTAGGCTCTTCACGGATGGACCCTTTCTAATGAATATACTTATCTTATTCCCTCAATTCTTTCTGTAGGGGTTTGGCTTAGGGCTTCTCAACCTATGCTATTTAAGCCACAGCATAGCGTGAGCCAATGCCTAACCCCTTGTGCTGCAACAAAGACAACTTTACAGCTGTGACATTCAGCTTTTATTCATTGTCCAATCCATCAATTGATATCCTGACCCATATATAGCTAAGACCCTTTATCTGATAGACATGCAAACAGCAACGAGACTTAGATGCTACAATGGAAACAATTATATGTATAACGCATACTGGTCTATTCATTTAAACTCAATATTGAGGTGCAATCCATGGAATGCTGACGGGCGGGGTGAGAATGCAAGCTGGGATATGCAAGGCATGCCGCCTCGCCGCTGTTTATATGCTGTCGTCGGCTCTTTATCATATCCAATTATCCCTCAATAGACAAGGTTTCAGCCAGCTTCGAACATCTCTTACCTACAAAGCCTCATCTCCATTGCCTTTGTGTCCTGATCAGTGACATATCACGCAGGGTGTTGTTCTTATCTGTCCTGCTGTTTCTTGATGTTGTGATTACACGTTTCAGATCCAACCTTTGCAGCATCCTAGCACTAATTTTAGCCTCTGGACGCGTGTGACAAATTGACTAGCCGGTTGCCAGTGTTTGTGGCCCTGATTAATAACTGGAAAGTGTTTATCATCGCTGGCTGAGCAGGGACCACCTTCTGACTAGCCCGTTTACTCCACCTCATCGCCCGCTGAACCCCCGTAGCGTTCCGTTCTTGCAACCTCCATGTTTGGCTCAATTGTTGATTTCCTCTCCCCTACGGCACGGATCAATCGTTCTTCGCGCAAGCTGGCCACTCCGGCTTCCAAGATGCCACCACGCCGCACCCGCTCCTCCCTGGAATCAGCTGTCCAGATGGCCCCCGCTGCTACAAGCTCCGAGCAGCAGCAGCAGGATGCGCCGGATCATGCTGACGAGCCCATTATTGGCGTGGACTTCTCCGGTCCTCTGCTCACACCTGAGGCCAGCCGCTCTGAAACCTCCAGCAACAACGAGCTTAATGCCAGCGACGAGAAGCCCGTGACACGAAGGAAGTCGACACGCGTGTCAACGCGTACTTCCTTGCGGGGATTGGGGAAATTGCGCGAAAATGAGGAGGATCACGAACACGATGACTCTGAGGCTTCTGTTGAGCCTAAGATCCGCACTGTCTCGGGAGAAACGCTCGTTGACAGCATTGTTGAGAGCCGTGCCTCACGCTCGTCGTTGAGAAATAGTGTTGGTATTGTGAACAACTCTTGGAGCCAGACTACACTTCTGCGGGAGGGGGCTGAGAATGATGGAAACACACGGCCCGACACCCCGGTGTCAAAAGAATCCAAAGAATCACCAGATCCATCTCGCCGTCGATCTCTGCGTGCTCGATCAGCCATCGAACAAAAGGATGAATCGCAGGCTGAAAAGGACGAGGAAATGACTGAGGCGACACCCAAATCTGCCAACAAGGCAGAAAAAGCAGCACCTCCACGTCGTTCATCCCGACTTAGCTTGGTTACAAGGACGACAGAGGTTCTTGATAGGGCTGCTAGTGTTTTGGGTAAACGGTCTCGTGATGCTATGGAGAAGGTTATCATGAAGCGCCGTGCTAGCTTGCGTCCGCGCTATTCGCTGCCAGCCAATCCTGACAACATCACTTCAGGCGCATCGCAACTTCCAGACCCTAAGAAACGCCGGCTCTCCGATAGTGATTTGCAATTGAAGAAGAAAGAGTCTGATGAGAGCCCTGAAAAGGCTGCCCCTGGCCCTATTCGACCTAAACCCAAGCGATGGCTAGAGAAAGGTCTCTATACAGGCCAACACCGTGACTACGATCCTCGACTAAACGAAGCCAACAATAAGATCAAATTTGCGAAACGGAACGCCCCTCGCAAGGCCCAACCTAAGCTGCTTCCATTACCTATGTTTGCTGGCGAACGTCTTTTAAAAAACGGCCGGGATTTTAAGCTACCTTTCGATATTTTCTCTCCACTCCCCCCTGGTCAACCGAAACCGGATGAGTGGAAGAAGACCAATCGAAGTAAGTTGTTCGAGATTTGGATTGAAATTAATCTTACCAATGTGCAGATGTCTTTGTCGGAGATGCTGCCAGCTTCTGGCGCGAGAACAAGAAGATTGAATTGTCAACCTGCCTATGTGATGAGGATACTGGCTGTGATGAGAACTGCCAAAATAGGTTCATGTTTTATGAGTGTGATGCCAGCAATTGCCGTGTTGGTGCTAACTGCGGCAACCGAAACTTCGACGAATTGAAACACCGAACAAAGGCTGGAGGCAAATATAACATTGGTGTTGAGGTTATCAAGACCACAGATCGAGGATATGGTGTACGCAGCAACCGTACATTCGAACCGAACCAGATCATCGTTGAATACACAGGCGAGATCATCACACAAACAGAATGCGAGCGACGCATGAGGACAGTTTATAAGCACAACGAAGTAAGTTATTTTTCTACAGAACGTACACCTTCAAGTCTGACACATTTAGTGCTATTATTTGATGTATTTCGACCAAAACATGATTATTGACGCTACTCGTGGCTCTATTGCTCGATTTGTCAACCACTCATGCGAGCCAAACTGCAGAATGGAGAAATGGACAGTTGGTGGCAAACCACGCATGGCCCTTTTTGCCGGCGATAAAGGTATCATGACTGGAGAGGAGCTTACCTATGACTATAATTTTGAGTAAGTATCAAGATTCAAGCTTCCGAAGGAACTGACTAACGTAATAAAGCCCATTTTCACAAAAGAATGTGCAAGAATGCCGTTGTGGAACAGAGACCTGTCGTGGTGTTCTTGGTCCTCGGCCGAAGGATCGCGCGCCAAAGGAGTCCAAGGGTGATGACAAGAAGAAACCCGTCAAGAAAAGATCCAAGGCAACTTTGGCCGGCACAAAGCGCAAGCTTGGAAATATTCTTGACGAATCAACATCAGCCCTGAATAAGAAACGTAAGGTTCTAGCTACCAAGTCGGTTAAGAAGACTGTCACCAAGGCAGTATCCAAAGCCAAGGCTAGTCTCACTTCCAAGAAAGCGCCGGTACAGGTTAAAAAGAATGTCACCGTTACGAAGGTAAGCTCTAGAGATTCTAAAATTCGAGCAAAGACCATCAGCAAGGCAAAGGTCACCAAAGTTTCCACTGCAGGCAAATCGTCCCCCAAAGCAAAAGCGATCCAGGCGAAATCGCAAACCAAAAGAGCAGTTTCAGTCTCGTCTACGAGCGTGAAAGCCCCCAAAGCCAAGCCTATGTCTGCATCGGAAAAGGTGAAGGCCAAACTGAAAGCCACTGCACGTCGTTCCACCAGTTTCAAGAAAGGCACCCAGACCCTCAAATTGAAAAGCCCCGCAGTCAAAAAGCTATCTGGTTCCGCAAAGAAGACGCCTTCAAAGAGCACCCCTATCAAAACTCCTAGTCGAGTAGGGAGCGTCAAAAAAAACTAACTTCGGCGCCTGCATCAAAAACTTGAACTGATATTTTGACTTGAGGTGGTTTCGGCAGGTAGAAGCTCATTTGATTAGACCTGCAGCACACCATGGAATAACGTGGAGCAATGAGCCTGCTTTCTTCTATTATCCCTTCCCTTCTTCTCTTCAACATCCATGTTTTCTTTTTCTTTCTTCACCGGAGTCTAGGTCCTCTAACGGTCGTGTCATTATTGCGGTGCGAATTATGGTTGGGAATGTTTGATATGGCACGGTATCATTTTCAGATTTGAGCTGTTTCTTATTTTGTGGTTCTAATACTTTTCTTTCTTCCTTTATAACTCGATGCTTCAGTCACATGACAGCAGGAGAGAAGCTTGTACGAGCCGGGGAGTGAGGTATCATGCAATGAGTTGTTCTATGATTACTAGTAACAAGGATTCAATGTTCGCTTTCTGAAAGTTTCTAGAAATTCAGGCCATAGCACTGAGAGCGAGTTTGTTGGCGACATGTATGCTTTTTATCAACATGCTAGATAGAGTGGTGTAGTATTGCCTACTTGCCTACTCTCTATTTCTATGCTTTATTTGCTATTATTTTATATGCTATATTTCTGTGTGTCTTGGGAATTAACCAACAATGTCAATCAATACCTTTAAATCCAATCCATCAAGTGTTCACTTCAATCTAAGACTACATAGATAACAATAGGCGAGATCTGGGTGCCGCCCTAAGGAGAGGCATGTTGTGGCCAGAATAAATCCAGAGAGAGACAGGGCTGCAACACTCTCGTTGCCTTTTGTAATTGATCATTGAGCACACCCGAATGCAGATATAGTTAGAATTGCCAACGAAAAATAATTGAATTATTATGGCCTAAATAATGCCATTTGTATGTGTATTGGAAGCGGCCGCTCCCTCGGATGAACATCGGTCCGGACTACATGTCTTGAACAAATCCGGACTTCCCTTAACGCGTAACATGTCTAACCTTATTCGATGTCGATTTTCAACCACTTACTGCAGTTTGAAAATGTATATAGCTTTCAGAGTCTAATCAATTATCAAGTATGACTTGCATACCTTGCCGCACGAGGAAGAAAAAATGTGACAAGGAAATTCCACGCTGCGGGCGGTGTCTCAGGTAGTGTGGCTGCTTGAACTAAGTTCTGGTCTTATGCATATGGTCTAATCCATCATAGAATTGGCATCAATTGTCGGTACAACAAGCCATTGAATAGCATTGGATGGGAGAAACGTGTTGGAGATGGAGCACTTATATACACACCACAGGGTACTCCTATCAGCATCCTGCGCAATGATCCTCTACTGATTCTTCAAGATGGATATTTCTCATCCGATCTTCTGGGACTATCAAAGTGGACAGATTGTATTGACGTTCATCTGACGACTGTTACGCTGGCGACTTTAACGCTCAGAGGACGGGATTTACGTTCAGCATGCCTACCCTACCTAGAGACGCTGAATGAATGGCTTCCGGTGGTTCTGTCCAGCGAACTGGATGATTGTGCCTCAAGTATACTATCTTTCCCTGATAGTGAATCATCGCTATTGATATACTCCTGCTTTCTCCTTTCTCAAATATGTGGTAACGAAAGTAATATGGAGGCGGACGAATTCTACCTGAAATGCAAGGGCTTTTTTACTCTCCTTGTCTCTCAAAGAAGGAGAAGTGAAAAGTTAGTGCAAGTAGGGCTACTTCTATCGCTTTATGAGTATCTACAAGCCATGAATGACGTTGCCTTGACGACTATTGCCTCTTCCACCCTAATCGCCGATCATACGGGTCTATTCCTTCCTCTCGATCGAGATGGCGTTCGCTGTAGCACGACGTTGACACTCTCAAAACGAATATGGTGGAGTCTCTTCATTCTCGAGAGGTGAAGCCCTCAACTCGATCCGTCTTGACGTACTTGACTGATCTCTTGTTTCAGAGTTATCATGGCAGCGGCCGTTGACAGCCCAGTTATATCCGAAACTTTCATTTGTCCGATTCCCCCAATGCCGGAATTTCCAGTTGCAAAGGAGCAGGCAATTGAAATATTTCTCAGTCAGAGCCATTCAGGGGCTTCTCAAAATCCATATGTGCAATTCATTTACGAAGACCACAAGAGCGGGAATAGTTTGCAACTAGAATATTTCACTCGACTTGTTCAAGCGTGTTACCTGTTGCAACTAGCCCTCCTGGATCGATGGGCTCATTCTCATAGAGTTCCCAGTCGTCACAATTGCGTTGACCTTGATCGGAAGTTAACAACATTTGCATCAGCGGTACTTCAAGAAGGGGAGGCAGGACATGGGAAAAATTGTTCCACTCTTGCGATTTGCGTTAAGTAAGTCTCAAGAATTTGCAGCCTGAATAAAAGCAATTAATTAAAATCCTCGGCTCTGACTGTTGTTAAGTGCTATGATTATTCTTCATGGAGTGTCGGCGGCCGATATCGGATATTCGGCTTATCACGAAGAGAGACCGACTGACATCTGCCCTGCCCTGGTTGTGGCTATTCAGATGGTATTGGACCGCATTAAGCAGTTTCCAACTTGGCATTATCATTATGCGGCAATAATTCCAATCTGGACCCATCACTGCTTCTACCTTGGTGCCCTTTCTTATCTCCAGCAATGCGCTGAACGATCTGACCCCCTATTGAACTTCGATATTCTTGAATCAGTTCTTCATTATTTGAAAGTATATTCTAAGCGCTGGAAATTGTCTGGTAAGTTTTTTTCTTTCTGTTTTTGGTCGGATTTCTAAGCTGTCTCTTCCTGACTAACTACCATAAAGTTGAGTTTTATAATCAACTCTCTCAGCTGGCTTCAAGTGTAAGTCCATATATTCCTTGGTTAAACCATCATCCTTTCCCTTGATTGCTTCGCCGCTGGGAAGATCAGACTCTACACTACAGTGACAGATTCCAATATTTCCTTGAATGCCTGGACTACTTCCTCTCTTTTACCCTCCCAAAATCCCGTGGTCTCAACAGACAACTTGCCTTGCATCGCATCCATTAACGCCTGGCTGGCATTGTTCTTCGTGGGGTCTCGACCGGGGAATTCGAGCCTTGGAGAGAATGAAGACACTTTCAATCCGAATCCTCTCTCGAGAATCACACGGAGACTTTCATTGGCGGAGGAACCTCCCATGATGCCATAAGTCACAATCATCGCTGGCTTTCCGGCCCAGGCATGATACAGGAAGTCCAAGGCATTTTTAAGTGAGCCAGGAATGCCCTGGTGATATTCCGGAGAAACAACAATATATGCATCGTATTTCGCGATTTCATGATTCCAGAGCCGCGCAGATTGACTGGTGAATTTTGATAGGTCCTTGATCAACACGGGAGAGACAGGCTCGTTGAAACTAGGTAGACCAAACGTATCGATGTCGACCGTCGCTATGGAGAACTGGGGGCTCGAGGCCTCACTCGATTCAAGTATTGTTTTAACCCAGTTGCCCACATGAGGGCTAATACGATTAGGTCTACTAGAACCGAGAATAAGAGCAATTTGAAGAGGGCTCATTTTGTTTAAAAACGTGAAAAGATATCGGATGATATGAGGAGCACACAGACTACTAACCTGCCTAGTAAGACGGAGCTAATATGAGATGCAAAATAAAGCTTCACATCGTATGTTCTATTCATTCTATTTATGCGGTTGGCAACGAGACAAAACACCAGATTCTAAACCATAAGACTTTTGGGTCCTTTCTGGTAAATTAGCTGCAGGGTCGGCTGCATGGTCGGGGTGGCGCGATCAGCCGCAAGCCGGCTTCCAATGGAGAGAGGAGCGGGCGTGCCATTTGATCCTATTGGAGGACGGCGACCAGATGCAGGCGACCAGATGCAGATGAAAGTAATCATTTCCATACGAAAAATAGATATTTCGCAAGTTGTATGTATTCCGACGCAGCATAAATATCAGTCCAGAAAAAAGCCATTTGTTCCTTTAGCCCGATGCGTTAGAGCAATGAAGACTATGAATCATTTTTGGGTGGTTTAGGTCCCTGCGATTCGCAAAGCTCACCTATTTAAAGACCCAACTCTTTCCTTTTATGCAAGCTACTCTGTTTCTTCAAGCTTTTCGACTCCAGTTCAGGGTTCTCTCAATATTATCTTGGAACTTTCCCATATTCTCAAGTAAAGCAAGCTTCATCGAACAAACATGGTAGTTATATGTACCTCCACCACTGTTCCCATAAATACTTGCAATGACGTCGCCTCCGACGTCTTAACACCTGCTGAATTCTGGGAAGTCCTGGAGCACAAATGCCGCAACCCAGCCACTTTTGTCAAATCCATCACAAGTTCTCGGGTTGTCCAGGAGGATCACGACAAAACAGGACAAGTTACAAGTCTTACCAGGCTCGTCACGGTCAATGGAGGCGAACACGAGATTGAAGAAATTGCAATTCTTAAAAAGCCCGTCATGGTTAGTGTCCCATCACTATATATGCTTTACTTGTTTTGTATTTTGATTTTCTTGGGGATACATATATGCGATTCTCCACGGCCACAATTTGTAGTTTGTTTTTTTTGCTTAGGCTCACGAAGAGAACCTTGCAGATTGAATTCAGGATCCCCTCAACTGGAACTTCCATTAAAAATATTCTGTCACGAGGAGCCGAGCAGATGCATCATCCGACAGATATCTACATGGTGTCAACCTATGAGTGGCATCATCCGGAAGTGGAAGAGGGCAGTGAGGAACACAAGAAGCTTACTGAATATTACTGGCATATGAGTAACGAAACTGTGAAGCACACAGTGGCAGTAGCTAAGAAAATGAAGGCTGAAGGAAAACTGGCCGATTTGATGAAAGAATAGCTTTTAGTTAAAATTTCACATCGTCTAATACATCGGACGAATTTGGTGATAAATTATCCATCATAGTTCACTGACATTTTAACCTGTTAAGAATAGTCTACTCCGTGGAACCAAACAAACCTATAGCGCTGGAGTACATGGAGGAGAAAAGCCATGAGTGTCTGTGATGGAAGTACTAGATAGAGTGTCATCCTTAACATTATTTTAAATACTATTGACTTCATCACCAAAGCCACAGAGATATAGGACTGGTGTTGGATACAAGGTCAGTGTTATTAAATCCTATCCTTAAATAATTATTCTGAAATTGGAAGGTTTCCGATTTATTACTTATTTTGTCTGGTATATCCGCTTTATTAATGATCACTTATATAGATATCAAGATAAGTTAAAAAGATATGTTATATATTCCCTAAGGAATCGTATAGTAGTCAGAATGAAAATAACGAGGCCCCCTCAAGTTAGAAATCAGAACTACTGGACACACTCAGATCCCTCATGACACGTCCACTTCAGCCAATTCTTGGCAGAGGTGTCTGTCACCGGTTGGTTTCTCGACTGAGTCCGCCCAGTATGCAGCAGCCCGCCACGTTCAGCCACACGTTCAGCATACGAGCGAGTTATAGTTCGAAGGCTTCTGGTCGATGACAACCCCATTAAACGATATTATCAGAGAGAAGGTTCCGGACAGCGTGGTAGAAGTAGAGTAGGAGGAAGAGCGCAAGAGGACCTTGAGCCTGTATGAGCATGTTCATGGTGAGATGGAAGTGATGAGGGAAACTGAAAAGGTGTCACTCAATATTTTTTTAAGTTGGAAAGGAAAACTTGTTTGTTTGTGTCCTTTGAAGAACAGTTCCAGGGGAAGAAATAACTCTTTCCTCATGATAAATCATGGTGTAGGAGTGCGGTTGTAACGGAGAGTTCGTTTGGTCAGCTATGGAGGCCGGCGAGTGAGAGATGCTCTGCGGCGGAACTAATGTGAGGATTGGAGCCAGTCTTGATGCGGAATCGAAGTAGGCCTTGAGACAATCACTTCCAATGTGATCCATTTGTGATGTTTCCTGTTCTTTAATTGTACTAGTATCGGAGTCGGAGAGGGTATTATAGCAACCAAGCAAGGTAGACTCCACCTCCTCTACTGAACCTTCTCGTTGGGTTTCAGCGGCCTCCGAGATTCTAATACTTGGGCGATCAAGAGCGTGGGGTAGGAAGGAACTTTGACAACCAGGTTACAGGACTCCCACCCCGATGAAGAGACCTCGGAGTCTAGAGGAGAACTTGGAGAGAAGGTCGCTCGAGAGATCTAAGCTGCTAAGTCGAGAGAATTGGTTGTGTTCCGTATCTGCCCAGATGTGGTGATAAAGAAGGAGGGATACAACTAGAAGGGCATCTTGGTTCTTCTAGTAAGTGGGTGCGACAGGGCCTCGCGATACCCTGGGAGGATCTGGGATAGGTATAGGAGAGACCTGCAACGGTACTTCTCCTGGGTTATCTTTACACGAACGATTAAGATATGCTAGATGAGTGGCAAAGATAATTATAATGGCGTTCAGAAGGCAGTCGTACTAGATATGATTAGTATACAGGATGTCCATCGCTCCGTATTCATAGCAGACATATCTACATCTCCAGGATAGACGAACCTGAAACAACAAAGGCACCAGGTTCACCTGCCAGAGTTTAGGACTAAATACTAAAGTGCTTACGGTACAGGTAATAAGTGATGGAATAGCTGTATCTGCGTCAACTCGACTTGTTTTACAGAGCTCTTGACACGTCTAGCGTCTGGTTCACTCCGAGTGACCGTTGCCGCGAATTACTGCTCCTAGTTGGAGAATGGGGAGTTGAGGTTCCTGGTGGCGATATTCTTTGGGCCTTTCGAACGCAATTCTCCTGTCGTTTTTGACAGTTCGCACACGCGGGAGGTATTTTCATCACACTAGCTCGGTTGGCTGCGTATTTTAACGTCTGGCCATCGCTAGATCTCTAATACGGCAAACAAAAGTTCTGTATGTGGGACCCTTCTTACACGGAAAATATTTCCCATTTCCATACCTAGGCTTTTGGATGAGGCAGCATCAGCACTGGACTCGAAATCCAAGAAGGCAGTCCAAGTGGCTTTGGACCATGCTTCCCGTAGGCGAACAACCATCGCAATCGCGCATCGTATTAGCACAGTTCAACATGTCGATGTTATCGTTGTTATGGAGTCTGGCTGTGTAGGCGAACGAGGAAGGGATACAGAGTTAATGGGCCTACGAGGCCGGTACTGGCGACTCTCTTCGGTGAATAATAAGGCTTAGATTAGAGCGCCGAAATTCGCCTCATTGTAAAGGACACTGCGTGGACCACCCTGAAATATAACCCACCTAGTGCTGGTAAATAAAATACCAAAGGGACCAGGGAAATGTTTCACTTGAGATGTTATAAAATTTCAGAAGAAACTCATGGTCATTGTGATTGTCAACACATGATATCGAATTTTTAGTAACTACTAGAAATCAAATGCTTAAAGGATTTCGGTTAACTAAGCGATTCAATGATAATCTAATAGCAGGAATACTGTCCAGGTCTCCTTGCCAGCTAAACGATGTAAATCCAAATAGCAAGAAGAAGGAGAAGAATTATCGTTCAATCGATGTCGGTTCCCCAGTCTAGCAGGTCGTCGGCAGCTATCTTATAATATCAGGATTCCTATAAATGCGCCTAACGCCGATCTTAGTTCTATAGGATCAGTGACCTCTTTTGATATAAGAAAAACTAATATCCATCTAGAGCTTTCAGGAAGGAAAGATCTGGTTATGCAACGGTTGTACTCGCCGTATATATATCGCGTCTGCCTATGGGTGCAAGAAAAGCAGTTCAGCTACGAGGACAGATTTGAAGGAAAGCTCGGCTATATCTATGTATACTGCATAACTGAATAGCTGTGGCCTTAAGATTCAACTAAGTACATATTGTACCAAAGGAAAATTTAGGATTCGTAATTCGATACACGGATTCAAGCATGATAAAGTCCCCAGTTAACATTGTCGTTACCTGCATCTCCTTGGCATGCCATGTTGCCTGAAGCACCAACCAAACCATTCGACGCAAACATCTTAATTGATGAATTGATGAGGTCTACTATATCCTGAGCACCAACGTGAAAGTCAACGTCTCCAGTTCCAGTTGTTCCGGTCACCCCAAACGCACAAGTCCCATACTGGACCAGTTGATGTTGTTTGCCTACCGAAGATTCGACCTCCCACGAGCCTTGAGTGCCGGCAATATTGGTAACTATCTGCTGACAATCACTGACAAGAGGTGAGCCACCGCTGGTTGCGTCTGTGAATGTCGAGGTTCCGCAGTCATTCGGGCTGGGTGGAACGGCGCAGGGATAGTTGGGCTCTCCCGATGTAGTGCTGCTCGCGTCAACCGCAGTTGCGGCCATCTCTGGTGAGCACACTGGAATGTTGATGAAGCCAGGAACAGTATAGTCGCCGTCAATCAAGCCATTAACGACTAATTTGTCACCTAGGTCTGGTGCGATGCCACCATTGGCATTATTGTTCTTTTGATAACTGCGAACGGCTCTGTAAGTTTCGTTAGTTGTGTTCGATGGAAGCAATCAAAAGATGCAACCTACCCTTGAATAATCAACTGTCTAGTAACAGCCCCCCATACTTGCGTGTCCCCAGTCAGGGCCGAAAGTCCAGGCGGTGCTGTGAACGGTACCTCAGGACAACGTCCATCTGGCGGGTTACTGCCGCAGCTGGCCGGAAACTGACTAGAAACCGGCATAGCGAGGTAATAGAGTTCTCCGGTACTGGATGGATAGCAGCCCCATGAGGCCTCTTGATCCTCAGTAGTCATGTATTTAGTAATTGGATTGATTGTACCACAGGATGATCCGCTATCAATTACAAACACGTTATATCTCGCAGCTGACCAGATAGCAGGAATAGCGTAAGCATAGAGGGCGGAAGTAATTGAAGAAATGAGAGTTTCAGCGTCCGGAGGATATTGATCCGTCTCTGGTATGCCAGCAATAAGTTTACCACCTGTGACAAGGCTGTCAAGATTGGGAAGGGAACTTGAGGAGCCAGAAAACAAATCTTTGAGCGCCAGAGCAGTCAAATTTGCCCAAGCGCCGACAATTTGTCCCATATAGGTTGAAAATGCATTCTGGTCTTGTACTGACCAGGTCCCACTGTGATCTTTAGTTAGACATTAGAAGATGACAATTCCTGGAGAAGCTTACATTGTTGTGTTTTGGCCGCCGACAACGTCTTTGCCTACAGTTACTCCCGCCGCGATTGCAGCATAGGTAAGGTCCTTTGTTGTGGCGAGAGCTGCAGGATTGGCGAAAAAATATGGCAACTTAGTCAAGTCTAAATTTTTTACGGAGTAAGGATCCAATCAACATAAATTTTATAAGAAAAGACACTCACAAGAATTAAAAATCGGTGCAGCCAAAGCAGTAGCTCCAAGAGTAATAAAGTCCAGAAGAATTTGAAGCCATGAATCGTCTTTCTGTGGGGCTACTGGCGCAAAGATATTCTCAAACTGGGACAGACTGGGTTCGAAAATACTAGCAGCATGCCACAATGCATCCCATATGTCTTGGTACATCTAAAATCACGTTAATCACACCATCTAGAAGAAGGTAAGGCGTATTATGGTCCAGTGACCATAATTCACGATACATACATCGTGGACAACAATAAGAGAGTTATAGATCTCGTAAGAAGCTGCACCAGCTGGTGGTGAACCATCAGATGCCGGCGGATCAAACCAACACAGGTCAGTCGTTTGACAATTGTTGTCCGGGCCTACCGACTGGCATTTAGTAAGCTCACGGCCATGGAGTGAGTTCACAATAGATGAAATGAAGGTGATTTTGTTCTGTGGCCGATCCACATTTATCCACTGGTTTGTGACGTCTGCCCATGCATCGTCACCGTCCATTTCACTCCATCGTTGCTCTGAAGTCATGTTAAGCTGAACCCAATAATTAATTGCTGGGTCAGTGCATTGTACGCTAGTCCAGTTACCAGTTATATTCTCCTGTTCAGAAAGCGGGTTTATGGCGCTCTTGATATCTGAAATAAATTTGGTCCATGAAGTTGCAGGATATGGGACATTGTTGTAAGTTTCCAAGTCTGTAGCCCAATCTGTGGAGCCACCCATATTCAAACTTTTGTAGAGAGACGTTCTTAAAGCCTTGATGTTATTATCCATATAACCAACCCATTGGACATTGTCATAGACAAGGATATTTGTATTACTGGTGTCGTCGACAAAATTCTGGTTGACACGGCTGGGGTCATTGAGAATATCCTGAATCTCTGCGTTCGCAATATAGCCAGCTGTTGCTGTGCATGGGCCTTCTTCTGCGTTTGATTGCGTACTGGAGCCAGTGAAAGTACAATTCTCGGTCCAGCAAGACGCGTCGGACATTTCGAAGGACCGTCCGTAGCTGGTAACACCAACTACAACTTGGCTTGAAGGTACACCGGCTTTTGTGATCTGGAAGAAAGCATTAGATGTGGCTGGTCAAGAATGAAAAATGAGATTTATGACAAATGCGCTGTTGCCCTTCTTCATGGTCATCGCATGAAACTGGGCGAATTATTCAAATAAATAACATGATCTGAAATTTGGTACGAGTAATCATTTATCTTCAACTCAGTAAAGAAAGACAGCTTACCATGGACAGGGCGTTCAATGTCTCTGTCAAGTTGACATCGCTCCGAAGACAATTTCCTGTTGGGCAGCCGTCTTGAGAGTATGAATTGGATGCGTCCCACTAAACAATATTAATGCATTCATTACCATTGAAAAGAAAAGATAAGAAAAGAAACACGCATACCTGGCCATGCAAATCATAGGTCATGAAAATGATATAGTCAACCACCGCGGCAATCTTTTGAATGGGAAAATTTTTCAGGTACCAGTACGACGAAGGAGCCGCAATAGATACTGTTTTGTTGGGAAGCAAACTCTTGAGAATGGTGAGGAATGTCAAGTAGTTGGCACCGTCATCCGAAGATGCAGGAGGAATACCTGGAATATCTGGGGCCTAAAAACGCGTTAGAACAGAAGCAGCAAATGCAGAGTTACTTACTCCCGGGTACTCCCAATCAATATCAATACCATCGAGGTTATTCTGAATAATGAAATTGGCCATGTTTGTAGCCATAGATTTTGCGTTGGCGGAGGTGACGCCGTCACGGAATATCATGTAAGTGGATGGATCAGTCGAGAAAGCCCAACCACCAAATGACAGGATTTTTGCCGGTCCTGTGATTCTCAGAAATTGTGAAAACTCAAAGGCTGACAGTGAATCATCTCCAAAAGTGGTATCTACAGAGTAGTTAGGGTTCAGCACGCCGAACCCGAAATGCAAATTTGTATACCCTGTAGGGTCGATTTGCATTGCGTCTTGGTAAAGACAAGCACGGTCAAAACCAAATCCTTCAAAATATGCGACTGTCCGCCACACAGCAGGCGCGTCGCCTGATATAATGTCAGTGCCACAGTTAGAAATACATCCATTAGTTCCCAGTGCGGCCGTGCCGGGGGAGCCTGTGTTGGTATTTACACAGAATTCGACGGTCGTGCCACACTACAGGGACACTCGTTAGCTAGCCAGAAATCCGAAGGGATTACTCTGTTGGGGATGGACTTACTTGGCCCCAGACATCGCAACATGCATTCAGTAGGCAAGGATTGAGCATGGAAATATTTGTTCCGCCAGGTGGCGTTGGGGTGCCTGGTACGGTTGGTCCGCATAGAGCATTGGTGACTGCAGCTGGCATGGGTGGAGTGCCAGTGCTGAGACAAATAATAATACCAACGAACAAATCATCACAACCATTCCAAGACCATGTATCAGCATTATAATTGGTCAATTCATCAACCGTTATGCTGTTTGCTGCAGCAATAGCCGAGCAGTAGTCGTCGCTCTTAACGGTGTATGTCGCACAGGATCCATCAGAGTTGGGTTGTGGAGCAAAATTTGGCAGCGTTCCCTCTGAACAGCAGACATACTCGCCAGGTTGAAGATCGCTGCAGAACTTGGGGTCCGAAGGATTATACTCGGATAGTTGATCTTGAGTAATGCCGCACTTTTGAGACAAAGAGTAGCAACCATCGCCTGAGGCAACCTGAATATAAGAGCAGGTATTGCGACGCTGGGGGCGTCCGGTAGAGGATGATTTGTATGAAGAGCCTGGCATGGAGTTTCGCTTGGTCGTCGAATTGGGAGTTTGTGCTTGTGGCAGATTGAGTACCAAGGGAGTGGTGATGTAGGCTGGACCTGTTATGTTGGTGACACTCCTGAAAGACCAGCATTGTCCATTGGACCATGACTTAAGGGCCTCTTGAATAGGGTCAAAAGTCGAATTGCTAGTCGCCATAATACCAAATACGTGATCGCCATCATTTCCAGGCTGGCAAAGCTGCATAGCCACTGTACCGGTACCTACGGCGACAGATGCCACGGCACTCTCAAAGGATGTCAGAGCATAATTACCCGTAGCTTCAATTTGGAGGCCCCTGCCCATGTAAACGCCGACTGAAGTCTTGCCTGCTCGGGCAAACAAAATGACGGAACTATTCGTGCCTCCATATCCATTTGCCAGATACTCGCGTATCTGCCTCGAAAGCGACCGGACATAGGAAGGAGACATGCCCCCTTCGTTCCCCGTGCCAAATTGATATGTAGAATCGATTGGAGTGCCAAGAGCAACGTTCCCTGTTACATTGGGCAGATTGGACCAATCAGGACCATAAGAAGAGCAAGAATAGATGCGGTGTGAGGTCCTTGGATCATCGACCGGTCCGAGGAGAGAAAAGTAGTAAAACATTGTCTGATCACAGGACTCAATTTGATCCAAATTATGATACAAGGACCAATTGCCTGGGTTGGGACCCGCAGTGCTGCATCGTCCTGGACAAGGATTCTTTGGCAGATAGCCAGGACTGGCAGGTAGTCTACCTCCAAGCTGAGCATAGGCATGGGCAAAGTCGGAGAAGAGGGACACGACTCCAAAGCCGAGCTTGACCCACAAAGAGGGCATGCTTTCTGTCAGTCTGAAAGAAGGACCCGAACAGTTTAATCCAGACCCAGCAGGTGTATATGAAATTGTCAGTGATGGAACAGTCGAGTCTCTAGTAGCTCTCGATTTGTCCGTCTTGGAAAGATGGCCTGATAATTTCTCTGGTTTCATCGTGGGATTCCATGCTCTTATATCCCTGGAGGAGCCTCTATCTCGTCGAACCCACCCTGTGTGGCCCTGTCCTAACCTCTAGCAGCCAGCACAATGCAAATCACGATGTGTCATATAGTGACCGACGCTAGACCAAGCTTTCGTAAAATACCGTATGTTGTGAGGCTTTTTTCAAAGCACACTGCATGTCCATGTGAGGTCCTCTGGCTTAGCGGCCAAAGCGGGCAGGGATTATCATGCATTCGAAGCCCACCACACAGCCTACTAAATGCAATATAGTGACTCTAGCGGAAAATTATCAGACAAAGTCAGGCTGCTACTTCCTGGGAATTGGTAAGTGATTTTCTCGCAATAATAGACACCAATATCATACGCCTTTCTTAACCTCGGTCTTGGAGTAAGTATGTGCCTCTATCACCGTCTTTGGATTAGTGGTTGAGAGCAAAGGTGATAGCAAAAGTCGAGCAGTTTTGAAATGTTTTAACCAGCACATACATGTTCACAGAATCCAAGAACGAAGATAAGCCTACCCATAGCAGGTAATGGGGTTGTGTCTGCCCTCAGAGCAAATTAGTACATTGGTTCTTGTCAAATGAACCAGTAATGGAAAATTATAATTACACCTAAAAGAATAGATGCATGTCTTGATTCAGCTCACCATTCTAATGTGGGTATACCCTGCTTCGGAACTGTAGTGCGCTAAATTGAACTGATTACTGCCATGGAAAACTCACTAGCCCTGCAATCTCATCACTCATTCTAGTTACACGACTGGCCGCAAGGCTAGCATAAAGACTATAAGGAATAGTTTTAGGCAGTGATCCAGCCATAACACCTTGTGATTGTTCCCTTAGAACATCCGATTACGTTCCACCCAACGTTGTCCTCCCTACTTTATGTTGTCCCGTGTTCAGCTACAGATCTGCATTTTGCCAGTCTGTAGGATTTGCTGGCCGCCCCCTGCTTGGGCTCAAAGTGATAAGTAGTTGTATACAGCATTCGAAATGAAGATGAGGTAATTTTGGAACCTCTTAAATTTGCATTTTCTGAATTGCAGCGTTGGACTTCAGGCTTATCGGTGTTTTTTACGCAAACTTCTGTATCAACGTTTATGTAAGAGGAACGGTAGTATTATAGGAAAATTATTATAGGAGATATCAGTACATTGAATCATTCATCCGACGACCGTGTATAGAAGCCAGGAAAAAGTTGCTATTACCCACGTCGATCCTCTCAAGCGGCGCTGTATTACCCCTACACTCCTAGCCGGGCAGCTCACTAACGAAGAGGGTAGACCACAAGCCGAAGCTGTAAGTGATGCCGAAATGCTTGACGCGTCAGCTGCATTCAACTGCGCCGCACAAGGGTTTGGAGTAGGGGTAGTTATAGGCGATGTAGACGCAACAACTGCACAAGTAGTCATACCAGCCCCAGCCCCTAAAGATATCTTTTCGATGCCTGTAATATTAAAGGTGAAGCTTTCTGCACTAGCACAAACATCATTGGTTGTTGCAGCAAGAAGATCAGTTGCCGGAGCGCTATTATTGGTGTTGAATATAATGCTTTTTATTTGGGTGTACCCAACTGTGGAAGAGCCATTGGGCGGAAACATGGTGCAGTTGTCAGAAGAAAGTAACCAGATGAGCTCCCAGGCGCCTTCCAGTATGGTGAGGTTGTAAAGACTGCTGAACATGTAATATATATTGGAAGTGGTGGTTGGGGAATATGACTGGGTAATGACTCCATCGCTCACAACGGCTAGATGATTGGCACCTGCCGGATATCGGAGGGCCCATTCCAAAGCTAGATTTAGGGCGGCAGCGTCTGTAGGATTATGTATGGCGAATACCAGGGGCATAAGAGGCGTGGGCGCGTAAGTGTCATTTCTAGGGAAAAGAAGATCGACTTCCGCAATTGATGGGAACGGTTGCGCAACAGACCAGTGTGTGTATAGAGGCAGGAGCAGCCATGCTGCATTGTTGAAGCAAAACATGCGGACCAAAATTAAAGCGTCTGTATCCCAGGAGTGAAGACTAGTATGATGAGTTGCGATTGTAAAATTAAATGTAATAAGTAGCAGTCGAGGATGGTGATTAAGGTAAATCCTAACGAGGCGCCCTCTCCGGAAGTCACTCGGCACGAGCCTACGAGCCCCTGAATTGCTTTTAATGATTTGCTCCGCCTATCGTTTTCATGCCTGTGAGCTTCAGCCTTGTTGCTTCCGAAAAGAGCCGTCCGCAGTGAAATTCGCACCCAGTTATCGCAATGATTCGATGATGCATGATCATCTGAAATGACCCGGGCGCTTGGCGGATTTCAGTGAAGCCACGTCTTTATTCTATTCGTTTGCGAGGTTACGTGTGATGTAATGTCGACAAACTATCACAAAGGAAAGCGTCTGTGCCGCAATATATACCTGCATACAATGTGGCAATGTGTGTGGGTTGGACGGGTGACTCAGATAACGTACGGGGGTTAGTGTATGTAACTAATTCAGAATCGAACCCTGTTGGCTTAAAGCGTAACAATGTGGTTGCCACGACTGGAATGTGCAAGGATATACGAATCAATCGAGATCAGCTGACGCTTGAAAATTGACCAGTTAGTGAGTATCGATCGTTTCGTCAATATCACGGGTGAGACCTCACCCAACAATACTGAAATCCCTACATTGAAACTGAATATGGGCCAAGAAAAACAAGCTTTATTAAGGTGGTTACTCTTTCGCCTGGTAGGGAAAATAAGTTCGGGGATATGTTGGGGTACAGCCGGTCCCCGTATCGCTAATTCACAACCAATTGTCGGCCGTTATAACAAATCAGGAGAATACTCAATATTGGATTTTAGTATAAATTCATATAAAAATATATCTAAATAAATTAGTTATTTATAGCTCAGACTTATATTTTAATCTATTTAAGTTTGTACTATATTAGTCTTTCTTATTGAGTTTTCTTTAACATGGTGGTTCAGTCGGCCGGACGTGGACTTGAGTGTTCCGGTGCAGGAAAGAGAAGATGAAAAAAGTTGAGCAGGTGCTCATTTTTTGCGCGAGTTTTATTGGTCATTATTTTATAGTTACTCACTTTATATAGATTACTGCCACACACTCTGGTTAGGAAAGATTATGGGTAGAGTCACGGAGGATTAGAGGACTTGGAATGATAGGTTGGTTCGCCCCAGGAATCTAGCCTCCACCAGAGCACGCGGGGAAGCGGCTCAAAAATGTTTGGAAACGATTTACGGGGTCGTAGTTGAGCGGGGTTCTCGGGGGAGTAGGATTGTAGGGATGCAGTACTCTAGAATGAAAACAAAGATCAGGCCATTTTAAGCATATAGGCATTTAGCGCTAGCCATAACCTAACTGGAAACCAAAGTGGCCTGAATAACAAGTAGATCTTCTACATACTCCTAGTAACTCAACTTCTTAAAAACCCGTGTTTCTTCCACTTGGAAATTGAGGCGTTCTTTAGATGTCTGACTGTATGTAAGGTTTTGTGAGCTTCTGGTTTTTGTGAATAAAATTCGTGGATTGCCGCTGTGTAGGGTTATTGAACAAGAGTACTTAGCGCGTGTATGATAGAACAATGATATTCCTTATCTAGTTAATAAGATCTTAATATTCTTTTATATATTTTACAAAAGCATCAAATTAGCTGTTATAAATGATAATTACTTTTCGGTATAAAAAGCTGCCTATATTATTTAACAGTAATTTGTCTATTCGACCGAGCCCTCGGGGGAGCCTTCGGGGGAATAGATAACAAAGTTCGGCCATGTAATGTTGAGCCCCTTTCTTTTTCCCAATTGAACAAAAGTTTCTTTGTAGAATGTAACTAAAGAAAAAGAGAGCCGAGCAATTGGTTACTGAAGGATTTAATTATTAATACGATCATTTGCGAACGCGGACTTCGGTCGAACCCTTGTACCGTGGCTCGGTAGTAGTTTAGCTGAGTACAAAAACTCCATTGCTCTCTGCCAACGTGAAATACGTAACTCCCTCCAAATTTTATACGTAAATTCATTTATTTAGATCCATTTCATATTCGCCAAAACGAATGCAATCGGATCGAAAGAAGAACACCATGACGGCCGTTCAATCACCAAAACAAAGTCTAGAAAACCCGGACGTGGAGAACACCACAGCGATAGAAGAACCCAAAGAGACAGAATCAGCCCACTCGAAAATAGTAGAGGAAGAGTATCCAGGCACAATACAGTTGGTTTTCATTACTGTTGCCGTGATTTTTAGTATCTTCTTATCGGCTCTTGACCAGGTGAGCCTTTAATATCTTCCCCTGGAAGTGATCATAATGAGAAAGCAATTCGCAAACAACTATGAAATCTGACACAAGTCACACACAAATAGACAATTGTCGGTACCGCAATCCCCAAAATTACTGATGAGTTTCACAACGTCGACAAGGTGTCATGGTTCGGATCTGCTTATTTTATGACCTTTGGTGGCTTCCAGACATCATGGGGCAAGGCATTCTCATATTTCAACTTTAAATACACCTTTCTGTTATCCATGTTTATTTTCGAAGTGGGTAGCTTGATATGCGGTGTGGCTCCAAATACAATTGCGTTTATCTTTGGACGAGCCATCGCAGGATTGGGAGGTGCCGGTATGTCGTCTGGTGCCATGACCATGATTGCATTTTCCGTTGAACCGCGAAGACGACCTCTCTTTGTAGGCTTGGCGGGCTCGACGTATGGGATATCTTCGGTTGTTGGCCCTCTGCTAGGTGGTGTCTTCTCTGATCGCACCACTTGGCGGTGGTGTTTCTACATCAATCTGCCTCTTGGTGGAGTCGCAGCTGCCATTGTTCTCATTTTCTTTACCACACCGGCTCAGTCTAAGCCGATCCCTGCAAGTTGGAAGGAGAAATTTCTTCAGATGGACCCTGTCGGCGTGGCATTGTGCATGGCCTCGATCATCGTCTTTATAATGGCATTTGAGTATGGTGGACAGTCCAGGCCGTGGAACAGCAGTGTCGTGATCGGTCTCCTCGTCGGGTTTCCACTGATAACTGCTGTTTTCGTCATTTGGGAGTATTCTCAGGGAGAGCGCGCCATGATTGTACCCCGTCTTTTTAAGAGACGGTCAATCTGGGCTGGCTCACTGTACCAGTTCTTTCTAGCTGGTGCATACTTCCTGATTCTTTACTACCTACCGATCTACTTCCAGAGTATCCAGAATGTGAGTGCCATTGAGTCAGGTGTTCGAAATTTGGCTATGGTCATCACAATTAGTTTTGCAGTCGTTATAGGAGGCGCCGTCGTCGGCAAAACGGGCTACACAGTTCCCTTCATGATGTTCGGGGCGGCCATAGGCGCTATTGGCACTGGGCTGTTCCGTACCTTTGACTTTCATACGTCGTCCGGTAAATGGATTGGTTATCAGATCTTGACGGGTTTTGGCAGCGCTTTTCCTTTTCAAATAGCAATGAATATTGCTCAGGCCAATTCTAGCCCTGCTGACATGTCCAAGGTCACGGCCACCATGTTCTGTAAGTCTACTCAAAGTGCTGCCATGTTGTCCACGATTCTAACCAGGGCTGAATAGTTTTTCAAACCATTGGAGGCGCATTCTCTCTTGCTGCTGCACAAGCTGCATTCTTGAACACGATCATAAATACCGCCGTAGGTATTGATCGTACACTACTGATAGCCTCAGGCGCTACACAGCTCCGATCCATGTTCTCTCCTGAGCAGCTTCCAATTGTCCTTGACGCATATATGGCTGGTATCAGAGCGGCTTTTGCTATCGCTATTGGTATGATGGGATTTGCCTTCTTCGCAAGTCTTCTGAGTTCATGGAAGAACTTGCATGATCAGAGACCTGAAGGTGCTTCTTCTTCCTCTAAGGGAGACGTAGTTCTTGCTATAGCATAGATATTTGCAACCCTGCTCAGAAAATATAGGATGATAGACATTAGTAAACAATGATAGGTTCATTATTTCAAATGTTGGATTCGCTGGAATATGCCCTGCACAAACAGGTATCCCGGGACTTCATACACAGCCATTGATAGACTCGTGTACTGCATATTTTATTTATTTTCAAAAAGAACATCGCCAATTACAAGTAATCTTCTTGGGATTCAGCTCGTTAAATTTCAATTATATTAAAAAGAATATATACATCTAGCATCATACATAAGTACAGTGAACATTTAGGGTTGGTAAACTCAGCTGATTATTCCTCCGTCGGTGCCCAGCTGTTTTCACCTGCTATCAGACTATCAAAGAAGGCCAAGTCAAAATCCTGGAAAGAGAACCAATCCATCTGAGTGGTTGTAGTTGATTCGTTGTCCAAATTTTGAAGGGCATATGAACTGTACGAAATTCTCTCTGTCTCTTGAGCAAGGGCATGACGATCTGATCGGTTCAAAAGATGATTATTATTCGACGAATATACCGGCTGTAATAAGTTCGTCGTTTCTGGAGGGTTCGTAACCTGCCTGGTAATTTTGATTGCACCAAGGTATGGAAGGTTGATTGATACTGAGTCTTCGACATTACTGCTTTGAGGCTCGAAATACTCAGTTTCCCGCTGCTGTTGCTGACAACCATCAGGACTTGAGTCACCATGCCCCATATCAGTGGAAATCGTATAAACCTGCCCGGTCGCTGCATCTGCCTCAATACTGAGCAAGCACAACAGCAGATTTAACCCTTTCCCCAGAGATCGCTCAAAGCCTTCAGCAGAAGACTTCTGTAAAAGCCTGAGGACTTGTTTCATTATGGCGCGATCGCTGAGCCGTTGGTGCGGCGTGAGTATAGAAGATTTTAACTGAGATGTCTTGGACCCAGACTGAGATGAGTTATGATAGTCGAGATAAACAAGCATAAGAGTTGTAGCTGCTATCAACACAAAATAATCGACTCTCTTGCAATAAAATTTAACCCGCTCCAGGTTTAAAAGCAGAGTGAATCGTGTCAGAATTTCACGACTAGCATGAGTGCAAGCAATTTTAGAGTACTCGTAACTCGTATTGCGAGGATTTGAGCATAATATGTATGGTAAATGGAGCTGGTTGAGTAAGGTATAGTGATGTAAGACATCCACCAGACCCATTACTTCTTTAAATTCAATATCAGCCGCCTGCTTATCTTCTAAGCCAGCAGATGGAGAGAACGGTAGCCAAGATGTGGTTGGCAGGTCCAGAGCCCCTTGAAGCAGCTGATTGTCGATATCGCGAGTTATTTCAAATTCTTCCGCAAAAGAAAACCTCTTGTCTCGTTCAATGATGCGAGCCGCAACTTCTACATGAAGTCGCTCAAGTTGACTTATCCCCGCCAGATGAGTGAATGAATAAGCCGACCTTGTAGTCAGATCTATACTGCCCTGAGACACCCCAAGCATCATGGAGTAGAAGGTATCAAAGTAAACTAATCGAAACCAAAGGTAACGTGATTTTGAACTTTGTTCCGAATCGTCACTGTCTCCCAACCTAGGAAGACCAGGTCGATCAATGCCGAGCAATTGACTTAGATTCAGAGCCCGGCGAAATCGCAGCCAGGCAAGCCGGGTATTACCGTTGTTCGCGTGATACATTCCCTCGAGAAGGATGCATCGAATTCCTTCCATAGTTCCAACCAGGCTCTCGTTCGACATCAAAACACTATTTACGGCGTCCAGTATCCGGTTTTGAATTGTCTGAATTGGCTCAGACATCTGGGAATCCTCACTAGTATCATGAATTTCCTGTAGAACGATAGCTAACAGTAGCAGGTATCTTCCTATGATGGTTGGATGTGCATTATTTGCAGGCACTTCAGCGAATTCTCTTCTTAAGTGCTGGTCATCAGTGATGAGCTCATTGCGCGGCCGTGTATCCAATTGGGAGAGAATCAATGGCCACAATGACACCGCTTGCCTGATGATCTTCATATCGTGTGAAGAAGGTAGAGCATCGTGCAACTTTCTAGAGATTTCGGCATATCTATGTCCATTTGGGGATGGATGAGGCTGGTCAATGACTGAACTACGAGAAGATAATGGTGTTAAAAGAGCAGACGATTCCGTATTGCTGACATTGTGCACGGTAGGAATTACCTAGAGAAAGTTAACAATGAGTTGCTTAACAAGTCCTTGGGATAGCTAAAGCAACCCAGTGTCGCACTTACCAGTGGTAAAGACTCACCCACCGTCGTTATCACTCGGGGAGATGAGGAGGGAGCATAGTCTTCTGAAAATTCTTGACTGACACAGGGAGTTTGACGTCGTCGACAAGCGACGCATGTCGTAGCATGGTCGCCTTTTGAGGACAACGAGCATCTGACCTTTCTGCGCTTGCATTCCCAGCAGCTCCGGGTTCCTTTACGAACTTTCCGAGTCTTCGGAGTAGACTCCAGAATCCGATGAAGAGAATCATCCATGACGTCAACCAGTAGTAATCATGATATCTGTGTTTGTTGTCGAAACAGCGCGAGTTCACAATTTCATTACAGCAAAAGTGGTGCTCTGCCTGTTCTATGTGATTAGCGTTGTAAGCAGAGTTCGCCCGAGATATCGCCTTCGACCGAGGTCACTTCGGCGGAAACTTGGATTCGGCCGAAGCGACATTTGAAACTTAAGTTTATACACTATAGGAACAAATACACAGATATTGTTCTAGATCGTGGGATGGTTAGTCAAATTTTATTTATGAGAACGCAGCTATGGAATTAGAGTTTCGCCATTGCTTTGTAACATAACAAAGCACATGATAAGCTAAAGAATTCTTTATGTCAAGGCCAACCTTCACCAACATCCATTACATTCTCATACCCAACCCAATCATAGAAAGTAGAGATATCCCACAACGAGTAACTCCAAATCCCAATTTCTGTCCTAAATAAACTCACTCCATATACTTCAATTCGTTTTATTTCATAAGCTGCTATATCTAAATGTAGCTATCACGTGACAACGTCCAGGGGCGCAAATCCGCGGCTCGGGATGAATTGACAACTGACTATTTTATTTGTTTTCATCTATCCATGATCGCTGAGAATAGGCGATTTTTAAGAGGAAGTTTAATTTCGATTTAAGTTCCGATTATTTATTCAATCGGCTTTTAAATAACGCTTCAAACGACTTGAAGAGGACTTTTGTTTTCATGCACGCGACAGTGTTGTTTTGTGGGGCGGGTAACAGGCAGACATAAGAGACATGGATGGAACACATGACAAGTATGTTCATCCACTGACTTGCTCAAGCCTTGATGGGTAGCGTTGACTGGGGCAATGTAGATTTACTGGCATGGCTTTGGCCATGTTGTCGTCAGTCGCAATTGGTAAGATAGTATCACCGAAATACCTCGAATCAACGACGCTAATGTGCACTTAGGCTCGAGTTATGTGATTACCAAAAAAGTATTCCTACTGAAATATCATAATCCGCCTATGCCTTTTATTATGCGCGTAACGGACATTGTGTTGATATACTAACATGCTGTCTAATATAGAGCTTAATGCAATCATCTGATCGCCATGGATTCGATGGCTCTGGATTTTCATACGTCAAAAACCCGCTCTGGTGGTGTGGCACGATTACTCGTGAGTTATATTCGAACAATATTTTTTTTGAGATCTAACACTCTCAATGTAGTTGTTTCTGGCGAACTGATGAATACTGTTGCATATGCATTTGCTCCGGCCGTGCTGGTCACGCCATTGGGAGCACTGAGTGTTTTGATAGGGTAAAATCTGAACCCCCTGCAAAACATTAAGTAAAGAGCGTTATTAACAGAAAAAAGGGCCGTCCTCGGCGCATACTTTCTTCAAGAGCGTTTAAACACCGTCGGACGTATCGGCTGTGCAACTTGCCTTCTGGGATCAATACTTCTCGTGCTGCATGCCCCTGCTGATCCAGAGATTGAGACAATTACCGAGATCTTCAAACTTGCCACGAAACCATGTATGCTGCCCACACTTCTCCTCTGCTTCTTTGAGTTGAAGAAGTCTTCTAACAAGTTTGATAAAAGTTTTCCTATTATACCTCTTTTTTGTTGTTGTGTACACCCTCTACGCAGCCATCCGTCTCGCTCCTAGCCACGGGAAATCAAACCCTCTGGTTTACATCAGCATCTGTTCCCTGATGGGATCAATCTCTGTGATGTCTGTCAAGGCATTCGGGATTGCAGTCCGACTTACTGTCGAAGGATCGAACCAATTCGCAAATGCGTCGACATATGTGTTTCTAATTGCCCTTGTGGTTACGACTGTTTCTCAAACGCATTATCTGAATAAAGCAATGAGCCATTTCCCCGCATCCTTGTACGTAACTTCCCATATTACTTAGCCTCATGATTTTCCAGCCATCCGCTTACACCGCTATGTTCTCAGAGTGAACGCAATTTTTTACGTTGGTTTCACAACATGCACACTCTCTGCCTCATTTATCTTCTACCAAGGAATAAACACTGACGACCCTACGAACATTCTCTCCCTGATTTGCGGGTTTCTGTTGGATTTTATGGGGGTGGCTATCTTGACCTTGTCGAAGAATGCAGATTCACTGAAACTTGCTAAGTCAGGCTACAGGGCCGTCGGTCAAGCCGATGATGATGTAGAGTTGGAGCGGACAGATTGATTGTAGATAGATTATGTTATGTTCGTATTTTGTATATTACTACGACTTTTGACATGGTGGTGTTTGAGTCTTGTTTCTGAGAGGAAAGAGGATCTGGAATCCGTGTTTGGATATACGTTTTTTCAATGCTGTATGATTAGACAAGAGGGAGAATGTATGTATGTCTATAGATATCAATATTGGGGATAAATGGGGTAGGGCTTGAGGTAACCTGAAATTACCATGTTAATAGTCAGTGCTCACTAATGTGATATTATCTAGCCTCAATTTATTGTTCATACGAAGTCTTTGATACATCAAATTGTCTATTTACCATTGAAATGTATTGATATGATATACATGAGACGAGAAAACGGCAGTATGGCTACCCGTATGCACCAATTTACGGGTTTGTTCGTTTACTCAAATTCAACGACCATACCGGAACTGGGACTTGGTCATAGCCTAGAGCTGGGTATGGTCGTTAAATTTGACAAATATTCCAATCTGATCACTTAAAAAGACACCCCTGATCTAACGCCTTTACCGGCCCAACGCAAAAAGAGAGCAAAAGCCAAACGCTAACCACCAAAAGTATATCATGTATGACGATAGAAAAATATCAATTGTATTTCATCGATTCTCAATCTGATATACGAATTCATAAATCATCTCAATGTATCCCTTTATTCGGCTGGAGGTTTCTCGGAAGAGCCATCTGATGTTTCAGGAACTGGCTCGGCTGGCTGGGCGGGTTCAGGTTCGGCTTCTGCTGAGATTTCAGGGATTTTGTTTTCAGCTGGAACTGGCGGTGGTATTGATGCCGGCTCAGGTTCAGGCGCAAGCCCAGCCACGACCACAGGATCAGGGTTCGCAGTTGGCGGCATAGGCTCCTTTGAAATGGTAGCTTCGACTGGTGGTGCAAGTTCAGCTACTGCCGTGGGTTCAATTGGCGCTGTTGCGGCCACGGGCAGCGCACTCTCGACAGGTGGTGCAGCTACTATCGGTGATAAAGCTTCTTCTATCGGTGGTGCAGTCTCAACGGGTGCCGCAATAGGTTCTGACGGTGGCGGCCCGACTACTGGCTCTGAGATCGGTTCGACGGTGATGTTTGATTGTCCAGGCGTCTCCTGTGCTTCTGGGGGCGTTATAGGACTTCTCACCGGTTGAGCATCTTCAATTTCCTCGGGTTTATTCTCTAGGCTCATTGCGAGGCTACTCAATAAGTCGACACCTTGTTGTTGTGGAGCTTTTGTCGGTTGGGTGGTCGGCTCCGATGTCACTTGTTCAGACGGCACCTCTTCCACAATGTTTGTTGATTGTTGGACCTGCTCGGTTTCTGTTTTTGCCTGGACTGGTTCAGGCTCCGCTGCTGCCGCCTGCACAATCTCGACAGTCTCTGATTTCTCAACAGCAAGGGCTGCTGGCTCGTATGAATCCGAAGTGAGAGGGGAAGGTGCCTGTTCCTGAGGCACCGAATCATCGGTGGTTGGAGGAATAGGAGAATTGGAGACCTCCGCCTTTTGCTCTTTTTTTTCTACATTTTTAACTTGTTCAGTTGTTGTATGCCTTTCTTCTTCAATGGCTGTGATTTGAATAGCTGCCGAAGATAGATGAGGTGGGGTCAGTTGTTCGGATTCAGGTCGTACTGGAGATTGTGGTGGTTCTAGTAATGAATGCTCTGGCACTGGTGACTCGGCTTTCGCGGCCTGTTTTACTTCAGGAGATTCTGAAACGTGCGGTACTGATTGATCATCAAGAGGTGGGTTTTGTGACGATAGCGCATTGGTCGTAGGTTGCTCGGGCTCTTGAGTTGACGATAACATATCAACATCTATGGATGGTTGAAGGGTTGGAGTGGTATCTTGGTCGAGGACCATTGGTGTAGGTTCTGACGATAAGTCACCTGGTTGAGTTTGTGGAGTCTGTTCTTGTGATGTTATCCCCACAGCTGCAGCACCTGCCTCACCTGCCTCACCTCCCTCACCCTCTTCGTCTTTCATATCCTCGTCTTGTTTGTCACCAATAGCCATTGCGTCTTCTTCTCCGACCTCGACCCCTTCGCCAGGTGCAAACATAACCCGCTTCCGACCTTTCTCGCCTTCATCATTGCTCTTTCGTTTCGGTGGCGATGGCCCATTTTTTTCGCTAGTGGATTCTGGGGCAGTTGGCGCGGCTGGGGCAGCAACCACAACTCCCTCGGTATTTGAAATTCCTACACCTTCTACGACAGTACCTGGTGGTGGTACCACCCTAGTAACCGTTGCATCTGGCTGAGCAGGAGCCACTTGAGACTCGTCCTTGATCTCACCCTCTACCTTCTGGCCCTCAGGAACCCACGCGTCATAAATTGTGACATTTCCAGTATTAGGGTCAGTCTTTTTAACCTTGACCTTTCGCATAGATTGCGTAGCACCAGATGCCCCGGTCGTAAGCGTCCCTGCGACGCCATATAGAGAAGGCAGGCCAGCTCTTCTCTTCGCCAAGAATTCGGCTTCTGGTAGCTCCAGATGTTTGGGTAATTGCGACCATTTCCGTGTTGTATAGCTTCTCTCCATTTTTGTAGCGGGAGTTGTCGCATCTACTTCAACCGTTTCCTTCTCCTCTGTTGCTTGTGAATCTTTTATCGGCGGGCTTAGATAAATATAGCCGGCGCGAGCAGCACGAAGTAAAGCACGGCTGTGTGCCGCCAACAGATGGCTGTCCTTTGGCATTGGCAACTCGGGAAAGGGAAGGTCTGGCTGGGCGTCGCGGCTAGTGCTGCTGGGAATGTCGATCTGGGCATCTTGAGAGACTGTGTGGTTTTGCCGAGTCCAGCGGCGAACAGGCAAGCCTTCGAAGATGTCATTGTCTGCTGCACGACTACGGCTCGCATTATCTGTAAACTGTCGACCAGACCGAGAAGATCTGAACTGCGTAGAGGTTAGTTTGAAATGAGCAGCGCCAAGCTGGATGATCAATTTCACAGCAGAATGATCGCGAACAGAGATAAATGTGACATTCGCAAAATACATATAAATGCAAACAAATTGAAAAATTGCAAAAACATCGCAGAGTGGACCATCAAGATTAACTGGCAAGTGAGCGAGCACGGGTACTTACAGTAGGTGCCATGATGGATCAACGGCGGAGAACACGCTCACGCTGCCTTCAATTAACGTCGCAAAACCGGGAGTTATGTTGTTTCTGAATCGTTGGAGATAGACTAAAGCAATGCGCCAATGGAGCCAATGTCTGATGTCCCCCAAGGTCGATGGGACACGCGTAGGTAGCCGCCAGATCTGCGTGACTTTACTAGAGCGCGGAGCCTTTGCGGAGAGTTTGCGAAATGCGACGAGGAGAGGCGATCATGTGACTACCTTTTCCGGCGTAGCGTGTTTTTTGCAATAAGCCCTAGCTCATCTCAAGATGTTATGTTAATCCATTCCTAATTGAAATTTAATTTCATAGTTCGGAAGTAATAGTAAAGAATGTCTTATCTTTATGGAGCCTGAAAATACAACGGAAAAACCTGGATGTGGCGATAAATATGAACGTATTTCGAAAATATTATGCCGGAGAACATTCTTCAGGCTGACTGTAGACTGAGAACATGATCGCCTTTCACATGTCTCATGACTACCTGATTATTTATATCATTTTGAGTGGAGATGTATGACTAGATAATATCCAAGAGGATATGAAACGCCAAATAGATGGAAATACAGAGTTCTATGTATACAGACGACGTGTTTTCCTACTGAACAGAGCGAGATTGGTTGCAATGGTGCTTTAATATCAACAGCACTCTTTCAGATAGAAACAACCAGTCAATCCCAGCTGTAAAGAGCAGGTTAGTTATGTGAAGAAAACACAATTTGGCTATGTACTCACCCAGTGTCTTTCTGACGTACGATATCACCCTTATCCCCTGTTTGCTTGCCCTGCAATAATTTTATTAGATGTGTTTTTAGAATTGTTGAATGTGATAAATTTCTCACCGTCTTTTGCCCCTCAACGACGAGTCGATCAAGCTGATAGAATTGACTAATAGTAGTTTGCCTCTTTAATTCTCGGCGTCAGTAACTAATCCAAAAAAGGGCACTGCATCCCAATCGTAATTCAAAACTTACCTTCATCATCCTCAAATTCTTTATACCATCCTGAACGAACTCCTGAATCTTCCGCGCGTCAACCTCCTTCTCATGTCCCCGAAACGCATCCCTCGTCCTCCGGCGGGCGTACTCCCGGAAATTGTAATTTGAGAATTGCGATGATTGACGCAGCAAAGAGCGGAACTGAAGCAGACCCCAAACGTTAATTGCGACTGTTCTCAACTTGACTATATTCTGACTATTTACATACCAAAGATCGCACCTGATAAGCGGTGTCGCGAGGTAGCTGAGTGACGGACATGGTGATGAGCGATGATTATAGGATAAATTTTTGACGTTGAGGTAAGGAATCGTGAGACGAAGATGAAATGTGGCTCCGTCGCGCCGGCAATATCGGATAGACGATATTTCACTCCTCGAACCACGACAGTCGTAATCACCGGATATTCAAGGCTGTGATTTATTTTTGGTATCCGAATAAAGTGTATTCCTCTGATAACCAGTGTATGAATTCTCACTGCGTTGTATACCTATAGTAACAGCAAAAAGCGAGATGGCACATGGGGGATGTGTATGTTTTTTTCTTCCTCACACTGTAGTGCGATCGCAGTACCTATAGAGGGAGATTTGATTAGTATTTTGAATTAGAAACATTATAATGGGGTGAACAGAGCACATACCAGATCTCAAGCTGTGCGACGAAGGTCAGCAAAATAACAGCGAGTTGAGGAGCACTTTTTGGCTCTCTCCGCTCCGCACTCGCCGGGTCTCCGCGCGCCGCATCGGACTTATGTGGTTCCGGCGGTATTTGCCATGAAAGGAAACGTCATAAACTGTCTTGGGAGATAAATCCCGACTAACAAAACACATTACGTTGACCCGCCTTGTAGTAAACAAACTACTCTGAATTAAACAGGTATATTTACATGGCACCGAATAAATGAGAACCAGAAATGGCGCAAATCCCTACCCCACCATTATCTCGTGAATCCTCTGTCCAACCTGTAAAGGTGGCCGGCTATGTTTCGGATGACAAGGTCCAACAGCTGGACAAGCTTTTGGAGCACTATCTTCAATTGATAGATCGTCATCAGAAGTTGCAAGAACAATTAGGAAAGAATTTGTCCTCGGTATGTAACCACATTTGCTATATAATGCGGCTCAATCTGACTGAGAATCGAAGGGGGTCTTTTCGCTTACATATGCAAACTACTGCTCACCAACACGAAGATTTGGCGAAGACTACTATGATGAGCGTATGAAAGCTACGCGGAGATTGTAAGAAAGATGGATGTTTATTTTTGGAACTGCGTAGCTAATTGTAATCAAGAGAAATTACTTCACATTCTCTAGCAGGCTTACAAGCTGGCTCGAAGTGGGAGGTGCCTGAATATAAGGTGGAATATGAATCGGTTCTACCCCCAAAGGACAAACAGGGTACTTCCCGATCAAAACAAGAGACCGAAAAGGCGCCGCCTGGTAGTGAAAAGAGCAATAATCACGATGACCAACAGAGCGCTTCGAGTGGGACCGAGGCCGATGGGCAAGAACCAGAAATATTAACACCTTCAACATCATCAGAAAGCCAGGACATCGTCGATAACGACGGCCCTGAAACTAAATCTCAAACAGGCGCAAGGAAACCATTCCGGTCTGACGATCCTATATCCTGGTATGGCATTTTAGTGCCTCCATCTCTGAGGAGCGCTCAAAAGTCTTTCACGGAAGCTATTGATAGCGATATACCCCAACTCGCGTCGGTGCTGGGGGAGATGCGATGTGTTGAGAATCTTGTTCGTGAACTGCGGAAGGAGATAGAGGCTACGTGAAAGTTACATAATTCGAGAGCTAGTCAATTGCGCATAGTCGTTGCATGTAAATGGATTGTACCAATGCTTGTGAAAGCTTGAATACTTTGATGTATCATTAGAATACTACATGTAAGCATCCTTGAGGATGCGTATTTAAACATGTATAATAAGTCTCTGTGACAACAAACAAAGTGGTGATAAAAATACATATTTGAGAACCATAACGGGGGAATACCAGAAGTCCTGATCAAGGAATAATATCAGAGTCGTTGTAGCTAGGGCATCTTTGCCTCTTCGGGCACCTTCCCTTCCGGTGTTGAGTAACGTGAGGACTTAAAATAACAGTATCGTCGTCTAGTATAACGCCCCGAACACTTGATCTTTCACTTTTACTTTGTGATGATGCCGCTTGAGGTGTGTTTCGGTTATTATTTGCTTTGGTTGGGGTTTCGTCATTGTCAATAGGAACCCTAGGCACGCTAGGAACTATAAGTAAGCCTTCCTCACTAAGCCAGCATGGAGGATATATTAGAGACAGAAGCTGTGGTAGTTGTGTTCCGTCACTCGAAAAGTTTTCGAGAGGGGGCATTGAACTGAGAGCTAATTGGCTTTCAGCATTCAAACTGCTATATGCAGGTAGTCCCTGAGCCTCGTAGGGTGGTATAGATGGCGATGAGAAAGGCGAATCCAAATTGTAAACCGGAATATGATCGTGAACACGTGAACTGTGCCCGCTCGTGAAAGAACGTTCCGAACAAAGAGAGGAAATATTGGCATTGAAGCGAGGCGGGCTCACAGCCTGAGAGGCAGATAATATGGGAGGAACCAAGAACCACCGGCTTGCTCTAGTGTCGTTGTCAGAATCCCGTGGGTACGTCTGATTGTGCAAGAAAACCCATCCTTCATGAGATAAAGGCGTAGGTATATCTGGACCAGGTAGGCGTGAATTTCCAGCGGGCTCATAGATGGGGATATCAGGAAGACCAATAATGTCATATTGAACTTCAGGCGATTGGCATCCTAGTTGGCATGTGGATGATGCGTGAACTTCAAGTGAGCTGGATCGACTCGGTGGGAATACACCAGATGCATCAGATAGCAAGGTGTGTTCTGCCTGTCTATAATCGAAGTTCCGATCAAAAGCAGAGCCCCGGAACTCGTGCAGATATTGAGGTCTCGTTTTTGGAGCTATAAGACGTGAGTTCAACTGATGATTGTGATTTTTCTGACGTCGAGATAAATATACAGTCTAATATACGTAGGTATTTCACTCGCACCTCTTTGCCTGGGCATCATTTCGGTAGAACTGCAACCGAACAACTACGTAGTGCAAGATGGTAAGTCTAGAAGATGAGATGAATTCGCCAAACTTATGCAGGTATGATTCACAGAATACTGCTATGTAAATGATGCAGAGGATGACTAGTCCGCGCAGGAGAGCCCGAGGTCACTGCTAGAAGGAGCTCATGTCACGCAAAGCAAGAGCGGCGTCGCAGAGGGAAAGAGCGGCCCTAATGCGGACAGCTTCCTTTTTCCCTTTTACCAGCTGAGAGTATCCTTTCTATTTTTTGATCATCGAATATCACCCGGTCCATGAAAGGAAACCTTCGGCCATCAATTGATCTTATGTTAAGAGTGTGCAGGTCGGCAATAATCATTCTTTTTCCATTTTCACCGACGCACGCCCCCAATGAAACCCTATTTCACAAGCTCGCCGAAATATAGGCCGTTCTCGAAGATTGCGGACATCGACCTTCTTCTTCTGTGCAGACTCGCCAGGCAATACTTTGGTAATGGCGCATCCCGTGACTCTCAGATAGTTTATATTAAAGTGTTGACGGCGCATAGTATTTACACTGTATGCGACTCGCTACGATGTACTTAATCTCGCTTGCTGTCTGATTGGGTGGGGCTGGCGGGCACCGGGTTGTTATTATGCGCGAATATGCGATATGACGGCCCGTCGATGGGAGAAAAGGTGGAGGCTTTCGGCTCAGTTTGAAACGGCGCCGTCGCTCCCCATGGACGCCATGGCCAGTTTTCATTAGCTACGGACGTCTCGAACACGAGAGAGAGCTGACGCTGAAGATGCGATACTGTCGCCTGATTCGACCACAACAGAGCCTGGACCAGCCACCAGTTGTCGAGGTCTATTGTGAAACTCTTAGACTCTCCTCTAAACACTTTTTACTCGCCACAATGTCTACCAGTGATATGCCACAATAGCCCTTTCACCAGAACCAGAACAATGTGTGGCCTTGGGAAAAAACCACCAAGGGACGAATGAATTTCGACATCGGCTCTCGTTGTCGTCGTATCTTCTGCATTGCCCTATCTGACAGGCTGGCCCCATGAATGCATATTAATGCAGGGAAGAATGTGTAGCAACAACCCTGCTAGCTTGTTACACCCAGGGTCAAATTGTCGCGGTTGGAGACTAGCACCGACGCCTCAAGCCTCCCACAACGGCACAACCCCAAGTATGGCTAGACTTTACATTAATCATAAATTATTATGGGACAGCCACTTTTAGCGTTTTGACTCGATTCAACCCGCCGATGTCTCTCTTGCCAGGAGGGGCTAATACGCTGCGACGCCTCGCCGCATAGAATAGTCCCCGGATGGCTCAGTTGACTTCTTCAAAACTTCTGCAGTCTTTCTTTCCCCTGTTTTGAGCTAGACGCTCTCTTCTTTCTCTCACACAGCTGGCCGTGGAATCGTCGTAGCTTGTGTGTCATGTTTAGCTGGTACCTGGGATTTCTAAGACTCTTCCAATGATCCTTCTGTTGTGAATTTAGGTAAGAGACGCCGACAACTGTCAAGCACCATGGATAGTCAAGCTGACCATGACCTATAGGCATTGACTGCCAATCATTCTCTCATTTACCTTCCATTCATTATTGTCATTCGTTTGCAGCTGGGACCTGCCTCTTAGAAACCTGCCACTGGATTTTCCATCATTTTCATGCAGAATTTGCTCTTGAAACCTGATTTCGCTCTTCAAAACACTAACAGGAAGGTCGATCGTCATTTGTGGATCATCTGATTCAGCCAAAAGAATCAAAAATTTATATCCCTGCTCAATTCGTCATCAAACACAAGGACTTCAAACCACCTTGATGGTTGGATTTTGTTCTCACGTACCAATACTCGACTTCTATCACATGAGTGGCTAGAAAATCTGTTCATCGACGTCGTCTTTTTGGGTCGAATTATCATTTCCTTTTAACTCTGATCAATGAGTTCGAAGTCGCGAGCTCCCGGGTTGGAGAGGGGGGGTTCGGTGAAACGGGCAAGGGAGATGCTAAAGGCTGGAATGCGTCCCCAATATAATGATGAATCGAATAAGCCCCCGAGTGCTTCACAGTACATACCGCCTGTACCTTCATATGTTCCCAAGGCACCTCCTCCACCGCGACCAAAGCGACCATCTTACTACGAGAATTCAAGCTCTGAGGATGTGAGTGAAGGAGAAATCAACATCGGTTATCAAGTCGACAGTGATCATAGAGATCCCGTGCCGGCTATGCCAATCCAAGGATTACATGTGGTCAAACACACGGGCCCTCCGCCAACTTCAAGAAGAGGACCATCGTCATTATATTCTCGCCATCCATTTGTGTCCCCAATTCCTGAAGAGTCACCACAGTGGGGAAGAAGTAAGAAGAAAGGATCTTTTGCTTCGAGTGCTGCCATTCCGTCTAGCTGGGGATCTGATGGACCTGTATCCGATGGACCTGTTTCCGATATCCTAAATTTTTATGACTCGGGCAATGATTCGGATGGAGATCGCGATCCATCGACTCTCGTACGCCATGCGAGCTTAGGGAAACGTGGAAAGCCAGCACTGCGTACCATCAGCAAACCACAATCTGGAGTAGCTGCAGGAGAGAAAAGCATGCCAAGTGGTCCTGTGCGTGACGAGCAAGACCAATCTAGTGGACATACTAATCCAGGAAATTTAAAAACCCGACCATCATTTGAGTCTGCCTCAACCGACACAGATTCGATTGATCTGGAGAAAAGAAGAATTGCTATCGAAGCGGAACAGGATGCAATGAATGGCGGACTGGCGGCAGTCGGTCCAGGAATGAGCAGCAAGAAGCGCAACCGACCCCCTAAATTGGACCTCGGCGCCGTCAGGGATGCTGAAGCTCGGGGAAGTCTTACAAGTTTACCTGACCTTATTCGGCGTGCGACAAGGGTTGCATCGAACCTGGAACATGGGCGAACGGCCAGTAAGATGGGGTTGTTGGATTTTTTTGATGGTGGAAAGGAACCTAAACGTCCAAAACCTGCTCACGCTCGCTCATCAGCGTCTCTTTCCGATATCTTAGCTTCTTTTCCACCACCTCGCACTGGCACACCGGATGACGGTGTACGAAGCTCATGGCCATTTCCACCAGTGGGTGTTTCTCGACTACGAAACATGGCGTCTAATGGCGACGATTCTTCAAAGAAGTCAAAGGGTAGACGTATTTGTGGGTTGTCTCTACCACTTTTCGTCACTTTAAGTATTATCGCATTTTTTATCATTGCAGCCGCTGTGATCATTCCTATCGTTCTTGTCGTTCTTCCCAGATCGACAGATAATACGGTATCTACCGCTAGTCCTGCCAATATAACGAACAATTCTACGACCATAGATTGCGGGCAAATATTACCATGTAAGAACAGTGGTGTCAGCGTCTTATCAAACAATAGCTGTTCTTGTGTCTGTGTCGATGGGTTCTCAGGTTCCCAATGCGGAAATGCTACAGATGGAAGTTGTACCACGACACAAATCTCCCAGACTGTCAATGCCACCGTTGGGACCTCTCTTCCTCATATCTTTGCCGACTCACAGTCTAATTTTAGCATACCTCTGAACAGCACTGAGATCCTCAGTCTATTCAACGCCCAAAATGTGTCTTGTACAGTGCAGAATGCCTTGGTGTTTTTCAATACCAAAGGCTCGAAAAGTCAACGCAGTTCTGCAACAGAAAACCAAGAGCCGCAGATAACCAAAGCTTCCAGATCGGACCAAGTGCGGCGGGATAATGGAGACAGCTCTTCTCTTGATGCGCCACCTCCTATTCTCAGTGTTCCATCAACTACAACGAGTACTACTAAAATAGGAGGTCCAATGAGCGCATGGACATCAACATCAACATCTCAACCGACAGCTACAACGTCTACGTCAACATCAACAGCCTCTGGGTCGACATCAACGGGATTGAGTCAGCATATCTTTGACTTTGCTCGGGTTGCCGTTTTGTTTATTTTGGAACAAACACAAAATGTGGATACAGCATCGACTGCACGAAGCGATATTGCTTTGTCGCTACTTTCTAAGTCAGATGCTCCTGCCGGGAGCATGAAAGTGGTTGCAAACAAACAAGAGAGCTTTGTTCTGAATTTTGCCAACTTCACCATCACATTGCCGAACGGCACCGTGGTGGGTGGCGGAAACGGAACGGCAAGTTGAGCGGAATGTCTCGCATTGTATGATTATTTTGGCCTTTTTTGAACATACTAGCACCTGCTGGCCTTCCTTTCTCTCATTCATGTGATTGGTGGACAAACACGCAATCCATTTAGCTATTTCATTTCAGTATCTCTTTTTCCGAATGGATTTTACCATGTACTGTACAGTTGTTTTCTGTCTATATGAGCTTGACCGATCAACCATGGTTGATGTTAATAAAAACGGTTTCAGATATGCCCTCAAGAACAACTTTCTAATCATCCCCCATTGATTGCTATTTCCTTGCAGCGAAGCACCAGCCCCCCGTATTACCCTCGACGCGTAATTACTCCGCACACATCCACGTTTTTAGCCGTGCAACACGGTCCTGCATCGCAACTCAGAAAATTGTGAAGAGAGACTCAGCCACTGACGGCAGTAGGGCCAATACGTCATCAAACCTTGGCTCAGCCAATCGGATTCCCGGGATCAGACGGTCCGCACTGAATCCGGCAAGTCCGGGAGACGTCCCCACACGTTCGGGATGGACGGGTGCATTAATCTTTTCAATCATCATGAAAATGAAAATAGTCTGCAGTATCCGTATACACTTCAAACAGATGCTGATACGTACGAGGCATCTGGAGACACTAGGGATGCTTTCCCCCTACGTGCATGATCCATACGCCGTGGACAGACCCGATACAATGGATGTACCTGAAGCCACGACGAAGTGATTGGTTTTTATGGTTCCTAAAGATCGACATAATTAATTACCAAAAACCTAACACCACAGCACGGATACCACAGTTGCATCTTCTAGAAAATAATGTGCATTGCTTATGATTATACTTCTGCTTCTGCTCAGCTGAGCGTCCTGATGATGCCGGGAAATCTTCGGCTCGGCGTCCGGCAGTCCATCTCTCGGCATCTTCGGGGTGGTGGCAAGGATTGATTCCATGAATCGCGACCGCCAGACTCTTCGAGAACCATTCTACGCGGTCTGTATCCGCGCGGATAGCATTGAACTCTCGGACCATGCCGCGGCGAAGTGTGGCTACGTAATTTCAATGTTCAATGTTCAATGTTCACTGTTGAATTTGATTGTGCAGTCTTCTCCAGATATCAATCTCCAGACGGGTCCGATGTCATCATAAGGCGGAGATGGCGGGATAAACAGCAATAAATAATCAAATAATCAAATATGAAATATTAATACAGAATTCTCACACCGGTATTAAGATAGGAAGGTGGACGACGACGAAGAACTAAAGCCCGACACGCCATTTGCTGAGGGTAGTCTTCGTCTCCACGTCATTTGGAGCCAAGGTTGAGGCCGGATCCACACACCCGGATTGGGGTTGCCCTCTTTCCTCAGTGGCCCATGGGGTTGACTGCGGTGCCACCCCAGCCTGCAATCGTGCGGTTCTTGCACATTATAAATGCCATGAAGCCGCCTGCAGATCGTTGTCTTCTTTTGCCTTTTCCCTTTCACAGTCATGTATATAGGTTTTCGATCCTGACTCCCATACATATTCGCTAGGCACTCTGCCGTCGATCATTGAATATCAATTACCCAATACCAGCCCATTGGCATTGGTCACATAATGTCATCCTCGGCGCCTCTGTCGTCGACCGCTGAGAACAGCAATGACGTCGACAACGTCCATGAAGAACACACCAATCAAAACAATGTCAACGATATTGTTCCCAGTCTCCCCAACCATCTCGCCGAGGAGAAAGGCGCTGATCTCGTGGACAGCCCTATTCCCCTGTTGACATGGCGTTCCTTCGTTATGGGTATTCTGGTCTCTATGGGCGGTTTTGTTTTCGGTTATGACACTGGCCAGATTTCTGGTTTCCTTGAGACACCGGATTTCTTGGAGAGATTTGGACAATGGAACGGCACCAAATTTTACTTTAGTAATGTGCGAAGTGGTCTGATTGTCGGCCTGGTAGGTTCCCACACAATATTTGATTGGTTAGGGTTAGATACTAATTGAAGGATAGTTGTCAATCGGAACATTGATAGGTGCCTTGACTGCCGCTCCCATCGCAGATCGCTTTGGCCGCAAATGGAGTATCTCTGGGTGGTGCGTGATACTATGCGTGGGGGTCACAGTGCAGATTTCATCACCTTCAGGAAAATGGTATCAAGTGGCTGTTGGTCGCTTAATTGCTGGTCTTGGTGTCGGTGCCCTGTCTCTCTTGGTACCCATGTATCAAGGTGAGAGCGGTCCTCGACATATCCGTGGTTCCTTGATTAGCACCTACCAGCTCTTCGTCACCCTGGGCATTTTCGTTGCATACTGCATTGACTTTGGTACCGAGGCCAGATCTGACACTGGCTCATGGCGTATCCCCATGGGCATCACCTATCTCTGGGCCATCATTCTCGGCGTAGGCATGTCCTTCTTCCCCGAATCCCCGCGATATGACTACCGAAATGGGAAGGTCGAGCAAGCAGTCAGCAACCTGGCCAAAATCTACGGCCTTCCCGAAAACCACCGTGCTTTGGCTCAGGAATTCCAGGAGATCAAGCAGAAATACGAAGAAGAAGTCTTGCGCGGTAAGGTAACATGGTTTATGATGCTGAAGGGAGACCGCATGAAATACCGCATCATGGTGGGCATGGCCTTGCAAGCTCTGCAGCAGCTTACTGGCGCCAACTACTTCTTCTACTACGGCACAACCATCTTCCAAGGTGCTGGTATCCAGAACTCGTTCGTCACGCAGATGATTCTCGGAGGCGTCAATTTCGGAAGTACATTCCTCGGTCTGTACAACATCCAGAACTTCGGTCGTCGTAAGTCCCTGATTGCAGGCGCTCTGTGGATGTTTATATGCTTTATGGTATTTGCTTCTGTTGGCCACTTCAAACTCGACCGTGAACATCCCGAAAGCACAAAGTCTGCTGGTATTGTGATGGTCTGTTTCGCCTGCTTCTTCATTGTCGGATTTGCCTCTACCTGGGGCCCCATGGTTTGGACTATTATTGCTGAGCTGTACCCATCCGAATACCGAGCCCGTGCAATGTCACTTGCAACAGCCTCGAACTGGCTTTGGAATTTCTTGCTTGCCTTTTTCACCCCGTTCATTACCGGTGCCATTGACTTTAGGTTTGGGTACGTGTTTGCGGGTTGTCTGTTCCTCGCGGCTGGGTTGGTTTACTTTGCTGTTATCGAGGGTAAGGATAGAACCTTGGAAGAGATTGATACGATGTATGTGAGAAGAGTTAAGCCTTGGGAGAGCTCCAAGTATGTCTTCCCTCCGGACGGAGCGCTGGCTGTAGGACGCGATTCGGAGCATACTGGGAAGAATGAGGGTCCACAGTCAACAAGACAGGAGAATGTTGCTTGAACGATCAATTGATCAATACATATGTATATGTACACTTATGATAAACGTTTGAATTACAGTATTCAGATTTTCTGCCTCTCGTCCGCGAAATATATTGATGCTTGTACCCCTCGTAAATAATACAAACAGTTCAAATACGATCAATATTGATATGGGGAAGGACCACCTTTGTGAATATCACTTGATTCAATATTAGAGTGATGTAAAAATATTATCTTTCTTCTTTAGAGTTTTAAAAGTACATGTAGTTGGGTTAAGTTATACAAACAATAAGAGTCAAGAGTATCAGTTCAACTTTCCTCAGTTTGGAAGCCTCCAAGTCATAATCCGTACCATACCCTGCCCTCCATCGTTTCCTTCCCTCATATCTGTAAAATCGATTGTGCCAACTTCCGTGAACCCAGCGTTCAGATACAGAGCCCTACCAGCTTCCGTGCTCCAAACACACATCTGCACACCTTCCTCCACCGCTCTGTCTATTACCCACCGAAGTAACGTAGTTCCAAACCCTCTTCGCTGATGGTGTGGAAGGACATATATTGCTTCAATGTCCCATCGCTCATCAGGAATCCCTAGGGCCGCGCGAGGAGGTGCAGTGTAGAGTCGCTGTATGTACTGTGCCAGGCGTGAGATGCTTATGCTGGAGTCCCAGCTACGTGACACTTCAAGACTACTATGAACCACGAATGACCTGACACCTGTTTTCAATATTAGTAAAAGCCAAGCTCTTTCTGGTCGATAACAAGGTGAAGCGTACGTGTAGGCAACCTGCGCCCTTCGGCCTGCCAGCCCAGAGCTCGAGACGATACTCCACATCGCTTGAATATTGCAAAACCGACCACATCTCGAGTATTAATAACTCTCGGATCAGTGATTTTCGGATTAGTAGTTCTCGGATCAGTAACACCGTCCTGCAAGGTTGCTGTATCGTGGTCCTCTGGATCGAGTACAATGACCTGGCAAATACATCCAGGCTGCAGGACTTTCAGTTCGATTGACCGTTTGGTCGATTTGACATGGTCTGTCCATATTCTGGCGGCTCTTTTAGGGTCGTAAACGTTAGTGTTGTTGGTACTGGTATTGGTATTGTTAGTATTATTAAGGCTGCTTCGTCGATATATCATCGCCAATGGATCCCTCAAATCACAGGCCGCCATGATGATGGCCATGGGGTATAGGTCATCAGAGCGATGATGTCGGATATACATTGTGCTAGGTGTTTGAGAGAATGGACGGTCGCATAAATCGCTGAATGGTAAGTAGTGCTAGTTAATGTTGGTTGTTGTTTAGAGAATGCTGAGTGATGGACGGGTGTTTGGAGAAGGGAAAGGCAACTGTTGTGTGGTGACGAAGATATAGAAAGAGCAATAGCGGCGTGCAAGGAAGGAGCATGCGTAGTCCTGGTAGATCGACGGACCCACATGGACATGCACATTCTCTAGACATGTGCTGATACCTCCTTTTTATTACTTTTACAACTAGAGCCCTTGTGAGATAGTGGATTCTTAGAACGAATGGTACACACGCGCTGGACGATGTTTAGTGTAAGTTCCGCACCGGAGATGAATTATTACAAGAACCTCGACATACTCGAAGATATTAAATACTGTACAGTTTCTGCCTTTGACTATAACTCCAACGAATAACTCCAATACAATGCGACGCAACGGACATAGATCGCATGAACAAATCATCAAAACAGCGATGTCCCAGAACTAGACGGTTTATACATAGTGTAATCACTCGTCAACCGCAACATCCTATCAGCACGGTCTTCAAGAATCATTCCCTCTGACTCCCATCTCTTGCGCTCTGATGTTTTCTGTTCAGCATTTCGTGACCCGCCAAACCAGGCCTTGCCAGAGTTTGCGATAGCTTCTCTTTCTGCTGTGGTAGCCCTGTCGACAAGGTGGTTGACCATAGTTTGCCAATTCTTCAGACCGACTTTGAGGCACTGAGAACATCGGTCGCGGGCGTCGGCTTTCTCATGGTCAACGCCCATTTCGAGTAACCGGGACTCGGCTAAGTCAACGGCGTCGCGCGTCCAGGCTAGGCCGTTTTCTTTGGATGATGTTGCATAGATTATTTCGCCGATGTATGTCATAAGGCCGGCTTCCTCACAGGAGGATCCAGCGTGTCGGACTGGGGCTTCGTTGCCGTCCGATGGTGCCGCAGGATAGACTGGCGGAACGAACATATTAGTGATCTTCTGAAGAAAGTTATCAAAGGGTAACTGTGGTTTCCCCGATTTTGATTGCTCGGTCTGAGTGGCTTCTTCTTGTGGTAAATTCCGACGAGCCTTCAAAACTGACGTGAAAATGGCCAACGCCTTTGATAGATCCCCTGTTTTTGCGTTGTGTACCGCTAGAGCAGTGGATACCCTCAGAATGTTATCAGAAGCGACATCCTTGCCGTTATTCTTTAAAACGCCGGTCGTCGTATCAACCACCCTCGAGGCATCATACGAGAGCCCTGAGGATGCAATGTCCATAGCCCAGCTATACATATCCCTCGCCGTGGAGGTTAGGCCTTTGAAGTCCAAATAGTCTGCATAAGCAAGAGCCGCTTCAACTTTTTGCTTTGTGGTAAATCCAGTTGTCGTCAGGATTTTTATATAGAATGTCTCCGGAGGCGGCGAGGCAGGAGTACAGTCCTCCTCGTGCATAACAGTAGTCTCTTTACCAGGCAGAGTCTTCGCATTTGGATTCGACGGCCCATGCACATACTCCGCTTTGGCAGTCATGCGTTGTTTCCAGTCGGTCATAAACCCTTCCAGATTCTCAGCCGCTTTGGCCGCACTCATCAGGCATTGAAAATATCCTCTTCTCCAAGGCTCGCTTTTCATTGACACATCGTATCCGGCCTTTCCAACCCCATCAATGAAAATTCCTCCGTCGCCTTGCTCCTGAATTCCCTGCCCTTCAATGTTCGGGTCTTCTAGTCGCTCAAGCAAGTCTTTGGTATATCCATAAACATTCTGCCACTGCGTAAGCACCTGACCGATTTCATGCGGATGTTGCAGGGCAATCGCAGAGCGCAAGGCCCATCGACTCTTCCATCCCCATTCAGTCGGCGTTGGCCATTTGTGTTCAATCTCTTCTTGATAAATACCAGTGCTAATCAAATGCAACATAAAGAGGATCGCATAGGCACTGAGGGCGATCTTGAGGCCCCGGTATACACCGCGCTTGTATTTCGCCCGCCGCTCCGTGTTGATAAGTCTGACGAAGTGTTGTCGGAGATGTATTGACAAGGGTAGCCGCCCTTGGGTTGGCGAGAGGAATGGCAGTTGGGGACGAAATGGCGACGGCGAGACGAAGGCCCGCGAGGATTTGTTGGTGAAAGGTCGTGGTCGTGAGAATGGTCTGTGAGGTATACTAGGCGGTATTCGCTTTGGTCGTAAGATGCCAGGCATGTGCCGAACTTTTATCTGAGGAGGAATCATTGTGGAATTGTCCACCGATTCCTCCGTTGGTTGATCGTCTGGTGATGGGCGAGTTTGAAGTGCTGCAATGGTTGCGACGGGCAAGTTTCGTGGAGAAAATGTTTGCACTGTTTGCATACTACAGGACCAGCTGCCACAATGTCTGATTTCGCCTCCTCCAAACGATGAAGAATCTCGTTAATTCGATGCTAACTTCTAAATTCTATTGATCTATACTGCCTTGGCCCAGGCATACTGTGTCTTTCCATGAACAGCCACGTCGCCAGCCTCATTTCTTGGAACATCCTCTCCGCTCAAGGCATCGTCAAATCGCTCTTTCAACTTCTGCTCAAACATTAACCAACAACCCCTTCCTAGCAGGCGCATCGCCATAATTATTCGCAGTATAGAAACTTACCTTGAAATCTTCTTCACCCAGATTAGCGAATTGACTGAAAGTCTGCAATCTCGACCACAATGCCTCTAGGGTCATGTAGTAGGTAAACGGGTCCGATTTCTCTTCGATCGGCGATTTAAAATACACCTGGTTCTGCTCGTCAAACACGGCTTTCCATAGGCCGTGCCGGTAGCGAGGGAGACTGTCATCATGGTGCCAGATCTCTTCTTTGATTACGATTTCCCATTTGGTGGTTGGTATGTTAGATTTATATGCATTCCCTTGTTTTCCAGTTAGCGGGCTTGAGAGAGTGGCATATCAATTGATCCAAGTCGGTGGGAGAGCGCCTTACAATCATCAACATGCCAGATGAGTCCTAGTACACCATTTGGCTTTAAAACACGACGTATCTCTTTGAGAGATTCAACATTCGCGAACCTATTCCAATGAGTCAAACCACATCTCCAGAAGTATCACATCAACCAACCAATGGAATGCCTATCGAAGCCATCAGCAGACGAGTCATCTGGAATAGAGTTGAAAAGAATAACAAACCTGCGCCGCAAATACAGCATCGACACTCCCATCCTCCAGCGGAATATCGTTCGCCCGTCCTTTCTTAACCGTAACTCTTTGTAGATCTTTTTTCTCTAACTCTTCCCGCATGTCATCATGGGGCTCGATGGCGGTGATCACAAAGTCCTCATGCCGAGCCGCAAGCGCTTCTGTAAATAGTCCAGTCCCTGCCGCTAGATCCAGTAGCTTGGCCCCTTTGTGATCCTTCAGGCCAATAGATGAAAGCAGGGTCTCGGTTTCTTGTGTGGTATAGGTCGGCCGGTGTTTGTCGTATGCAGAGGCGTTGGAAAAGCCAGTCTGAGCCGCGTTTGGAAGGGCTTGGGTAGTCATGATTTCCTTCTAGACTTCTACTTTTCGGAAACTACAAATAAGAATGATTGGATGGTGATTGGATCAATATTGCATGAGATGAAAATGCCAAAATATTGACGCTTAAATACAGATGATTAGATATGATGAATTTAAGGTGGATTGCGACATCGGTCTCGGGGACTTCTCCGATACACGCCATCGCTCTTCGTACCGTTCAACGGTGGCCTTTGGTGTCTTTCAATAATTACCATCGCCTACAAACCAGGGTCCGAAATTGATCGCCCCGAAGGAAGAACCTCGTATTAAATCAGCTTCTGGTTTGCCAAGGTCCCTAGCCGCGGTGGGGGCCCTCCCCTCATCTCCATTCAAGTCTGCGTGCTTACTGTCGTCTCAGCTGTGTATGCATCTACATATGTAGCATGACATAATCGTGATAGGGCTGTACCAATTCAGCATTATCTATAATATCACGACCTATCTTCTCCTTGTACACGGTGCAATTGATAGTCCCAAGTTACTCAATTATGGTTGATTAAGACCGCTGCCTAGATGAGTGGCATACAGAGATTCTATTGCAACCATCACGGGTGTGACAAGAGCTTTCAGAGGCGAGAGCACTTGAAGAGACATTCTCTGAATCGTACGGCAGGCCCTATGCTTCGGAAAAACAGACATGTTTCGTTGACCTGTTAACTAGACACCAACCAGACAATTCTGTGTCCCCGCTGCCAAAAGGTATTCTACCGAAACGACCTTTTGCAGCGGCATTTGATTCTCAAACACGGCATTCGCAAGAGCTCCCCCAACCATGGAACTGCATCAGATAAATCTCCTGGTCAGTCAGACGCTGGTTCTAATTCTACAGCGGAGCACATTTCATCCGAGAGACAGGACCCCGACCACAACATGAGTGTGCAGGAAATGAATGATAGCATGGATCATCATATTCAGCCTAACCAACAACAAAATCTTGCTTTAGTTCCAGATCAGGGACAAAGTAGTCATCATTCTGGAGGATGTTCTTATCAGACACCACCCAGCTATGAAAGAGCTCCTATATTGTCGGTGCCTAGTATTGGCCGTACGACAGCATTACCTTCAGCGCCGCCGGAATGCCCGGATGGGTTTGATATTGGAAACTTTTCGATTCAGTCAGCCAACGCTACCCCTCACATGGACTGGCTATTTCAACTCCAGCCGGAATTCCCTTCTGGAGTTGTCCCGGGTCAGCCAAATGCGCATACGGTTCAGCCCCTACAGCCAGTATGTACCAATGCGACTACATAATAAGCTCTCCAGCATCAATTGGCTGACAATAGACTAGGCTATACCCACCTTTGGACCGTCTACGATCAATAACCCCACGCAGCTAGACTTTGAAATGTATACGAATCTCCTTTCTCATGTCCCGGTATTTGAGCCCAATTTTCATAGACTAAAAATCAACAGCTAATGGGAAGTTGTAGACTAGAGCTGAATTCTCGTTTCTAATTGCGACCCCAGAATTGGCCTCTCGTCTCATAGAAAATGCCATTGCACATTTAAACTTATTCGCGCCATTTTTCCACAGCCACACACGGAATATCAACTTTCTCCCGACAGATATGTGTGCTTCTTTGTTAGCCATTGGCCTATTGATATCTCATTATAAGGGTGCACATGAGTTGGGTTGCATATTGCTACCGCAGCTGCGAGCGTCAATCCTTAAAGTAAGCTAGGCACTTGAATATTATTGAGCTCTTCACATGCTAACTGCCAGCGTCTTGTAGTTGATTAACAAACCAATAGGATACCCACAAATGTGGATTCTCGAGACGATGTCAGTATAGCTTTTGGACGATAGCCTGAAATCACTTCTCTCGCTAATAAAAGTGATAGGTTCCTTGTCGAGTATGCAGGCATGTTTTTCGGGGACCGCGCAGACGTTGAAGCGAGTGATATTATACACGGAGCTGTTGTAGCCATTGGACGACGACTTCGGATCGCTCAGTCCGTGAAGCTCTCATCTGCTGTCTCACCAGATCCTTCCCTTCAGCAGACATGGTACGATTGGGCCAAAAAAGAGTCGCTTAACAGGTAGGTGATGATCGAGTATCTTGTTATACCTGCTAATAGTTGTAGACTCGCATACTGCATATTCATGAGCGATGTTCAACATGCTGTATTTTTCGGGCATGTCCGACCAGTGTAAGAATGCCTCTCAGGTTATAAAATATTTGATAAACTGATACCCCCGATCATAGGTCTTCTCCACTTGGGATCACTCTCGAACTCCCATGTGATGATGCATTGTGGAATGCCCCAAGTGCTGAAGAATGGGAAATCCGGTTGAGAGAGTCAAATTCGTCTTCAATCAAATTCAACGAGATCTATCATTCTCTAACGCTGAACGAGACTCACAATCTAAAAGCACTTTCCTCAAAAATCTACTCCAACTTTCTGCTTCTGACTGCATTTTCATCTCTCGCTTTATCCGCTAAAAAGCAAACAAAGGACCCATTTTGGAATGCTAGTCAAGCGGAAAATTGTGTGAAATTCGCTCAAGATACTTTGTACGGCATTATCACCCTCCATCCTTCCTGCACACTTCGGACTAGCTCTCACATGACTTATCACCTAACCGCAATTTCTCTCTGTACCACCCTTGACCACCTTGAAACTGCTACGAATGTCGGCTACTCCAGAGCTGGCACAACTCCTGCAGAAGAGACTCGTCTTGCAACCATGAGACTGCTCACCCGCGAAAAAGTCACCACTGAAGCTGCCAACCACGCTGTCGAGCTATTACGCCTTTACGTTGGACAGCGATCTTCCTCTCCGAACCAAAACCCCAACCCCTTCGATGGAGTGCTTGAGTCCTCGCCATTTGAGACAACCGCGCTGTACTTTGGGGTGCTGACGCTATGGGCCTATTTGTATTCCCAGGGCTTTGATTCGGAAACTTCAACCTACTCTTTCTCTCAACCGGAACAAAGAGGAATGGTGCCAATTTTGGACGATCTTTCAACTGCAATTAATGCTGGAGATATGCACGGCTGCGTGAAATTCTGGAGAGAGATTGTTCCGCCGGTTACATTACGTTTGACGGAGAAAAAGGGTGCCAATGCTAGGGAATACGCTACGGTGTTGAAGAATTTGGCGGCTTCTTTAGTTTGATCTGTATTTTGATATCGGTAGGAATGGTTCGATTATGTATATGATTTATATTACTCCGATCTAAATTCAATCAAGATGGTTCGGGGACACTTCTATGTCAATTGATGACTGGATAGTTGACGTTATTCATCATGCTAAGTTTTCTGTTAGCATCCTTGGAGAAGACCAAGTCAAAGATGGCTACTTACAAACACTGTTATTTTCCAAGGTGGATTGCAGGTCCTCAGGCCCTTATCTAGGGTCTTGATGCAACTCATATCTTCTGGGTCAAGGTTGATATCTTGAAAATTGGCATGTATCCTAGTAGGCGTCACCGACTATATTGGCAAATTAGTCAATGTCAGCAACATTAGGCTCTGTAGTCTCGAAAGTCACAGGAGGTACTAACTTTCGTGAGCACTGCATACTCTCTCTGTATGCCCCAATTAAGCAAAACTTGAGCAGGCTGGCAGTTATGCTTTTCGGCGATTTCAGTAATAATCTTTTCTTCCTTGAGCGGAGTATCATTTGACCCTAGTCTTTTAATCACAAGATTAGACTTCTGAAATCTAATAACAGCGAAATAAAATGGGTCAACTAACGGTGAATAAGCTGTCAAAAGAATCCCCCTCTGCTTACAATACTCCCAAAGTCGATCTTGTTGCAAATACGGGTGTAACTCGACTTGATTCACAGCCGGAACGACCTTGCTGGACTGACGCAAGACTTCGAGGTTATGGACATCAAAGTTGGAAACTCCAATAGCTCTCACTTTCCCTGTTGCTAGGAGCCTCTCCATACTTTGCCATGTTCTCGTGAAGGGATGATCGAAAATCACATCTCGTGTGCCATCTGGGAGGAGAGGGAAGGTTGGAGGATTGCCATTAGGGTTTAATGTGACGGGCCTTTGAAGTCAAATCATCTCAGTAAATATACCAACTGCTGACAAGATCAGGAATGGTTTTACCAGTGCAGAAGATAAAGGTCGACATATTCCACACCCAGCTGTTTCAAAGACAGATCGAGATTTTCCTCGACGCGCTCGTGGTATGTGCTCCACCTGAAAGTTTTCAACTTTAGAAATAATTCGATAACTCTCGCTTGTAACAGGAACTCGCAACGCACAGTTTCGTCGTTAGAAAATATTCTTCTCTATTCAACCCACTATCCTTTAGGGCACTACCGACTTCGGATTCGTTTCCGTATATCTATTTCTCTTCGTCAACACCCGATAGCAAGGTAGCTAAAAGTTTCACTCACCCACGCGCAGTCTATGTGCCTATATCCGGTTTTGAGAGCTTCTAGCACCGAGGAGTAGGCGTCATTCGGGGCTGATTTCCAGGTCCCAAATCCTAGTGCGGGAATGGGGTGACCGTTATTAAGATGGAATTTGTGACCTGAAGCCATTGTCTACCGTGCGAAAGACAAACACGAAAAGTATAGATCCTAACCTCTAATGTTGAAATGAAGGTATTATTTGCGGCGTGTTCTTACGGTAGTATCTGATATACTTCATCTAGGAATGAAAATATGGCCAATGTATCTCGGAAACATGTCCGGTTTGGTGCGGGATAAGTCGATGTTCATCCCGCAGCAACCAACCCGCAGCAAACAAAGGTGGCTTTTGCTCCCAAGTAACATCGTAAGAAAAGGCTTAATTATGATCTCATAGCATTTCATGCAATGTTGGTAGACTCTTGGCTCTTTAGATGCTAGGTGAAATTGTTTAAAACTGTTAAGAAAGCGACACATAGGGTTCGAACGCTTCAATTATCATCAATATAACAGTGGTTTGCACTGATAGAGACAATTCAATAAATGAACCAACTGAAACAAGCAAGATGAATGGGTTTACAGGAGAAAATCGGTTATATGACCTTATCATCCTCGGTGCGACGCCAGGGGGCATAAGCGCTGCTATCTCGGCCGCCAGATTGGGAAAGAATTCTTTGATACTGGAACGCACCCGATTTATAGGTGGTTTGCCTGCCAATGGCTTAGGCGCCACTGATATAGCTACTCGTGGAGCGACTGGGGGCATTTTTTTCGAATTCATCCAGCGCATTAAGCAGAAATATGTTGACAGATTCGGCTCCGAGTCCAAAGAAGTTGAAGACTGTAGTGATGGGTATCGATTTGAGCCCAGTGTCGCCGAAGTGGTCTTCACTGAAATGCTGGAAGGTTACAAAACCAAAGTCGATGTCTTGAAGGAGCGTCAATTTGATTTCCAACCGTGGGATTTGAGGATGGCGAAAGATGGAACAAAGATACAAGCCATCCATGTGACTAATCTGAAGTCTGGTGTCCGCGAGACTTATCGTGCATTGTTTTTCGTGGATGCTACGTATGAAGGTGACCTCATTGCAGCTGCCGGTGTTCCTTGCTATATTGGCCGTGAAAGTCGAAGTGAATACGGCGAGCTCGGCGCTGGAAAGGTCTACAAGCTTTGGCGTGGCCCCGAGTGTGTTGGAACTGATTACACCGGGGACAACGCAGTACAAGCTTATAACTATCGACTCTGTCTCACCGACAACCCTTACAATCGAGTCAGCATCCAAAAGCCAGCCCACTACAACCGAGATGAATACGTCTCTCTTATCCAAGACGTTAAAACCGGTGCACATACCAGTATGGACAGCCTTGAAATTTCGCAAAAGCAACTAGAAGAAAACGCCAGAAGAGCAGAAAAGAATCTGCCTCCGGAACCTGATTACATTCCAGGAATTCAACGTCTGTCGAGTATTTGTAAATTACCACTCGACAAGTGGGATGGAAATAATATGCATTTTGCATTTATCTCGACGGACTTGCCAGAGGAGAACTGGCCATACCCGACAGCGAGCTGGGAATGGCGCGATAAGTTTGCTATCCGGTTACGTGAGTACACCGAGGGGCTTTTCTACTTTGCTCAGAACGATCCGGAACTTCCTCTTTATTTCAGAGAGAAATGCAAGGAGTGGGGTTGGGCAAAGGATGAATATGTCGAGAATGGTCACTTTCCGAGGCAGATTTACGTCAGAGAAGGGAGAAGAATGAAAGGAAAGTACCTTTTTACAGCACACGATTCTTTACCAACAACATACAATGGCCGTCCTCCTGTTCACTACGATAGTATAACGGCGAGTCATTATCAGTTGGATTCACATGCAGTACGCAAACGAGAAGCCGGTAGGGTTCATTTGGATGGGTTTCTGGGATATCCTTGTGCTCCATACACAGTGCCATATCGGGTAATGATACCAGATTCACCGGTTGGAAATCTCATCGCACCTGTTCCTGTGTCTGCAACACATATTGGATTTTCGACATTGAGGATGGAGCCGTGTTGGATGGCGCTGGGACAGGCTGCGGGCATTGCGGCGTCGCTGTGTATTGATGAAAAGATAGTTGCGGGGGATGTGTCTATCGGACAATTACAAGATGCACTACTAAATGAGGGAGCCATATTGGTTTATCAGGCAGGATTATTAGAGAGTTGGAAAGAGGGGAATCGACAGGAGTTTGCCCAGACACAGAAAAAGGAATTGCAGATGAATGGGATCAATGTGAGAGCTTTTGGGTATAGACAGAAGTAGGTAAGATATAGGCTGACTACATGTAGAATGCCTGGTTTATTCATTCGGAAATTTAATATTATAAACAATCGGAAATAATCTCGGTATGGAATCGTTTGAATAGCTGAAAAGAGTACAAAGGACCTAACCAACCAATAGGTTTTTGAATTCTAACGGCCCTGTAGCTTAGTTGATTTAGAGCGCCAGTTGACCTACATACCTAATAATAATAACTACTATCTAATAATTTTCCCAGGTGGTGCTAAGATCTTAATGCTAAGGCTAGTATTCATATGCTAATATTAATTTTCCCTTGCCAGTTCTTCAACCGTGTCGATTAGGTCAGTTTAGAGCGTGAGTTGATCCATATATAAAAATAATTATCAGAACAATATGGCAAAATGCTGGGTCTTAGAAACCTAGAAACCACCCTAGAACTTTTATACATCATTATATCTTATTTCTAGTTTAAAATACTTTTTAAAATATATATATATATATATATTTTATTTTAGTATATTGATTAATTAATATTTCTATATTTTATCTGTTTTCTTTATTTAAGAGTGTCCCTAAGGACATTAAGAGGTTAGTAATATATTAAGTAAAGTGATTAGTAGAAATGCACCTAAACTGTCTCACCTACTTGAGCGCCTTCCTTAGGGTGTTCCTTAGTGTTTGGGGGCTCGCCTAGGATCTACATTGGATGGTATTTCAACGCTAACATTTATTGGCTTATTCGTAAATATGATTAATTAAGACTCATGCTGTACGCGATCGGCCTAGCACCATATAAAGTTGCTTCTTTGCAGCGTAAATGCTATAACAAATTTATGCTGCATTGTTCATAGTCCTTTGATTATTTGAAGTACCTACTTTTTAATCGCTTCATTAATCGCTCCTCAACACCATGGCCGACACCGTCAGCAACACCACTCCAAGCAGAAACTCAAAACTCACATTCCGCGAGGTCACCGAAGACAACTGGCGTGCGGTCGCGAACCTAACCGTTAAAGAAGGTCAGATAGGGAATCTTGCCTCAAACGTATGGTCTCTCTGCGAAGCTGCTTACTCCGAAGACGCATGGGTACGAGCCATCTACGCCGACGAGACGCTTGTCGGCATGCTCATGATGGCAATATGGGATCCCGATGAGGCGTACTACATCTGGCGATTCATGATTGATGGGCGGTATCAAAGTCTCGGGTACGGTCGACGTATTGTAGAGTTCGCGATTGCGCATGTACGACAGCACAATCCTAAAGCAAAGCAGCTGGGTGTCATGTCAACGCCACCAGAAGGTAAGACGGCGGTAAATCCGCTCAAGACTGTTAAGCCCGCGGACTCGCCATTCAAGTTCTATCAGAAACTTGGATTTAGACAAACAGCGCCGCCAGACGAAGATGGTGAGATTATGATGATGATAGATTTGTAATTAGAGACAGTCAAACAGCATATAATACGCGCCCGAATGAGGTATAAAAAGACAAACTTAATAAATTGTCAGATAATCAAAAGTTCAGTGAATTATTTTCCAGAAAGCGTTCATGGACATCTACCAAATGCCTCTTAAAAGACATCTTCCCCTCCAAGACAATGCCCACACGTATTTGAAAGTCAGAACACGGAGTTAATTCGTCCAGCTTATATTGTTCAAGGCGAGATCGATGGACGTTTTTTTTAAGCGCGTATTTTCTCTTGTAGATGTGATGTCTTTCTTCTGAAAGAAGTGCGTCGCTCACCAAAGAGAAGAGACACTGGAAGCTCTGGCACTCTGACGGAGAAGTGCGAAGGTTAATCGATTCCATATGGGACAAGGGAGGCAATTCCTGAACAGGAGGCGTTGTCGGAGTAGCAAGTGCGGGATTGGACAAACACCGATGACGATCCCTCTTTTTACACGAAGTAATTATGTGGGTGAAGCAGTCGATATGTGGCTGAAACCATTTTGACCAACATAAACTGTCGGATCACTCAAGGCGTATTCTGCGATACGGCGTCATTTCACAATGCGAATCGGAGCCACTTTGACATGGAGATTGTCCTTTTATGATCGTCGTCATCATCTGACAGCTCATCTTTAAATTGCTCCTCAATCGCAAGCACAGGCGCCATTTGATCATAGGATCGCTTGAACTGTTCCAACAAAGCTCGGTCCTCGATTCAGATAGAACGAGTCAGCAATTGGTCAGGTGAAGGGTTTACTGTAGCAACTGCAATTGTAAAATAGCAAAGGAAGACAACCACAATAGCATGTCAACCATGCTTTCATCAGAAATCTTTGCCCTTAGCGAGATGCTTAATTCTGCTACACAATGGTCCGATCTGCAGGATATATCTTTCAAAGGATGTGACTCTATGACAGGAATAGGGGGCTGAATCATGATTACACAATTTTAGGAGTGAAGGATTTTGCAATGCTTTAAGGAGATATGCATTCTGAGATAATAGAGAGATGATGCTTCTCTAGGTATATCGTCATGATCTACGTGATTCTATCAATATTAAAAGATATGGGAAAGAAATTCGAGAAGCATATTTTATATTTTTTTAAGCCGATTTTGGGGAGTTATATGAAAAACAATATAGGTTTTACAACTTTTTATAATACTTAAGATATTTATATTTTTTGATTAGAAATAGATACTAAATACTTTTTTTAATTTTAGCTGATTTTGAAAAATCTTTCTTATGAATTGGTGGTATAGTAGTGTGTTCTTAGGTTGAAGCGGCTTATATGGGCTGGTGGTTTACCGATTACGTTAATAACATTAGGTCGTATGAAGACTGAGTTACGTTCAATACAGTATTGCTTTTCCGTCCTCGAATTCACAGCCGTCTTCTGGTACAATCCACGCATAGGCAGCACAGTCTAGATCTTAAGCCCCAAGTTTTTTGTAGACTTATATTTTCCGTCTGCGACTTGATCACACCTACCGAAAAAGACCACATCGTCGAATAACAAGTGTTCTGAAATACATGCGATTTCCCTCAAAATGCGAGTATATAATAGCCTTCAGGTGCCAGACTCAAAGCATCATTAGCACAGAAAACCAGAGAAGTGGCGAATATCAGGCCAATAGCCACCACTGCGGCAACATGAAACAATCTCTTTAATCTCACATATACACACAACGTATGTATTTTCTTGCTAGCTGGTTTTCCCGTCGTGTTTTCTATCTCTCCATCTGAGAGGAAATACGAAACAAACCTCACATGCGAATAGGAGGCATGATGCCCCCCTATTTCTTACATCTACCTATATCTAGTGGTTTGTATGTCAGTAATCCTATGGTATATGGAAATGGAAGAATTGAAGGGAATAAGTTTAGCCTGTCGACCAAAAAAGAAAGAAAGAAAAGAACACAATACAACCGAGGAGGGTGGACCTTGACGCTAGGTCTATTGGATGATATAGCTAAGAATTCATGATAGGACCCTTATTCCGTCCCCCAATATTTTCTTTTCTCGCCCAGCCTTCCCAATACAGGTGGCGCATCAATACAAGCTGTTACAGTACGGATGACTATCCTAGCAAGGATAGAACGCCGATATGATGCATTCATGAATACTTTTCCCCCGCGAGGCACTATCTAAGAATTTATTATAGACCCGTTATTTTATCGCCAGAGCTATTTTATTTTTTGACTCAGCCTTCCCAATACGGGTGGCGCATCAATACAGGCTATTACAATGCCGATCACCTTATCACCTTCCTTCTAAAGATCAAACCCGATACGATGTTTCTATGGTTTCTTTTTTCCGCCACTCTTTGTAATGAGCACAGACAAACAATTCAAATGTTGCGGTGTTGACTAAAATGAAGGTTTAAGGAAGATTTTGACCCTAGTTGATAGGCAGTGAAACTTTCTAAAATTGCACTCATTGTCCGCTCTATTCACTGCATGAATACCCTAGTCACAGACATACATATTGAGACTATAATGCTCAAATATGTAAATTAACCCGCATATATACGTAATCGCGTCGCTCTCGTCACATTATATCCATCATGATGGTATAATAGCATCTGAGATACCATGTACGGAACTATACAGTTAGTCCCTTTGATATTTTTACCTACGTCCACGTTTTGATTACATTGTCACCCTCGATCCGTAATTTCCGCCGTCGAGAACCTCGCAGCTAACGATACCAACTCCATTCAATCAAGGCTGAATCTTATCAAGTTTTTTCTATGCAAGTTGAAACTTCGCAGTTAATCCACACTTGAAAATATGAGTAACGACAAGCCTAAAACCGAATATATCAATTATGCCCCTGTGCAAGAGCATCGAGAATCAGATGCGATTAATACTTCAACATCACCGATTCTGGTGTTAAAGAGAGCGTCGCCAACATCTCCTGATTGGAGGAGGCGCTCGCAAAGTTCGCGGATGCCGAACAACATTGGAAAGACAGGACGAGGCAGGAGATTGGCTAGATCAAAAGATAGCTAGACCACGTCATAAGCGTGTTAGAGGGGGAAGAAGACGATCGGAAAGGATTACAGAAGATTGCAGGAAGTTCAGGAAGGGAAGTTATGGTTAGGTGAGTTTCTTATTCAGATCTTCTAATAGTCCAATCAAAAGCCACAACCTCCGCAACCTGCACTGGCTCTCCATTTTCCGTATGGAAAAATGGACTCCTCTCCACCGTAAGTTCCTTGCCCCTTCTGCTCCCTAACTTAGGCACAATGCTGACGAAGATACCCCAGTATAGCACACCAGTAACCAGCAACAGCACCCCGAGGGTCGGGACCAAGAACCACGGATAAGCAGTCATAAATGCCGTCGTTGGCGGCACCCAGAGAGCTATCAGTGGAAATAAGTTTGCCACGACGAAGAGTGTTGCAGAGGCAATGGATATAATACCGTTTGAAGGGGATTTTAAGTACCAGTGCGTCCTATTTGGCAAGAAGCGCAGACACAATAATCCGGATCCAATGATGACGGCTGTAACGGCGTCGACGATGTAGCTGTATATCCCATACACCACGGTGTATGCTGAGGCTGGAGATGAAACGCCCCAGGTACAAATGATAATGAGAAGAGTGAAAAATAAGTGCAGGAGTAATGCTCCTAAAGGCGTCTTCTCATAGAGGCCTTCCCATCCCTTCGTAGCCCGTGACTTTTGCGATTGGCGGTGTCGGAAGCAGCTTGAAACACGAGACAGGGCATCATAGTTCCTTGCGATCAGTTTCGAGAACGGTAGTATTCCTTCCTTGGCGATCTCTTGCTTCACCCTCGCAGCGGTGTACGTAGATACAATGACATTGCCCAACGAAGAGAAAGCCATGAAAGCGTGGAGGATTTCGGCGGCGTGTCTGTCGCCGTAAGTTGAGACGCGTCCTAGAGTGAGGCGAATGAAAGCCTCTGCTACATTACCAGAGACTTGGGTGGAAACCGGGACGACGATCATGTAGGCAATGTTGACGAGCATGTAGCTCACACATACTGTCCCAACAGCAAAGAGGACTGCAGAGCGAAAGACCTTACGGGGCTGGCGTATCTCACCGAGGACGTAGTTGGCTTGACTGAAGCCACCAAACGCGAATATGACGGCAAGATAGGCTTCAGCATATCCATAAGCTTCCTTTTGTGGGTTCTTGAACGAGTTGGTGGGAGACAGGTTCTCCGAATCAGGAGGTGGTGTTTTAAATACATTTCCCCCAATACTCATGAACCCAAGGAGGATGATCAGCAGCAGCATGAGGAGCTTGATCAGTGCGAAAACATTGTTCACAGCTATTCCAAGACGACGCCATATCCCATGCATTAAGCACACTAGTATCATAGTTCCTATCGCAATGCCCCTAACCCAATTCCCCAAATACCTCGGCGGACTCGTATCATAGACCTCCGTATAGCCACTCGCACTCAAGACATGGCTCGCGAACGACAGAGAATTCGCACTTGCGTGGCCGATGATAATAAAAGTGATGCCGTAAACACAAGAAGCGAAGAACTTTGGCTTCTTGACCAGATAGGTCAGATAGTTGAACTCGCCGCCCGAGCGTGGAGTGAATATCTTGGCGCCGTTGAACTCCCAGCGCGGGATAGAGAGACCATATTCGATGAAGACAAGGGCCCCGGCTATCGTAGCGATGCTACCGAGCAGCCAGAAGATGAGAGTAAAGCCAACGGATTGGGTGCCGTGCATTATTGCCGTGGGGGTATCGAAGATACCGGTTCCTAGAAGAAATAAGCCTAGCCGCGGTAGGGGAGAGAAGGGGGACTTACCTATCATTTTGTTTATGATGATACAGAAAACGGAGATATAGCCTAGTCGATATGGCTGTACTGGGGGCTTGGTAACGACTTTATTAGAGTCCTTTTGTGCGTTTTCGATAACTGCTAAGTCAGCTTCGTCGAGGCCAAGTTCGCTGTCATGGTCTCGGGAATGCACATCGATAGCGAGGTCATCTCCAGCCATTTTGTTGTTATTGCTAGATATAATACTTATGTAACTGAGTCCTGGTGCGTCTTTGAGACTATCGAGAGATCGAGGCGCTTGTCCGTTCGCTTTCTACACCTAACTCTGATTGATATTCGATCAACGTTGTCCTGTATTTGGTGTGGCTCCCACTGACAGTTCGAAGGTTCCAGGGCAGTGTTTCGACCAAGGTCGCTAGGTCATCATCGTACACCAAGATGGGAGAGTAGTAGGGGATAAGGCTTATGCTAGATTTCTTGTATAGCCTTGTGTGGCTAAGACGGGGTTTTCGTAATGCCCGAAGCACGCACATCACCTACCCCTCAGTGGTCTGAAAGCAACTGGATGGCTTGGCCTCAAAAGAAGGTAGATAAAGCCGTATTTGGACTGATTTTACCCCAGCCTCGCCGTTAATTGGACGGGAGAAGTGATATGTCATTTAATATGTCATTTACTTTATCTTTGCGGCCCCCAGCCTTGGAGTGCTCAGCCTCGTATTCTCGCCACGCCGTTGCCACCCCATCCCCGAGGTGCCTGCCCCTCACATGAGAGGGCAGATGCGCGTGGCCAAAAGTGTCAGCCTGGTGCTTCAGCGCCTTACATCGACACTGCCAGGAAACCCCGACTCGACACTCTTGTTCCTGTTCCAGCATTCAAGAGGAGAATGCCTATCTAGTCGAAAGCCTTCCTCGCTTTAAAGGCAATACATATGACGCAGATACCACAGGCATGAGCTTTGGATTCGGATTCGGTGATCTGGTGAGGTTTATCGAGATAGCGACGACGACGTACAGGTATGGCTTCAGCAAAGTGAATCGTGCTCGTAAGTGCAAGCCCTCCAGTCATATATTGCGCTGTTACAATCCGATACTATTATGCTGACACATCCTATAGCTTCTCTATACAGTGAGTTCGGGGATAATGTCAAAGGACTAGCCGCCAACCTCAAAGATCTCCACAAAGTCATTGAATCTCTTAGCCAAAATGGACAGCCAAGAGATTCTTCATACACAGACTCCTCATATGGGGTCACCCTCGTCGATATCATCGGGGACTATGGGCGTACACTGCAAGATTGCGAGAAATTCCTGAAGGACAAGGAATGTTTTAAGTGGAAAGACGGCTTCATCACGAACATTTTCTGGAACTTCAATATTGCCGGCAAAGTACAGGGCTTGAAAGATCGAGTCACTTTCTTGAATATCAAACTCATGACGGTCTTGAAAACCCTGGATGTGCGCATGGCGAATGAACTGCACATCAATATCTTCAGGATTCACCATGATCTTGCAATGAGGATTGACGGTGCACAGGATAGGATTATTGAAACGATTCAGCGGAGCTTAGCGGAGATTACGGAGCAGATTAGGACTGGAACTACGTCCACGACATCTAATTTGAGGCATTATCCAAGCGTCCTCGATATTCCCACTTCGCTAGAAAGTCTGTTCGAACAAAAACTTCAAAGATCCGGCTTTGGTTCTGATCCTGATCAGTTTCCGCTAGTGCGAGGTCTCGATGCAGTTGTTTATCACATGAGTGCTGCAAATACCATTGAGGTAGATAGCAAGGACTCTAAGATGGAGCGGCAGTGGCTCGCGATAGCAAAGGCACTTTGGACTATCGCGAGAGTGAAAGCTGGCCAGGAGTACAGGGATGCATGCTCATTTCGGCCATCTAGCAATTTCGAGATACAGATGAGGGATTGGGGAATCACTGTCGCAAGCTATGTGAAGGGCCTCGAGATCGAGCTAGTAGAAACCATCAGGACTTCCAGTATCCACTATCTTGAGCTCAGCCCACAAGCTCTCGTCCAGACCTTTGAAGCAAACCCAGAAATGTGGTTCGAAGTCGAAGACACTGTCGAAGCTACACCAACTTGGGAGCTCTCGTATAGCGAGAAAATAATGGATGCCTCGCTCAGGGGCCCATTTCCTGCTTACGACCAGACGATTCATATCTTCCGCCTCACGTCTGTTGACCTCAAGCTTGTTATCACTGACTCACCCCGCCCAGGTACTGTTGGAGAGAAGACCAATACAATCATCCCCGTCGACATGCGTCGCTCCCGCCTCATCCCTTTATATGCCACTTCCAAATCCACAGCCGGAGGTGATACCTGGAACGTATCTTTCCAAGGCGACCGTCTCGCGCCAGTTATCTCCGCACTTGGCTTCAACAAGCGCACCGAGCTCTTCAAGTTTCAGCACGTAATTACCGGGTACCAAGTTGTTCTCGAATCGGTCGGAATAGAAGCCATCACATTTAACGCTAACAAGATATTAGGCGGCAAGAAGAGCAAATACGTCGGTCGTTTGCAGCTATGGCGGGCGAAAACACCTCGAAATAGCCTCCCAAAAGATTCTCCTACCGTAACAGGTGGCTTATTAAGCTCCACTGTGTCTGGGACGGACCAATCTAGGATTATGGAGCCTGCTTCGCCATCCTCAATCTCGAGTGGAAGTCCATCGGACTCAGGCCCGCAATTCTCTAGCTCTGGGAGAAGGAGGGACTCATCACAGACGGCCGCTACCACCACCACATCCAGTGCTTCTTCCATCCCTGTATCCATATTTGGGACAAGTATTCACCGCAAGTCGACATTTACAGGCAGCAGCAGTGAGCTATTCCTCTCTCCGAACTTTTACACCACTTCCATAGTCTCCAATAATGGAACTGTTGGCGTCGTGCTCGAAAAGCCGGAACCGAGTCTACTTGTGCTACTTTTGCAGCGCCCCTCTAGGTCCGAGTCCGGGAAAGCTTCCAATCCTACCCCCTTTTCTTCTTTAGCGATTGAAATTGACGAGAATACAACTATCAATTCGTCATCCTGTGAATGTAGTAAGGATCCGAGTAGTTGCAAACGGGTTGTTCTAGAGAAGGATGGTAAGGCATTACGTAGTTTTCGCCAAGATGCCGCCAGTTTAGAAGAATGGAATTTGGCCGAGTTGGGCAAGGATCGGAAGAAGGAGTTAGTGGACGATAATGAGAGGCTATTATGGGTGGGGATTGATTTCGGAACAACGAGCGATAAAATCGGCTTTGAGAAGATGTTCAACAATCTGCGGATACTCTGGGGGCAGAGAAAGAAGAATATGGATTGGTGCTGAAGAGACTGAGGGATCAGGCTATATGAAGACTTGGCCTTTGATGGCGGCATGATTGAACCGTAAAGGGGTATATGAGGTTTCGTATTAGGGTATACTCGGCATTGCGGGTTGGAGGAGGATGTACCTAGCATTTTGGGCCTTTGGTGGACGATATTTTGCTGAAGTAGTGGGCGTGGTTAGCAGGAGGTTTAGGCTTACGCTGTAAGCTAGGATATCAATGTACTACTTCTATACTGTGTTGAACTTGAACCCTATAGGATTTTAGGATTTAAAGAGTTATTATTTTTCATACCAAACCAGCTATTTAAGTGTTGACTATCTATTCGGGTTGGTAGTCAAAGTTCTAGAGAGCTCACTCCAGCCTGGATGTGCCTTTTCTGGGAAGATGGGGTGAATGAGGTAACGCGCGGGATGGAGGACGGAAGACGACGTACGATTCTCGTGCTAGCCCGCATAAGTCGTACCAGCCTTATTCGCTCTTTATAATAAGTTACTTAAATTATACTGAATCTCTTAAGATAAGAATAAAATGGCACTGTACGTGGACTTTAACTATCAAGGAAAAGTGCGGGGTCTAAGATAGTGGAGGACGCCGTGTGGATCTTTCACATTTGACTTGTTATGGTAAGGCTCGTTTTCTGGCCAAGATGACTCAAGCCTCGTGCAGTGTGAGCGGTTGACTCATTTTCATCCCAACTCTAAAACCTTGGAATAAATAGCTATCGCTTGTTTGCGAAATAACTGACTGCGAAGATAGGCTCCAGGTAAAAAGAGAAAAATTTCTTCTTTTACAAAGGATATCTGCTCATTCTGATAGACCTATGGAATCCTTTAGCACCGTTCAAGGCGTTTTCACATCAACTATTTTTCTTCGTTCTCGGATGGGTGACTACACATATCTTCGTTTCGTACAAGGGGCCAGTATCCTTAGCTCGGACTTTGATAAAAATCAACAGTTGGCAATACTCATTCATCTCGTTTATTCTGTTTCTATCGATCCTACTCACTCGTGACACTCCTTATTCATCCTGGTCTCGTCAAGCGTATCACCTGTCGAAATTCTATGAATATATTGACATTATCCTGGTGCGAGCCTCAGGTGGTGCAATCGACGTCCACTTCGGTTTCCATCATTTGACAACACCGTATCTCACGTACTCGAGAGTTATTCAACACCACTTAGGCTGGGAAGTATTCGCTGCTCTTAACATCATTCACCACACACTGATGTATACATTTTTCGGTGGGGCCGAATTGTTTCGATCTATCTTGCCCTGGACTGAGATTGTGCCGTTGGTAGCTGGACTATCGACTTAGTTAGCAATTTTATGGATGAGATGGGATCCCTGGACGATAGGGGACGCTCCAGACTCGATATTAGCAAACTTCACAGCGACATGTCTCTTAAGCATTTATCTAGTTCTATTTACAAGAGATCTTTCCATCAGAAAGAAAGAATCGAAACAACGCCGAAGTTCCAATGAGAAACCAGAGAAACAGGCCTAATTAATTGACAACTTTCTCTTTCTAGCTTATAACTTCGTCAGTTGTAATGCAAATATCCACGTCTACCAACCGCAGTCTTATAAGGTAATATGTAAAATAGCCGTTAGATCCATTTTAGACACCAGCATGCTGGAGCCAATTGCGCTCAGTGTAAGGATAGTTCTGGGTACAATACAGAGTTTATATTTTGTCTTTGATATGCAGTAGTGTATATTGAAAATGGTTTTACTATTTATTATTTTCAATGTTAAATCCATAGATACTCACACGATAGTTGTAAATCTGTAGAAGAGATATAGGCTTGTGGAGGCAAAAACATACCATGTTTGTATGTTTATAATGATTTTGAGCCGCACCAGGGAAAGCAATGCTCCCTGTAGAAAACTCTGCTCGTAATCTACGATACAATCCACCACAAAGAAGCAACCCGCATCCAAAGGAAACAAAGCATAGATAATACAAAGGCATATCACCCCCACTCGATAGCCAAAGCGCATAGGGATCTAATCTGACGAAAGAGACCGTAGCCCAGGCATAAATTGCAGGGAAAAGGAAGAATTGCTCTCCAGAGCCGGGAGCGAAGAAAGCTCACAGAGAATTGTAAACGGACCTCTAGTTGATTTACATGGTATGTAAACCTCTACTGAGAATGAGGAAAGAAAAGAAAAAGGAGAGGCCTACGATAGATTGGGTTAGTACGTCTAGAGTTGATTAGGAGATAAGGGCTAGACTAGATAAGGTTAATTTGGTACAGTGAGTTTGATATTGTCTTTTCCTATTTGAGGGAAGCTACTCATAACCCCAACTATAACCCTAATCACCAACTGTGGCTCATGATAGTGAGTGAATTTATCATGTATTCTACTTAATTTAATCATTGACTAAAATAGGTTACTTAACCAAGCATTAGATATTCAAAATCTACAATCGATGCTGAACCGTCATCACCTGTTTACCCCCAGCGGCAGCTAGTGGAGCCGGAACATCAATACCTAACCCCAACGCAGCAACAATCTTCCTCCAACTCTCCATCCCCCTCTCCGCATGCAATCTCGGCGTACTCGGATCTGGATCCGCACAAGTCCTCGAAAACAACTCCAGAGACACCCACCCTTCAAACCCAATCTCAAAGAGAACCTCAGCAATCTTCAAAACAGGCAAATACCCACCCCTCTCCACCTCACAAGGGAATAACCTCGCATTTCGGGACCAGTTCATGCGCGTAGGTTGGCCCGCAACATAAAACGGATGTGACTGGTCTAGAGGCGCAGAAAGCCGCTCGCCGTCAACGAGCTGAATGTAGAAAATCTTCTTGATATCTAGATCCCCCGACTTAGCCGAGTCCCGCAGGAGCTTGAGCGAGGTTTCCAGGTCAGTTTCTGCCGTTGCCGTCTTCCCGGAGGGATGGGCTGGGTCCGCATAGATCCGACCGGCAAGGTTAAATGAGTCCAAGCAGAGTCCGAAATTGGATCGGTCGACAGCCTTGACGACGGCCCAGGCTGCTTCCCAGGTGTCGATATGTGTGGACCAGCAGAGGGCCTCGTAGACGAAGCGGAAACCTTGCTCAGCGCCGAGGTCTGCGAGGGCCTTGAGGTCTGAGACGATGAGGTTGAGGTCGCCGGATGTGCGGGGAGCTCCTGTTTCTGGGTCCGTGGGGAGGAAGTTCGCGGGGATTTGGATGAGGTCTGTCTCTAGGATGCGGGCGAGCTCGAACCAGAGCGGAAGCTTTTGGGTGAGGAGGGTGGATGTCTGTGTGCGGTCTAGGAGGCCCTCGTAGAAGGAGAAAGGTTGGAGGCAGATGACGGTGAGGTTAAGGGATTTGCAGACGGCTGAGGTGTGCTGGGCCGCTTTGAGGAGGGAGTTATTGAAGCGGGTTTGGACGAGGTCGTCGATGAAGAGCTCAATTCCTTGGAAGCCGTGCTGGGCGGCAACGTGCAGCTTGTCGTCGAGCGAGTGGAGGCCAGGGCGACCGAGGGACATTGTGGGGATACCAATTTTCAGGGCCATTGTTTCTTTCCCTAACTGTATTGTGGTATAGTGATGGAGAGGGAGGGGTTATATCCCGTGGTGTTTGCTCGACTCCAGCTGAGGGTCGAAGGAAATAAGGTTGGATATTAGGTGGTTTGGTTGGCAATAGCCAGTTATTAATTTGTCACAATTATACAATCAGAATGAAGTAAATTCAGAATCAAGATTGTAATACTGGATATCAGCAAAGAGTATACCGGGTAAACGCTTAATGTGCTGGCGGGAGAACGTTTTGCCCTGCTACTCCAATCCTAAGAAGGAAAATACTCCACCACGTCAAAGTCGAAAGGAATAATATATCTTTTATAAATGCAAGGGCTCAATCTACCCACAGACTCCAGAATCTAGTCAGTAAAATGATCCGCATTGTAATCATCGGCGCTGGCCTCATCGGCCCACGCCACGCACAGTCCGTGCAAGTGCATCCCTTAACCCAATTGACGGCCTTCATCGATCCCTCCCCAACTGCCATCCCCATCGCCCAATCATTCAATGTCCCCCATTTTCCCTCGATAACTTCTATGCTCGACGCCCTCCCAAGGCATCAACACCCGCACGCGGCGATCGTCTGCACCCCAAACCACACCCATGTCGCCGTCGCAAAGGAACTCATAAGCCACGGAATCCACATCCTCCTCGAAAAGCCCGTGAGCGACTCAATCGAATCCGCACAGGACCTTCTATCCACAATAAACGAGAGGCCAGATGTGAAAATCCTAGTCGGCCACCATAGACGCTTCAACCCCTACGTCCAAACAACCAAGACCCAGATCACCACAAACTCCCTGGGAACCCTAATCGCCGTGAACGGTCTCTGGACCCTCCAAAAGTCAGACGACTACTTCGCTCCACCCCTGGGCGCCTGGCGCGCTGATAAATCCAAGGGCGGCGTCTTCGGCATCAACCTCATCCACGACATCGATCTGCTGCATTTCTTCTTCGGACCCATCACGCGCGTCCATGCCGAGTCTATCCGTCCACAGCGGCACCGTGCTAACACCAGCCATACAGCCGAGGAAGGTGCGGCGTTAACACTACGCTTTGCATCCGGTGTCGTGGGGACGTTTCTAGTCTGCGATGCGACTCCGTCGCCGCTGAACTTTGAGACGGGCACCGGTGAAAACCCGCTTATCCCGCGTGTTGACCCAACGAAGAGTGCGAGCGACTGTTATCGGATCTTTGGGAGTGAGGGATCACTATCTGTGCCGGATATGACGCGGTGGAGCTACGGTGGGCAGGCTTTGAAGGGGTGGAATGGGGATTTGACGATTGAGAAGGTCAGTGTTGAGGGGGTGGATGTGAAACCGTTTGATAAGCAGCTTGGGCATTTTGTGGATGTTCTGCAGGGGAGAGTGCGGGAGGTGAGTTGTTCGGTGGAGGATGGGGTGAGGGCGCTTATGGTTGTGAGGGCTGCTAAAGAGTCGCTTGAGAAGGGGATGCCGGTGGAGATATAGCTGATATATTGGGTTGTGGTGTAAATTTATCTCGATTCCCGGTATACATTGGAATCGCTTTAGATGAGTAGTATGAATTGCAACATCCTCAGGTCAATTAGAGTAACGCTAAATCTGACTCATATCCAGAATACTAGTTATATACATGTTATTTATACCTTCGCCTCCTCAATATGCTCCCCATGCAACCCAGCCTGCTTGATCTGCGTCTCCTCGATCTCGTGCCTAAACCGTTCCTCGTCAGCACGCAGCTCCTTGAGGAGCTCTCCATGAGCTCGCCACACAGGCTGCTTCTCGAAGAGTGTCTCCATGCTCTCCAACGGGACACCCTTGGTCTCGGGGATGAGGAAGAACACGAAGAAGATAGAGAGAATCATCAAAGACGCAAAGAAGAAATACACGCCGTAGCCCATGGCTGAGAACATTTGCGGCGTGAAGCGAGAAATAAGGAAGTTCCACAGCCAGTTGGAGGCTGCCGCGCAGGCTTGTGCGAGCGACCGGACGGTAGGATCGAACATTTCCTGTCAATTGTTAGCTAACTTGTACGATGAATTCTGGGACCAAGACGCGTACAGAGTTGATGACCCATGGGGTCCCGTTCCAGGAAGGTGTGTAGAAGGCCGTCCATAGGTAGAAGAAGAACATGGCTGCGATGCCACCTCCACCAAGTTGAGTGCCAGCAGGGTTGTTCGCGGGCTGCGCGACCTTAATGTACGCACCAACCACCCATAGGCAGATTGAACCACCGGCAGCACCAACCAGGAGAAGGAGGCGACGACCCACGCGGTCAATCAGATACAGCAACCAGACAAAGGTGACAACGGCTTTGACGACACCGAAAATACCCGTGGTGAGGAGGCTGGTGTTGCCACCAGTGACACCAATACTGCGGAAGACCGTCGGGCTGTAGTAGTTGATAGCATTAATACCTGAGCCGTTCTGCCACAGGAAGAGCATGCTACCCAAGAAAAGCCGGTAGAGGATACGCTTGTTGGTCCAGGCAGCCTTGAAAGGCTTCCAGAAACCAAGACCAACTTTTGCCCGCTGCTGCTCGAGGGACTGCTCGATCATGCTCACTTCTTCCATCATGTAGATGTGATCGGCGGGGAGGTTGCGGATCCAACCAAGGGTTGCGATTCCCTGCTCACGGCGCCCGCGTAGGAAGAGCCAACGGGGAGATTCCTTGATGAAAAGAGCACCGATAATAAGTAGGCCGGCGGGAATAAGCTGCACGGCGAAGGGAATGAGCCACTGCTTGTGGCTAGGAGGAAGGGTCTCATCGACACCGTACTGGTCTCATTAGTATAAGGCGGAATGGAAGAAATGAAAAGGGGAAAAGAAAAAAAGGGGTATTCATACATTGATCCAGAAACCAACAACACCTCCAATTTGCCATCCCAGCTCATAGACACCGACAAGACGACCACGGATAGCAGGAGGAGCCATCTCAGAGATATAAATCGGGCAAAGATTGGAACCCGCTCCGACACCGATACCGGCGAGCACACGTCCACCATAAATCAGGCCGAGGCCGCGATCACCATTGGCACCAAGCATCAGACCAGCACCAAGGAAGAACACCAGAGCAGAAGCCATAAGGCCCCATTTGCGACCCCAGAAATGACCAGCAGGGTAGGCGAACAAAGCGCCGAAGAAAGCGCCAGCTTGGTAGAGGGAGACAATGTTGGCGCTGACTAGGCTCTGCTCGCTAGCGCTCATGTCCTCCCATCTGAACTCGTTCTTGAAGGAAGTGAGACTGAGAGTGGTACCGATGAATGCGCTATCATAGCCGATCATGCATGAAGTGCAGGAGGCAACGGCGGCGAGGATATAGATTCGCCAGTTGTAGACCTCTCGAGGGGTTGGTCGATCCTCGACCAGCGAGAGGATGGACATTGTGACCTGAGAAAAGGAAAAGATAGAAGGTAAAACGACTCATGGAGGATGCAGAGGAGAGGAGGTGGATATAAATACAGTCAAAACCGGGATAAATTTCAAATTAAGATCCCCACGGGGATTCTCGATTAAGCGGAGGTAGGGGTTCTCGTTTAAGCGGAGGCAGATGTGGATTGGGGGGCAAAGCGTTCACCCGCCCGGGTGCTCCACTCCGGCTAAACGCTCCTCTATTATAAATAATTAAATATCCTCATCTATCTCTCCTGCAATAATCGACCTAAGGAAATCTTCCAAGGCGTCCGCCATGGAGCAAATCACAATCCCTTCCGACCGAGACGGCGTCGCCTACCTCTATGGCCACCCACTGCGCAACTCCCTCTCACCACCCCTCCACCAAACAGTCTACAACGCCCTCGGCCTCAACTGGACGCAAATCGCCCTCTCCAGCGCAAATGGCCCCTCCTACACCCAATCCCCGGACATCACCACCTTCCTCTCCTCCATCCGCTCTAACCCCAAGTTTGTGGGATCCTCCGTTACCATGCCTTGGAAGGTCGCCATCATGTCGCACCTCGACGACCTAACCGAAGACGCCCAGCAAGCCGGTGCTTGCAACACCATCTTCCTCCGCAAGGACTCTCAAAGCGAGACATCCTACGTCGGAACAAACACAGACTGCATCGGGATCCGCGAGGCCCTACTGCAGAATTCACCGACGGGACCGGACCACTTTCGCGGGAAACCGGCGCTCATTGTCGGTGGTGGCGGCACGGCCCGGACGGCCATTTATGTTCTGCGACGCTGGCTTGGCTCTAGTAAGATCTATATTGTTAATCGGGATGCCGCCGAGATAGAGACTATTCTTGCCGAAGATAAGCAGCGGAATGCCGGTGGGTCGGGCGTTGCGCCTCTTGTCCCCATCTCCGACCCGGCTGTTGCGGCTACAGTTGAAGCACCTGTTGCGATTGTCTCGGGCATTCCGAACTATCCGCCCAAAACCGAGGAAGAGAGCCGCGCGAGAGAGACACTAAAGGTGCTGTTAGGGCGTCAACCGCATGGTGTTATCCTGGAGATGTGCTACCACCCCGTGCCGTGGACGGATATTGCGCAGATGGCCTCGGATGCCGGATGGAAGGTGATTCTCGGGTCGGAGGCGCTGATCTGGCAGGGCCTCGAGCAAGCGAGGCTCTGGACGGGGACGGACGTGGTTGCGGTGCCTGGGTTGGTAGAGCAGGTCAAGGAATTTGTCGCAAAGGCTGTTGCTGAGAGGGCTAAGTCGAACTTATAGATTCATACATCGATAGAATAGAAATTCATTGTATATATGTTTATACCCCTGGTCTATTATAATCTAGCTGTCGAACTCGGCGCCAGACCTCTCGCACTGTTCTTTCCTGCGTCTCCCGCCCTGTTTCTGTCGCTGTGGAACCAGCAGGTCTACACGATCAGTATGATTTCGAAATGTAAGGGCTAGGGCACCCACCGAATAGCCAAGTATAACCGGCTCCCTAGCTTGACTGGTTCAATGGGCGCGTGTAAGTCGTCAGGCGGATTCGCCGTCGTTACCAACCCTCCAGCTTCAAGTAGGATCGCAATACCAGCAGCCACATCCCTACAAGGCTTAGCCATTACCCAAAAAAGGAATATACTGGATGAAAAACAAAGAACTCACCACTCCCAACAACCTCCCTCCCACCAAATATCTACTGACCCCATCGCCGTATACGCCAAATCCATCGTCGCACTCCCTAGGCTCCTCACGCCATGCACCATCCCACCTTTACCACCACGCCCACCGCGCTCCGCAGCCAGATTAAGAAAGCTTTCAATCTTTCGATGGAGATTCCCGTCTGAGATATCGCGACGGTCCTTGCCCCATTCACAGGCAAATATGCATTTCGACGGTGCGTTGCTAGGCATTGGAGGGATAGAGGGCTTCCGAATAAGCGGGAGCTGGCGCTTCTCATTCAACCACGCGCCGCGGTTAAGGCACGATGAAAACAGTTGGTCTAGGAGGGGTGCGTAGATAACCCCTATAACGGGGTAGTGGTTGACAATGAATCCGATGGAGACACAGAACATGGGGAAGGCGTGTGTGAAGTTGACAGTCCCGTCTAAGGGATCAACACACCATGTTGGCTGTTCGTCGATGAGGTATTCCCGAGACTGGCCTTTTGCGTACGTTTCTTCGCCAAGGAACATGTGCGTGGGGTACTTGGTTTGGATGGCGGTTTTGATTAAGGATTCGACATCTAGATCACTCAGCTTGGGGGATTACCACGGGATTTGAAAGGGGGGACTACCTTCGTCTGTCTGAGTCACCAAGTCTACCGCGTTTTCCTTCTCGGTGTAGATCTGGTCGACGTTGCGCTCGCCGATGCGTTCGAGCAGGAGTTTGCCTGCTTTGCGGGCGAGATCGATAGCAAAGGCGTAGATCTCGTCGAGCTGGTCTTGGGGGATGGGGCAGTTCATGATGAGAGCGATTTTGTATGCTTTCTGCCGCGTGTTGTGGGAGGCTGAGAGGAGAAAAGAAGAGGGGAAAGAGAGTTGGAGGAGTTGGAGTGGAGACGTTGAGGAGTCTAGCTGCATGGACTGCATTGAAGTCACCACCACACAAAAGCTTGATTAATAGACCACTACTTTGACAAAATGAGTCTAGTTAAAACTGGTTCCATATTCTGATCCTAACGGGCCGGTCAACAGCCCGGCAGAGTCTTTTGCCGCGGCTTTCCGCAAGACTGGACCATAGTATAATAACTCCCCTCTTAGCTGTACCCCGTATCTTACATACATCCTACCAGCAAAATAAAATGGCTAAATCAATCCTCCTCATCAACGGCCCTAACCTCAACCTCCTGGGCACCCGCGAACCCCACATCTACGGTTCAACCACCCTCAAGGACGTCGAAGAATCATCCAAAGCCCAAGCCACCTCCCTCGGCGCCACTCTCCAAACATTCCAGTCAAACCATGAAGGTGCCATCGTGGACCGCATCCAGGATGCTCGTGGCAATACCGACGCCATCATCATCAACCCCGGCGCCTACACACACACATCCGTCGCCATCAGGGACGCGCTGCTGGGTGTGGAGATCCCCTTCATCGAGCTTCATGTGAGTAACGTCCATGCGCGTGAACCCTGGAGGCATCACAGTTACTTCAGTGACAAAGCTGCCGGAATAATCATTGGGCTGGGTGCGTATGGCTATAAGGTCGCCGTGGAGCATGTTGTTTTGAATTTTAAGCCTCTGGAGAAGAAGGCGGCATTGTAAATAGTGTCTCGAATTGACAATACCTGTTCACATGTGTAATGCTGTAGATATCCTATGTGACTACTTTCGCCCTCATGTCGAAACACTCATCTCTTGAAATTTAGCGTTGAGTCGCTCATTATTTGTGACTCCCGCCTGAGGGTGTTTGTCTCTGGAGATGCCAATGGCTGCTGGGCTGGGTTTAAGAGGAATGGATCTGTCTGGCTGGTGTATGGATACAATTCAGGAATGCCTGCCTCTGGGACAAATCCTAAGTTTTGCATAAACTCAGGTTGGTTATCCATCCTATAATTTTGGAGTTTAGGTCAGTGTTCCGCTAGTCTTGCAGTTGGCATAAATAGGACCCCACCTCTCTGTGCCGTCAAGCGACGCCAATTCGTCAAAAAGGGCATCGAGATCAGGAGCAATTCTTGGCGGGCGTAGTGATCCATGTCCCTCTAAGTCGACAAGTGAGTTGAACTGTAGGCTTGCGTCATTGTATGTTTGTTGATATTGAGGCCCTGTTGTTGAAAATGGTGTTGGTAGATCGGATAACATCGGCGCCCCATTAGGTCTTCCGGAGACTGAAGAACGGTGTTGATGTTGGAGATCTCGCTGAGATGTGGAGTTTGATGCTTCTATTCCTAGCCCAATATTCAAAGACGCGGCCGGTGTTGGGAGAGATAAAGCGGCATTTTCGTCGTTTGAGGATGTCCGCATCCAAGTGGGTGAGCGGAATGACTCCCGGGTTGAAAGATTTCCAGAACGAGACTCACTAATTAGGTTCGCTACGCGCAGGTTGTTTCTAGACACATTCTGAGCTGAAGGACTCCTGTATGGATTACCCTGCAGCAAGGCTGCCGGTGCTGTGGAGGTAGTTGATTCGGATATTGTTTGAGGTAGCTGGCTATCATGGGTCCATACTCTTGCGAGATGGGCCGAGAATGACTGGAGTTTGTGCTTGATGCCAGGATCAGCTTCGAAGACCCAAGGTGCATGTCTTCTCGCGCCAGTTGGCGGAAGACCTAACGTTAAGACAATTCCAAAGGTTGGACAAGTCGCCGAAAGACTATAGGTCTCGGTGTAGGCCTGGATTAATGAAATGAGGCGCTTATAACCTTCCGCAGCACGTTGTAGCCCGCTTCTCTCATTTCTCTGCAACGAGATCTGTAAGCTTATGGCTGTTGCGACAGCTTCGTAGATCATCTCAAGAGCAAATATGTGCGGCGAGGCGGGTTTTGTTGAGACTGTTTGCCAATCGATCCGGTAGCTTCTGGGGAGCACTGAAACCCAGGTCTGCAGCTGCTGTTCAAGCGCCTCTAAATGAGAAGGAGAGTTCGTTGAGGCTTGCCCCCAACAGCACAAGTCATTCAAAATGAACATCAAAGATCGAAGCCGATTAAATGTACTAAGTGCGTGAAGAGGCCCGCGATGAAAAGAACCTCGAGACGACTCAACCGGACGAAGACCGGTCTGATCTTCCCAAGGATGCCATTCTTCCAAACCATCCTCATTAATTGGACCAATCATCGTCAAGTCGCCTTTGCGCAGCGAAGGCACCTGGCCCGTTTGCGCAGCAATCAAAGTTTCCAGGACAAAGCACCCCAGGAACACATGCCTGGACCGCCCTACAGTCTTGCTCTCATCAGTGGCGCTTGAGGATGAGTTAGGGGAATAATTTAACCCTAGACTCTGGGCAATCCTAACGGCCAACCCTACAAGGATCCAGGATGCCGCCCAGTCCTGCTGGCCTAGCTTGATCAGTGACAAAATCAGGAGTGCCTGGACATGGCCAATTTCATGACTTCCATTTTCTCCTGGAATAAGACTCCTAGCTTTCGCGTATAGCTGGCTGGGGTCAAGTCGGTCCTCCCTTAGCTGGCGTGTGGTCGAGATTGAGCTCTGCTGTATGGAGGCAAGAGCAAAAACCGCCCACAAAGCCGCCTTGTCTCCCGAGCCTGGTGATGTAGGAGAATCATATCGATCGTCGTCGGCATTGCGGAAAGCTGTTCGAAGAATGTCGTGTTTCTCAAGTATCGGAAACCAACACTGCGTATAAGAGAAATAAATATCAAGTAATGGCCAGGGATTGGAAGGAAGCTGCTGGAAACGGTTTGGAGGAACAGAGTCGGGAATATCAGCTTGATGCTGCAAAGGCTGGCGTTCGAATTGGTCGTCTATAGGAGCAGTCTGGGCTCCGGTGTTCCTGGTGATGCGGTTTGATGTTTGCATAACCGGCGCTGCTCTCACTGGGGACGACCCAATCGCTAAGGAAGTTTCCCTTCCACCCCCCAGTGGATCGGGAAGATGCCACTCAAGCGTCTCAGACGAAAGCACACTCGCTGCTTCGACATCTGCTGGGGAATCGATCTCTCCAAGCTCTTGTTCGTCCTCTGGCTGCTCAAGAGATGTCAAAACTCGCTCGATTTCCTTCAAGACGATGCTGTTTCTCCATGACGACAGCAGAGTATCCGATCCTTCCGCCTCCTTTCCCATAGATTCCAGATGGCCAGGAATATTAGCACCCCTCAGCAAAGTTCGAACAACCTCCTCGCTACCTTGTATTTTCCTGAACACGAGTCCCCATAGCAGCTCGAGAGTGCGAATGTATCCGGTCGGAATGCCGCGCTTCTTCGGATTGGCTCTGTAGGTACATGGTCGCGAGAGTGAAGCGCAGGTTGAGCATACCGGTTGAGCCCCGTCGCATTTGTCCTTTTTGGATCTGCAGCTGTCGCAAGCACGAGAAACTCTCTGCCTTTTGGGATTCGAGGCGGGGTCGTCCGCCCTGTTATCATCGGTTAATCGCCTTTTGGACCTGACGCTGCCCCTCGTAGTCTGGCGGGTATCGCTGCTCATAATCGATATAACAGTGCCCACAAGCTCATCTTCGACATGAATGCTTTGCCGGCGGCTGGTTACCAGAATCTCCGCAGGTATCGGTGATAGTAACCCCGGACCTGCCAGGACAAAAGCGGCCTAAACAATTCTGATTTAAAAAATCGTAGGCGATGGAATAATGTGTGGAGGGCCGGGGGCGGAGAAAGGGGAAGTTGGGGAAGGCTCAGTATCGCTTACCCGCGCGGTACTTGTTCCGACTTTGCTTGAGTGGAGGATGGCTTTGCCGGCAGCTGAGTGCGTCTCGGTTGAGCGCTTAGCCGGACCAGGCTCCAAGGCAGCGGCGCCGTGATTTCCACCAAATTCCCAAGAAACTACGGATAATGTCATTATTACTTCTCTCCACTTCCATCATCACCTCCCCCCAGGCCTTCACTGGCTGATGATTGCTTATGCGGTGACTTGCTTCTTAGATTTACTCACTAATTTGCCTTCATCGACTTGCCCTTTCCCGGCGAGCCTCTTTTTATCCTGCAAACACTCTTCGGGTCATGTCGGGCTGAATATGCTGTCCACACTAATTCTTGGACAATTTTAACCCTTTCCATCTTCCCTTAGTGATGTCAATCCTTGTGCGGCCTCCTAAACGCCGGCTAGACGACATTGAGGCTCTTACAGACCAGAACCACCGCCGATTTTCACGAGGCTTCAGTCAGGGATCAGGCAATTCTTTAGGGATTAATGGGTATTCGGAGGCTGACTATGGACTCCTTGAAGACCGCTTGGAGGTATCTAGGGATGGATCTAGGTTTGCGCCCCGATTCAGGGACTTGACATCACCCTCTCGCTTCGAAGAGTCGCTTCAGACCCAGAGGAAGTTTTCTCAGAATGCGTCGATCGTCCTAATCGGTATACGTGGTACGGGCAAGTCAAGTCTTGCGGTGATGCTCGCTGCAACCTATGGGAGACGTTTGATTGAAGCAGACCGATACTTTCAGCAGGTGACAGGGCGCTCTCGTGCCGCCTATAAAAAGGAATACACCCCTCCACAATACCGTCGACAAGAGGCTATTGTGATGGAATCTATGCTCATGGACCATCAACACGATTGCGTTATTGTCTGTGGATCGGGCGACGTGGAGCGCAATGGACAGATCCTGCTCAGAGAATATGCGAAAACCCACCCCGTTATCCATATACTTCGGGATTTAGGAAGCATCAAGTCTTATCTGAGAACATGGGATACTGAGAAGGTCCGTCGATTACTTAAGTTGTCCGGTCCGATCTACCGAGCATGTTCAAATTTTGAATTCTTCAATGTCTCCGAGAAAGGCATTGGAGATCAAACACTCGGCAAGGATAGCCAACACTATACTCAGTGGGATGCGGAGGTGGACCAGCGAGCTCAAACCTCAGCTCCGTTCCTGATGCTCAAGCGGCTGCAGCGCGATTTTCTCCGCTTCGTGGCGTTTGCTACTGGTAATATCTCCGAGTTGAGGAACCAACTTTCACCATTCCCTCTACATATGCAGCCGATTGAGTCCCGCAAATTCACATATGCCGCTACCGTGCCAATATCCTCCCTTCTCGAACGCGATTTAGATATCGAAGAGCTGGAATCAACCGCGGATGCTTTTGAGCTTAAGATTGATGTGTCCGCAACGCCGTCTGCTCAACTAGGGACTGAGTCGAATCTCATGGACGGTATTAGTCAAATTGTGGCCACAGTGCGACGCAACATAATTGTCCCTTTGATATATCACGTTGATCGCAGGGTCGTTTCGGCTAATCAGCATACCGAACCCTCGCGGCGTTCAGGAGCATCTTACCTAGAACTAGTGCAGCAAGGTCTACGCTTGGGACCAGAATTTGTGACAGTCGATCTATCATTCGAGGATAGCCTTTTGTCTCAAATCATCGCCTCAAAGGGCTCAACCAAGGTCATCGGGCATTATTCAGCCGACCAGTCCCTTCCTAAAGGTTGGGATGATCCTGAGTACTTCTCAATATATGAGCGGGCGAAGCGGCTTGGATGTGATATGGTTCGCTTAACGCAACCCGCAGCGTCAATTGATGACAACTTCGCCGTTGAACGCTTCCGCCACCAGGTTAAAACTCTTCCTGGGTCACAGTTGCCTGTCATCGCCTATAATTCTGGCCCCCTAGGCCGAAAATCATGCTGTTTCAACCCAATATTGACACCTGTGATCTCTCGGCCCCTAACCTCTGAAGCTGTAACGAAAGAGTTGCCGTCTATCACTATAAAAGAAGCGCAAGATGCGCTCTACTCCTCATTTGTGCTAGATCCTATGCAATTCTTCGTCTTCGGTGCCAACACTACTTATAGTTTGTCTCCGGCAATGCACAACGCAGCCTTTGAGATGCGCGGCATGCCCCATACCTATCGAATTCATCAGTCGGCGACGTTGCGAGGACTCAACGAGCTAGTTGAGAATCCAAACTTCGGTGGGAGTAGTGTCAGCCTGCCATATAAAACAGAAGTAATTCCTCTCCTCCATTCGATGTCTCCTCATGCCCGTGCTATCGGGGCTGTCAACACCTTGATCCCTATTCGTGACCTCGAGACCAGTACGGATAATTCTTTGGACATGGAAAAAAGTCGATCAGGACCGATCAAGGGTTTGCATGGAGATAACACAGACTGGATTGGTATCTGCAATTGCATACGGCGAGGACTGTCTCCGGCCAACGCCATCCGGCCCTCCACAACGGGGCTGGTCATTGGAGCCGGTGGAATGGCCCGTGCCGCGATATATTCTATGATTCATTTAGGAGTCCAGAATATCTTCATCTGGAACCGTACGTTTGTTAATTCCGAAAAGCTAGCCCAGCATTATATGCGACTGAACCTTCACACCCTTGGTAGAAGCGGACCATCCTCCAACTATCACATACACGTCTTGGAGTCTTTGCAGAACAGCTGGCCGGCCAACTACAAGCAACCAACCATAATCTGCTCAGGTATTCCGGCGCACCGGATAGGTGACCAACCTGCACCAAACTTTCGGCTTCCTTCGCAGTGGATCGAGAGCCCTACGGGTGGAGTAGTCGTAGATGTAAGTCCCTGAATAGAAATAACGATGGACAATGACCTAAATTGCTGACAAATTATAAAGCTCGCCTACAAACCGCTCAACACTCCCCTCATGCGCCAGATCCGTTCTCTATCCCATCGTGGCTGGGTCGCTCTCGACGGTCTGGATGTCCTCCCTGAGCAAGGATTTGCCCAATTCGAGCTCTTCACCGGATGTCGCGCTCCCCGACGACTAATGCGCACTATCGTATTGCAAGAGTACAAAGAAGAGGAGCAGGACGCGGATTATGATCTGCAAACTCGGCTTGAGAATCTCGATGGGCAACCTATGTGAAGTTTTATGCAAAATGCTATTAGCATGCCTCTTCCCAAGCCAAGGCCGGCTCGGAAATTAATAATCCTTTCCCGTCCCTGCAGTACCTACGACATCAGAGCCATGACCTGGAGCTAAAGGTCCAAGATATGGTCAACCCGTCAAATGCACTCGTGTGTAAGCGGGGCTCCTCTTGCCGGGGATTTGAATGCGGAACGTACTTCCAAATGTCACGGACAGAAAAGTCAATAGTACGATATCCCGACAGGCGTGCGGAGCAGACAACAGCGGATCATCTGTGGCTAAAACCAGATCCAGCGGAACCGTCGTCCAGAAGGTTCTGCAACCACTAATGATACGGACGACTTGATTAATGATACCCTCGTGATTCCCTATCCATTCGACTTCATTCCAGGCATTCCAATTAGTTCTAACACTAGAAATCTAAAACGAAACTTGACCATACGAGTGTAGTCTCACAGATCGAGTATAATTCACCAAAACCGTGCATAATCATGCCTCCACTCCTGCCAGTCATAACCAAACTCCTCGAAGTTACCACAGTCTCTTGCCTCCAGACCCATGGACCACCCACGATATTTCTTTTAAGTTTCAGATAGTTGAAAAAGATATAATAATAAAATTATATATATCTTTTTTCTTTATATTTTAATTCAATATTCTATATATCTTAGAAAAATAGCTGCGCAGCTTCAAAATTACTATTAGTATAGTTCATACCATGGTGCAGTATGTTTTTTACATATAGATTGTGGGTACCTGTGAATTGGACGCCGAAAATGACGACTAGTGAAGCTATTTTCAACGTCATTTCCACCCGCCACCTTTCCCTCCGAGAGCGTCTATTAATTGAATTTGGATAATCCAACACGTTAGTAATAGTCATAAATTTCCAATATACATGTTATGTTTAAGAATTCTGCTAAACTTTGAAAGAGGTTGACGACAATTTCTATCATTTAACTGACCAGCTACGTGAAAGGGAGTTGAGCTGGCTAATTTACGGAGAATTTTACTGCATATTGCCGAGCTAGTCCTTCTGATCGGCAGTCATGTTTAGCTTGGCACCTTTTCTGATTGGGGCAACCTTCTACTTCTTCACAGTTTTGATTTGACTTATGTCTCTGGTTGTTACGGATATATTTCCGCTGATATATACTGCCTTTTCCCCCCGCATAGCTGGCGGATTTGCCCTCGAACAAACAAAATGAGAAAAAGGTTAAACCACATATGCTGGAATATGGAATGAGGCTCAAGTTACTTTCTGATGGTTTCTTCGGTTGCATCTTGCTGTTGATGATTTGATCAGCTTGTAGCAAACCTTCTAGTAAAGACATTACACATAGCTTTCAGAGCCTGCGGTAACTGGCCGTTTATGACAATTCTTAAAATACGAGGTTAATTATCTAAACCAATTACGGACTAGTATTCTCGGGGGGCGCCGAGAAAGAGTCGGAGCGTGAAAGCCGAACCTGCAAGGCACTATAGTCAAACAGTATTGCTCTCTACAAGGAATATGGCAGGCTTGGCAGCTGAGTACAGTAATATCTGTAGGTTGAGGATACTGTACCATAGAATTCCTAGTACTGGGAGAAGAGGGGCCTGTTAAATCTTACTGGCGGCACAGCGAAGGGGATGTGCGCCGTTCAGCTGTACCCGGTATCTGGTCAACCACAGCGATCTGCAGGAAAGTTACGTTCATTTTGACTAGTGGCACACGAAGGGGATAAGATCACTCTCACATAACAGAGTAGATCTCTCGGTTTAGGCCAGTAACAAGAGAATATTTGAAGCACATAAACAAAGACTTGCTAATAACCTTCCGTATTAGTAATCTTTGTGAAGCATTAAATGCCGCCAACCCAATAGTGTCTTGATAAGCTAAAAGTTAGGGTACAATGCATATATCCCCTTCACTGTAAAACTAGTCAATTTTAGTGTCGTATTAGCTTACACTTCTGTGATTGGTCAGGAGGCCCAGGAATACAATAGAAAGATTAGTTCCCACAAGTGGAAAGAGCAGGTCGACCAATGATAGTGACTCCTGAAAGTTTCCCACATAGCAAAGCGATCATGTCTCGTGGTGGTCTTATTGCTATGAGTACGAAGGACGTTGAAGCTCACAAGACTACGGTGGAAGAGTATTTTGGGTATTGGGGCACAACTGGCCAGTACAACGAAACTGAGAGATCAGCACGGAGGGAGAATTATGCTGCATTGTCGAAAGGGTAAGTCTTTTTCTGGCCTATGAGACCTATTGCATCAAGAAGTAACGTCTCTAACAGTCATTCACTTAGTTATTATGACACGGTCACTGATATACTCGAACATCTATGGCAACCTCTCTTCATTTCTTTAGCCTCAAAAAGGCGAAGTGATGAACGCAGCCATTCGTCACCATGAACATGACTTAGCACAATGTGCTGGAATCAATGAGGATGACTATGTCCTGGACGTTGGTAGTGGAGTAGGTGGTCCGGCGAGAGAGATCGCTCGACGCACTGGTGCCCGGGTACTAGGAATCAATTTCAATGAGTATCAGATTGGCCGTGCCATTGGATACACTAATCAAGAAAACCTTAGTCACAGAGTGAGCTTCATCGAAGGTGATTTTATGAAAATGCCATTACAATCTGAATAATTTGTTTAACATATCACCACTTGGATGAATTCTCGGCCAAGCTAGCAACAAATTTGGTGGAATATTGCATTCATCCTGAAACAACCGTTGCACTTCGCTTTAAAAAGCCAATATGGAGCGTGGTGGATATGATTGGTGTCTTAAAAGCAGGAGCTGCCTTTGTCTTACTTGATCCGAGTCAGCCCGTATCACGACTCCGTTATCTCTCTAACCAACTTAGCTCTAATTGTATCGTGGCATCAAGAGCCTGTAGTCTGTTGGCCCTGACTCTTTGTGAAAATGTCCTCACGGTCGACAGGGACAAGATGGAGTCACTTACGACAAGCGATATTTCGCGCTCCCTTGTACCTTGTTCAGCAGCATATGTTGTATTTACCTCGGGCAGTACTGGTATGCCAAAGGGTGTTGTGATAGAACATGATCAGCTAGCTGCAGCAGCAAAGCAAGTTGGCCAGGCCCTAGGCTTTAGTGAAAGGCCGCATATACTACAATTTGCCTCGTATAGTTTTGATGTGTGTATCCTTGAAACATTATTTGGCCTAGCTCATGGCTGCTGCATATGCGTTCCTACAGAATTACAGTCGAGAAACGATATAATTGGATTTATCAATGCGACGAATATGTCTTATGCCGTTTTCACCCCATCCGCACTTTCAGCCATTCCCCTTCGACAAACCAGGAGTCTACAAAGTCACCTCATAGGAGGTGAAGAGCCTCCTCTTGATCTCTTAAAATTTTACAGCAAATACTTCGGGATAATGATCGCCTATGGTCCTGCTGAGTGCACTGTTGTCACGAGTCTCTTGACCTTCAGCCCTCATACGTCTATCCAAGAGATCTTGGAACTAGCATCTGCAATAGGATGTGGATTAGGGATCCACAGAATCCTGAGCAAAGCGCATCAGTCGATACGATAGGGGAACTTATCATTGAAGGCCCAACTGTAGGGCGTGGCTATCTCAATGACCATGCAAGGACAGCCGAGCAGTTCGATGCCAAGTATTTAGGTTTCAAACCATCACAAATGATTCGTCGATACAGGACAGGGGATATGGCTCGTTATGACGCGAATGGCTCAATCATCTTTTCAGGAACAAAAGACGAGCAAATAAAGTTGAATGGACGTCGAATTGAACTTGGCGAGATCGAATACTGGTTACAGACGCTGCTTCCCACAGGGGAGCGTGGGAAAGTTGAGCTTGTTCGATACAACCAGAGCCAAGCCGAGAGGCTCGTTGCCTTCATATGTCTTAACGCAAGCAGAAGCCATCAAGAACCCCGGGCCGAGTGTATTTCTCAATACTCCAAAGACACTTGCGATCAACGAGCAAGATCTATTCAACAATATCTTCGAGAGCTGCTTCCAGAATACATGATTCCAACACCGTACATGCCAGTGTCACGATCTCCTCTGACACTATCATCCAAGCTAGATCGACATAAACTTCGAGAACTGGCATTGAATCTGTCACCTGATGACCCGAAAGACAATATGTCGGTCTTGAAGTCATAAATTCAGCTCTTACAGAAGAGCAAGAACTTCTAATTCATCACAGCGCGAATGTTCTTGGTTTGGATCCCGGAGCAATTGGTCTGAGCTCAAACTTCATTAGGTCCGGCGGAGATTCCATTGCAGCCATGAGACTATCCAGCAATCTAAGAAGATTCAACATTCATTTGGCTGTTGCAGAAATTTTGGGTTGCCAGGATTTTGCTCGCATGTCTAAGAAGATCCTTACCACAACGAAAAAAGAGGATCCTGCCGTAGAGCCTTTTGAGATGCTATTCTCCAAGAGAGAGGAATATCTCTTGCAGGCCGTTCGACAATGCAGAATTGCTGATTACTTGATCGAAGATATCTACCCTTGTTCACCTTCGCAAGTGCTATACACCGACATAGCGGCAGTTTATGGGAATCGGTCAAGTGCCAAGTGCATTTCGGAGCAATTCTTATTTTCCGTCACGGATGAATGTGATTTTGAAAGGTTGAAAATGGCCTGGGATCGGGTCATTGTAGAGAACCAGGCTTTGCGGATACGAATCGTGAAGGTATCTGATCAGTACCTGCAAGTGGTTGTCCGTGAAGCGGTTGAATGGCAACAAGTCTTGAACATGAACGAACATGTGCAAACTGGCAAGAATAACCCATTCAAGCTTGGCAAGCAGCTTTCTCGGTTCGCCGTGACTAGCAGTCCGGATCAATTCGGTGCATACCAGGTACTGGGGCTCTCGTGATGTTGTCTTGCAAATGCTACGCACTGGCCGGGATCTTCCTATTGACAACATCGAGTGTATGATTGCCCCGACCCTGGCAACCATGCCGGTCAGAATTCCCCTAGATTGGGATATTGAATGCGCGTCTTTCTTACGCTCTTTGCAGCAACGGCTGCTACTGCTCATGGACTATCAATATGTCGACTGGGTAACCATTGCCAACCTCTCCGCCGAAGGAAATGCCGGCTGTCAAGCTGCCATTCCATTCGCAGTTCACCAACATCGAGTAGACATCATTGAAGAATGTTCCAAAATAGGATTGAAATTAAAGAGTCTCGAGGTGAGCAGTTGGAATATGCCTATTCTAGTGGACTTCTTGATTTCGTCCAGCCATATCACTGGAAACATTTGCTTTGACCCTAACACTTTCCGCCCAGAGTATATCGATTCTCTTTTGAAGAGGACAGAAGCGATATATCTGCAACTTTGCCAGTTTGAAGCAGGTATATGTCTAAAGGATCTGCAAATATCTTTCTGAGAATCGGTTTGACGGACTGGGCCATTGATTTTCATTACTTGAATAGGACAAGAACTTTTTAGAGCATATAAGTATTATTATACAGTGTGGCGCACCCTCAGCATATGAGTGACTTAGGGCCTTCTGGCCTTAACCATGGTTTTTGCTAGTGTCGAGGAGCCACGCGCTGAGAACTAGTTCTTTTGCCGGAATCGTCC